>NC_056684.1:75248229-75873229 GCF_018350215.1 Panthera leo | reverse complement strand
GGCACCTTTTGGGATGAGCACTGGGTGTTGTATGGAAACCAATTTGACAGTAAATTTCATATATTAAAAAATAAAAAAAAAATAAAAAAATAAAAAAATAAAAATAAAAAAAAAAAGAAAGCAATGCTGAAAACTATGAAATATTTAGTGATTAACCAAAAAAAAAAAAAAAAAAAAAAAAAAAACAAAGGCCTGTGGTGTTAAACAGGAAATTTTCACTTTCAAAGTCATGTGAGGAGCAAAATTGTTCCACACATAAATTCTGAATATTTTTACCATAGTGAGGACAATCTTCTCAGAATACCATTCACCCTGACTTCAGTATTAATTGTCAGCAATTTCACTTGCTATTCTAAGAGCTAAAATCCAACTTCAATTAAGAAACCAGAACCTGTGGAGATGAGCGAGTTGGGTGATAAATGTTTCTTCATTTCTAGCAACTATTGGATTTCCTCTTTCACTCAAAGAACGAGGAAGCAGGCAAATCTCCCAGGCTGAGCTTTTTGGGGTGAGATTTTTCCCACAACTCTATACCTAATTATCTGTGTGGACCATCAGCAGAGATTCTGAAGGTACTGCTATTGAAACTGACCTGGTACGCATCCCAGGTCTTAAGGATGAATGAATAAATAACTTTGCTGAATGCTGCTGAATATGTGATAATGTAATTAGTATTCCTGCCAACGGAATTGAAAATGAGATGTTGCATCTCTAGGGACTTTTGTACTTCTCTGTAAATAGTTTCTCTTAAAATGCACAAGATACATATGAGCTAAGCAAAAAGGTTCACTCTAAATTAAAATGCTATTATGCTACAGATGATGTGGATGAAGGGCTTACTGAATTGTCACTCCTGGATTGACAGGGAAAAGCCATCATTTACATATTTTCTGAGCACATTGAGCCCCAAAGGCATTTGGTTTCTTCAAATGATGAAATGAAAAAAAAGCCATTTGGGTTAGAAATAACCCACTAGAGGAACACAGTGATGACCCATGGCTAGTATTGCCGTGACTATAAAAATAAGCCTAAAAATTTATTTGACACTAAGGAGAAGGAAAACAAACTGTTTGTAATTGGTTACTTTCTTCTAGATTTCAAAATGAGGACCTTAAAAGATGTAATGTTTCAAAATCATCACAGATTGCTGCCTCGATTTGTTTAAAACATTAAGGCACTTACCATATTGGCACCAAATCAAGTTAATCTAATCAATTTCCCCCTGGATACTTCAGTAACTTAGCATTTAAATGTTAATCAGTTCCATTCGGATTATTTACATACAGGTGCATAGGAAATAATCCAATGGATTGTTGCCCAATATTTGCTAGCTAAAACTGCAAAGAGAAGAATTATTTTTTCTTCCTTCCAGAGCATTTGCAAAGGATGAGTGAACTTCCTTCAGACTCAGCAGGACTTCCTCAGTCTGGCTGTGTTTCAACTCAAAATGATTTCCTCCTCAGAAACAAGCACATGGATGCCAGTTCAATCTCTCACTAGAAACAAGGATAGAGATGTATGTCTCGTGGCTAAAGACTCAAATCAGAAAATATCTAGAGAGCAGCTGCTAGTGGGTCCAGTTCCTTTAATGGAATCACTATGAACCAAAATAAACAAAGGAAAACAGATCAAATACAGGGCCAAGAATCAGAAGAGTTGGACTAACATTGCCACAAATAAGCTCTGTGACACCGAGCAAGTCACATGAGTTGTCTGGGCTTCCGTTTCTGCCTGTGTAAAGGAAAACAATTTGAACTGGTTGCTCCATTTGTTCAAATACATTGGGTTCTTGCAATTTCCCAGCTTCCACTGGTGAGCTCCCTCACAGAATCTACATCCTGGTACACTGAAGTAGGTTTCTGAGTCTTTTTTGTTTAAATTGACACTGTCCTGGTTTGTTATTTTCAAAACTGACTGTGAAGAAAAGACTACAAGTCAGCATGAACTACCCCTTCTAATCCTACAAAGCTGGGGTCATTCTTGCTTAATTAGGATCCAGAGGCACATGTGAATAATTTATAAATTCATAAGGATTGGCCTATTTTCAGTATCTGTGGCTCTTATTAACTGAAGATCTTAAAAGTGGCATGTTATAAAAACTTCTGGTATTGGAGATGGCTGATCTGTGATCATTTTGCAGGTAGTAACAAAACTTACCCACACAGAGTACTATGCATTTTTGGCCTCATGGTCCCAAGATGGGGTGATTTTGCTCTACTTTGATTGCTTTCCCTTGCTAATCCTTATATATCCTAACCCAACCTTCTTTTGTTAAACCAGAAAGTTTGCTACATTCTACACAAATGTTCAGTAACATCAGCTTCCATTGGAAAAAGTGAACAGCTATTACTTACTGAGCCATCATATGTGACACTTACCTAGACTCTTTATGTGCAGACATTCTCTTTGTCTTTAGATTTCTGTAGCGCTCATGTCATTTCTCATCTCTGCTTCTTCCCTTCCTTCCTCTCGTGCATATTTCTTGACCATTTACCATGTGTCTGACCATATTCCAAGTGCTGGAGATAGAGTCTCTGCCTTCATGGAGTTTAGCTTCTACATAGATGACGAGCTCCCAGGAACCAGGGCCCGTTTTATTCCTTCCATTTGTTTTTGTTTTGCAGGCAGTAGAAAATAAATATTTGTTTAAAAACGAGGTTCTTGTCTTGAAGATGCAAAACTATAGAAATCTGGAAGCAATAAGACTAACTTCAGGTCTGTTATCAAGGTGATTAAAAATTGTTATGCAGCAACTCTCTAGATAATTCGATTAAATTAATGTGCTGTTTGCATCACTGAAGCTATAACTGCATTGCAAGGGCTGTGGTTAAACTAGTCAAGGATAACTGCGAAGTAAAACCTGTGCTTTTTAGAGTCCAACTCTCCTCCATTCCCCCTCCCTCCCTTCCTTCCTTTATTTTCTCCTTTTCTTCCAGAACCACCTAAATAGTTATTGTAATAGCATTTGCTGTGAACTTTGCATTATTCATCTTAAAAATATTATCATTTAAGAGATGAGCGGTAGAGGGAGGTGGCATTATATAGAAAATGATAGAATTTCAAATACTATGTATGATTTGGGAGTAGGGAAGCTTTATTGAGGTAAATGGCCTCAATAGCACTTGAAATTATACTACCAGAAGTGATCAACTGCTTTTAAAGAAAGACTCCACTGTTAATAATATCAAGGTAGAGAAGTGGTATAATAGTCATAATGTGGTCAAAATTTTACTTTTTAGCATAAGAATTTATGCTAGCAAGCATTTTCTAAACTCATCATACATTAACTTTTTGGAACGTTAATTCCAGAGCCTAATAACTCAGATATCTGAAGGCTTATTGGTTGGAAAGTTTGCTAAGGACAACCAAAAAAAAAAAAAAAAAGAAAAAGAAAGAAAAGGTGAAACAAATCTGTTTTTCTAAGGATATCTCCAACTGATCAAGCTTTCACTCCCAACTGCACACAGATTTCCTGACTTTCAATCTGACACCCATAAATATTCCAGCTCAGTGGGTCTTTGGGTTCCCCTGTCTCTATAAATATACCGTAGCTTTTGATTGTTTTATGATGGAAGTTTATTTTATTTTATTTTTGCCTGCACAGTTGGCTTTGTTTTTTTCTATGCTTTATAGACCCTTGTCTTTTTATTAGTTCAGTGTTCCCTGTTGATTTTGTGTTTTATATTCCTGCTGTCACCACCAGAACCTCACTGTAAACAAGAATGTTGTATCTCAGTGGGTTATTTTCTGTTAATGACCTGTGATACAGTATATAAATAAACCAGAGAGTCATCCACAGGTGCAGTTTATTAGAGTTATTGCACTGTGGCTTGGGTAATGTTCCTCGGTTCTTTAAAACTTTCCTGCTTTGAGAAGCAAAGGGGCCAGCTAGCTGGCAGTTTTGAAGAGAGAAAAATGAGCCTTTCACTTTGCGATGGATGGGAACCCAGCCTAATAATCATCATTTTAATTTCTCAGTGTCAACATCTAGGTTGCGGTATGACTTAAAAAAATTCCACTAAGCCAAATTACCCAGAAAAGCAGTCTGGCCCTAATAGCTGTCTTGAGCAGGAGTGGAGAGAACACACGATGGTCCCTCCCCACACATAAAAAATAAAACCACGGGAAAAAACACACACTCTACTGCTCAATTAGGACAAGAGGGATTGTTTTGGGTTACAC
Organism: Panthera leo; assembly: GCF_018350215.1. NCBI lineage: Eukaryota > Metazoa > Chordata > Mammalia > Carnivora > Felidae > Panthera > Panthera leo. The sequence continues at coordinate 75,869,047 of NC_056684.1, read as the reverse complement.
GCAGGTGCATAATGAAGACCGATAATGATAGTTTATTAATGAATTCTCATAACCCCTGGTGAGGTAGGTATTATTAAGATTCAGGTTCACGTGGGGCAATGGAGACTAAGTAACTCACCCAGGGCCGCACGGTGAATCAGTCCCCTCCGTGGGAAACAGAGACACCAAGCAAGCCCCTGCCACACCTCGTGCTCTAACCACTAGATCGTGATCTGTCTTTGTCTTGGGATGAAATTAGCGAAGCAAATTGGAGCTGAAGAGTCCAGAGATAGAAGGAATATTTGGTGACGGTTTCAGAAGGGAATGGAGAGGCAGTGAAGGGCTCTAAGGACATTGTAATGTGCTTCACTGAACAGATAGGTGCTTCTGGCTTTGAAATACATTAGGAACTGATTCTGCCACACATCAGAAGCATTCAGGATCTGGAGCAGACAAGAGAAGGAGCAGAAGTGAAGTGACAAGTAGAGCAGAGGAGACTAATGTTCAGGACAGTCTATACTTTTATACAGTGTATGTACGACGTAATGTTCTGGGCAATCTACACTCCCATGCAGTGTACTTATAATTGAGCTCCAGAAAATTGTCTTGTTGGTCTTGCTGTATAGAGAATAAAGCTGCAGGCTTCCACCTTACTGTGAGCAGAATATTAGTAGATATTCCTTTCTTTCCCCCGTTTTCTTATTATTCATAGTAATATAAATATTTATGATTATCACTCATACTGAAAAAATTCTAAATTTTTGCCACAGGTATCCAGGATGACTGTGTACTGAACAAAAGCAGCCCATGTATAACCAATCCCCAGTAATTTCAGTTGGTTAATTAGTGCCTGCACGGCCATACCTGTCGCCAATATGATGAGTTTCACTTTGATGCCTCTCATTCTTCAAGTTTGTTACAGGTCCCTTATCAGGCAGACATACTTATTTCTCTTGGTCGTGTTTGTTCTGGAAATATTTCTGCTTAGTGGAACCCCACGATCAGTTAGCTCCACTGTTTTCTCAAATATATCAAAAGCATGCAATCTATGCCGTTGCATAAAATTAGTTTGGTGAGGTAGCATTCTGGAACAATTTATTCAAATGGACTAATTCAACTGAGAGTGAACTATGTTGACGCATAATCTTAGAAATAAAATACTAGCTCATAGATTACACAATAGTCAAGTCATAGCTATGTCCAGTTACATGTCCTATTGTCTTATTTGTCAGTAATGGTGTTGCCATTATTTAAGTCTAGGGGCATAATTATTGTTCATCTAGAGCATACCTGTTACTGGAGATGCTTCATGCTTTTCCTTTGTTGTTGGTTTAAATAAGAGAAGCAGGGCTGGCAGTGTGAAAATCACAGCTGACTTCTCTGGGTCCCTTATATACTTCATCACTCCAGTATTTCTCACCAGTGCATGCTCTGGGGAGATTGATGGTCAAGAAACCAAAGGCCTGCATCCATAAGAGCTTCTCTCTGTATGAGTTGTTTATGAGGTTTATCTCTTTATAGTCTCCTTAGTAATTATATACCAAGGCATGGTTAAGATGGTTAGAGAAATTATAATTATATATAATAATTAATAATAATATAATATAATATAATAATAAATGATTATAATAATGACTACAGCCTTTCTCACTTTATGGAAACAAATCATCATCTAATGATAAATCTAGCAACCATTTGGTATTAAAGTTTTTTAGGTTTTGTTTCCTGGCAAGAAGAAATACAATACTTGTCTACCACCAGGCAATCCATAATTTAAAAAGAAAAAAACAAAAAGGGACAGGTACATCAAATACTAACTATGATACTTTTTTAACAAATAATGTTTAAAAATGTTTATAAATCAGTGTCTGTCAGATGCATGTATGTGTCTCAGAACTTTATTCTTTATTGGCTGACTCAACTTGTCATGTTAGAATTTTACATTTTTATTATTTCATACCTAACTTTCATTTTTACTAATTTAATTTTTAATTTACTAAATAAGAACAGAGAAGGGGCACCTGGGGGACTCAGTCGGTTGGGTGTCTGACTTCGGCTCAGGTCATAGTCTCACAGTTTGTGGGTTCAAGCCTTACCTCCGGCTCTGTGCTAATAGCTTAGAACCTGGAGCCCGCTTCAGATTCTATGTCTCCCTCTCTCTCTGCCCCTCCCCTGCTCACACTCTGTCTCTCTCTCTCTGTGAAAAATAAATAAACTTAAAAAAAAAAACAAAGAAATGAAAATTCTTACTTTTTGTGTGCTCTGAGAAATGACTTCAGAGTGACATCTGACACAAATGTTTGTAAAGGCATGATTAAATGCATGTATGGATGTATATTAACACACATAATTTTTCTTAGTGATTTATATGCCATGTACTATTTCATTGAAAAATTAACACTTAATATAACAAAAAATTTCAGAAGGGCCTCCGGAGGTTAAAATGGTGAGATAATTCATTGAGGGAATTAAACGTCTCTTCTTTGTAGCTTCAGCTGAAGCTTCTGGGAGCATCAGACACCGGGGGGGATGGGGCAGAGTGACTGAAAGTCTCAGGAGAGATTGGTAGGAAATGACTTCCAGAGGGAAGCATTCAAGTGGACCAGGAGAGGAGATGGGCTAATAGTACAGACAAGCCCAGGACACCTTGTTCTGTGATTCATAGGAGTGTTGCATAGGCATATTCTTTTTCCATCTCTAAGTTAATACCAGTATACCTGGTTTTCTCTTGAACTGATGGGGGGGATTTTGGGCCTAGTAGTCATAGTAGCTTAGCTTTTGGAGGGAAATTAGAGATGTACTCAAACTGGCATCTAATAGATGAATCCTTAACACATCATTCCTTGCAAAATAGAAAACCACCACTACCTGAATATTTGCAGTGACAGCAAATGTACCACATTTCAAAGTAGCTGTTCCAAATTCTGCCTCCCTGTAGCTTTCATTCATTTGTCTCATTCTGCCGTCAGCAAGGACCACAATAAAGAACTCTCTTTCAGGTGTCATCCTTCAGAATTTTGGGGCGCCACCTCTGATGAGTTCCTCTTTTTCTGACCTGAGATGCTGTGTAGTAACAGCAGTTCCACGGGTCACATGGTCCTGAGACCATCCTTATCTTCCTGGCTACTGTTTTCTGAATGCACACTGGTTCATCAAGGCAACAATATTTTTTTTCTAAGAATGGAAATAATATTCCAGATACGGTATAACCCAGATAGTGTGTAATAGGGATATTAATTGCTAAGGTCTAGATATCATACCAATGCCATTTGAATTTGCTTAAATGGTGATCCACTATATCCCAGAGTTGGCTAAAGGAAATGCAGGGGAGGAAGAATAATGTTTCCTCTACCCTTTTTGGTTTTTGGTCAAGAACTGCCCCCCACCCGCCACAATAACAGATAAACAGGAGAAAAACAAACAGAAGTTTAATGACAGGTATATCTCCTATATACATGAGAGACCCGGGAAAATTGAGTAGCTCCCTGAAATGGGCCAAGCTTTGAATACAATAAGCTCGTGAAGGAGAACAAAATATACCACCCCACAATGGGTCTCTTTGGCATTAAGTTTATCTTGAGCTAATTATTTTTAAGTAACAGCAGACATAGGAAAAACTCTGAAGATGGAGTAAGCTGTCCCTTTATATGACACATTTATGTTACAAGGGAAATAAACTGTCACTTGAATATGCATTTATTTCTGCATCCTACACTTGGAGCCATATTGATATGCTATAGTGTTTCTGGGCTGAAAAACGAGAATAGTGAAGGGATTTAAGGAAATGTCCTGTGAAGGACTGTCAAAGGAATTGGGGAGGGCAGAATAAGGAAGAAATGATGTTATAGCTATTTCTTTTGAGAGCTCTCTTCAAGTGTCTGAACAGCTGCTACCCAAAGGTAGAAGTTAAACTAAGTGATATATGTTAAAATAAGGCAAAAATGAACCCAATATTAGGGAGACTCGTCTTACTATATTTTTTTTTCAAAAGTATAGGTTATTTGGGACATTAGTGAGCTACCTGTCCCAGATAACTTAAAAAATGGAAAACTGCTGAGTGAAGATTTGTTAAGGGTATTAACTTGTCTGATATGGCCCTGGGCTCAGTTAGTTTTTCATATTAATGAGTTTACAAACATTTTTTTGGAGCCAAATAACATTAGCATTTATCCTCATTAAATGTTGTTTTGTTACTTTGGCCCACACATTATTTTATCATATTTTGTGATTTTGTGTCATTGACATATTTTGTCAGTGTTGTTTTTATGTTTTTATTTAAGGCATTGATATAAAAATGGGCAGCAATATATTTAGGGATCCAGTTATTATTCAGTGCTGCATAGCATGTGAAAGCCCACAAAGGAAACAGTTGTTAAGTATACATTTTACTAATTTATTCTCCAAGATATCACGGAAGACTTTGCTCATTGCTTTGCAATTACAGTCCTTTGACCTACCACCTTATAATGCTATAGAATTCCAAGAGAAAGAAGCAGGAAGGCTAGAGGAAAGTAGTTTGGTATGACCCTAGGAGCTCACTTAGGCTGACTGTAGGTATAACTGGACAAGGGGCTGTTGCCCAATGTGCCATAAGCAAACTGATTTTATTGCAGGGTGTCAAGCAAGGAGATAGGACAAAATTTCTCAAACCCACCTCCCCTAAGAGTTTGGGGTGGGTGTAGTTTAAGGATAAAGGAGTCAGGGTGTCCTGAGTATATAGGCTAAATGGAATGTGCTAATTGGAAATAAGGACAGAGGGAGGTGTCCTCCTTTCTGGACATGCGCATTCAGAAATCGCCTCTTCATGGGACACATGTTCAAAAAATGGCAGCATAAACCTGATGAACAGGGGGAGTTCTGGGGATGCATCGTCACAAAAGTTATTTTGGTTCACTCCTGGCCCCTTCTACTCAGTTGCAGGAAAGTTTCCCAGTGTATTCTAGTCTTAGCTAGTCTTCTCGGTGGGTAGTCTATTTCTGAAAAACAGGCTTGTAAATCCGTCAGATTAGCCTAGTTCTCTTAGGGTAGAATGGTCAAGCATTTGTTAACGTAGCATGTCGTTTTCATAGGTGTGTTCATCTCTGACACAGGACCCGCTGGAAACTGCAGCCCAGGTTGAGGAGTGGGATCAGGACACAATGTACTTCAAGTCTTGGGTAGGCTAATGGGGGACAAATCTTTTAAGAGGTGTCCTGGAGTTAAGCTGCAACCATTCAGTCTGAGATGTGCAAATAATGAAGAGAGAGATAGCTAGGACTGCAAAACGAAGCAGTGGTTTGGAGGAGGTTGGAGGTGTAGGAGAAAAGAACTTCCACATCCAGAAAATGGTAGAAGCAATAGTGGGCATAAGGTATTGGAAGTGGTTGGTCAGCTGCAGAGTAGAGATTGGGAAGAGAGAGTTCAGTTTGGGAGATTTGAAGTGCATGTTCCTAACATGAAGGGAAAGCAGAGAGAATTGAGTTGTTAGTATTCACTAGATATTACCTAGCTTTTTACCAATAGTATCTCATTTAGTCCGTATAGTGACCTTAAAAGTTGGCATCCTTGTTTTACTGATGAAGAAACTAAAACTCAAAGAGATTAAACAAATTTTCCAGGTCTTTCTAATTCCAAAGTCACATACTATCACTCTGTTACGCTATTTATATGTATAGCCGCATCTGGTGTTATCTTTGTTCATTATCATGAATTCTTCATTAACTGTGTCACTGCTACCCAAGTTCCTGTACCTTTGAATTAAGCCTGTTTTGTTTTGCTTGTTACAATAATGTCTCACATAAGGTTGTGGTTTTTGGTGGTTTTTTTTCTTTTCTTTTTTTTTTTTTTGCATTATTTCTCGTGTCTTCTATGAGATCGTAACTGTCAAAAAGTTATGAATTTCACTTTTTTTTGGTTTCTTTTTCCAGGAGAGTTGAAACATGTTGTCTCTGTTCAAGTTTTAGCAATTGTACTTGGAAAGGAAAAATGGAAGTAGGAAACTATCATTTGTTGAGTGCCAACTATAGCAAATGCTTTGCTAAGTACTTAATTTTCTTTAGCTCCTTCATGTTTGTAGAAAACATGATATTATTTTCTACTGGCTGTTCTTTTTCTTTCCATTTAATGGAATTAGAGTGTTTCTTTCAAAGAAACATGATTAGACAAATCTTCTGAACATTGTCCCCACTTCCTTCTCCTCAAGGCTCTCAATAAACAAGATTACTGGAGAAAAAGAAAGAGGTATCTTTTGTCCAAGGTACTAACTATGCTTATAATCTCTACGAATTGGCATGGAGAGTCAAGGACTCTTGCCATGGACGATTAAGACTATCAGAGGTGATTCTTTAGGAAAACAGTGAGGTTTTCCCTTGACTTCTAATAGAAATATATAATGAAATGGTATTTGGTAGGAGGTTCTATTGAGAGAAGACTCAGAAGATTTAGTGTTATTTGGATAGTAATAAATTTTTGTGTGTGTATTAAATCCATTCTGTCAATTTTGGCACAGGACATCACCCAATCCATGGACATGGAAAATATCAATAGGCCAAAAAAATCTTCTTAGGTTCTATAGGTCAAATGACCTGTTTCTCATGTGGCCATGTCTGCAGAGGTATTAGATTCCACTAAATAATATTCCTATACCAAAGCAGTGTCTTTAGTAGAGGTGATATATTTTCATTGCCCCATTATAAACATAGATTTCATGTCACCACATTTCTGAGGATGTAAAATAAAATACATTTCCTTGTTCAAGATTTCCAGTAAACTTTGCTACCTAGTCTAAAGATTGGCATATATTCAAAGACAATCAGAAATCGATTTTTTTTCTGTTATTATTTCCTCATATTGTTACCCGAGAATATATGGAAAGAACCTCTACTTTGCTAGTATAGGCTGTCTCTGTTGCTCATTGTAGCTCATGGTTCAGATGCATTTATGAATAGAATGCGTTTTTCTGTATACCAATCAACTCCATTTAAAGTCTGATCAATTGGGCAACTTACTTGCCAATCAAATATTCCCTAGTGCTCCGTCCGTGCCTTCTCTCATATCTGGGAAACGATTTTACTTTCAGGAAGATAATGCTCTAATGAGCCCTTAGGAATCTTTGTTCAAAGATGTGCAGTCCACCAGGGATGAACTAAGAAGGTGTCCAAAAGTGTGAATTACTTACTGATTAGAAGCCAACACTAGATTTTTTTTCCTATTTCTCGAGGTCACCAATCAAATTCAAACCCAACACCATGTTTTAAATTCCACCCAACACCAAAGCACCCTTTTTAAACAAAGCCTTTTGTTTTTTTTTTTTTAATTCTTTCTTGCTGAGAAGAATATTTCAAATTCACAGCTTTCAAACTTTGTGCTAAATGAAAAATAATGCTTTAATAAACCCTGACCCTTTTGCAAATAGTATACCATTAGGTGGTTTAAATAATGCACTTGCTGACTCCTCAGATCTAAAATGTATTTTATAGACAAAGTGATTATTACTAAATGGTAGTTGAATTATTAGAAATTAGAAGGATTTAAGCATTTTGTAAAAACAAAGTTTATTTTATAAATATAAATCTGCATTTTAAGCAGTTTTAAACCATTTAAAATATACAGAGTACAAAAGAGTGGTGAGTTAACCTCTTTAGTGTTTCCTTTCCTTGAATTGAAGAAAAATTTCAGGATTTAATTAGCTGGCAAAAATATGGGAAAATCCATAACCAGATATACCTTGAGGTTCTTTCTCATTAGAAAAAAAAACACTAACACCAGCTGAGATGCTATTTAGACCAGATGGAGCTTAGTCTGAATGAGGACTCAATTTTCTTAGGTGGCATGATAAACAGAGCAGTTATTTTGTATGTATGTGGGGATACATCTCCAAATCTGTATGACTTAACTTCTCCAGTCCTGGGAGGAGAGTCCTTCTTAGGAAATCTTCACTGCTTCGTGTTCAGAACGAAATTCGTAATGTTAAGAGAGAGAGAAGAGAGGGAGAGAAAGAGAGAAAGAGACTGAGAGTGAAGGAGAAAGAGAGGAAGGGAGGGAGAGCTAATTTAATTAAACAAGGAGGCCCTTAGACTGATACAGCTCTGAGGCCCTGGCAGCCTACTTAAGAAAGCAAACCACAATCTAAGACTGTAAATGCCTCCGGGCTATAAAATTAAAACAATAAGGACAACCAATCACGACAGGCAACTAGGCTATAGCCAATCAATCCTTTCCTTACTTTGCTTCTTCTGCCTTTTCACTGTGAAAGTTTCTCCTTGAGCTCATGTAGGTGGAAAACTCACCACTTCTGGTTTGGCGCTGCCCAACTGAACTTGACTTTTGGTGAAAAAAAAAAAAAAGCACTCTTAAAAATTTTAAGACACTAGTTTCTTTTAACTGAAAGAAGGAAGAAAGGTAGATACAGGAAGGGAGGGAGGAAATCCTTAAAAGGTAACAAAAACACTAGGAGCAGTTTGTGGCCTCTGCATCTCCTAGGTAGAAAAGGATTGTTACTTTGTGTCATTAACATACGGAGGTCTCCATTATTTAGTCAGTTTCATTTTGGTGTTAGTGGCTGTTACTTAAAAGTTTCTGGGAACTCGGGGACTTTGGTGTCATCTGAGGTTAGGTTGAAATGTCTTAAATCCACTAGTTTGTAAAGCTGCTACAATTTAAACTAATACCACTGGCTGGTTCATCTTATGCAAAAGAGATACAGATCTCCCTGAAAGCTTCTATTTTTCTTTCCTGCCTACCTTCTGCTTAGGGAACTGAATAGAAACTTTAAAGCTTAAATTAAAAGAATCTTCTCTCATTCAATTTGGAGGTGGGAAATGGGAGATTGCTTCGACTGGAGAATTTTCAAAGGCTTGATACCTAAATGTATTCTTTGGGTGGATTTTTCCCGATGATGCGACATCATTTGAATACACTGAAGCCTCATCATTTACCAGGTTGGTAATAATTTTGATACAAAAATAGGTCTCTATAGGAATGCAGCTTGAACCAATAACAAGCAACAGTGCTTTCTTTGTGATAAATTGACACTAAAGCCCAATCCTGAAAATCTCTTATATTATTTAGAGGAGCAGTGATCAAAGACAGAAGAGAAGAAAGAGCTGGCAGCCTCGTATATTCTCCACTGATGCTGAGATAGTGTCAGTAATAGGTAATGCAGTTACTACCGGGGAGAGCTGGAGAGCAGCTTTAAACTTCACATTCATATATCTTCTGGAAAAGTCAGAGAAGGAGTGGGAAAAAAAAAATCAGCACAGTACTTTCCTGAAGTTCTTTAAAACTACCTATACAAATTGCTGCTCCCCAGTAGGACGAGGGCAAATATAAATTTAGGTAGAACAAAACAAAATAATTGGAATGTCACTGGAATACTGATGGGAGTAAGAAAATTCTAAGGATTGCCTAATGAGGATGGCTTCAATCCAGAGAGAATCTAGGCACTCCCTTTTCCAATTTATACAACACTCTGTTTCAGGCTATTCTTCCTAAAGTCCCATTTTCTCCACATCACTTAAAATTTTTTTTAAATGCTTTTATTTATTTTTGAGAGAGAGAGAGAGAGAGAGAGAGAGAGAGAGAGAAAGAGAGACAGAGAAGAGTAGGGGAGGGGCAGAGAGAGAGGGAGACACAGAATCTGACGCAGGCTCTAGGCCCTGAGCTGTCAGCACAGAGATCCACAGGGGGCTAGAACTCACCAAACTTGAGGTCATGACCTGAGCCGAATTCTGAAGCTAAGCCAGCCAGATGCCCCTCAGATGCCCACCCAGATGCCCCTCTCCACCTCACTTTTTGCTTAAAATTCCCTGTGCTTTCCCATGGCTTAGAGACTCTAGTGTTGCACGATAGCTCCACTGAATTATTGCACACACTAAAAAATTAATGACCAAATTTAAATCTCATGATATAGATTGTTGTCAATAAACTTTTTATGCTATAGCTTCCTAAAAATTTAAAATATTATAGCTAGTATAACATATATCATTCTAGCAGGTCTTAATTACCATCAAGAAAATATTAATTCATTCATACATTTGCATTTTCATTATGAAAACAAACATTTTCTTTTCAGATAGGACAAATAACTCAATGATCCAACCTTCCATAACACGTATATGGCAGTGCCTACAAGTGAAACATATTTCCAGTTTATTCTTCTTTTTATATTGCAGCTTAGTGATCATTTGCATTGACTAGATCCATTCAATTACTTTTACAGTGCTGTTTCACTTTTGTTCTTTTTTCCCCCGTTTTTTCTTTTTTCAATATTCTTTATTGATTTTACAGCAAAGTTTCCATTCAATTTTATAATCCGTATGATCTTATTCCAATATTTTGCTCTATATGCCTTCTTAGCAGTCTTACAAAGGTTCCGTCCATGTTTATGCTTCTTAAACTTAAAAGCATTTAAGTAAATAAAAGTTCAGAAATATATGCAACTCTTATATGTAATATTAGGTTAAATTTAAATTAACTTTTGTAGGGGTACCTGGGTGGCTCAGTCAGTTGAGCACCCGCGTTCAGCTCTGGTCATTATCTTGTGGTTTGTGAGTTCAAGCCCCACATCGGGCTTGCTGCTGTCAGCCTGTCAGTGCAGCACCTGCTTCAGATCCTCTGTCCCCCTCACTGTGCCCCTCCCATGCTTGTGCTCTCCCCCAAAAAACTAAATATTAAAAAAATAATAAAAAAATAAATTAACTGGGGCGCCTGAGTGCCTCAGTTGGTTAAGCGTCCAACTTTGGCTCAGGTCATGATCTCACTGCTAGTGAGTTCGAGCCCTGCGTCGGGCTCTGTGCTGACAGCTCAGAGCCTGGAGCCTGCTTCATGTTCTATGTCTCCCTGTCTCTGCCGCTCCCCCGCTCATGCTGTCTCCCTCTGTCTCTCAAAAATAAATAAACATTAAAAAAAATAAATTAACTTTTATAAATAGCACAAGGTCAGAGGAAGCATGTTACAAATTGGAGACTAGATACTTTTGTTTAGACTCTATAGTACCACTTTTGTGTTTGTAACATATAATAATCTTTTAATAAAATAAAGAGCAGATGTGCATGCATATATAAGTGCGTGTGTCTATATTTGTATATCAATTGATATGTGTTTTGCTTTTTCTTTTTTGTTTTGATATATGTGTTTCTTTTCCTCCTTCCTTCTTTCCTTCCTTTTTTCCTTCTTGCCATTTGCATTGGAAGTAGAACTTTAGGATGACTCATGACTTTTAAGCCCTGAAGCCATCTCGTCCAACTACATTTTTCCAACTTAATGCCAGCTACTTCTCTATAGAAACCTTCTACTTTAACTTGAGCGCACTGTCTCATCACAGCAAAGTCTTCCTATTTCCCCACTTTGCTTGTATTGTTTCTCCTGTAACAGTATCTAACCCTCTGTTCTCTCTTTCCAGAGCTACTACTCTACTTTGGTTACATCTGTCCTGCTCCAGTCTCATGGATGCCTTCTTTGATCCTCCAAAACCATGTCACCCATACCGCTGTGCACTCATGCAGAGTCATGTGCCTGTGCTTTGCTGGTGGCTTGCCCTGTCATGCCTCCATCCATGTCTCTCCCTCCCGCCTCCCCAGCTATACTCTAAATCCCGAGAGGACAAAAATGTGGGCATTCCACTTTAATAGCACCTAGTGATCGATCCAGAACTCATGGGGAATGGCTGTTGTAGTGACTGATGGAGTTGCAATACATTTTCCAGGGTGTCTGGGGGATGATCAACGTTTTCAAGATTCATTTGTTTTTGATGTTGGAATTCTTTTTTGTTTGTTTGTTTTTTAATGGAACAAATAAAAAGGAAGAAAAAGCAGAGGAGTATAGCCTCTGGCATCATGAGAATGTTCCTTTGTTGGAGATACTCTCCAGCCTTGCAGCTGGAATCCTTGTCACCATGGCCATAGTAATCATACCACCTTTCTGGATTTTAGTTTCTTAACGTTAATATAGGGAGTTACGGTATGTGACAGACTCAAGTTTTGCTTCTTATTGACCTCTTCTGTTGACCTCTTATGTTAGTACATTTGTTACAACTAATGAACCATTATTGATACATTTCTACTAACGAACATCTTTTTCTCGGTTCCAGGAAACCATATTACATTTAGTAGCCATGCTTTGTTAGGCCCTTATTGGCTGTGAGGGTTTCTCAAACTTTCCTTATGTTTGATTCTTAACAGTTTTAAGAAACTGGTCATGTATTTTGTAGACTGTTCCTCACCTGGAACTTTTCTGTTGTTCTTCTTGTGATTACATTGGTGTTCTGTGTTTGCGGAGGAAGACCACAGAGACAAAGTGCAATTTTTATTATATCCTATCAATAGTATATGTTATTAATGTAACTTATCACTGTTGATGATAACCTTGATTACCCGACTGAGGTAGTATGTGTCACATTTCTCCACCACAAAGTCAGAGGGTGTGACTTTCCAAAGAGGAAGGAGAACTGAGGAATGGAAAAGGCCAAAGAGATTAATTTGACAATTTGTTTGGGGTTCTTTGGTTAAGACATAGTCACCTTCCTACCTAAATTTAAGAATGTACAAGTTCTATCCTACTTCCCTAGTTTGGTGTTCATTGTCGATTTGAGCTCTCTTATTGTTCTTGAACGCGTCCCATTACCAACGGTGCATATAGAATTGCCTTCTCAGCAATAAGTAGGCCCCTCAGGGTTATGGTCCTGAGAATAAAGGAGAGATTGCAGCACCTTTGGGAAGCAGGAAAAGAACCTTCTGAAGCTACTGCTCTCCTGGTAGAGCAACTTAGAAGATGACTGGGTGAGAACAGCCTTGAAAATGGATTTTTTCTTCAGTCAAGATGGTGCTAAGAGTAGGACAGTCTTGGTTGCTTTGTTTTGCTTTTGATAAATATTTGGGGCACCACAGATATTGGAAAGGTGTTTGAGGGAGCTCAGTCACAGTTGTTGGGTCAGCTGAAAAGGGCAGCAGGAATTGCAACTCTTTGTAGACAGTTTCTATGCCCCGCAGGCTCCGCTGGTGTTCCTCTTTGTTGGTTTTGAATGAAGCGGAACATTGTTTTCCAAAAATACTCCCCCTTTCATTATCATCATCATTGTCATTATCATCATTCTTGCTATTCTGTGAATCACCCTTCGGAGCAAACTTTCACATATTGACAGTGCCTGAATATAACAAGTGTCTCAAAACAAGTGTCTGCAGGGTCACCCAGTCTTTGTAGCTTCATAGGCAGGGGCCCTCCAATTACAGACAAATGTTCTGAAATTACCTTTGTGTTCCATTCACACACCACACGGATGCATTTTTCTCATTAAGTGAGATTCCATGATGAGAGCAAGGCAAAGAGAACATCTATATTATCCCATCGAAGGTAAAGCTGTACTCAGAATGTCCTAATTCAGCTGATGAGAAATAGGACAAGGGTCAAAAGTCAGGGTATTCTGGGAGCAGGTATGTTCCACTGAAGGCCAAGGTGTTTCTGTACACCCAAAAGTTTCAAATCGGGTGTTTATTGCCTAAAACATGTCTGAGAAAATTAATGAGGTAAGTTATTACCTACTATGTCTGCAGTTTTTCCATTACCAGCTATAAAAGCAGGTAGCAATCTCACTCTTCCTTGAAGGCATCATTCATTATAAATTACTTGCTTTCAATCATGAGAGGAACACAATGAAAAGGAAAGTACCAAAGAAGGTCTTCACCGGGCTTTGTTAGGAGAAAAATAGGAGCAATGAGCATTCATATTATTGTCAAACTTCCCCGAATGAGAGATTTTGAATTCAAACGATTAGTTGGTAACTGGATCCTTGGTATTATCTGAAACCAGGCTGGTTTCTTTCTTTTCTTATATTTTAAAAACTAATAAGAGCCAGAGGCATACTCTCCTATCTAAAAGAGTAACTCCTGTTACTATATGACTGGAGAAGTATTTTCACTTGTATTTTGGCTCACTCCTACTTTTGTTCCAACCAAGTGTTATTGAAGATGAAAAGTAGAAGTGGGGAGAGTGGGGAGACCACACCACAAAGAGTGTTCCTTGTGGTCAGCTCTGCTCCTAACTTGTCAGAAAGAGCCACAAGACAGATTTATGTTCCCTAATATCAGGCTTGGTTGCAGTTTCAGATTGCTTTCACAGGAGGGCAAAACTCACTCTCTATTCATAGCTGTCTGTGATCAAGAAGGAATCTTAAAGACGGCCAATCGATACGCATGATTCCAGTGCCCAACCGTGTGGACACCCCAACTTAGACCCAAATATATTTGTACATACAAATGAACTTCACTACATGATTGTCCCCTTTCTTCCTTGTCTTGAGCTATTTAAATCCAGACTTAAACTTCTACATTGCATTTGATTGGAATACATGACTGCTTCACCTAGGGCTCCTAGGTGATAAGCGGGACTCTGAGACCAATATCCAGTCCTGTGGAGATAACAAAGAAAGTTGCAAAGATCATGGAGCCCTGAAGTTCCTCAGGATATTGCTGGTGATGCGTTGTGAAATACTAACAGTTTAATGTATTTAAATTGGGGGGAAGAAATAAATATACTCAAAGAGCTTATCAAAATTAAGCCCAGGACTAATTAAGGCCAACTCAACTGCTATTATTTCCTCTTACACTGAATATAACCTCCCAGGGGCAATAGGGGTGGCTGATGGATGTTCTCCTTAGGAAATGTGTGGTCATGTCTGATAAGCAGAGGCAGCACAACATCATTTATTTTTATCAAAGCTCCCCAGGCAGGAGAAATTGATAGAGATTACCATTTAATCTGTAGGAACTGGGATCTTTATTCAGCAGTACTTCTAATTTATGTACTTGAATAATTTGCTATACTAAAAACCTTGAAATCTCCAAGCATAGAAATTGCTGCTAGTTTTCCTAGAGTACCAATGGTAGTAACAACTTCCTCTTAAATAGATCTCCACTTTGGAACTGAATTCTTTATCTTAAGTGGCTAGAATACATTATATCTCCATACCAGTAATGCTTTGTGAAGGAATCAAACAGTGTAACGAACACTGTCTCTTTTTTCCGGTTCCTTTTCTCATTCAACAAATTATCGTCTTCTTTGCACCATCCATTCTGCCAGAATTTGAGGTTATATAGCTTCTCTTAGCTTAAGGTAGGCTTCACTCCAATAACAAAGCACCACCAAAAGTCTTTTATGCCTTTAATAACAAAGCCTTATTATGTTGCTTATGTACATTTTGAAGATTGGTTTTGACTCCGCTCCGTGTCGGTCCACATTTTGCAGTTTAGGCTGAAGGAGCCGCCCCTGTCCACTCACGCCGGACTCACTGTAGTCAGAAAAATAGCAGTGGCAGATCAGGGGCTGGCTTTTAAAATTTCTGCTTGGAAGTGGCATATGTTACATTGACTCACATTTCACTGGCCACATTAAGTCACATCTACAGGCCGATTGTCAATGAGGTGGAAAGAATAATCCTTCTGTCAAGAGGTCCTAGGAGTGAGGGCTACTGAATATTTTTGACAACAGTACAATTTACAACACTGCCCTAGGGACCTTGCAGTCTAGATGGAAAGCTGAAAGTGATGCAGAAGGGCTACAGGCATGCAATAAGCAGAGTTCCATATTGGCATCTAGTAAGGTTCTTCGTCTTGCTCCCTATTAAGCACTGCCAGCATGTGCTCTTTTGGTAAACGTTTCTGTTTTTTTTCATCCTGAGTTAAGGCAGATGTCTGCCAAAATAAAACCAATTGAAGCCAGGTTTTATGGTAAAACTACAGTGTTTGGAAATGTGGAACAGATGAATAGTGACTCCTCCATTTCCAGGCCATATTGACTGAGTGTCCAATCCAATTGATTGTGCAGATATTGACCATCGGGATCACAGGACGAAAAAGCTCTTATCTAATGGAAGAATGACTAATTCAATAGTCACATATCAATATGGATGCTTGGTCATCCAATAATGATACATGTCCTTATAAACCAAATGAAAAGGGCAAGGAAGTAGAAGCATGTTAAAATTCTCATGAGGTCTCTCCTAGATCCTCATGAGACCAGCACTGGTTTGCTTTTGGCTCAGGCCTTTGTGGCAGTCCCTCCGATTCCAGATGGATGTAGATCATACACTCAAGTCAAGTCGAGACCTCATCTGAGAAATCTCATGTAATTTCATTTAATATGAAATGCCTCTAACGTCTAATAACATTTGATAATATTCAGTTGCCCAAAGGGGCTGATTGTGAACTTGTCTGAAAACTTGTGATTCGGTTTAGTCATCCTTAGAATTTCTATTGTCAGTAAGTGTATCATATAAATAATTCAACTGCTAACGAAAGATAGAATCTGTGAAAATGGTGGAATTTGCAAAACTTTCATTATCGTGTTTAACATTTGATGAGCTCTTAAAAATGAATACAAAGTACAAAGATTCATTGCTTAATGAAAGATATTTTTAAAAGTAAGCATAATATAGTGCTTTGCTTGAAACTAAAATTGCAAGTGAAATTCACATTTGTTCTAGGACAGGAAATCGAATGACTGTTTTGATAAATTAAACAGATTAAAGAGATTTAAGAAGCAATAGTGTGTAGGGTGACCCTGCATTGTAAATGAAGGAGCTGCGAACTGAAAGACAGGGGCATGAACTACAACCGGCTCTTCCTTCAGTGAAATGTACCATCAGAGCAAATAACGTGCTGAGCCCAGGTGTTCCTAATTTTTGAAACTGAGGGATTTGGATCAAGTGCTGGTAAATTTGCCGGAAATCATATTCCCTTTTTTCTTCCTTCCTTCACTGATTTAAATATAATTATTGAACTGTTAAATGTTGCAAGCACAAAAGTAGGCAGCGGGTATTGTGCTAATGAATAAAACAATCCTGGTCCCTGTTCTCAGGAGCATGGAATCACCTGATGGAGGCGATATCAACAAATTTTTGCAGTGGGTACCATGAGAGAAATAAAGCCCTGATACCAAGAAGTCCGTGTAGGTAGTGAGGAATGTCTTTGGGGAACTGTCTACTGTCCAGGTCTAGAGAATGAGAATTGGGAACACAGATGTAGGTAGAGAAAATGACTCCGGCCATGTAAAGGATTTAGATTTAGATTTTATTCAAGTGCAGTGGAAAGTCATTGATGAGCCATTTACAGGCAGAGGTGAGAGGAAGTGATCTATGTCTAAAACAATCAGTCTGGCTGTTGTGGGGCAGGAAGGTAAAGTGGGGGAAATTGCAATGGTCCAGATAAGACATGAAGGGAAATTGGACTAGGAGTAATAAGAGTAGAGATCAAGGCAGGGAAATGGATTCTAAATACATTTCAGAGGAAGAAGTGTCAGTATTTGATGAGAGTAGGATATCAGAATGATGCAGAGGGAGGCGTCAAGAGTGATTCTCAGCCTATTGCCTTGACCAACTGGATAGTGGTACCAGAATATAAGGCTGAGAAAGAAATCAGTTGGATAGTAGGTAGTAATCAAGGAGTCCATGTCAACCTGCTTGGAGGACATGATGGTGGGCTTTCCAATTTAGAGATGTCAAAGTTTAGTTGCCTATTTGAGTTTGGAGCCCGGACTTAGCTTTAGGCTGAAGAAAAAACATGATCTTTAAAGCCATAGAAATGGATGAGGTCACTGTTGAAAAAAACCAAAAACAAAAACACTATTGAGAGAGGTGTAGAAAGTCTGGGGCCAAACTCTGGAGTCATCAGGAAAACAAACAAAAAACTAAGAAGGTGAGGTCAAAACAGAGACACACCAGGAGGGAGTACTGTCCTGGAACCTTCAGGAAGATAGTATTTCAAGAAGGGTGTGGCCTACCGTACCGAATATTGATGACAGAAAGATGAAGTGAGAACAGAAAAGAAGTCTTCTTAACAGCATAGACATCACTGGTAACCTTTGAATAAAGAGCTTTTTAGTGGAGTGGGGAGGGGGATGTAGTCCAAACTGGAGCAGAAGGAGGAGCAAATGTGATGCGAGGTAGGAGACAACAGGTATAAACAGTTTTTGAAAAGTTGTTCTGGGGGCGCCTGGGTGGCTCAGTCGGTTGAGCATCCGACTTCGGCTTAGGTCATGATCTCACAGTTTGTGGGTTCGAGCCCCACACCAGGCTCTGTGCTGACCGCTTGCTCAGAGCCTGGAGCCTGCTTCAGATTCTGTGTCTACTTCTCTCTCTGCCCCTCCCCCATTCACGCTTTGTCTCACTCTGTTTCTCAAAAATAAATAAATGTAAAAATAACTTAAAAAAAAGTTGTTCTGCAGAAGGGAATAGAAAATAGGGGATATCTGGAGGGAAATATGAGATGCTAGGAGGATTCTTCTTGAATAGTAAAGACATGCATGTCCGTCGCTGATGGGAAAGGCAAGGAAGGCAGAGGAAGAGTTTGATGATGCATTTAAGAAAGGAATAGAAAACCCATGGGAAGGTAGGTTAGAGCAGGTGGGGAGCTTGATCCTCAATAGATGGCGGACATTTCTTCAATAATGAGGAATGAGGTAGAGACAGATGTAGATGCAGGGAAATGGAAAACTAGGGCATTTAGATTCTATCATTGAAATATGATGCATAATCATGACAGGTAGGGCAGCTGTGGGGCAGGAAATCTGAGAGAGGAGAAACATCTAGCAAGTAGGAAGCCTTAGGAAGCATTTATTCAAAGGAGTATTCCTAGCATTGGGTAGAGGCTCAATACACGTTGAACAAATAGATGAAAGCATGACATTTTAGTTATATAAAAACAGGTTCACAATTTTCAGACAGAAAACTTAGACAAAATTTTACATAGAGCAGACTTAGTTCAGAACCACTTTTTGCAAAAATCTCTTAAAGGCTCAACTAGAAGAACCGTACTTGGCATTTTCGCTCCGGCCATGGCCTAGAGAATATATCATGAAAACCCTAGGCTAGAAGAAAACAGTCAGCACTACATATCTTCTCATCACACAAGTCCTCTAATTTGTGGGAAAAAAAACTGATGAAGTAAAAAGAATGTACCCACTAGAAGTTTTGGATATTAGCACTTCATAAATGTCACAATTATATGCAGATAACCATTTCTGACCCTGTTATATAGGGACAAATGAGATGCTTGTAACCCTTAACCATTTTGTAGTTTTTAAATATATTTTCCTGTTATCACCTTTAAAGAGCCCCTTCTTGAGACTTGTTTTCCAAAACCATTTCCTAAGATAGGCACTCTGAGCAAAAACATTCTAACCCTCTTGGTAAGCCTCAGAGTATTGATTATCTTCTAATCTAGTTTTGACTTTGCCTTGAAACTTCAGCCATAAAAGATTTAAAAGATTTTGCCCTTCACTAAAAGCTATCATCTGTAATCCTTGCACTCACCCATTTCAGAATCCAGATGACTGGATGTCACATTCGGTTACCTTTATAAACCCCCACATCAAAGCTTCTAATATCAACACTTGCCTCCCTCATCACTCTGGCTTCTCAGCTCCCAATTTATTGGTAATTCTTTACCACCCCTTGCCACTTACTGTCGGCAGGGCTTGAGTGGTCAGAGCAGCCAAGCAGTCTGCTGGACTCGAACAGTTTTAAAAGTTGCAGAAATTTCATACAGAAGATGGGAAAACATAAAAACCATGCATGTCAAAATGTCATCCCATGTTGACAGTAAATCACTTAGCTAACGTTTCGTTTGTCTTTGGTGTGCTATCAAGGCCCCTCTAGCAGCTGCTGTGCGCATGCCTGTGTGTGTGTGTGTGTGTGTGTGTGTGTGGTGGGGGGAGGGGGGCATGTGTGTTTCCAAGTAATTTCTTAAGCCCTTCGAAAATGCTGCAGTTTTTGCCGCCATTCTTCTTTTTTAACCTTTTACAAATAGCCAAAATAATGTATGGATGTGCGATTTCACTGTCCTTTTCTCTCAAATGCAGGCAATAAAAGTTGATTTGCACTAACAAGCTAAAAGCTCTGAGTGCTACCAGACCATGATGCATTCAGGAAGGAGGGTAGCTTTCAGACTCTCTGATGGCAGAAAGCATTTTCACAATAGACACGGCAAAGATTTAGAATCGGAGGCTGGGATCCAATCTATTGTCCAGAAGTCAGCCAGTGTGGAAGAAAAGATTCAGCTGAAAATTGGTCAGAGTGGAGGCATTCTCCTTCTTTGGTTGCTTTTGATTTAAGTGTAGTCCAGACATAGTAAAGCTCATTCCATTTAAGCCTTCTCTCCTGTCTTCAGCATGCTCTGCAAGGATTCTTATTATGGTGGGTTCATAGCATTAGCAATAAAGCACAAAAATGTTTGTGAGAAAATACATGCTAGAAATCTACAGTGCTAGAAATATCCTACGTTTATGCCACTGGCTGGCAGTTGAAATTTCCATTAGTTACAAAGTAGAAAATATAGTAAAAAAAATACGTTAAAAATGAAAATATTCGTCTGATAATATGCACCTACCCTTTCCATTTTCCATTTCATTGGCAAATTTACTAAATGTGAAAAGATGTTAATTTGAAAAGATATTGCTGTGGTCCTGCATAGAATTACAGACTAGAAACAGAAAGTTGCAATTTTGCTAAGGTAGATTTAGCCTCAAATAAGTACTTATAGTGTTTCCTAAAAGGTAAAAGTATCACTGGATAGTTTCAGGTCTCAACCAATACATAGAACAGACATAACAACCATGTAGCTAATCATGATTGTGCTGTTCAGGCAAACTAAAAGTGTCCGAAGAAAGGATGGAGCTCCCACAAAGACAGGAATGTGTCTAGAAAAAATGGACATAGTCCGTATTGACAAGGAGGCTACTCCATTTTCGCATCTTGACTTTTCTCCCATCAAACAAAACCAGCGAGATACAAATGGAATATCACAATGAGTTTAGGAAAAAAAAATATGTGTCAAACCATGAAGTTCATACATTTATAGACAGGAAGTAGAGTGGTAAAGGTCTAAGCGTGGGCTTTGGAACCAAATAGTCCCCATATTTTAATACCAGCTGTCATTCACAACTTGTGCAATTCGAGGTAATTTCTTTAACCTCATGCTATCTCAGCCTCCTTTTCTGTATAAAGGGACTATTAATACAGCCCCTTCATGGAATTGTGAAGATTATATGATTTAATGTACACATAGTTCTGGCTGGCACATCTTTAACATTCAATACGTGTTAGATATTATTAAGTATTTGCAAGCATATAATAGAAAAGAATAGCACATATGGCTTTGAGAATTTTTAACTTTACAAACATCAGGTTTTTCTGATTGGTAAGCATTTAGTAATTATAGCAGGAATAGTGGAGGAAGGGTGGGAGTTTTGAGTGTAATAGAGGGATTAGCAATGCCTTAATGTTGAGGTAGACATTTGTATGCAGAGATTTATTGGACACCACTTCCTAAAATAACACCTGTAATGAGTTGAGAACCAAAATTTGGCAGAGGGAAATGTTGAACTGCAATGTAGTTGCAACAAAGAACTCAGCCATCTCAGATTGCATTCTGAAATTGCAAAAGCTCTTCAAAAAATACCTCAAAGTGTCTCGTTTTGAGGCATGGCTTAGTGGCCGCCCTTAGTTTTCTGTCAGTGGATGCAGGCTGCTCCTGGAAAGGGGCACAATCACAGGCAAGGCAGCTCTCCTCAGCCTTAGCAACTGGGGGGAAGGGGAAGTTCTGGGGGGCATATACCACAGCTTTGACTATAGTTCTCTGCTTGTGTTGCTCAGATCCTGTTGCTTTTTTTTTTTTTTAATTTTTAATGTTTATTTTATTTTTGAGACAGAGAGAGACAGAGACAGAGCATGAGAAGGGTAAGGGCAAAGAGAGAGGGAGGGAGGCACAGAATCCAAGGCAGGCTCCAGGCTCTGAGCTGTCAGCACAGAGCCCGACACGGGGTTCGACCCACAAACCATGAGATCATGGCCTGAGCTAAAGATGGCCGCTTAACCGACTTAGCCACCCAGGAGCCCCTAGATCCTGTTGCTTTATATAAATTCAAGAAATCTAAGAACAAGTCTTCTAGGATTCTGGTTTGGGGAAAATTAAAAATTTAGTACCGTCTCTGTCACAACAGTTGTTCTTGGGGCTACAAGAGATTCATCATCCCTCATATTCTAACAACTGTGGTTAGCAACTCCTATATGATATACTCATCTGATATTACTAATGTGGTGATATAACCCTGGCCCTCAACCTTCACGTTTTGAGGACTGCACATCAGGCCCTTTTCAGGCTATGGTGATTGTACTTGTTCATTTAAAATTAAAACTGTTCAGAAGAGTATCAATCACCTTGGTACAATCTTTCCTTCTCTGCTAGGAGCATGGTTTCTTTCCTGTCCACTGGCCTCTTGATACAATGAACCTAAAGGAATTGGTGGCAGAGTATCCTCAAGCTTAATGGGACTTCGGCAGTGTTTGTTGGTAGAAGTGTCCCTTACCTTAGAAACGAGGATCTCTGGTCCCTCTCAGCACAGAAATGCAGGGATGTCCCTGGAAATAATGATCAGTGAAGTCTTTACCTCCTTGTATCTAATATTCCAATTTCTCTCTTTTCAGACCCATGACCAACCAGCCAATCTCATACAGAAAATTAAAATTTGAATTGGCTCTTCAGAATTGTTCTAAATTGAAGTCAGTTTCCTGAGCTTTTGTCCTCCAACCTTAGATAACATAAGATAACCAGTCATCCTATCACTTACCACTTACACAACCCTCCCTGCACTAGCATCCATCCTTGCCTACCAAGCTTTTGCTTATCAATCTTTCAATGAATATCAGAAAATTCAATGCAAGCCAGTCGTACAAATGAGTCAAAAAATAGTTTGACCATCAAAGAATTTGTAAAGATTTTGAGAAAACTGATGTTATCTTGGAATGTTTTCTCAAAAATACTTTCTTGTGATCACCTTGCTTTTAATTCATTCTTTGCTCAAAATATTAGTGTATAACTGCAATTCAAATTAGATGTTGTAAAAGAAAGTAATTTTATTTAAGAATTCCTAGCTCAAAATTAAAGTTCCCAAACTTTGTTTTAAGACAATTTATTGAATTTTTAAATACATTTTGTTCAAATATCAATGGCTTCCCATTATGATTTTGTATATAGAAATGGGCACAGATGCCACATGTGTGAAATCTATTTCTTATGTAATTTTAGTCATTCTCTAGTGTTCCTCTATTATAGAATGGATAAAAAGTTTATTCAGATTTTATTGTTAGAAAAAAAAAGTTTAAGCAAGTCCAAGATACAAGTCCGTTAAAAGTAATAGAAGGAGATAGAGATCAGCTCTAAGTAAAGCCAGTACAAAGGCATTTATCTTTCAAGTAGTCACCTCTTCTGGAAGATAAGAAAGAGTTTCTTAACCAATTAATTGAGACTGTTAACTAGATGTCATGGCAAACAAATTCATATTTTATATCACAAAGTCATTTCTTATTGCAAATTATGGCAAGTACACCATAAACTCCTATAAAGTGATGATATAGCACTTTCAGGATCCCCGTTGTGCTTCCTGATTAACAGATGTAAATACATAGCTAATTGGAAAAAACAATGACTGGGAATCAAAACAGCTACTGATTCAGATTCTAGAATAGCTATTCCCCAGCCTTTTAATGAAAGATGAGGCTGGTATTTGACTCTATGACATCATTATTACACATTAGATTTGTAGAGTAGACAGTAGAGGGCCAAGAATTTGTCACTAGGTTTTCCTGGAAATGATAGGGCCAACCTGAGATCAGGATAGCAACATCTTGGAAGGAGTCCAGAATTTACTTCATTTGTTATTGAAACTCCACTCAGTCATTAACTGGCTTCACTTCAGTTATCAGCCTGCATATCTGCTTAGATCTCTGGATATTAAACTCTTAGGAGTCATTTATTTGTCTCTTTCCACACAGAGACTAGTAACATGCTTCACACATAGCCACCAATCATTTATTTGATAAAAACAGCATTTTGATTTTATATAGTACATTTTGACCACAACACTTTTTAATCCACTAAAAACCCATGTATTTCAGTCAAAATTATATTTATTGAACACTGACCATGTAGTCACTGCGCTTAATGTGTATGTGTGTGCTTATGTTTGCATTTGTGTGTGTGTGTGTGTGTGAATTTGTGTGTGTGTGTGTGTGTGTGTGTGCTTTTTAAATGAATAAATATGCAAAAAAATTCAAGGGGAGTTCATTATAGGCTAAATTTGTCAATGGATACTCAATGGAAAAGTTAGAACTGAGCTCCCCTTTGGGGGTAGACAACAATATCCTCAGTATTTGGATAGGGACAATCACACAGTAAAAGAACTTGCCTTGATGAGGAGCTAATGTACAAAGTGTTCCCACTGTCATCTCAGTAAACAGCTTGGTCCCCAAGGCTCTGAAGGAGAGTTTTGACTAATTGTGGCTCCCAGGAAAATTGGTAAATTGGGTTCAGACTGATATTTGCTTATAACTGGAATCATCTCCAGGATTTTAAACGTTACAAGATGTGTGTGCAACCAAGGAAATCTGCGTAGTTGAATGGGGAACTCAGCTGTCCCTAAGAGAAGTTCATGCCAGTATCAGAGTGCAAAAACAGTGATCATGTGGCTGCTGTTACTACTGTTACTACCAAACTTGATGAGTTTATATTTTGTTTTAATAGACACAGATTTTTATTGCCCAACATCCAATTCAACATCTTCATTTTCTGGGTGGACATTACTCCTTTTGTGGCTCGCTATTGTGGTCCATATAAAAAATGAACATAGTTGGTTGACTCTCAGTTCTAACACTTTGGACAAAAAGCTTTCATGGAACTTTTACAACAACTTTTAGGTCCCGAAGTCTGATTTACCTCTAATTAGTTAAATCTGTCAACAAGTATAATGGGTAGGAAAGACAGGAAGGGATATAGAGCTGTATCTATAGAATAAGCTTCATCCTATGTTTCTGTTATATCTGCTGTAAGGGGCAATTTTGGAAATCTTTTTTATATGGATATTTATAAAAATATGTAAACCTAGAGAGAATAGTAAAATGTGTCTTCATGTACCCATCAAAAACTTCAATAATTATCAATACTTGGCAAATCCTGTTTCATCTGTGTGCCCATCCACTCCCTTTCTCTCCCTCAAAAATTATTTTAAAGCAGATTGCAGACATTCTCTCATTTCATCTGTAAAACTTTTAGTATTTATCTCTAAACCAGTAAGATTCCTGTTTACACAACAATACCATGGTATGACTTGAAAGATCACAGGCAGATCTCCTCTATCCTTAACCTGTTTATTTGCCAGTGTCTGAAATTCCACAAATTTTGAAAATTCTTTGTTGGAAGATGAAATACCAACACCTCATTAGAATTATCACAACTAAAATCTTTCCAGTTATGATTTATCAAAGACAAAGTACCTGAACTTGTGAGACTACAATTGGCCATTTTTGTGTTGTGTCTTGAATAGTCACAGTCATCCAAGAAAGTTTAGAAACTGTGACAAATACCCCAAGATCCTAAGGTTATTGGTTACCTGAGTTTATAAGAATAGTCACACATGTACCAGGTCATACAATGACGGGTGGTAGAAATAGGATTCCAAGCCAGGTCTCCAAAGGCTACCATCTTCTAGCTCTATCCCAGCCTCTGTCCCTTTCTTGGAAAACTTTCCTAGGGCCTGGTAAGTGTATCACTGAAGCATGGTTCTCCTTTCTAGTCATCCCTGCTCAACCACCCCCACATCCCCCCACCCAGGTCAAATGTGTGGGATTCCCTAAAACAGCAAAGAAAATAAAGCTGATAAATTTAGTTATGTTGCATATTAAAACAGAATGAAGTTTCAATTCTTGCTTCGAGTGCCACAGGATTATTACCAGTTGTAGGGTATTAGAATTCTGAAAATTTCTCCCAAACTCAATTGCTTCCTCAAGATTTCTTGAGTTCATTTCCAATGTGTACTGATCACTGACCTTGAAGGAAATAAAGTCGAAGGCATGCACATTATTATACTCTGTGGCAGCCTGAAGAGTATAGAGAAGATGAAATTTGAAGTCCCTATGCCAAGCTGAGCAGCTCATCCATCCTGATGAGTTAAGACAAAAGTTACTCTTAATTTTTATAGGGAGGATTTTTTCTGCCCTTCATGCAAAAACTTTTCGTCTACTGCAGGAAGACAAGACTGTGACAATGAAGCTTGTGAGCTGTTGTCATGTGGAGGGTGGAGAATTTTGATAAAAACACTAGCCACTGCAGTTCACCCACTCCCCCCTTATCACAATCAGGACTCAGCATGGGACAAGGAAAGGGATGCAAATTATGACATATCATGGTTTGGTGAAAGTAGAACCTGAGATAAACTAGATGATTCTAAATGAAGAGTTTTATGCTAACTCAATACAAATGTGAAAACTGGATTAAGATAATCGATGTCCTAGAGGCTGTAGTTCCAGCTTCTCACAAAACTTACACTACTGCTTGGTCCCCTGTTAACTGACTTAACTAAAACCATCCCTTCCTCCCTGACTTAACTAAATCCCTCCCTCCCTCCCGCCCTTCCTTTTTTCCTTCCTTCCTTCCTTCCTTCCTTCCTTCCTTCCTTCCTTCCTTCCAAGTTTAACTAAAGTCCCCTTCCCTCCCAAGTTTTGCTCAACTGCCGTGGCCCTCAGGGGTTGTTTCTGTCTCTCCATTCTTGTATAATTGATTGTCTTTTTCACTCTACTGGGAAATTAGAAGATGCCTTGTAATAATTAATTTATAAACATCTTCTAAGAAGGTACCAAATCAGAGAGCTGATTGCATATAAACCTCTGCTTACAGTTATTCCTTGTTGCAGATGATATAAGAATTATTGATACTAATTTATAAAGAGTTGGGTATAATATGAAGTCCTAAAAAGAATGGGCAAAAGTGGGCAGCATTTTAGATGAATATAGTGCTCATACTTAGAGGGACCACCTCCAGTAAACTATTTACTACCTGATGCCCCATGATAAATGACGGTGGGGGGCAAAGAGGCCACAGTGAGCTGGCCCAGGCACCATCCAGAAGAACTCAGTTGCCAACCCCGGTGTTTTGCACCTTTATGCAATGAATAATAACTGTATATTTTGTTGCATTGAAGACAAGTGTTAGTCGCAGATGAGTAGCTTAATCATTTTCAAGTAACACGAAACTGAAGCAGGCATTCATTTGACATTTAACTTACAAATTTAACTTAATTTTCCATTGGCTTTTTGTCTAATGGGTGTATATTCTTTTTCCTTAACTAGACTGTAAACCCCACTGGAAAAAGACTCCCCATTTTCCTCTTCTCCATGCACAACTCATTGTTTCAAGGCAAACCAGACAGTCAATACAGTATTTAGTTGCCATTGCGGATCATAGTTTAAGTAAAGACTGACTCTGAGTGCTAAAATATTTGCAAAGCCTCTTCTTAAGGAAAAAGGTGGTTTTGCCTGATAATTCCCTTTTGGACCATAATCATAAATAGAAGTAAAATAGATTTCTAGATGAACAAGAAAACTAACTTAAGATGCCTAATGTGAATAATAAAATATCAAGTCTTTCACTTATTCTACTGTACTCAAAATATTTTGGATCTATTCTAAGTTACCACAAGTTAGCACTACCCCAGACTTTTTCTGGGGGTTGTAATCTTAGATTATCTTGCAGCTATTTATAGTCAGCAGCCCAAATGTCTGGAAGATAATTCAAGTCTTCTATCATCTTTTACTGCTTCTAGTTTTTCTACAACTTATTCTTGAGTTAACTGAGAAAATACGAGAGCTAAGTCATTGAGCCTCCCCCCGCCCCGCAAAATAACATATAATGAATTGTTATGTCTCTAATTTTTGGAAGGAAGATATAGACAAGTGGTTGCATAACTTTTGCATTTGCAATGAAACTCCTATGAAGGAGGTTGTATATCATGCCATTCAGTGTCTGCTATACAATACTCTGAAATCAGAGATTTCATTCAAAGTTGGGGCTAAAAAAGAGCTCCCCCCGCCGAAAATTATAAAAAGTAGAAAGTATATGCTTTCTACTCTTGTGCACAATTCTTCCCTTGACTGGGATACCAGGAAGTTTATGTGGTTTTTATGTTCAATCCCAAAAGCAATGTTGAGTTTTCTTATTGCTGCATTTGTCTGCTCTTTTTAGCTATGTTTTTTTATCCTTTAATTTGTATTTTACTACTATTTTTATATTTTTCATTTTAGAAGCTGACTTAAAATTCTGAAAGGATGTGGTGTACAAATATATTTAAACTGAAATCATACTTAGCCTTAAAGGGGCAGGTGATCACTCAAGGGTGAGTGATCATACAAGGGTCTGATGATAAGTTATTTAAGAAAGCTCACCTAAGCAAGCTAGAGTAAGGAGTTGTCTATGGGGCAAATAGGGTAAATGTGCTAAGAAAACACTGAAGTTACTTCACTTAGCATGATACTTGTAAGATCTATCCATGTTGTCTCAAATGGTAGGATGTTTTTCTTCTTCTTTTTTTGTCTAGATAATATCCCATTGTATATTTTGATACATGCATACCCATTTTCTTTATGCATTCATCCACTGATGGACACTTAGGTTCTTTCCATGTCTTGGCTATTGTGAATAATGCCATAATGAAAGTGGGAGTGCAGTTTGAGATGATGATTAGATCTTCTTCGGATATGTACCCAAAATGGAATTGCTAGAATATATTTTTTTAAATGTTTTATTTATTTTTGAGAGAGACAGAGACAGAGCATGAGCGGGGGAGAGGCAGAGAGAGAGGGAAGGATTGCTAGATTATATTGTAGTTCTACTTTTAACTTTTTGAGGAACCTCCATACTGTTTTCCATAGTGGCTCACCAAATTACGTTCCCGCCGTGTGCCAGGGTTTCCTTGTATCCACATTCTCACCTCTGTTTGTTATCTCTTCTCTTTTTGATACTAGCCATTCAAACAGGTGTAAGATGATATCTCGTTGTGGTTTTGATTTGCATTTCTCTGATGATTAGTGATATTGAACACCTTTTCATGTACTTGTTGGGTATGTATATCAAATCAGCACATCGTACACCTTAAACTTATACACGGTTATATGTCAGTTTTATCTCAATTAAGCTGGGTGGGGGGAAGGAAATGCTGAACTTCTCGGAGCTGCTGGATGAAGGAAAATAGCTGAAAGGGATCTTGAAGATTAAAATTTATACAAGAAAATATGGCTTGCTCAAGACAGCTCAGGCAGTTAGCATAGCACTGAGAGAGGAAAGTATCTTTTGAATACCAGCGTGGTTTTCTTTGACTTAGTTCTGACTGACTTTTGAACATCTTGTGACTTCTCAGGCAATGCTCCCTGAAGGGCTGGGCCAAGACAGCCTGGCACTAGTTCAAGATTTGCCGGAGCCAAGGACAACCTCTTTGTAGCCCCAGAGAGAAGAGAAAGCATCAGGCCTCTCTATCTTGGGGTCAGGGACCTGAGTACTAATAATTCTTTATTCATGTTCAGTGAGATCTCTGGGTGCCCCATAACGTGAGGGTCAGAAAGAACAGGACCACAGATCATACTTACTTGTCATCATTTTGAGGCCTACCAAGATGGTCATGACAGTTTCTCGTCCAGACAAGTTTGGACAGGAGAGCCCGAGGTCAAGACCGATGCCTGGTTAGGTGGGCAAGGGCTAGCAAGTCCCCCAGGCTGTCTGGAGGAGCCAGTACAGAAACAAGTGTTGGGGTTGTCAAGGACAGAATTTTGGAAGTCAGAACTAAAGGCGAGTGGGCATCTGATCTTAGGGAAGAAACTTCTCTATTTTTAGAATAATTTTTCATTTTTAGAGCAATTTTACCTATATAGAGAAGTTGTGCAGAAAATGCAGAATTCCCATATACCCCTCATCCCCAATGTCTCCCAGTGTCAATATGCTGCACTAAGTGTGAGGATATTTGTACAATTGGTAAACCAGTGTTGATCGTGTGTTTTCATACTAATGACCGCGGTTCATATTAGGGTTCACTCTTTGTCTTCTACAGTTCTCTGGGTTTTGGCAAATGCACAATGCCATGTGTCCACCCCTACAGTGTTGTATAGTTTCACCATACTAAAGACGTCCTATGATCCACCTATTCATCCCTTGCTCTCTACCCCTTAACTCTGGCAATACTGATCTTTTTACTGTTTCTCCAGTTTTGCCTTTTGCACAAGGCAAGTTTTTTTCAGACCAGTTTCTTGTACTTAGCAAGTTGCCTCCATGTCTTTTCATAGCTTGATAGCTTTTTATTTTTAATTGTTGAATATTACTTCTTGTATGCGTATACCACAACTTATCCATTTAGTTATCGAAGGACATCTTGGTTATCTCTGATCTTTGGCAGTTATGAGTAAAGCTGCTATAAACATTTGTGTGCAGGTTTTGACTAGACGTAGTCTCCATTAAATTTGAGTAAATACTAAGGAGTGCGATTGTTGGATTATAAGGCAAATCTCTGTTTGATTTTGTAAGAAACTGCTAGACTATCTTCCAAAGTGGCTATGCCATTTTTGCATTCCTACCAGCAATGATGACTGAGAGTTCCTCTTGTGCCACATCCTTGTCAGCGTTTGCTTTGGATTTTAGCCATTCTGACAGATGTGTAGTGGTATCTTGTTTTAATTTTCAATTCCCTGATAATATATGATATCAAAGATCTTTTCATATGCTTATTCATCATCTGTATATTTTTTGGTGAGATATCTGTTCAGATCTTTGGCCCATTTTCTGCTTGGGTCTTTTGTTTCCTTATTTTGTAACTTTAAGAGTTCTTTGTATATTTTGAACACGACTCCTTTATCAGTTATGTGTTTGGCAAATATTTTCTCTCAGACTGTGGCTTGTCTTTTCACTCTCTCAATACTGTCTTTCATAGAGCAGATTTTTTAATTTTAATCAAGTCCAATTTATCAATTTTATTTTTTATGAATTATAATTTTTTTATTAAATATAAAAAGCCATCACCAACTCAATCATCTGGATTTTCTCTTTTTATATTTTAGAAATTATGTATTTTCCATTTAGGTTTTTGATCCATCTTGAGCTAATTTTTGTGAAAGGGTTATATGTAGATCACTTTGTGTTTGTGTTTCTGGGTTTTTGTTTTTGTTTGCATGTAGTCCAGTTCTGGCACTTTTCATTTGTTGAAAAGACTATTCTTTCTTTATTGACTTGCCTTTGCTCTTGTCAAACTTCAAACACTATATTTATGTGGGTCTATTTCTGGACTTTCTGTTCTGTTCCATTGATATATTTGTCAATTCTCTTGCTAAGGACACACTGTCTTGATCATTATGTTTTTCTAGTAAGTCTTGAAGTCAGGTGTTGTCAGTCTCCTGAATTTATTCTTCTTCAGTATTGTTTTGGCCATTCTGGGTTTTTGTCTTTCATATACACTTTTGAATCACTGTGTCGCTATCCATAAAATAAACTGTTGGGGATTTTGGTTGGGATTGCATTAAATCTATAAGTCAGTTTGGAAAATGTTTATCTTAATGTCATCCTACTCATGAACATGAAAAATCTATTTATATTTTGATTTCTTTCATCAAGGTTTTACAGTTTTCCCTTATATATGATATATGTTAAAATCTTACATGTATTTTATTAGATTTATACCTAAGTATTTGTTTTTTGTGTGTGTTTGGTCCTAGCATTATGTTTTAAATTTCAAGTTATATTTTTTTCATTGTTAGTATTATAGGAAGGAAACTGACTTTTCTATGTTGACCTTGTATCCTGTAATCTTACTACAATTGTATATTAGTTACTGTTTTTTTCTATCCTTTTATGGTTTCTAAAAAGACAATCATATCTTCAAATAAGACAGTTTTGTTTCATCCTTTTTTTTTTTTTTTAAATTTACATCCAAGTTAGTTAGCATATAGTGCAACAATGATTTCAGGAGTAGATTCCTTAATGCCCCTTACCCATTTAGCCCCTCTCCCCTCCCACAACCCCTCCAGCAACCCTCTGTTTGTTCTCCATATTTAAAGTCTCTTATGCTTTGTCCCCCTCCCTGTTTTTATATTATTTTTGCTTCCCTTGCCTTATGTTCATCTGTTTTGTATCTTAAAGTTCTCTTATGAGTGAATTCATATATTTGTCTTTCTCTGACTAATTTCACTTAGCATGATACCCTCTAGTTCCATCCATGTAGTTGCAAATGGCAAGATTTCATTCTTTTTGATTGCCGAGGAATACTCCATTTTATATATACACCGTATCATCTTTATTCATTCATCCATCAGTGGGCATTTGGGCTCTTTCCATACTTTGGCTATTGTCAATAGCACTGCTATAAACTTAGGGGTGGATGTGCCCCTTTGAAACAGCACACCTGTATCTCTTGGATAAATACCTTGTAGTGGAATTGCTGGGTTATAGGGTAGTTCTGTTTTTAATTTTTTGAGGAAACTCCCTACTATTTTTCAGAGTGTCTGCACCAGTTTGCATTCCCACTAGCGGTACAAAAGAGAGCTTCTTTCTCCACATCCTCACCAATATCTGTTGTTACCTGAGTTGTTAATGTTAGCCATTCTGACAGGTGTGAGGTGGTATCTCATTGTGGTTTTGATTTGTATTTCCCTGATGATGAGTGATGTTGAGCATTTTTTCATGTGTCTCTTTGCCATCTGGATGTCTTCTTTGGAGAAATGTCTATTCATGTCTTTTGCCCATTTCTTCACTGGATTATTTGTTTTTTGGGTGTTGAGTTTGATAAGTTCTTTATAGATTTTGGATACTAACCCTTTATCTGATATGTCATTTGCAAATATCTTCTCCCATTCTGTCAGTTGCCTTTTAGTTTTCCTGATTCTTCCTTCTAATCTATATACTTTTTATGTCATTTTCTTTTCTTATTATATTAGCTACACTTCCAGTATGATTCTAAACAGCAGAGTCAGAGAGGACATCTTTGTCTGGCTTCT
This sequence comes from Panthera leo, assembly GCF_018350215.1. NCBI lineage: Eukaryota > Metazoa > Chordata > Mammalia > Carnivora > Felidae > Panthera > Panthera leo. Next base: position 75,836,247 of record NC_056684.1, on the reverse strand, counting down.
CATCTTAGGGGAGAAGCATTTCTTTCCTTACCATTAAGTACAAGGTTAGTTTTAGATTTTCTGTAGATGGTGCTTATCATGTTGGGAAAACTCCCCTTTATTCCTAATGTTCCTAATTGAGAATTTTTACCATGAATGGGTGTTGAATTTTGTCAGATCCTTTTTCTGCATATGATTATATGATTTTGTTCTTTAACCTGTTGATGTGGGAAATTATACTAATGGATATTCAAATGTTGAACCAGCTTTGCATCCATCAAATAAATCCCAATTGGTGTATAATTCTTTTTATACATCGTTAGATTTGATTTATTAATATTTTGCTGAGGATTTTTGCATCTATGGTCATGACAGATATTAGTCTGTAATTTTCCTTCTTAGTATTATCTTTTCTGATTTTGTTTTATATATATGTAAAATACTGACCTCACATAATGAGTTAGAAAGTATTCCCTCTGCTTTTATTTTCTGGAAGAGATTTTAGAAACTTGGTCTCCATCTTTTTTAATTTCCCTGCTGGGCATACTTTTCCCTGAGCCCAAAAATGCTGATGAGAGATAGGATGGGAAAGAATATAAGACTTGTAGGCACAGCTGATTCTCAGATGGGAAGATTAGCTTTACTGAGAAGATGTCATAGTTTCTATGTTGATGTCATTATAGCCGATTTATAGCTAACCATTACTAGTAATGGCTCCATGGGCAACATACTTGTTCTCAAGAGTCTAACTAGTTTATGAATAGAGACAGAGAAAGGTCTTGATTTACAGCAGCTATATTGCATCTATAAACCAAAGAAGCAGTGTTCATATACATGGTGCATAATGAAATATTGATCACACATTGACTTGGTAAGTTCTGATTGCTCTAGTACACCACCATCAACAAATTGTCTTAAAACATAAAGAAGTGTTGTGTTCAATGATGTTTGAAAACAAAGAAAAAATATACATTCTTAAATGTATCTGAGGGGCACCTGGGTGGCTCAGTCTGTTAAGAGTCCAACTTCGGCTCAGGTCATGATCTGACATTCGTTAGTTGAGCCCCACATCGGGCTCTCGGCTGACAGCTCAGAGCCTGGAGACTGCTTTGGATTCTATGTCTCCCTCTCTCTCTGTTCCTCCCCTACTTGCACTCTGTCTTCTCTCTCTCAAAAATAAGTAGATATTGGGGCGCCTGGGTGGCGCAGTCGGTTAAGCGTCCGACTTCAGCCAGGTCACGATCTCGCGGTCTGTGAGTTCGAGCCCCGCGTCAGGCTCTGGGCTGATGGCTCGGAGCCTGGAGCCTGTTTCCGATTCTGTGTCTCCCTCTCTCTCTGCCCCTCCCCCGTTCATGCTCTGTCTCTCTCTGTCCCAAAAATAAATAAAAAATGTTGAAAAAAAAAAAAAAATTAAAAAAAAAAAAAAAATAAGTAGATATTAAGAAAAAAAAGAGGGGCGCCTGGGTGGCTCAGTCAGTTGAGCGTCCAACTTTGGCTCAGGTCGTGATCTCAAGGCTCGTGAGTTTGAGACCCGCGTCAGGCTCTGTGCTGACAGCTTGGAACCTGGAGCCTACTTCCGATTGTGTGTCTCCCTCTCTCTCTCTGACCCTAACCCACTCGCATTCTGTCTCTGTCTCTCTCAAAAATAAATAAACATTAAAAAATTTTTTTTAAAAAAGTATGTGAGGAAGAAAAAAGGGAGGGAGGGAAAAAAGGAATATTTGGCATTTTAAAATCAGCTATATGTTAGAAGGAGACAAACCACTGCTTTATTTTATTTCATTTCCAGGTCTGAAATATAAGAATCTCAGTATTCTAGAATTTGTGAGAGAATCAAATAAAATAATTAATATTTTTTCATCATCTACAGTTTTAAGTATTCCAGTGGGTACAGGATCAGTCAAAGACAGCTTTTGTCTTCAAAGAGCGAGTACTTTGGAAAATGATAGTACGATTACAAATATTATTACAAAACAAAGGCCAGTAAGATAAGTGACTTAAAGAGGGTACCAACACAGAGCCGTGGGGCGAAGCTCAGCTAACTTTTACTGTAAAGAGCCAGAAAGTAAATACTTTAGACTTTGCAGGCTATCTAGTCTCTGTTGTCACCACTCAGCTCTGCTCTTGTAGCACAAAAGCAGCCATAGACAGACACCACGTGAAAAAATGAGCATGGCCGTGTCCCAGTAAATATTTATAAAAACAGGTGGCTGGTCGGATTAGGGTCATGGTTGCAATTTGACAACCCCTGCTCTGAGGTCTCAAAGGAAAAGGGAAAGAATATTGTGAAAAATAGTTTTCAAATTATAAAGCTCTGTTCAAATGTGGAGTTATTAGTCATTAAGTTTATTAAAGACTGATACACTAACTTGATGTTAATGAACAACTAAGAGTCCCTGGCTGATAAGTCATTTGTTGCCAGGTGAATCAAGGGAGTCTGACTACAATAATTAAGGGTGATATACCACACTCATCCTTTTCTTAAAGAGAAGCAGAAATACATCCTTCATATTTCTTTCATCCTTTTCAAAGGGCTTTACCTTCCCAAGAGTTTAGCAAATTTTAAATACATCTTTGTCACTTCTCCCTGATGAACTTGGGGATTTCATCTAATTCCCAGCCTAATATGACAAGCTGGTATCCCCTTCCCCACCTCTGTTAATTGTGCTTGAATTCTAACCCTTCCTGGTGTGAAGTCAGGAGTCAGGAGTTCCAAAAGCTCAGCCAACGGCACCCCAATTTGGTAAGACTCCCCATGATTATAACTCTTTTTTTTCCTCCTCCTCTTTCTCATTCAGGGATTTAAGCTCACTCAAGTCTACCTCTCTTCAAAACTAAATTTCTATTTTTCAGAGTTCAGCAAGTAGGTCTTTCGTCTCTCGCATTTGGAGCCAAGTAGATGACTTAGCTGCTCAGCGGAACATTATATTTTATCGTGAGACTAAACAGCTGTAGGTTTTTGGATTCGAGGGCTTTGCCCACCGGAGTGGTGTCTATGGTAGTCCGTGGTCTACCACTTTATTCTCAAATCAAGCCCCTTGAATTCAACACAGATCTGTCTTAACAGCTTAGACATTTTGACAACTCTTTTCTGTAACATATGCAGAGTGGAGCAGACATGCAAAATGTTAGCAATCTATTAACACTATAATGGAAATCGTTAGCACACAAGTGGTTTCAACTGGGGTTAGGCATGTTTTTCACTCATAATCAGTTAACATTATTTAATTGTTTCTGTCCCTTTAGATGCAGCTCATTTAAAAGTATGATTACTGGGGCGCCTGGGTGGCTCAGTCAGTTGGGCATCCGACTTCAGCTCAGGTCACGATCTCGCGGTCCATGAGTTCGAGCCCCGCGTCGGGCTCTGGGCTGACAGCTCAGAGCCTGGAGCCTGCTTCCGATTCTGTGTCTCCCTCTCTCTCTGTCCCTCCCCTGTTCATGCTCTCTCTCTGTCTCAAAAATAAATAAACGTTAAAAAAAAAATAAATAAAAGTATGATTACTACTGTTCCAAAAGGACCAAGCTTTGTAGGCAATTCATATGTGAATGGTAGCAAAAACTTTCATTGCTCTATTAGTTACCCCTATGCAGAATTTCAGGATTCAACAAACCTTTTTATCTGGTTCTTAAAATCATTATATTCCTAAGAAGAGATGCATTTCACCTCTTTAAGAAGGTCCATTGGCATGCATCTTATATTTACTGGTACCCTACATCACCTTCCAAGGTTTATTTTTATTATATCACAATATTCTCTTAACTAACATGAGATAAAAATCAGTAACCCATTTTAGAATTATTTGCGTGGTGATTTTTCCCAATATTTTTCATTATTTTAAGAGCTTTATTTCTGCCAGACAGCTAGGTGAAGTTCTGTAATCCATACCTCATACTTGACATTCCAATTCTGCAGAGTAAATTTAATGCCTACACTCATATCAGTAACTGATTATAATCTCTTAGTGGGTAGGAAGCAGAGCTGTTTAATTTTCTATATGCAGCTCTCAGATAGCAACAAGTTCAGGGATTCACCAAACACATATATTTGCAGAATGATAAATAGTTTTTGCAGCAAAATATCCAGCAAAGTGAAAAATTATCAATTTTATCCCATCTTAAATTCAGAGAGAGAAGAAACTAATAGAAGATGCGTGTGCAGTTGTCTTTGGTCCTGAGGCAAAGGGAGCCTCCTTGTCTGTGCAGATGGTAAAAAATAATCATGTGGGCATCACCTGTGTGTATGCACCATCCTGATAATAAAATTTGAGATCCTGTTCACAAAAAACATTTACTGCTCTACATAGGAATATTGAATTTCGTAACTGGAAAGTGGGCTCAAAAAGGCTATTAAAAGTTTTCCAAGTTATAGCTAATGAGCCACATTTAAGTAAAGGATACTCTTATCCTCACTGTGAAAACTAGAAGATGCTCTGAATTATTAAACTTTCAACCATGGGCATGTTAGCCAGTTCCCTATGGTAGAAACATTCTAAATGGATACATGAAAAAAACAACTGAAGTATCAGAAATGGCAAGAGGGACCATGGGCTGTGAAGGGAAAAAATGACCGGAGGACTTTGTTTTCATAATTTAAATGATAAAGGAAGGTTTTATTTTTGGCTTGTTTTTTTGCATTTTTCCTGTTCGCCTCTGCTTGTCTTTTTCTTTATATAAGAAGTTACACAATTTTTTAAATATTTAAAATTTTTAAAAAATGTTTATTTATTTTTGACAGAGAGAGAGAGAGATAGAGAGAGAGAGAGAGGGAGAGAATGAGTGGGGGAGGGGCAGAGAACGAGGGAGACACAGAATCTGAAGCAGGCTCCAGGCTCTGAGCTGTCAGCACAGAGCCAGACACAGGGCTTGAACCCACCAACAGCAAGATCATGACCTGAGCCGAAGTCGGACACTCAACCAACTGAGCCACCCAGGCGCCCAGAAGTTACACATTTTAACTGAACATTTCCAAATAAGAAGATGATTTAAGGAATAGAATTTTGTCATAGATTATCAAATTTGAGGGGGTGGGGATAGGCCAGAGAAGCATCCATTAATAATTTCTTACTTTTATACCAGAGTGATTTAGACATGTCATTTGACTTGGAGAATTTTTATCTTAGATTAGGGACAGAAATCAGTTCTACTTTGTGAGAGCTGGTTAGTTATTAACAAATTACCGACTTTTTATTATTTTGATAAATATTCATTAAACTTGTTACTAATAGAGATAGTGAGCTGAATTCAAGTCAGATACTGCCCTCAGAGAGTGTTATATGTGAGTTCCAGTTGCTCCATATCCTTGCTAATACTTGGTATGATTAGTTCCTTTAATTTTAAATATAAGTGTGTAGAAATATGTCCTTATGGTTTTTAATTTGGATTTCCCTAATAAGTAATGATGATGAATGTTTTTCATGTACTTGTTTGCAATTAATTTGCTCTCTTTGGTCTATTCATATTATTTGCCTAGTTTTTTATTGAGTTGTTTCTTATACTGAGCTTTGGGAGTGCTTTATATATTACTTACATAAACCCTTCATCAGATATGTAGTTTTCAAATATATTTCCCCAGTCTAAAACTTTCCTTCCACTCTCTTAATCATGTTTCTTGAAAGCAGAAGTCCTTAAATTTTTTTTTTAATGTTTATTTATTCTGGAGAGAGATAGAGAGACAGAGTGTGAGCAGGGGAGGGGCAGAGAGAGAGGGAGACACAGAATCTGAAGCAGGCTCCAGGCTCTGAGCTGTCTGCACAGAGCCCAACATGGGGCTAGAACTCAGGAACTGCAAGATCATGACCTGAGCTGAAGTCGGACGCTTAACTGACTGAGCAACCCAGGTGCCCCAATAAGTCCTTAATTTTGATGAAGTTCATTTTTTAAATTTTCTGTGTATGGATTATGCTTTTGTGTTATACCTGAGAAATCATTTCCTAACCCCAAATCACTAAGATTTTCTACCATGATTTATTCTAGAAATTTTATAATTTTAGGTCTTTCATGTATTTCTGTAACCCCTCTTGAATTAGTTTTTGGATATGATAGAAAGTAGTAATCAAAGTTCATTTTTTTTTTATTTGGATACCCATTTATTCTAGCACCATTTGATGAAAATCCTTTTTTCACTGAAAAGCTTTTGCAGGTTTTTCAAAAGTCAGTTGACAATATGAGTGGGTCTGCTTTTGAACTTTCCATTCAGTTCCCTTCATTTACTTATGTTGATGTCAGTCCAATCCTGTCTTGATACAGTAACTTTATAATAATTATAGAGTCAGGTAGTATAACTTCTCCAGCTTTGTTTTTCTTTCGCAAAGTTGTTTTGGCAATTTTAGTTCCTTTGCCTGTCTGTATGAATTTTAGAAAAGCTTGTCTGTGTTTAAGAAAAAGACTGATGCAATATTATTGGGATAGTGTTGAATCTATAGGTCAAATTGGGGAGAATTAACATATTAATAATATTGAGTTTTCTAATTAATGAACATGGTATATTCCCCATTTTTTTAGGTCTATTTTAATTTCTCTCAGCAGGGTTTTATCAGTTTCAGCATACAAATCTTGTACATACCTCACTACATTTTTACCTGAGTTTTTAATATTTTGAAGCTGTTGTAAATGATATTTTAAAAGTGTCATTTCCACTTTCTCATTTATTTTGTTTTTTTTCAATATATGAAGTTTATTGTCAAATTGGTTTCCATACAACACCCAGTGCTCATCCCAAAAGGTACCCTCCTCAATACCCATCACCCACCCTCTCCTCCCTCCCACCCCCCATCAACCCTCAGTTTGTTCTCAGTTTTTAAGAGTCTCTTATGTTTTGGCTCTCTTCCACTCTAACCTCTTTTTTTTTTTTTTCCTTCCCCTCCCCCATGGGTTTCTGTTAACTTTCTCAAGATCCACATAAGAGTGAAACCATATGGTATCTGTCTTTCTCTGTATGGCTTATTTCACTTAGCATAATACTCTCCAGTTCCATCCATGTTGCTACAAAGGGCCATATTTCATTCTTTCTCATTGCCACGTAATACTCCATTGTGTATATAAACCAAAATTTCTTTATCCATTCATCAGTTGATGGACATTTAGGCTCTTTCCATAATTTGGCTATTGTTGAGAGTGCTGCTATAAACATTGGGGTACAAGTGCCCCTATGTATCAGTACTCCTGTATCCCTTGGGTAAATTCCTAGCAGTGCTATTGCTGGGTCATAGGGTAGGTCTATTTTTAATTTTTTGAGGACCTCCACACTGTTTTCCAGAGTGGCTGCACCAATTTGCATTCCCACCAACAGTGTAAGAGGGTTCCCATTTCTCCACATCTTCGCCAGCATCTATAGTCTCCTGATTTGTTCATTTTAGCCACTCTGACTGGCGTGAGGTGATATCTGAGTGTGGTTTTGATTTGTATTTCCCTGATGAGGAGTGACGTTGAACATCTTTTCAGGTGCCTGTTGACCATCCGGATGTCTTCTTTAGAGAAGTGTCTATTCATGTTTTCTGCCCATTTCTTCACTGGATTATTTGTTTTTCGGGTGTGGAGTTTGGTGAGCTCTTTATAGATTTTGGATACTAGCCCTTTGTCCGATATGTCATTTGCAAATATCTTTTCCCATTCCATTGGTTGCCTTTTAGTTTTGTTGATTGTTTCCTTTGCTGTGCAGAAGCTTTTTATCTTCATAAGGTCCCAGTACATTTTTGCTTTTAATTCCCTTGCTTTTGGGGATGTGTCAAGTAAGAAATTGCTACAGCTGAGGTCAGAGAGGTCTTTTCCTGCTTTCTCCTCTAAGGTTTTGATGGTTTCCTGTCTCACATTCAGGTCCTTTATCCATTTTGAGTTTATTTTTGTGAATGGTGTGAGAAAGTGGTCTAGTTTCAACCTTCTGCATGTTGCTGTCCAGTTCTCCCAACACCATTTGTTAAAGAGACTGTCTTTTTTCCATTGGATGTTCTTTCCTGCTTTGTCAAAGATTAGTTGGCCATATGTTTGTGGGTCTAGTTCTGTGGTTTCTATTCTATTCCATTGGTCTGTGTGTCTGTTTTTGTGCCAATACCATGCTGTCTTGATGATGACAGCTTTGTAGTAGAGGCTAAAGTCTGGGATTGTGATGCCTCCTGCTCTGGTCTTCTTCTTCAAAATTACTTTGGCTATTCGGGGCCTTTTGTGGTTCCATATGAATTTTAGGATTGCTTGTTCTAGTTTCGAGAAGAATGCTGGTGCAATTTTGATTGGGATTGCATTGAATGTGTAGATAGCTTTGGGTAGTATTGACATTTTGACAATATTTATTCTTCCAATCCATGAGCATGGAATGTTTTTCCATTTCTTTATATCTTCTTCAATTTCCTTCATAAGCTTTCTATAGTTTTCAGCATACAGATCTTTTACATCTTTGGTTTGGTTTATTCCTAGGTATTTTAAGATTCTTGGTGCAATTGTGAATGGGATCAGTTTCTTTATTTGTCTTTCTGTTGCTTCATTGTTAGTGTATACGAATGCAACTGATTTCTGTACATTGATTTTGTATCCTGCAACTTTGCTAAATTCATGTATCAGTTCTAGCAGACTTCTGGTGGAGTCTATTGGATTTTCCATGTATAATATCATGTCATCTGCAAAAAGTGAAAGCTTAACTTCATCTTTGCTAATTTTGATGCCTTTGATTTCCTTTTGTTGTCTGATTGCTGGTGCTAGCACTTCCAACACTATGTTAAACAGCAGCGGTGAGAGTGGACATCCCTGTCGTGTTCCTGATCTCAGGGAAAAAGCTCTCAGTTTTTCCCCGTTGAGGATGATGTTAGCTGTGGGCTTTTCATAAATGGCTTTTATGATCTTTAAGTACGTTCCTTCTATCCCGACTTTCTCAAGGGTTTTTATTAAGAAAGGATACTGAATTTTGTCAAAGGCCTTTTCTGCATCGATTGACAGGATCATACAGTTCTTATCTTTTCTTTTATTAATGTGATGCATCACATTGATTGATTTGTGAATGTTGAACCAGCCCTGCATCCCAGGAATGAATCCCACTTGATCATGGTGAATAATTCTTTTTATATGCTGTTGAATTCAATTTGCTAGTATCTTATTGAGAATTTTTGCATCTATATTCATCAGGGATATTGGCCTGTAGTTCTTTTTTTTTTTTTTTACTGGGTCTCTGTCTGGTGTAGGAATCAAAGTAATACTGGCTTCATAGAATGAGTCTGGAAGTTTTCCTTCCCTTTCTATTTTTTGGAATAGCTTGAGAAGGATAGGTATTATCTCTGCTTTAAACGTCTGGTAGAACTCCCCTGGGAAGCCATCTGGTCCTGGACTCTTATTTGTTGGGAGATTTTTGATGACTGATTCAATTTCTTCGCTGGTTATGGGTCTGTTCAAGCTTTCTATTTCCTCCTGATTGAGTTTTGGAAGCGTGTGGGTGTTTAGGAATTTGTCCATTTCTTCCAGGTTGTCCAGTTTGTTGGCATATGATTTTTCATAGTATTCCCTGATAATTGCTTGTATCTCTGAGGGATTGGTTGCAATAATTCCATTTTCATTCAAGATTTTATCTATTTCGGTCATCTCCCTTTTCTTTTTGAGAAGCCTGGCTAGAGGTTTATCAATTTTGTTTATTTTTTCAAAAAACCAACTCTTGGTCTCGTTGATCTGCTCTACAGTTTTTTTAGATTCTATATTGTTTATTTCTGCTCTGATCTTTATTATTTGTCTTCTTCTGCTGGATTTAGGGTGTCTTTGCTGTTCTGCTTCTATTTCCTTTAGGTGTGCTGTTAGATTTTGTATTTGGGATTTTTCTTGTTTCTTGAGATAGGCCTGGATTGCAATGTATTTTCCTCTCAGGACTGCCTTTGCTGCATCCCAAAGTGTTTGGATTGTTGTATTTTCATTTTATTTCCATATATTTTTAAATTTCTTCTCTAATTTCCTGGCTGACCCGTTCATTCTTTAGTAAGATGTTCTTTAACCTCCATGGTTTTGGAAGTCTCCCAGACTTTTTCCTGTGGTTGATTTCAAGTTTCATACCATTGTGGTCTGAAAGTGTGCATGGTATGATCTCATTTATTTTATACTTATTAAGTATTGTTTTGTCACCCAGTATGTGGTCTGTCTTGGAGAATGTTCCATGTGCACTCGAGAAGAAAGTATATTCTGTTGCTTTGGGTACAGAGTTCTAAATATGTCTGTCAAGTCCATCTGATCCAATGTATCATTCAGGGCCCTTGTTTCTTTATTGACCGTGTGTCTAGATGATCTATCCATTTCTGTAAGTGGAGTGTTAAAGTCCCCTGCAATTACCACATTCTTATCAATAAGGTTGCTTATGTTTGTGAGTAATTGTTTTATATATTTCGGGGCTCCTATATTTGGTGTATAGATATTTATAATTGTTAGCTCTTCCTGATGGATAGACCCTGTGATTATTATATAATGCCCTTCTTTGTCTCTTGTTACAGCCTTTAATTTAAAGTCTAGTTTGTCTGATATAAGTATGGCTACTCCAGCTTTCTTTTGGCTTCCAGTGGCATGATAAATAGTTCTCCATCCCCTCACTTTCAATCTGAAGGTGTCCTCAGGTCTAAAATGAGTCTCTTGTAAACAGCAAATAGACGGGTCTTGTTTTTTTATCCATTCTGATACCCTATGTCTTTTGGTTGGCGCATTTAGTCCATTTACATTCAGTGTTATTATAGAAAGATACGGGTTTAGAGTCATTGTGATGTCCGTAGGTTTCATGCTTGTAGTGATGTCTCTGGTACTTTGTCTCACAGGATCCCCCTTAGGATCTCTTGTAGGGCTGTTTTAGTGGTGACGAATTCCTTCAGTTTTTGTTTGTTTGGGAAGACCTTTATCTCTCCTTCTATTCTAAATGACAGACTTGCTGGATAAAGGATTCTCGGCTGCATATTTTTTTCTGTTCATCACATTGAAGATCTCCTGCCATTCCTTTCTGGCCTGCCAAGTCTCAGTAGAGATCGCTCACGAGTCATATGGGTCTCCCTTTATATGTTAGAGCACATTTATCTCTAGCTGCTTTCAGAATTTTCTCTTTATCCTTGTATTTTGCCAGTTTCACTATGATATGTCGTGCAGAAGATCGATTCAAGTTACGTCTGAAGGGAGTTCTCAGTGCCTCTTGGATTTCAATGCCTTTTTCCTTCCCCAGTTCAGGGAAGTTCTCAGCTATAATTTCTTCAAGTACCCCTTCAGCACCTTTCCCTCTCTCTTCCTCCTCTGGAATACCAATTATGCGTGTATTATTTCTCTTTAGTGCATCACTTAGTTCTCTAATTTTCCCCTCAAACTCCTGGATTTTTTTATCTCTCTTTCTCTCAGCTTCTTCTTTTTCCATAATTTTATCTTCTAGTTCACCTATTCTCTCCTCTGCCTCTTCAATCTGAGCCGTAGTAGTCTCCATTTTATTTTGTAACTCGTTGATAGCATTTTTTAGCTCCTCCTGGCTGTTCCTTAGTCCCTTGATCTCTGCAGCAAGAGATTCTCTGCTGTCCTGTTTACTGTTTTCAAGCCCAGCAATTAATTTTATGACTATTATTCTAAATTCACTTTCTGTTATATTGTTTAAATCATTTTTGATCAATTCATTAGCTGTTGTTATTCCCTGGACATTTTTCTGAGGGGAATTCTTCCATTTCATCATTTTGGATAGTCCCTGGAGTGGTGCGGGACTGGGGGGCACTTCCCCTGTGCTGTCTTGAATAACTTGAGTTGATGGGTGGGGCCACCGCAGTCAGACCTGATGTCTGACCAGCCCACTGCTGCGCCACAGTCAGACTGGTGTGTGCCTTCTCTTCCCCTCTCCTAGGGGCGGAATTCACTGTGGGGTGTTGTGGCCCATCTGGGCTACTTGCACACTGCCAGGCTTGTGGTGCTGGGGATCTGGCATATTAGCTGGGGTGGATAGGCAAGGTGCACAAGGGCGGGAGGGGCAGGCTCAGCTTGATTTTCCTTCAGAGATCCGCTTCAGGAGGGGCCCTGCGGCACCTGGAGGAAAAAGTCAGACCCACAGGAGGGACAGATCCGCAGAAGCATAGCGTTGGGCATTTGCCTGGTGCAAGCAAGTTCCCTGGCAGGAACTGGTTCCCTTTGGGCTTTTGGCTGGGGGATGGGCGAGGGAGATGGCACTGGCGAGCGCCTTTGTTCCCCGCCAAACTGAGCTCTGTCATCCTGGGGCTCAGCAACTCTCCCTCCCTTTGTCCTCCAGCCTTCCCGCTTTCCGAGCAGAGCTGTTAACTTATGACCTCCCAGATGCTAAGTCCCGCTTGCTGTCGGAACACACTCCGTCTGGCCCCTCCGCTTTTGCCAGTCAGACTCGGGGGCTCTGCTTGGCCAGCGAGCCGAGCTGCCCCTCCGCCCTGGCTCCCTCCCGCCAGTCCGTGGAGCGCGCACCGCCTCGCCGCCCTTCCTACCCTCTTCTGTGGGCCTCTCGTCTGCGCTTGGCTCCAGAGACTCCGTTCTGCTAATCCTCTGGCGGTTTTCTGGGTTCTTTAGGCAGGTGTAGGTGGAATCTAAGTGATCAGCAGGACGCACGGTAAGCCCAGCGTCCTCCTATGCCGCCATCTTCCCAGGATTATCTCATTTATTTTGATATGTATGATCTTGTATTGTATAGTCTTACTAGTTCTAGTAGCTCTTTTTGTAATTCAATTGGATTTCCAGGACAGATGGTCATAACATCTGAGAAAAAAATATACTTTACTTCTTTGTTTCCAATCTTGATGGTTTCTATTTACTTGACTTACCTTATTGTGATGACTAGAATATCCAGTAAAATGTTTAATGGAAGTGATGAGAGTGGACATACTTGCCTTATTCCTGATCTCAGGGTGAAAGTGTTCTGCTTTTCACCTCTAAGTATGATATTAGCTCTAGGTTTTTCATAGACACCTTTTATTAGGTTGAGCAGGTTCTCCTCTCTTCCTAGTTTTCTGGGAGGTGAAAAGGTTTTCTGTTTGTTTCTTATTTTCTTTCAGTGTATTCATTTACTATTTCTGAGAGAGAGAGAGAGAGGGAGGGAGGGAGGGAGAAAAGGAGTGGGGGAGGGGCAGAGAGAGGGGGAGACAGAATCTGAAACAGCCTCTAGGCTCCAAGCTGTCAGCACAGAGCCTTATGCAGGACTCGAACCCACAAACTGTGAAATCCTGACCTGAGGAGCTGAAGTTGGAGGCTTAACCGACTGAGCCACCCAGGTGCCCTTGCTGGGAGTTTTTACTAGGAATAGATTTGGAATGTTATCAAAAGCTTATTTTGCATCTAATGAGTTGATCATATGGTTTTACTATTTTAGTCTGTTAATATGGTGTATTATGTCAATGATTTTCTAATGTAAAATCAACCTTTCATTCCTGGACTAATCACAATTAGCCATGGTGTATCATATGTTTATATTTTACTGTATTAGTTTGCTAAATTTTAAAAAATAATTTTTGCTTCTATGTTTATGAGGGAAATTTTCTCTTCTTGAAATATTTTTGTGTGTTTGATATCAGAATAATCCTGGCCTCATGGAATAAGTTGGGAAATATCCCTTCCTCTTTGATTTTTCTGGGTGAGTTTCTATAAGATTGCAGAGAAATTAATGAAATTAAAGGTGATTTTTGATGTCAACAAAATTGACAAACCTTTAGCTGGGTTGACCAAGAAAATAAGGAGATGATTCAAATGACTAAAATTACGGATAAAAGAAGGGACTTCATGACCAACTTTTCAGAAATAAAAAAATTATAACAGAATACTATAAACAACCGTATGCCAACAAATTAGAAAACTTGTGTGAAATAGACAAAATCCTAGAAAGACATAAATTACTGAAACTGACTCAAAAGGAATAGAAAATCTGAATAGACCTGTAACACAGTTGAATTGGTCATTTAAAAACTTCCCACAAATCCCAAGCCTGAATGGCTCTTTTTTTTTCCCCAACTTTTAATTTAAATTCTAGTTAGTCAACATATATGCTACATTGGTTTCAGGTATAGAATTTAGTGATTCATCACTTATATACAACACCCAGTGCTCATCACAAGTGCCCTCCTTAATACCCATAACCCATTTAGCCCATCCCCCATCCACCTCCCTCCATCAACCCTCAGTTTGTTCTCTATAGTTGTGAATCTGTTAGGGTTTGCCTCCCACCCACCCCCCTCTTTTTCCCCTTCCCCTATGTTCATCTGTTTTGTTTCTTAAATTCCCATATGGCTTTTTTAGTGAATTCTACTGAACATTTAAAGAATTAACACCAATTCTTTATAAACTCTTTCAAAAAAAGAGGAGGGAACATTACTCAAGTCATTCTCTTGGTCTAGTATCTTCTTAATATAAAACCAGACCACAGTGTTTCAATGAAAGAAAATTACAGATCAATATTTTTTTATTTTTTTAAATGTTTATTCATTTTTGAGAGAGAGAGAGACAGACAGAGTGTGAGTAGGGGAGGAGCAGAGAGAGAGGAGACACAGAATCCGAAGTAGGCTCCAGGCTCTGAGCTGTCAGCACAGAGCCTGATGCAGGGCTCGAACCCACAAATCTCGAGATCATGACCTGATCTGAAGTCAGACTCTTAATCGACTGAGCCACCAAGGCACCCTGAGTCCAATATTTCTAATGAATATAGAAGCAAAAATTCTCAAGAAAATACAGGCAAATCAAGTTCAGCAATATGTAAAAGATTATACATTGTGAGCAAGTAGGATTTATCCAAGGAATATAAGATTGACTTAACATCTGATAACCCATCAATGTAATATAGCATATTACTAGAAAGAGAACTGAAGCATATGATCATGTTAATAGATGCGGAATAAAAGATTTGACAATATCCAACACTGTTGCATGATAAAAATGAGCAACAAGCTGTGACTAGAGGGAACTTCAACCAGATAAAGAGCCTGTGTGAAAACCCCACAGCCGACAACACAGTAATACAGTTAATGGTGAAGAAATGAATGGTTTTCCCCAGGGATCAGGAAATGACAGGCATGTCTGATGTCACCACTTGTATTCAACTTTGTGTATCCATTGTATAGATATACTATGTTTTATTCATCCATTCATCTGTTCATGGGAATTTGGGTGGTTTCCTCTTTATGGCTATTATGATCATTTGTCCAAGGTTTTGAGTGGACCCATTTTCATTTCTCTTGGGTTTGTAGCTACCAGCTTAATTGTTGGGTCATATGGTAACTTTATGTTTAACCCTTTGAGAAGATAACAAACTGTTTTCCAAAGTGGCTGTACCTTTCTACCTTCCCAGCAATAATGCATAGTGGTCTCAATTTCTCCTTTTTCTCACCTTAGCCTAGTGCAAGGTGAAATCTCATAGTTTTGATTTGTATTTCCCTAATGACTAATGCTGCTGAGCATCTTTTTATGTACTTACTGCCAAGTGTGTATCTTCTCTGGAGAAATGTCTCTTCAGATTCTTTATTTTTTTTAACTGGAATGTTTATTTATTGTTGAGTTGTAAGAGTCTTTTATATTTTGCTGTATATATTTTCATATAGCCTAGATTCAAATCCCTTCTCAGATACATGATTTTCAAATACTTCCTCCAAATCTGTGAGTTGTCTTGTCACTTTTTTAATTGTATCATTTGCAGCATGGAAGGGTTTAGCTTGTATGAAGTCCAAATTGTCTGTTTTTTTCCTCTTCTCACTTTTGCTGTCATATCTAACAAATCACCATCTGACTTCAGGTAATGAAGATTTATATCTGTTTTATTCTTAATGTAGATAAATGAATTAATAACAATTTGGGTCAAATTGTTATTTGCTGAAGTAGAGGGAATAGATAGTTTCTTTACAGTAACTAAGTAAAAAGTAATTGTAAGACTCTTTTTTTTAAGTTTATTCATTTTTTTGAGATAGAGAAAGAGTGTGAGTTGGGGAGGGGCAGAGAGGGAATGCAGAATCTGAAGCAGGCTCCAGGCTCTGAACTGTCAGCACAGAGCCCAATGCGGGGCTCGAACTCATGAATCATGAGATCATGACCTGGTGGAAGTTGGGCACTTAACCAATTGAACCACCCAGGCGCCCTTGGAAGACTCTTAAATGATAGGACTTTAAGGAGAAAAAAGATGAATCAAAGAAAGGTCTACAGAAAAAGTCATATAAAATTAAAACACAGAAATATATATTAGAAGAGAAATACCTCGGTAAGTTGGGCCAAATTTAATACTTAAAATTAAAGGTAACAATATTAAGGCTATATCATGAAAAGGAGATAATTTCTTTAATAATTTCTTTTTAAAATTGTTTAATTTATACAAAGAAACCATTTGATAGATATGTTTTATTTATCAACTAGTCATGTGATATATAATGCCGTGCTTACACTATCCAAAATATTTAGGGGGGAGAATAATATAATAAATTAATAGCTACTGAATAAGACTGACTTGACTAGTTATTTTTCCCCAAGGATTACTGTATGGAATCAGTTGACCAAACTGGCCCCAACTGCTTTGCAATATGAACTAAACTAAAACCTATTAATAAGTCTCAGGAATATAGACATCAAATCAACTGAGGTGATTATTTGTGTTAGTCTTATGTCCTTGGAAAAGAAAGAAAAAAAATGATGTAGGAAAACATAGCTCTTAATGTTAATTTAACTCATTTTTCCATAATACAAGAGACATGTAGTAAATACAATATGTAATAATGGAGAAGGAATGAAAATCAGTTAGTGTTAGGGATATTTAGAGTCATCCTATTTGGACTTAGTGAAAATTTTCACACATACACAATATAATGCCACCCTCACATAATTAGGAAATCTGAAATAGAGATTTAAAAGGTGGAGGGGAAAAAAACACAGAAAGCTATTTTGAAATCCACAATGGAATAAATTGCCATGGTACAACGCAAACTAATCAGAGCATATCCAGTGCTGTAAGGTTACTACTATAAATAAACACACAGATCCACACATACTCAGATTTGATGGCCTTCCTTCCAAATGATGGAGTGTGCTGAACTTTATACTCACGTGTCTCCTGAATGTCACTACCTTTTAAAAGTTCAGTTAATTTTCCCACTTCAGAATTTCTCAGAAAGTAAGCCCTTGCTTTCCCCTCTTCTCTGCTCCTAAAAGTATACCTGTATATATGCATATACTTATGTATTATTAATACATAATATTATTAGTAATTATATGTATAGATAATCTCCCAATTTCATGCTCTCTTGAACTCTTTCCCTGGTGACATGCCAGGGAATAGAACAGAAAAAAAAAAAAAAAAAGATGCAGTAGGAGAGAATGGAGTCATAACAAAGAGCCAAAGATCATCTCTACCTAGAGAGAAACTAATTTTCTAACCTAAAACAGGTTGAGAAATGTGATGCCCAGGCTCATTCTATCCTCAAGTCTGTTTCCTTTCCTTGTTATTTATTTCTTTAGGTAGGCAGAAGGCTTTCAACTGTTTTGAGTTGTTTGCCGGCATTTGAAGAGCAGCATGTTTCACATAAAAATTTCGGTTCCTGCCATCTTTTTAAACATGAGAAGATTCGGGAAAAGGAACCTAATCCCTTAGGGCACCTCTGGGCCAGCCAGCTTCGGCAGCAGAGCGCCCCCTTAAGGCCCAAGCCCCTCCAGCTTACTGCTGGATCCATCTTGTCCACCTCCCTCATTTGTAGTCCCTGCCTGACCCCTGTGAGCATTTGGGTCTGCATCCATGTTTGAGACCCAAAGGAACTGTTTTCCTCTGTTTTACAGCCAGCAGTTCTCTCAGCATTCAATTAAAATAAATTACAAGCCTAGAAGCAGGTCTGTTTTTCAGAAATGAAAAGAAATTGTTAATATTGCTTTCACAGTTAATATGTAATCACCGAGTAAATTACTACAGTGCTTAGAGCTTCTTTAGGACCCCGTTCAGGAAGGAATGTAAAAAGCCATCCTTGTTGGCATATGAATCGTTGAATCAGAGCCTCCGTTTAACGTATCGGGCCAAATGAGAAAACCAGTATGTGTTTTTGTTGTTCTGAACAGGATGACAAAACACGTGAGAACAGGTGTGTAAACAGCAGTAGGAAGTAATGAAAACCAAGATCGCTAAGATTTCAAAGGCCAGCGGTATTTTATGATGGCCTGAAGCAAAACTAGAAAACTTTTCTCCTAGTTCTTGTATCTACAGGCTTCAGTATTCATTTTCCCTTCTGCATTAGAATTCCTAAAAAAGCATCGAAAGGCTTTCTCCTTTTCCGTGGGTACTTTGAAATAGCTAGTACCGAGTGTGTGGCCTAATAGGGAGCAGTGATCCTGGTTGAAATGTAAAACCAAAACTAGAATCAAAACGTGCTTTGGAATGTAATAGAGTTCTAAAGGAACTGCAAATCATAAAGTTAAAAACTTTTCTGTTTATGGAATGTATCTTTCATGTTGAATGGAAATTCTATATCCCAGGAAAATCTTTGAAAGGTATCAAACTTAAAGACCCTAAACTTTCCTCAGAAGCTTTACAACATCAACCTTTTTCAAAATTTTGGTCTGAAATCAGGTAAACCTCTTGAGATAGAAATTTCGCTGAGACAAAAAGACAAGCAAAATGAAACGCAGGTAGCTGCTAGTTGAGCACAGGTGTAATTGAGGCTCGCTGACCTTTATTCCTGAAATTCCCTGGGATGCACGGCTATGGGCATAACCACATAGACTTACGTGAACACGTATCATGGAGTGGGATTGCCGTGGGAAAGTATACAAGTACAACCCAGGCAAGGTTCATGAGATTTCCCCCTTTGGCATTACAAACACATCCCTTTCCTTGTTTCATTCCTTTGCCATTTAGCTTCTAGGCTTCCAAAATTTCCTTCATTACATCAACATCATGATCATAACATGCTCTCACATGAACTGAAACTTTAAAAAAGATCACAAAGAATTGATAGAGAAACCAACACACGACCAAGGGCACAAACAAAATGAGTAACCAGGGACCGTCACAATAATGTACACTTGGCTAGAACTTCAAATGACCTGTTTAATGCCTACATGTATCCACATCAACCAAAGAGAGTTTTTTTAAAGTTATCATGCAACCAAGAAGGTCAATTAAGGGGAGAATAGGCTTATTTTGGGGAAAGATGATAAAAGATGACAGAGGGGACACAGAACTCACTCAGCTTCTACTTTCATCTAAGGAAAAGACCTTCAGAGTTTTGACCAGATGATATTGGGATATAGGAAGAAAGCACAAAACCCACATTAAGCAATGCCGGGAAGCTATGTACTGTTTTACAGCTACTGGAATTAATCATGAACAGAGATGAAAAATGGAAGCGGTTTCACAAGAATGGAAATGGACACATGTCCAAATCTTCTAAAAAGCAACACCATGGAAACTCAGGCACATAAATTCAGGATCAGTTGGGTAGTAAATAGGTTTCAGAAAAGTGTATCATCTTTAGCAATAAACGTACACTCTAAGATAAAATAGAAGAATCTCAAAGTTGGTACTTTGAGTTAAAACAACCACAGTTTCTCTTCAAGAGATCATTAGTAGGTTGAAATTTTAGTTAAAAAAAGTGTTGTAGAATAACTGGTTTCTTCCAAGATTCTGACAAAATCTCCGTGAATTTCCCTCAAGAAACTTTAATTCAATGCTATCATTTGATATGGGGCTAATCATCCCACAAAGTGATCTCAAGAGAAAATAATGAAATGAGGACTGAAAGCATCATGTAGTAACTCTAATGTCTACAGATTGTAGCCCAAAGTACAGTGAGTAAAGGGAACTTGAGATTGTTTTAAGTTTATTTTTGAGAGAAATAAAGGAGAGCAAGCAGGGGAGGGGCAGAGAGAGGGAGAGAGAGAACCCCAGCAGAGAAAATCCTCCGCTGACAGCGCAGAGCCCGTCTTGGGACTCAATCCCATGAACTGTGAGATCATGACCTGAGCAGAAATCAAGAGTCAGGTGCTTAACTTACTGAGCTACCCAGGTCCTCCAGGAACTTGAGGCTGTTGAGTATAGATGACAGCATAGATAAAATTGATAAATTGAGATAAATTGAGACTTGGTTCCATTCTGTAACAGAAGCTACTCGAGCAGAAGAGGTAGTAACTCCCAAAGATTGAGGCACGTTAGGAAGAAAGGCAGAGAAGCAGTGTGTGCTTAGAGACTTCCCTGCAGGGAAATGTGCACCCTGAAGCTGAACCATGCCTGGGCAAATTGAGTGAGAATAAGACAAGAATGGAAGATACTGGTAGGGCTGTGTAGTGTGCCGAAGGCGGCTGGATCAGAGAGCGGGTCGGTGGTGCAGCACTGGGACAGGTGCTCAAGCTGTGATGGAACCAAGGCCTCGTCTCTCTGGACAGCCGTGAAAAATTTTTAATCAGAAGTAGAGCATTCGAAAAGGTTTTTTCCCCCCCTTTCAGAAGGATAGAAAAGACAAGGGAAACTGTTCTCCCAAATTTCATTTTTATCATCTTGGAAAAAACAGTTAGTTTAATTGAAATGACAGAAAGATCCTGGGGGAAAATGTTAGTGACTCCAGAGTGCCTAAGACTTACTCTGGCTCTAACCCTTCTAGGGATTTTTTTTTTTTTTTGTAATTATCATGAAAGTAGTAGAAATCCTATTTCTCCATGACCTCATTCTCTGTCAGTATTAAATTCTTTTCAGAGTATTTAATATTTAAGTATCCTGGGCACTTACAATAAACAAAGTTTAACACTTTAACCGAAGCATCTCCTTTTGTTTTTACAAATGTGCACTTCTGTCCAGATGCCTGGGAGGGAAAAGAAAACACTCTTTAAAACTCTAAAGAAAATAATACTTGCTGTTGTGTTCTGTTCTGGAAGAAATGGTGTAAGTTCAATTGTACTGATGTGGCAGCAGTAGCTGCTGGATAACTAATAAGCTCCAAAATATCAGTGGCCTACGAAATAGAAGATCTTTTTCACTCATCTAAAGTTGAGTCACAGTGTTTGCGGGTGGAGTAGGTCATTCAGGGAGTGGGTGGGAAGATCTGCTCCCCGCAGTTATTCAAGGCTCCAGGCGTATGGAGGCTCTGTTACCTACATTGTGTGCTCTGAGCCGCCCTCATTGCAGTGGCTCTGATCGATGGTTATGCTCCACTGACCATGCAGGTGCAAGGGGAATTTGGACTGGTAAACACTGTCTGAGCAATTAGTTTCCTGCAATAGCTCTAAACTCATAGATATGAGTGTGAGTCTTTGATGGAAAACCATTTATCTGTGGCACATGTTCATGAAGTTATTTTGATAGGGGCCACTGACAAATCTGGTAAAGTAATGCCTTTCTTTGCGGACACTGATCACTATTTATTCTCTGAACAGTGGCGATCCATTGGGAAACACTAAGTGTTATTATTGTCGATGGGGGAATCCTTTTTAATGCTCTCAGGGCCACTGTTATCACACATTTAAGATACCATCTCATTGAACTGTAGCATTTTAGAAGTAGAAGAAAGCTTGGACAATGTCTGGGTTAACACCATTTGCTAACAAAGAGAATGACACTTACATTATACATTTATTATTGAGCACAGAAATCTCTAAAGTCAGTCTTTTCTCGTGCCTAAATGAACCCCACATAAAAAGCTGGGCACTTAATGAGTAGTGCTAACTGTTTCAAGTTTCTGGACTGTTAGACATACCCTCACTCTGACATTGTGAAGTGTGCACAGGGACAATGATAATTTTGCAGCTTGTCCCATGTGCCTGTGTTATTTGATTTATGGGCTGTACCTGCCTCCTATGATGCTGTCTGAATTCATAAATCTGAGTAAAAGAACAGGGACCCATAACTCAAAGAGGATGAGATGGGCTAAAGCCTGAGGCTGAGAATGTACTGCAGAGCTGGAGCTCTGTTCCCTCATGAATACCCATGGGCATCAAAGTTGCTAAAGGTTAGGCATTCATCACAAGGGGTCCCAGTCAGGATACAGGGCAGCGTTCCAAAGAGAGATGTTTTTTGTCTTCAAACTTTTGTGTAGTACACAGATCAATTTTCGTTGTGTTTCTTTCTTTTTCTTTTTCTTTTTCTTTTTTCTTTTTTTTTTTTTTTTTGCATGAAGGTAAACTTGATGCAATCTGGCGTTCTACTAATATACACCTCCACACCATGCAGTGCCATTCGTCGGTACCTACTATGTGTGGGATGTTGTCCTATATAGTTATTATGGGAAGAGAAAAAAAATTAGAAGGTGCAGAACATGAGATCTCGAATGTGTCGTTTAGTAAAGGATGTGACAAAGCTCATGAAAAATAACGACCGTTTCTGGGTAACATATGAAAAGGATCTCAGGGATCTAAAACACTCAGTAGGTACAAAAATCCAGAAGAGGGGAGTTCACTGAGGACAAGATACTGAAAAACCATGTAACGTAAGACAAATAACAGGTGCACGCTACAGCCAGGCTGCTTTATATTCATAAAAAGCTTTTGGAGTAGCCCAAGTCCTATCACTTTTCCAATCCTTCATCTGCCTTTACTTTGTCCTTATTATAATTAGGTCTGCATCTCGGCGTTTAGTACAACTCATACTAAAATTATGAGATTTATGTCAGACACTTAGTTTTATTCTGTCACAGACAGTAGCCTCATCTCTGTCCTGTCACAAATAGATGCCTTGGCTTTCCAGATTTGAAGGTTAGGGATTCCTTTAACTGGTTCATTCAGCAAGTAATTTGAACATGAAATATTTATTAAGCTTTTATGCTGTATAAGGCACTATTCTGGTGGTAGGACACAATATTAAGAGCACTAGGTAGGGAAGTCAGGATGGCTGAGTGGTCTAGTGCATTCACTAGAAGGATAGAGACCCAGTCCTCACCAACTTGAGCTTAAAAGGCTGTGAAGTAGACTGACATTTCCATCAGCAATGATGTGAAGTTATAGTAAGTACTACGATGAAGGAAGCACAGTGTTGCTTCAAAACAAACAGCAAAAGTCTCTGGCCTAGTCCCCGGAAGGTCAGGGGAGATTTCGTGTAGAAAGCTACCTTAATGATAAAACGTGAACAATACCAAGGAAGTGGCCAACCGACGATGAAGGAGGAGTGTGTTTTAGGTAGAGAAAACAACAAAAAAGGCTTGTGTGGTTTTGCCAGTTCTAGGAAGCTCCATGAAGAAGCCTCCTCTTGTCCTTAAATCAGGAGACAGTATAATCCAGCAGTTCTCAAAGCGACGTTGGGGAGTCTGCAACAAGGTCAAAACAATTTTCATAATAATACCAAGATGCTATTTGCTTTTTTCAGTCTCATTTTCTCATGACGGTTTTCCAGAAGCTATATAACCTGTGATATCACAACAGATTGAATCTTGAAACCAGCATGAGAATCCAGCTGTCTTCTATTAGGCCAGACATTAAAGAGATTTCTAAAAATGTAAAACAATGTCACCTTCTCACTAATTGGTTTTAGAAAATTGAGTTTGTAAAAATGTTGTTTGTGTAAACATGTAATATATATATTTTTTTATTTCTCAATGAATGAATATATTTTAAATGCCTCAGTTTTCATATATAACATGGAAAGGCTCAGAGATATAATCCACATAAACAAATGCTGGTTTGGGTCCTAATTAGTCTGAGAGATAGAATCCATATAAACAAATAAGAGTTTGGGTCCTGATTAATTTTTAATAGGGTAAAGCAGTCTTGAGACCAAAATAGTTGAGAACCACTAATGTAATCTATTGCCAAAATGGGGAGCCTTTGAGAGTGAAAACAGGCGCTGTTAGTAAATACAGAGAACTGAGTGACCATGCATCCTACTTTATCTAGGATAATACATTTTAAGACATATTTTTTCTAGCATGGATTGCTAGTAGCTTTCAGTTTCACTGTCAAAATGTCCTCGTTTGGAGGGTCAGCTGCATGGTCACTCTACCTGTAGGATTAGTTAATGTTGGCTATGTCCTATACCCTTCTGGATTTGCCACCGAAGAGAACTCCAACACATGAACTTCTCTGGGGAAATGGATATGAGGGTCTTGCGGGGCAAAGATGTATCACTATCACAAGTAGACTGGTTGAAAGAAGTGAGGGAAAACTTTACTTTCATTTTATGCTTTTTTTGTTTGTTTTGTTTTATTTTGTTTCTGTCTCAGAGTATGGCATGATGGGTTTATACAACTTGGGTATGAGAAGAACACTGTTTATCTGTGTTTTAGAAGAACAGATTTTCCGAGTATGCTGCATCAACTCTAGTAGTTACCAGGATATCTGAAAAATAAAAATCTTTCCTTTTAAGTATCTTCAGCCTTTGAGAGAATGTTGAGAGGAATGAATAATTCCTGTGCTGCATTTTAGAGAAGGTCACTCCAAAGTATAGATGCTTGTTATGAAAACGGGAGGAATTTGTATACTCAAATTGAAATAAGGTCATTGTCTAAACAAAATCCGTTCAGCATTGAGAGAGAGAGAGAGAGAGGGAGAAACCTAAAGCACCAGAAAGAAAAGATATTGTGTTGAGCATTTTCCTCCCTTCCCAAAGTTTGAGATAGCTAACATTTACAGAACAACAATGCACGAATCCGTAATTCAACACATCGCTCAATGGCTACTGAAGATTCTCAGATCAGATACATCCTTTTGGAATATCTGCCAACAAATAACATAGACATTTTATAGATTCACTTGGAGTATGTTTTAGGAGACAATAGAAGCATTACAAGCAGAATGGAGAAAAAAAAAAGAGAGAGAGAGAGAGAAGTAGCCAGGTAGAGTGGGAAAATGAAGGAAATAACAAGAACGAGAGCAATAACCTTATGTGAACGTACACCTTGTTTCTCATGCACATCAAGGGCTTCTAGCCAAGGGCCGTGATGTTATTCTAGACAGTTTTACTGACATAAAATGAGGAATCTAAATTATGATGAAATCAGAACCAGAAGCCAACCACAAGGGAAGCCATTAACAATTTAACATGAGGGAGTGTGGATTCTACTTGTCAAAGAGAATATTAGAGGACTATTTGATATAAAATGCAACTATCACAGCACTGCGGGTTGGGTACCTCAGCTGAGTTTTCCTTGAACTTATTGCCTTACAAAGTTAAACACAGACCTGGGTGTTTCGCAAGGATAGCATATTTTATGCCAAAGCAAAAAAATCACATTAACTGAATAGGATGAAGTTAGGACTGGATACCTGTCCATCAAATAGTCATTTGGCAAAGGAGAAGATGGACCACAGGAGGCAGCAAGAGGTCAAAGTGAACATGAGGAAAATTCAGAGAATTCCTTACTTTTCTTTAATTGAGGTATAATTGATAATACAACGTAGTATTAGAAAAGAATTCTTAAACTAGGACGCATTTACTCCTTGTCTGTGTGATCTTGATCCATGTTTTTTTTTTTTTAATTTTTTTTTATGTTGGTACATTTCTATCCTCTAGAATCCTAATGTGCTTCATTATAAGATGAGAATTACAATATCCATATTATTAGAATTACATCAGAATTGGTGAACAAAAACTGTTAGGCGTCTAGCTCAGTGGCTGGCATGGTGTGGGAACTCATTAAAAGTTCCTCGTCATTCCTTACTTCCCATCCAGCAAATCGTTGCTGGAGAGTGTGGCCTCTCTTTTTCCTTCTTCATTTTTTTCCCCTTCTTTTCTGTTAGTTTAAGAAATTTATATTTGTATGTGATCTTAGATTTACAGATTTACTTGCAAAGTACACAAAGTTCCTGTAGACCCCTCACATAGCTTCTCATCTTTCCTTTTTAAAACACATTTTCCTCCAGTTGTGTTTTGAGTATGCATGTTCCCATCTGTCTTGAAAAGGAATAAATTGTATTCTGGTATAATGTTGCATCATGCACTTCAATGGTACCTTCCTTATCCTTCCAATATACAATTGGTGAGAATCAAATGGTTACCCCAGAGCTGAACATTATTATCTGGGGCTGGGTATGATTATTGACTTTTTTTTGGCTGCAGAAAACTTGGGATGATCTGGTCTCTAATATGGGTGAAGCAAGTCAAGGAGGAAGCAAAAGAAAAAGTTGATAGAACCCCCATGCCAACCTGGTGGTGCACTTGTTATACATACTTGTATACATATTTATAAATGGATTTTACGTGTATTTATATGTGTACCCTAACATGTAACAACACATCTGGTGATTCCAGTAACTTGAAAATCATTTCAAAGATGTGATGATTAGGGGCCCCCTGGGTGGCTCTGTCCGTTAAGCATCCGACTTCAGCTCAGGTTAAGCATCCGACTTCAGCTCAGGTCACGATCACACGATTCGTGAGTTCGAGCCCCGCATCGGGCTCTGCGCTGACAGCTCAGAGCGTGAAGCCTGCTTCAGATTGTGTGTCTCCCTTCTCTCTCTGCCCCTCCCCTGCTCAAGCTCTGTCTCTCTCTCTCAAAAAAAAAAAAAAAAAAGAAAAATTAAAAAAAAAAAGTGATGATTAGGTGATAGAGTTTAAAAGGCACAGGATACAAGCTTGAGTTTAAATTTATATCCCTGGGGTGGACGGTTGGGGACTCTGTGTAGTGTCCCGATGTATCCCATGACCCTAGGTAATAGAATAAGGAAGTGGCCTCTTTTGTTCATCTCCCATCTCACCTTCTTTCTGAGCCTCTTTTCCTGTTGCTTGCAAACATTATCTCCATAAGCCCGCTATGGTTCTCATGGAGGCTTTTCACCCTACCGAAAATATCCTATGCCCCAAAATAGCCACATTAGCCTTCCTATATTTTTTCCCTAATAACAAATACTATTCCCTTGATGCCCTGTTTAAGCTACGTGTCAGGGGAAGAAAATGAGTTCAGACGCAGGAACTCACAGGGGCCCTTATAGATAACCAAGTTAATGCCTTTTTTCCTCCCTGTGGAAGTTACATTTTGAGAGAGGAAGCTCTACAGTAAAAATGCTATCATCTCCAAAAATGGGCCTGTAACGTTGGGAAATTAGGCACTGTGGCAAGGAGGGAGGAAGGGAATCTGAAAGTATAACCTTTCTTGGTACTTCTCCAAGTGAGGGCTGCTGAAGACACGATGCGAAAAAGTATCCAAGTTCTGCTCCTTTAAAACTTCTTCAACTCACTACCTTCAAGATGGCTGAGGCAATAGTGTTTATGAATAAAGCCTGCTATGGAGGGGAGGAGGGAGACAGCAGGAGGTGGCAAGAAGGGTGATTGAATGCCAGCCAAAGGGACTTGCAGGTTATCTGAGGAGGATGCTGTTATCAGACCATTTTTCTGCTCAACGTAACAATTAAAACGGGGTTGATGTCATGAATTCAGTGTCATTTAAGCTTCTAGTGCTAAACCAGTAGAACGCAAAAAGCTCACGCAAAGCGGTTTTGAAAAAGAATCTTGTTTCGTCTGCCACAAGCTTTTCCTCTGGCCGTAGACCTAGGCGCAACCTTTTTGGAAAAAAGAAATAATGAAGAGCAGTGCTAAAGGCTGGGAAATGAAGAATGATTGGAAGATGTGAAAGAATTGGAAAAAAAGATAAAAAGTAGTGACACAAGTTTATTTCATTCCCATCATGAGATCCGGCAATGGTTATATTGTTTCTTGCCTTCAGTTACCAAGGCCACAAACCATTATTTTCAGAGGCTCATTGCCCTGTATGTGCATCAAGATCTGATGGGAAGATAAAGGGGTTGTGTGGGGAAAATTGCCTGGCTGTTCCACTTAATAGGTTTTCTTTTTCTTCTGGAGAGGATACCTGGAAGGAGGAAATGCTCATAAAATAACAATAATAATAGTAATCGTAATAATAACATTCATCATCATTAAGTATTTGTTAGAATACTGTGCTCAAATTGGATCCCTCCACCCTTCAACTCTCCCTTTCTCCGTCTTCATCAACGGGAACATGCGTTAGATAATTCCCCGAAAGTACTTCCGGCTTGCCTACTGGTGAAACTTTTATTACAATTTTAATAGACGCGCAAAAAGAAGTCATCTCACTGACAGAGGAAATTGTCCAGATGAGCTACACAGTTCACAGACAATACAATTTAAATTATATAATGAAATTGAAAACAATGGAGTAAAATAAATGAGAAAAATATATTCTGAGATGTTAACCAAGGAGGCTCATGAATCAAACTTAGGTTTACGTGGAGACAGGATGAATGCACTTGTACATGGACAGTATAATTTTCCACGTGCTCCTGTGATATCACCCTAACTGGTTTTTTGGATGCACTGGCAGAATGCACTTTTTATTGGGGAGGGATTCAAAGTGAGAATTCCCTCTCCTAACCCCTAGTAAGCAATGCTAGCAAGAATATCCAATATGTTTAAAGATTTTTGTGCATAGTCTGCTAGATGAACTTAGAATTCATTATTCTAATGTGGATGTGCAACCCAGTTTAGTGTTTGTACAGTAAAAAGTGTACTATTTTAGGAGGTATCCATTTGTTCCTATTAAACTGCACCTGTGGCAAACATTTCAGGCTTTGATTTGGCTCTTGCATTTGGTGCTGCAGGCAAAATGCCATCAGGCAGAGCGAGGTAAGAGGAAAAGGCATACAGGTAGCCAGGAGACTTGGTTCAACCTCCGAGTTTTGTTCATGAGGCGCAGTTATAGCCAAATTATGGCATCAAGGCTGTTCATTTCCTACATGGTCTGAATTTCATGCTGCGCCCGAAAAAGGGGCGGAGACAGAACGGCTCGAGGTACCACCTCCCCATTGACTGCATGCGGGCTGAGCTACTCATCACTCACACCCTCATCTCAGAGCTGAGATGTGCAAGAGTGTGGCCTGCGTCTGAGTCAAATGCTATTTTAAATGCCATATTTGGCTTGTACTTCTTTAAATGGGATTAGACTGCTATTAAATTTACTATTTCTCATTCTGTTTGTTCCCATTTCTTCTTGATGCCTCCAGTGAAAAGGCTTCTTATCTATTTTGACAAAAAGGTTAAACCAAATTGACTCTGCTGTAGGAAAATGGACACTGATTCTTGAAGGGTTAAACAAGCTTCAGAAATGCTGAGATTTTTTTCTCCCTGGAAACTGCATGCTTGAATGATTTCGAAGCTGTTAGGGTTACCATGGTAATTATTATTCTTAAATGGAGAGGTTTATTTGTGAAGCAAAAAGACCAACAAACTTGTTGCCTCTATTTCTAAATCAGTCTTATCCGTAGCCATCTTTAAGGAGGAGTGAACTTTTGGAAGAATTGAACAATGCAGATCAGTCTTTATCAGGGCCTGTAATGGGCTTGCAAAAGAGAAGGGCAGAATGTGACTTTATTAGGAATATTTACAGAAGCCTCATTTATTGGATGGGCTTTATAATTTCTGCCTTTTGAAGTTGGGCTGAGGTTATAAATAACCCCATAATCATTTGCATTTTAGGAGAATCAGTTTCTTAGAGCATCTAATAGGTCATTTTCTATATGGCTGATCATAATGGCCTTCAGGTCAATTCATTTTTATGTGAAGATGACTCCCAGAACTTAAATTGACTATTTTTTTTACCTTTTTTTAATCCTAAGGTTATGGCCTAATGAGCCTCTTTCTCCTGATCTTGGGGGAAAAGACCTGGCTTGACATAGCGACAGCATTCCTAGCACACGTTTGCAACGCAGTGTACTTTTGTGCATTTGCAAAGTGTAGGAGTCATGTTTGAAGTAGGAGGCCTAGATACCCTTTTTTATATGTGTAAGGGCCATACTCTTAATACTGTCTTATAAATTTGGGACAAATTGACTAAGTCAAAAATCTAACTCTATTTGTGCTCTCCCTATTACAGTCCATTTGACTTTAAAATCAGACATCAAGATTTAAAAGTAACCTGGAGGGGCACCTGGGTGGCTCAGTCATTTGAGCGTCTGGCTTCAGCTCAAGTCATGACCTCACGGGTCGTGGGTTTGGGCCGCGCTTCGGGCTCTGTGCTCACAGCTCGGAGCCTGGAGCCTGCTTCAGATTCTGTGCCTTGGTCTCTCTCTCTCTCTCTGCCCTTCCCCTGTTTGTGCTCTGTCTCTCTGTGTCTCTCAAAGTTGAATAAACGTTAAAAAAAATTTTTTTTTAAGTAACCTGGAAATTTCTTCTTGTCATATATGGCATATCTCTGTACTTCATACACGCATTCCCCCTTGCCCTCATCCAAGTTTAATTGTCCTTTCTCAGTGGGTCGCTCCACAGACTGCTACAGGCATCGAGGCCAAACTCTGAAGTCAGGGCGCTTGCGTTCAAGCCCTTTCTCATCTGCTGTCTATGTGACTTGCTTCTTGATCTCTCTGAGCCTCAGTTTGTTATCTATAAAATAAGTATGATACTAAGACCAACTTCATAGGGCCATCGTGAGAATTGGATGGGTTAATACCTGTAAGGTGAAGACTTGCTTAGAACAGCTCCTGGCAGAGGGGGAGTGTTAATAGATTCTCGAGAGATTTGTCTTTTCATATTTATATTCTCAGTGCCCATTCTCAATAGAGATTTTTTTAAAGTACAGAATAAATGAGTCTTCAATTCCTTTAAGGAACCCTTGTATACCTTCTGCTATGATTGGTCATCTAGCTTCTTCATGCAAACTTCCAGGGGCCAGGGCTCATAACATAGCAGCCCATTTTATTACTGGAAAACCCTACTCAGGAACTCTGTTTTCCTGGCATCTCTCTTCAATGGACAAAGGAAAGTTGAACAGGCTGCCTTCTGGGGACAATGTGTCTTCTTTAAAGCCTGTGTACTTTGATTATAAAAAGCCTGTGGTATTGGGCAGGAGAAAGAGGATTCCTTTTTCTCTTTCACATGTCAGTGGTCAAGTTGCATATGCCTGTCTGAATCCAACGATTAAGAGAGATGATTATTTCACTTAGAAATGTGATCTCTAAACAAATCATCTTGCCAGTTTTGTGGGGTTATTTTTCACTATCCCATCTTACAAGAGGTATTCAGAGAAAAGAAGACTTACTTGACATTTCTAAGCCACTGGGATGCTTTTTAATTTGTTTCTAGAGTATTTAATCTGTAAGACATACCAGGCTGAATAAATTATGTAACAAAACAATGACAACAAGGTCAAAGCGGAAGTATGACTTTACAGTGGGGAATATTCATGACATGATGCTATTTGAGATATACTTCTTGAATATTAAATAGTTTTTCCTAATGTTATGTTCCAATTAAACAAATGGGAAGGTATAAGAAGGAAAACTGGATTCTTTTTGAATTGAGAAATTAAGCAAATTCTAGGATAGCAATTATCATATTGCTAATTGAAAAATGTCAACCACTGTCTGTCCACATGAAGTTTAGAGATGGTAGCTGGAAATGTTTTCTCTTGTGAGCCAGTTGTCATATAAACCTTAGAGTACCAGATATTCTACATCAGTAAATCACACGTTCGTAATCTGATTTATTCAGTGATATATAACCTCAATTATTTATTTTTGGTTACATTTCAACTTAAGAAGAGAGAGTCAAAGCAACAGACTCTTGCTGCTTACGGTGATTATAGGATGGCTTATAGATTGAGTTTCTGACAAGATCTAACTCTGGTCTTCCTTTTCTAGCAAGTAGGGCTTATGCTCTGAAAGGGATAATTGCTTCTTCTGCACAGTGGACAAAAAATAGATCACCTAGTATATAGTGTAGAGGAGCATTAGACAAGGAAAGAAGAAACCCAGATGTTTGCTGACCTCCACCATCAATGAATGTTGTGGTCTGGGGCTGACCACATTAATATCAATATTTAACTTTTATTAAGGACACACTGTATTAGTTAATCCTTGCATCTTTAATAAGCCAAGATTCTTGGTGGTTTGATGTCATAAAGGTTTATTTCTTGGTAACGTCAAAAGAGATGTGGCCCATCCTCGTTCCAGTTAGTGCCTCTGCTCTCTTCTATGGCTTCAAAATTCTTGAGCACATCCCTTGCTGGCAGAATGATGAGGGAAACAAAGAGAGGAAGAATGTGGTAGCAGTTAAAGCAGGCTGGCCCTGAAACTGATGGTCGCCAGTCCATTCATATGGACAGAACTCAGTCACATAGCCCTACCTACCTGTAACCACAGCTAGGAAATATGGGGTAGCACTTGGGCGCAGATGAGAGGACACGGTCAGTGTTGAGCAGCCTCAGTGAGGCTCTCCCACGCTGCACTGTGATTGGCTCCCTCAATACCTCACTTAATTCTCATAGTCAGTATTTAGTTTAGAAGGGCAGAGCTAGACTCATTGCTTTGACTGAGTCTGTGCCCTGAGCTCCTATGCTACATTGCCTTCTTGGCCTTTGAAAATCACTATGTGTAAGTTTCTTCACCTTTATAACTAAAATGACAGTATTAGAAATTCTTGTTATACCTCAGGAGCTCATGGAAATCATGGGCATGTCAGGACTTGCTTCTCTCTGTTACATAGACAACTGAGCATCTTTGTATGGCTGACTCCTTTACTTGTACAATATATACCATACCCTCTTAGGCTACCCAGTAATTTTCCCTCCTCTCTTCTGCATCATAAAATCCCTCTTCTCTGTTAGATCATTCTCACCAGCATACAATATGCTATCATTTCTCTAATCTTTATAAAACCACTACTTGACTCCACACATCTAATTAACTATTAATTTATTTCTCTACTCCTCACAGCAAAAAAAAAAAAAAAAAAAAAAATGCGTGATGTATGCTTGTCATTTCCATCTCTTCTCCATTTTCTCTTGGATTCCTTTCAGTCAGTCACCCTGATCACTGTTTCAAATTGATCTTGGTAAACTCATGAATGGCTTCTATCTAGCCAAATCTAATCAATTTCCAGTCTTCATTTTATTAGACCTGTCAGTATCATTTGACATCAGATTATCTCTGTCCTTTTTGAAAGTGTTTCTTTACTTGGTTTCTAAGACCCTAATATAGTTCCCTGGCTTTCCTTCCACTCTCCTGGATACCATTTACCTGTTTCTTCTTCATCTCCCTGAACTCTAAATAGAGAACTGCTTCAAGTCTTATTATTTTGATTAATCTTATTTTCTCTCTTTACATTTAGTCTAAACCTTGATGATCTTGTCCAGTCATAAAGCTTCAAATGCTTCCCAGAAGCTGAAGGTTTCCAGATCTGATTCCCTAATACAGATTTCCCCAGATTTGTATTACCACATGAATGCATGATCAGTAAGCACTTCAGCTTAAAATGCCCCAAATTAAAATTCTCACTCTTCTATCATAACTATTCTGGTTCAAGCCACCATCTCTCACTTGGATTGTCATAGTATCTCCTTAAGAAATTTCTTCTGTAGTCTAAAATGATCCTCTCAAAATAGAAGTCAGATCATATCACTCCTATGGGCCAACCACCTAATATTCTTTGCTCTCACTCAGAATAAAAGCCAATGGCCTTATAATAGTCCCAGAGAATTTTCAACATTTGATTCACCCATTATATCTTTGACCTTATCTCTTATCCTCCCTAAGCCCACTTTAATCACCCTGATCTTGCTATTTCTTGAGCATGGAAGTCACTTCCTCTACCTCAGGGCCTTTGTACTTGCTCTTTTCTTGCCTTGGAATACCCTTCCTGTATATTCTCAAGCTCAGTCCTTTGCTTAAAATGTACCTGGTCATTGAGGCTAATTGCAGCATCTCCTAAACAACTTTGTGTTCATTTCAGCGTTTAACCTGTTTAATGTTTAACTGTCTATCAGGGCTACACCAGTGTATGTCCTCTGGATACCTGTTTCTTTAGGCAGAATGCACCGTGAGTGTCTCACATAGTGACTTCCTTCTGTTTGCAAAAACAGCATCTGAGTTCATGAGGAAAAAGACTATATGAGTTTGTAGAAGTAGCCAAAGTTTGCCCTATGACCTGGTACTGGTCCTGGGATACAGTATTGGCTGTCCCCACTGAGAAGAGTAACCTTATCCAATATATGGGCACAGTTGTGAAGGTGGTAGAATATGCCACCCCAAAATATGACTCTTTAGCAGAAGGATTATGCTAAGCTGGTTATTTTGAGAGACAGAACACACTGGAGAAGTTCTGAGAATAGAAGTTACCCCTTTGTAAGGGACACTTACATTTATAAAGGAAAATTCCATTTGTAAGTAAGGGTGTCTCCCTTTCAGGAATAGAAGGATGACTCTAAACCACAAGAGAATCTTATCAAGGGGAAAAGCTCAAGCCTAAATATGCATAACAAACCCTACTTTTTTTTATAGTAGTTTTTCTGAGCACTTCCCCACAACTGGCCTCCTTACAACTTACTTTGTTTGAGTTTCCTGTTTTTAACCACAGATTGTATTTAAACTGGTGGTCGAGGCTACCTCAGGGAGTTAGTTGTTTTTTCTTGGGTTTCTCTCCTGTATGTATAAGGTATACAGGTTGTTTAAAGACAAAATGTGAGTAGATTTGAAGATCTAATTAGCTTTTTATTCACAGATTCATGGATCAGGCAGCATCCATCTAGTAAGTAAAAAGGAGATCCAGGGAGCTGTACAAAATGGAAGACTTTTATAGGCAAAAACAGGATGAGACAAGAGAGTTATTACCAAAGGAAAAGAAAGGATTGTTTCCGGAAAGATCACCTTCCTTTGAGGGAAGGGCATGGGTCTTTCATGCAGATTATCTGTGCTAATGTTGATCGAGAAATTACAGCTTGATTGATTTAAAATTCCACTCCCAGGAAAGCCTGAAACTACAATTAGATTAGGTATTAAGTCTTGGTTTACTGTTGTGGGGCTTAGCACAAGTGACTCCATTTTGGGTCTTTCTTTTTTTAACATGGTCACTGATTTCTGTAATACAATTGGGTTCTGAATATCTCAGTTTTTCTGAGTAAGTATTCAGTCAGATTAAATCATAATCACTTATCAGTCAACACTAATAGTCCAAGCCATGATCTCTTTCTAAATTTCCCCTCTTGTCACTGACACTAAAACCCTCAAGTGGCCTTACTTGCTCCCATTCCCCCAGAAGCAAGGGAAGCAGGAAGGAGAGATTCTACTTGCATGACTAACAGCTCATTGGTGGTGGGCAAGGATCTCAGTCTTGGTCTGGCTTCATTTTGTGCCTATCACCTCCCAAAGATGAAGCATGCCCTATTCCTATCATTGTATGTATGTTTTATGAGAAGACTCCAGGAAGTCAGCCATGTGACTAGTTTTGGGTTGAGAATGTCAAATCATGGACTAACTTTTCTTTGAACTTGGATGGTATGAATTAATGAAATTTGCTTTTAAAACTAACTGCTCAGTCTTTATCTTGGGTACATTTGAAATGCCTGGTGGTTTGTTGTTATTTGGTGAGCCAGATTCTCCCCACACTCCCTGGTTACCACGATAGTCTCAGGAGCAAGTGAGAAGCAGATGCCATCTCCATAAGTAGTAAGGAAAAGGAAAAAGAAAGGAGGCAGACCACCTTTTTGAGTCCTAAGTTTAGGAGACAAAAATAGATAAAGAGGAACGGAAGGGCATAGTCATATGTACATTCTGATTTTCGCTTTCCAGGTTTGGGCCTCCCAAGTTTGAGACTTGGGAACGTGACTGTTGTGTATGACAACCCAGTATAGTAAGGGGAGAGGAGTACAGAGGTATGATGGAAAGATAATCCGTTTTACATATCTGTGTCAAACAAGGCTTCTAGGTAGTGTGGACTTTAAGACAAGAGCCAGGAGACTTGTTTGGGGCCAACAGGATGAGTGTGTGTGGAAAAGTGAAGTCACTCCATGGCAGAGTCTGTGAGGTAGACAGGCTGGGCCTTGTGCCAGGTAGATGGCACAAAGGAGACTCGGAGGGGTTTGTGGAGGCCACGAGACAATAGGAAAGGCTAAATCAGCATGGCGGGTCATTTGGCCCTGACCAACGCAAGCCGGACAAGAGTTTATTATCCTTGCATGTCAGTAGTGGATAGCAACTAAGGGAGAGAAAAAAAACAATCCGTTTCCCTCTACCCTTCTCAGTTCTTGACTGAAGCCCCTGTGACAGAGGAATGGTAAAAGGAGAAAAACAAACAGAAGTGTTTTAACATTGTTCAAAAAAGGAACAACAGGCCCCAAATGTAGTCACTTATGCTAAGCTCCATGACAGCAAACCAGACCTGAATACCTAACCTAATTCCAGGAGTAGAATTCTAAACCAGTCAGTCTGGAATTTCCTGATCAACACCAGTGATGTTATCTACTTGATACACCCCCTCCTCCCTTCCCCTTCCCCTAAAAAACGATGACATTGCCAGAAAGGATCCTTTCTTTTGCTAATAATTTCCTTGCACTGCCCAGTTTCTATTGCCTATAAAAGTCTTCTGTTTTGCACAGCTCCTTAGAGCAACATTTTACTTGCTAGATCAGATGCTGCTCAATTCATAAATCATTGAATGAAGCCAATTAGATCTTCAAATTTATCCAGTTCAATTTTGTTTCTAGCAACCTACATGAGTATTTATTTGGGAATTGACCAAATAAATAAAATATCTCATGTTAGCAATTTGAATGTTCAAGGGTCATAACAGTATTGTATAGTTTTGAGAATAAAGCCCATTCATGTCCTGTGTGTCTATGTAGAGAATTCTCATTCCCACCAGTTACAAACATACACATGAATTATAGTTCAACTAGTTTAGATGAAAGTGAATATATGCATTTTTTTCCCGTTGATAGTTTGAAACATATTGGCAGATCCACATTCTCCATGACTACTGGAGAGTTTAAGTTAATGACAATAAAGTTGATCAATACCTGATTCCTCTGCTGGCAGATACCGTGAGCCAGGAATAGGGGCTCCACAGAGAATAATTTTCAGTCAAGTACTGTTTATTTAGTATCATTCTGGCCCCTGACTTCCTCAATATATGAAATCATCTGCAGGTTGATGGATGGCAGCACTCTGGGTCCGCTGGAAAAGCGGAGGACAATTCATCCTTCTTGTCACAATAAGGCAAATAGCCCCCGGGACAAACCAAAGACCACGGTAGCTTTAAACAAGAAAGGCATTGATTAGAGGGAAAGCAAATGCCGAAAGAGAATCCTAGAGTTACTGAGATGGAGTCAAAGAAGCGACCAGTCAAACACAGAAAACAAAGAAAACTGCAGCTGAGAACCTGTGGGGCTAGAGATAATAAGAACAGCAGGAGGAGATAGAGGGAAAACATAGAGAGAGGAAGAAAAAAAATAATAATAAAAAGAAGATACATAAAAGGGAATGAAAAACCAATAGAAGATGCCAGAATTTTTGACAGTGAGGGGTAAGATCTGAAAGAACTTCTGAAGGAGATGACTGAACTTCCCTATGGGAAACCATCCTTGACAATGCGATATTAACCTAGAGGGATATCTGCACAAGCCCCAAGTCCAACAGAAACAAAAGACACAGACTCACTAAAATGCCAGCACTGGATTACGTATGTACACTCAAACACACTTCACCATAGTTATTTCAAAGAGAAGGTAGCTGGAAAAACTGTATGTTTTAGAAAATGTAATCCAAAGAATTATTATTATTATTATTATTATTATTATTATTATTATTATTATTTTGTTGCTACTCTTCTCTTTCTTCCATTTATTTTTCTTTTGGCATGGCAGTCAGGCCCCATTAGGTAAGGCTGCATTATAAGAACCATTTAAAAATAGAATTGGCCCCTCTATTTCTTCATTTATTTTCTCCTATCCATCCTCTTCTCTCTTGGTTATTTCAGAAGTTTTTGGCATTGAAAGCATTTCTACCTTTGATTATTGATTACTCAGTAGTGCTCATAGACCAAGCTCCATTTGTTGGATAGGGAGAAATAGAATAACTTTTTTTTTCAGAGAAGAGAAATTCAATTTCACGCAGCTTTATGTTTTTCCCTGTGTTTTGATTTCGTCTGTCCATTTCCATTCATTAAAAATCACCATGCCCATGATAAAACCTAGGCCTGTTGCCTAGCTAAGAATCCATAGTTCACCCTTTACTTCATGTTGTGTAAATTCTTATCAGATGCTGGAGGTCTTGGTTAGGTGCTGCCCTGTCTCCTCAGGCATAGTGCCCTACAATTTTTAACACCACTGAACAACTCCATAAGAGTGGATTCCCTTGGATTCTTTCTCAGCAGATACAGATAACATTTTGAATAAGATACGGCTCCATTTAATTTTAGCATTGCTTATTTATTTACTTTAGTGGTGGAATCAGATAAGAGACTGATTGAGTTCACACCTCAGTGATAAGCATATTGGGTGACCTATTAATGCTGGTGAGTAAACTATAGTTCAGGCCCACAGGCAGTTCTGTTCAGATTCATGGCAAGACATGGTGATTGATAAGTATAGACTCTTAGTTAGGAGAAAGCGAATGAATACTTCCTATGTAAAAAATAAATTGCAAATAAGCTAATTTAAGACTACTCAGAAACTGTCATTCGCTCTGGGTGGTAATAATGCCCAAGAAGTTCCCTGTAATAAGTCTCTGATCCTTTTGGCAAATAGATAGCACAACAGAGGTGGAGATAAGCATGCTCCTCACCCATAAATAACCCCCTGATGTGATCCCTAATGCATTGTGAATTCATTGTGGGCATCTGGAAGACACTAATCAATGCAAAAGAAACTTTGCAGTGTTTTCCACATGGAAGCAAGTATCTACCAAGTCACAACTGTGCTTTACCTCAGATGGTCTGAATACAACTTGCAAAGACAAAGTTTGCCGGAAGGAAAAAAGAAAAGTTGTACTTGTGCAGGGCAGCTTTTCCTGGGAGGTTTCAGAGCACACTGAATCAGATCATCTTCTGATACAGTATTTAGTTCAGAGTAGCTTACAAAGTCACTAGTTCACACATCTAGGAGAATTTACACCTTTGGGATATGTCTGCATAGGCCTACTTGTTCAGATATTTTGGCCTCCCAAAAGTGATCGTTAGAATTTATCACATGGTATCTGCTTCTACAAAGGCAAGAAAATAATTTCAAATACATTGGCAGATGGATGGACCACTCTATTCCAACATCATTTTGGGGGAGTTCCTACTTCTTGGGCTTCTTGGTAATTGGCGAAATGTGTAGATATACAGAATCATGCTGTGTAAAGAATCTATGGTTCAGAAGATGCTAATTCATTTTTATTGTTTGAGTTCCTACTATTTCAGTTTGCTAGTGATGTCATTACAAAATACCACAGCCTGGGTGGCTTAAACAATAGAAATTTTCTTACTGTGCTGGAGGCAGAAAGTACAAGATCAAGGTGTCTGCAGGTTTGGTTTCTCCTGAGGCCCCTCTCTCTGGCTTGCAGGTAGCCATCTTCTCATTGTTTCATCACATCGCCTTTTCTCCAAGCTTGTGTATTCAATGGTGTCTCTCCCTATGCTCATAGAGATGGCCATATTGGATCAGTGTCCCACATTTTGACATAATTACACCTTTAAAGACCTTATCTCCAACTATGGTTACTTTATGAAGTACTGGGGGCTGGGACTTCAACATAGGAATTTGGGAGGGACATCATTCAGTCTATTACGTTCTGTACTCCGGATCTCCCAAATTCATGTCCTTCTCACAGGGAAAATACATTTGAAAATAAACACATGAAGAGATTTGGAATTGGTCAACATTTAGAAGTCCAAGATGACTCTCTGCATTCCCCAGGGGATCTGTGGTTTGAATTCTTTGGCTATGCAATGAAAGGAGGGTACTTTGCGGGGAAAAGAGGAGCAAAAGGTAGGAAAGAAACAAAGAAGGTGCAAGTTGGGTGCCACTCTCAGGAATGGATGTCTCTGTCTTTAGGATAACATCAAAATTGGAGGTCATTTGACTGATCATTTAGTCTAGTCTCTTCATTTTTAGGTGGGGAAATAAAAAGATGTGAGATGGCCAAAGGCACTTAACTAATTTTGTATCTGTGTTTGGTTTAAAATGTGGGTTTTCTGATCCCCAAATGAGTACTCCTCTTCCATGCTCATGCACCCTAAAGGAGAGAGAAACTATTCCCTCTTAGAATAGGATGTAGCTGGGGGAGACAGAATGATCTTTGGTGAGACATTACTGAGAGAATGTTGCTTCCAGATTGTCATAGGATGTATGTAATGAATATACAATATCTAATACTTGTTCCTTTTTCTGTATACCTTTTTATTTGCTACTTGATGGAAACAATGCTTGCAAGTGGGGGATACTGGGGTAGCTTATAGTATATTTCCCGGCTTTCTTAGTAATGGCTTGAGCTAAAGACACTGTTACAAATACCTACTCTTTTCCCTTCTGTGCTAGCAGTGCCTATGGTATGGCATCTTTCACTATATTAAAAACTTTATGGATGGATGCCTGGGTGGCTCAGTTGGCTAAGTGTCTGAGTTTAGCTCAGGTCATTATCTCACAGTTTGCGAGTTTGAGCCCACATAGGGTTCTCTGCTGTCAGCACAGAGTTTGCTTCAGACCCACTGTCTCCCTCTCTCTCTGCCCCTCTACCTACTCATGCTTTCTCTCTCTCTCTCTCTCTCTCTCTCTCTCTCTCTCAAAAACAAATAGATATTTTAAAAAATTATAAAAATTTTTTATGGGCAAGTGTCTCAGACTTATTTTTATTTTCTTTGAACCCTAACAAAGAGCAACCAACTCAGATGCTTAATACATACACATGTATATTTACTTAATATACATGTGTATGTTATTACATGTTATATATGTCATTAATATGCATATATGTATGCATACACACATGCATACGTATATATACGTTATGTATATGTGTGTCTATACCTAAATGGTTGGCTCCTCGTGGCTCTAATGACTGCTCAATAGAGGAATGAAGGCTTCTTTGAAAGCAATAGTACTGAAGAGCAG
Source organism: Panthera leo (assembly GCF_018350215.1). Classification (NCBI taxonomy): domain Eukaryota; kingdom Metazoa; phylum Chordata; class Mammalia; order Carnivora; family Felidae; genus Panthera; species Panthera leo. The sequence continues at coordinate 75,795,583 of NC_056684.1, read as the reverse complement.
CTGTAACTCTTCAAGTGTTGATGGCAACAGCAAGGCAAAGGGTTGGTGCAGCTGGGGAAGATATGTGTATAGATAATCTTGTCCAGGGCGATAGGGGGCTACACTAGAAGAGGGGTTATCTGCAGGCATGTATAAAGTGGTCCTCACTCACCTTGCCCTTGACTTCACTCTTAGTGGCTTCTGGATATGTAGTGAAATTGGAAAGAAAGAAAGAAAGAAAGAAAGAAAGAAAGAAAGAAAGAAAGAAAGAAAGAAAGAAAGAAAGAAAGAAAGAAAGAAAGAAAGAAAGAAAGAAAAAGAAAGAAAGGAAGGGAAAGAAAGAAAGGAAAGAAAGAAAAGAAGAGAGAGAGGGAAGGAGGAAGGAAGGAAGAAAGGAAAGAAGAAAAGAAGGAAAGAAAAAAAAGAAAGAAAAAAGAGAAGAAAGAGAGGGAGGGAAGAAGAAAGAAAGAAAGAAAGAAAGAAAGAAAGAAAGAAAGAGGGAGGGAGGAAGCAATTGCAAGGCAGCACAGGTTTGTGCATGAATCTCCCCCCTAAACCCTCAGAGGGAATTAATTACTTTTTCTGTCTTCCTAAAGCAATTAGTATCTGACTCTATCACAACCATTACAATGTGTTACAAGTATCTGTCTCCCACTGAACTTTGAGTTGCCTAAGTGCATGGATTATGTTTTACCAATCTTTGTGTCCTTAGTGACTTTCATGTAGATGAATGAATGAAGGATAAATGCCAGACTTTGATTATACTCCCCAATTATCTATCTATCTCTTTGTCTATATGTACATAGGTGAGATGGAAACTGAAGTTCAGAGAGATTAAATAATTTACTCAAGGTCACACACATGAAAAGGCAGAGCAAAGAATTCTTACCCAGAAAGTGTGGCTGCCACGTCCGTACTCTAATCTCACCATGCTGGACTGGATGTTCAACATTGGGGCAACCTTCCTTTAAGGTATTAAGACATGAAGATTGGAAAACAGTGGAAAGAGGATAAATCATGTTGACTAGAAATAATAGGAATGTCTGTAGCAAGGTGTTTCTTCTAGCAATTGGTGGTCCTAGGGCTCTTTTTTAGAAAGCCACAGAGATAGATGAATGCAAAAATGGTGTTTTGGAAGTGTAGGTACTGAGGTGCAGGATGGAAGTTTTTACGTTAGTTCTCCTTACAGCAGTGTCTGGGGATGATAGAGGTGGTTTTCTCTGTCTTCACGCAGTGTTCATACTTTGACCTGTTCTCCCTTTCAAAGAAATGGTTAAGATGTAGTCTCGTTTATTCCAAGGGATTATAAATGAAAATCATATCTTTGTGTTGTTGTTTATTCATAAGGGAAGCCTACCTTCCACAAATGTCTTTTACCAACACTTTCAGAGGCTGCTAGAACTTTGCTCTGGGTCAGTCCTATGGTTTACCACATAAAGAAGAGGGTAAAAAATGCTGAAACCTCAGAGGTGTCGCTGATCCATTTTTTCTAGTCCTCTTACTGAATTATAAGCAGATATCTCTGTCAGGGCACACAGCAACCCCAATACTGTCTGCTTTTCATTGCAAACTTACAAAGGCAGAGAACAAATTTACAGTTCCTATTTTGAATCCATTGTTAAACCCCCAGGAATGTGTAGCTTAAAAGCCCATTTGGTGCCTTGGAGAAGCATGGCGAACGGTTACATTTGACATTACTCATGCCCTTCAGGGAAATGCCCTTGTTCTTGTTGAAGTAAAGTTCCTGGAGGGAACACTTTGCATTATGTATCCTTTCCTACTCACTCTGATTACTTTTCTTCAAGTTCCCTTGGGTTCTTCCAAACTAGACACAGTCTCTAAATTCTCAGTGATGCTCTTCACTTCTAATGCATGTGCTGTTCCAGTCTCATTGCCGTAGTCATTCCCAGATTTAGAGGAAGGAACAGGTGGAGGTGGGATGCAGGATGCTCACTGGAAGGCTGATTAAAAAAACAAAACAAAACAACAACAAAACAAAAAACCCCGCATCTAAATGAAAATGAGTAGATTCAGGTCAAAGCAACTAATTGGTTTCAAGAACTTTAACCTCTCACATAGGTAAGTCTCCAGGCTCATTTTGTTAGACCCAAGACAGCCTCTTAAAATCAAGTGCTTCAGAAAGTGTGCTCCTCTTAATGTATTACTCACATGACAGTTTGTGGAGCCTGGAGGAAAAAGTCTGGATCTCAGGCCTGAAGTTTTGCTCTCTTTCAATTACTATTTTGTTTCTTTTCTCTTTGTCTATTTTTAAATTATTTTTTTAAAATTCAAGTTAGTTAACATGCAGTGTAGTATGAGTAGAACCCAGTGACTTATCACTTCTATAGTACACCTAGTAGTCACCCCAACAGGTGCCCTCCTTAATGCCCATCACCCATTTAGCCCATCCCCTCACCCACCTCCCTCTAGAAACCCCCAGTTTGTTCTCTGTATTTATCTTTCTTTGTCTCCTTATTTCTTCTCTCTCTTTTTTCCTTCTTTGTCTCTCTGTCTCTGTCTTGCTTTCGTTGCCTCTGTGGGCCTTTCCAGCGCTGTCTAATAGTGCTTTCTTCAGTGCTGGGGACTTTCTATATTTATACCATTTAGTTCTGTAGCCGCCAGCTATCTGTGGCTACTGGAAACTTGCAATGTAGCTATTGTGACTGAGAAATGAAACTTTAATTAATTTAAACAAATTTAAGTTTGAATAGCCATTTGTGACTAATGGTCATCAAATTGGTTAGCGCAACTTTAGATCAATTTTTTTTTGTATCTCTGACATTATCTGTATCATTCATGTGTTTGTGACAAGAGTTGAAAACCTCTTTGGCCACTCTTCTACTTTTAAGATCACTCATCACTGGGAAAGTTGGTCCAGATTACAAGATTTGGTTCCAATCTCTTGTAAACTGTACTTCAACTTTAAAATGCTTTCAGAGAAAGAGAGCACTTAGTATCTTTTTTGAAGACAGAGTGTTCCTCCCTGATTTCCTGGAGACCAGATATTCTCCGGCTAGGAATGTGGGGCACCCAGGTGTGATTGTGGGTCCAGATAGGACTCATTGACAAGGCATGGGAGCAGATTTGTTTGAAAATTTCATGAGTGAAGGCAGAGGTCAGCAACCTCTTTGGCCATCTGCAGAAATAAACAATGTTGGAGCAAGGGTCTTGAGCCAGGGAGGCATAAGAGAAGGTGAAGAAGGAGAAAAAAAGAGTTAGTGTGGAAGAAGAAGGAAGATAAGAAGGAGAAGGACACATATTAAAAGTGGGATTGTTACAGTGATCTTAGCTGCAACTCTGCCTCTGATCTCCTCTCAGGAAGTCAGGCCCTTTTACCAGAATAATCCCCGACTCAGCCATAGATGCTTGGGACATGGGCTTGGGAGCAACCAGGAAGGGTAGGGGGGTAGCTGGTAAATTCTATGTACACTCTTAGAGACTCTGAATTCAACTCCAAGTGGGTTTAATGGTACCCAAGGTCCCAAGGTAGACTGGCTACTGTCTTCTGTCCTTCTTTCTCTTCTCTTTTTCCCTTTATTTTACGTTATCTATCTATCTATCTATCTATCTATCTATCTATCTATCTATCTATCTATCTTAATAACCATGTCCTCAGTGCCTAGTGACCCTTTTGTTTTTGGTCAGTCTCTGTCCTGATTAGCGAAAGGAAAATAGGAAGCGGCATTTTAAGACCAAGACACTAATAAAAGCAAAGACATTTCTTGTAAGTCTAAAATTCTGCTAAATCACAGATTTTTTCTTGAGCAGTCTGCTTACAATCCTGGAACCATGTTCCTCATATCTGGGAAATCTATTTTACATTGACTTCTTGTATTTGCTACATTCTATATTGACTGGCTTTGCTGTATTTTAAATGTATTTGTGTCTAGACTTGTGGGACTTTAGCTACAGCCAATTTCTACATTATTAAGAGGGTTATTTTGAGTGGCCCCTGTGAATAAACCTAATTTTCCCCTCTGATTAGTGCTTAATTTGAAATTGTTTGTGCAATGATGGAATCTTTCTTGAGTTTCACTTCCAGATTCCAGTTTCCATTCCCAGAGGTTGCTTTTGATTACATAAATGCTTTCAGGGTGATTATGTGGGCAAAATTGTATATTAGGTAGTTTTGGTGCTTTTTATAAGAAATTGTGTTGTTTAGAAAGAAGGGCTGTGAGTTAGGTTTTGTGGTTTTAGGTACTTTACAATTACATGATCACTGCCTCTATTCAATGCACAAATATACCCTGCATTTGCAACCCTGCATAGTTTTGTCACCCAGCCTTTGATTGGAAAGTCACTTCTCTTTACGATTCCACATTCCACAGCAGGAACATTTTTTCTACATATGTATATCAGGCTTTTCAGTGTGTGTATAGTTTTCTGTATCTCTCTGTTCTCCCCCTATCTTCAGTGTTTCCTAATAAATGAGAGGGAAAAAGTAAAATATTCATGACATTCCCCCAAACCTAAGCTAGAAATCAGACCACATGACTTAATTATAGGCAAATGCCTGCACCTATTAATCTCTGTCCATGTACTCTCTGACCCCTGGCCATATATAACTTGGTATCTGCCTTACAGGTTCACAGCTGGAGAGGAATTTTGCCTCTGAATGAATACTTTGAATATCACCCTTCCCTGATTTAGATGACATCAAGTGAGATATTGGACTTAGAGTTGGTGCTGGAATGGGTTAAGATTTTGAGGGATGTTGAGATGGGGTGGTTATATTTTGCACATGAGAAATACCAAGGGCAGAGTGTTATGAGTTGAATTGTGTCCACCTCAAATCCATATGTTAAAGTCCTAACCTCCAGGACTTTTGGACATGATTCTGTTTGGAGATATAGTATTTATAGAAGTAATCAAGCTAAAATAAGGTCATTAGGGTTGGCCTTACTCCAATATGACACTGTCCTTATAAAAAGGAAAAATTGGGGCACAGAGACATGTACAGGGGCAAACAATGTGAAGACACAGAGGAACACCATGTGAACATGAATACAGTCATCTATAAGCCAAGAAGAGAGGACTAGAACAGGTACTTCCTTCACAGAACTCAGAAGGAACCAACCCTACCAACACCTTGATTTTGCACTTCAGCCTTCAGAACTGTGAGACAAGGAATTTCTGTTGTGTAAACCACACAGTTTGTGGTACCGTATAACAGTTCCATACAGCAAACTAACATAGGTGGCCAGGCCTCAACCTAGCTGCTCTGGAACATGGAACAGACAAATGGCATATAAAAGCTGGTCCCTGCTGTAGACATGTTCTACACATAAACAGGCAGCTTGCTAGAATACCGTTTTCTGTGTCCCTTTTTTTCATCATCTTCAGTTTTTATCATCTCTCTCATTTTCTATAAATCTCATAGAATTACCAACCGCCAGTGTAAGGATTGTATCCACAAACTTTCAGTAATATCAGATGTTATTCTCATATCCCGAGATAGCGAAAGTTATGTTTTCTACTCCTACTTTACTATTACCACTACTATCAGCTGGCATTCTTTGACTGCCTGTCCTGTTTCAGGTAACATATTAAGATATTCACTTCTTTGATCATCATAACATTTCAGGTACGAGGTACCAACCTTTACTGTCTCCTTCACTTCGGAAATGAGAGCATGGAGGCCAGAAGGTTTGACAACTTGGACAAACCCACCCAGCTGGTTAGTGGCAGAGCTGAGAACCTACACCTGTATGGTCTTCATATGTCTCTACTCAGAGAATTAAATTCTGAGACTGAACAAAAGGAATCAAAGTAAGATTTAAGCAGAGAGGCTAGGGGGAAGCAATCACCTGTGATTCTTCAAGGATACTGGAAAGGTATCCTTTAAGACACAAGTCACATTACTTTATGCATTTCTAATTTTTCCCACTGAAGACTTCTCCAAGAGCAAAATCTAACATGGGTAGTCATTGCATCAATTCACATTTCAAGCTACAAACAGACCAAAAACAGTTGCTGCATCAGCTCAAAGGAACATTCTTCTGTAATCAATTAAAATCATTGCACTTGATTATTCCAGTCCTGCCAAGAAACAATTTAAAAAGCCTGTTCAACACCAATTTGTTTTACAATTTCCAGGACCACTAAAATGACCTCCTGAGGACCTGGAATTCTAAAGGATTTTTCCAGTGTCGCCTGAGAACAATATGGCAGTAAAATAAACAAACATAAGCCCACTTAGATTTTAATGATATCCATGTGAAGTGTACACTCTTCATTCATCAAGCTTTAGTTTGCACATTATAGCTGTTATCATGGGACGTGGCTTTTACTGTAAATAACAAAGGACTTTGGAGATCGCAGAACTGGACTACTGTGGCTCCACCATGGCCTTGCTGTGTGTACCTTAACAAGTTACCTTCCCTCTCTGAATGTCTGTGACCTAATCTTTAAATGGAGAAATGGACACCTGAGTGGCTCAGTGGGTTAAGCATCCGACTCTTGGTTTTGGGTCAGGTCATGATCTCTGTGAGTTTGAGCCCCACATCAGGCTCCGTGCTGGCAGTGCAGAGCTTGCTTGGGATTCTCTCTCTCCCTCTCTCTCTCTGCCCCCTCCCCACTCTGTCTCTCTCAAAATAAATAAATACTTAAAAAAATGTTTTAAATACAATAAATGGAGAAAACAATGCCTATCTCCCAGGCTGTGAGAGTCAAATAGAGGAGTGAGAATAGAGCCTCTAGCACATGATTGAGAGCATTAAGTTTTACTTCCATTCCACATTTTCTTGCCTCTCATTCTCTCAGGTGCCCGGAATGTTTCTTTGCCCTTATCTCAGCTTGCCTAGGCTGTTAGGCTGAACCCTGGTAGCCATACAAGTTAACTAAAGCTTGACTCAGACTCACATTAAGGTCAGTTTCTACTTTGTGTTTTATTGGATGTGGGGAGGTGAAAAATATACAGGTAATATGATTTCTGGCCTTCATGTGCACAATTGTAGTTAGGAAATCTTAGAGGAGACAAATTTTTTTTCCATTTTGCCTAGAGCCAAGGGAAAGGTATGTATTTACCCCCATAGTCTCCATTTGTGTGTGTGTGTGTGTGTGTGTGTGTGTGTGTGTGTGTGTGTACACGTTAAGTTTAGCTTCTGTAGCTATTTCCTTTCTAGAGTCTTGAGTTTATTTTCAAGTCTCTGATCTGACCTTCCTTCTGGATGGACCCTGGTCTACACCTCACTTTTTTCAGTCAGTTAAAATTCTCTGGGCCATCAAGAATCAGCAGACGCCTGAGGGCAAAAGCCTGCTTCAGTGTTTTCACACCTCTGGGGATTCTCTCAGATTTCTGGTATCTAAGCATTTCTCTTAACATTCTGGCATCAAATGAAAGCATTTTAAAACATTTTTTATATATACTTTTTTTTCTTCCACATTTTTTTTTTTTTTTTGCTATTCTGTACCATCTTCCATATTTTGGGGAATAGAATTCCAGTCTCACAGATTATTTCCAACTCTTTCTAAATATAATGCCAAGAAAATCTTCTGTTTCAGTCTGTGCAGGCTGCCATAACAAAATACCATAGACTGGGTGGCTAAATAACTGAAAATTATTTTTTCACAGTTCTGGAGGCTAGAAATCTGAGATCAAGATACCAACATGATTGGCTTCTGATGAGGCCTCTCCCTTTGAGTTGCATATGGTGCCTTCTCACTGTGTGCTCACATGATCTCTTTGTGGGAACATGAGAGGCAAGGAGTGGGAAGGAGAGAGAGGGAGAGGGAGAGATAAGAGAGTATAAACTTTTGGTGTTTCTTCTATAAGGGCACTTATCTCATCATGAGGACCCCAGCCTCATAGTTTCACCTAATCCTCATTGCCTCCCAAAGGCCCCATCTCTGAATACCATTACATTGAAGGTGAGGTCTTCCACATATAAATTTGAGGGGTTGGACATACAAATATTTAGCCCATAAAATCCTGTTTCTGAGCTGGAAATAATTGGTACATACTACAGGTATCACACAGACCTGTCTGATCTTCAATTTCGTCACCTATAATATGAGGAGAATCCAACTTATAGCACTGTTGTAAAATGATTACATACCATAGTGGGTATAAAATAAGGATCATGATGCCTAACCCACAGTGGGACCTCAACAGACAGTCCTCACTTTTCCCTTTGCTTCTACTCTCTCTGTCCCCAGAGAGAGGCTGTGTGCAGCTGACTGGTGTATGATGACTGTCTCCAGTGTCAGTCTAGTGATGCAGGAAGTGGTGCCATCATGATCCTTCTTACATCATGCTGTCAAGACTCTACAGCATTTGTGTCACCAGAAAGGGATAGGGTGGAGGACGGTAGCATGAAGGAAAGGTGATGATATATTTTTTATTGAGGAAAACAAGCAAAAACAAAACCAAACAGAAGCAACGATGACACCTGGATACTTCCCTCTTTAAACTCACAGTGGAGCCCAAAGTTGTAAGCCATCCAGATGGTGAGCTCGCAAAAACAGAAATTAATCACCTATTTGTAGTACAGTTTGAGGATTTAAAGATCTTTGGGGAAGATGTTGAAAAGCCTCACTCCAATTAACCTTACCCTATTAAGTATGCCCATCCACAGATCCGAAGCCCAAGAATGGATTTCAGGGGTGAGTGAGAAATGCCTAGCCTCTGCAGCCATGGAGCCTCTGAAGGGAGAACGAAGCAGCTTTAAAAGACTGGATAGATCAACACGCATCTGGGATACAATATAATTCTTCTCCGAAAGTATTGAAATGGGAACAACGTTCTGATTTAATTGTGAGAGCTTTTTTGAACTGTGTGACCCTTTTCTGAATTTGATCTGATAACCGAAACAGAAGATCGAGTGTTACCACGTGTCAGTTGCGTGTCACCTCGGCCAAGTCCTGACCTAGACTGCTTAGAACCTGTTTGTTCTCTCTGACACATTTTCCCCTTTTGCATGCAAGGCAGGGGAAAGAAGCAAATGGTATTTGGTATTTCTTCTCGGGGACAGTCATCAAGTAAAAAGTGTGGTGATTCTGGTGGGGCCTCTGGGAATGAAGAGGTTTTAACAGCCTTAAAATATTGCCAAGAAGTACTATTTTCAAAGGTCTCTGTGACCTTTCTGGCTAAATTGGAAATGAAAATAAGAGACAAGCACATTTTTTCTCATTCAAGAAAAGTGGAAAACTCTCATTAACAGACCAAGAAAATGGGGAAGAAGGAAAGAACAGAGACACGAGAAAATGGAAACATATACCACAAAGACCACGTTTATACTGACATATAAATGGTTTCATTCTGCCTCATAGAACCCTTTCCCAGATGCTGATCCTCTTTTCTTTTATTCTTTAAATTTTAATACTAAGCAGTATCTTTTGCCAAAATTATTATTGAGAAAGAAAATTAAAGGATTTGGCCCCTACCTCAATGTCCCATTTTAGTGCTAGCTTCCCAGCCGAGATTGTGAATACTGAAATCTATAGAGTTTGTCGTTAATCACAAACAAAATCACTCTCAGCGGGCGGTTTATGCCTTCTCCCAGGTTTCTCGCTTCTAGGAAGGATGTCATCACCCCTACTATCTTTGAAACCTCCAAGGGGTATGACGAGATCATGGTATATATACACATTTGTTAGAGGGTGGGGTGTGTGTGTGTGTGTGTGTGTGTGTGTGTGTGTGGTAGAATGAGGTGGAACTAGGCAAACAATCATCTTGATTTATCTAGTTCCCCTGGTGATAATTTTGGGTGTTTATTGGGCACAAAGCAGTTATTCTATCTACATTTATTACAAATAAATATTTAAAAAGCAATGGTGTTATAATGGAACTAAGTGGATTTTACAAACATGACAGAAAAGAATAACAGTATAGCAGATCTGAGAGCAAAATAAATTGCACGATGGCCAGTAGGTTTAAGAAGTACAGAAATAGTAAGGAAGGGAATAGCTCAACCTGGCAGGGAGGGATATGGGCGTATACCTCATTCAAACTGTAACTGATGTTCCGTATAAGCGGCTACTTCAGCTTACTTGGTGTGTGGATGGAAATGCTGATAATGCTGAATGACTTCCCACTCTCATAAAAGTTTTATAGAAAAACCGATATTAATAAAGATCTCTGAAAATAGAAATTAGCCTGCTTATGTGCAAGTTGATCAGTACAGAGAGGTGTGTATATAGCATGTCCCCTCTTCTGAAATTACTTTAAAATTTATTCCTCCTCGTTGTAATCCTGCAGAGTAGATTGAAAGAAAATGGAAAGCGAATGACACCATTGAAAGGAAACCCAGTAATATTCTCCCACAAATGAAACAGGATTATTCTTAGGCTAGTCTTGGAATTCACCATAATTTCTTTCATAAGAATATATTATGTCTTCAAGTTTGTTTTTATTTATAAATGCCTCTGACAAGAGTTATTCAAGTCCACATTTCTGATACTGTTCTGTCCCGCATTAGCGGGAGGGCATGAGGTGGCCCATGTACTTGACAATGGCACTTAAAAGCATTCTGAGAGAAGAAAGGGAACTCACAGTTGGTTTATATACTGTATGATTGGGTACAGTCTGTCTTCTTTAAAAAATCAAGGACATTTATAAATATGTGTCAGAATGTTTTCTTAAAAGCTACAGTATCAAATCACCAAAAGTTGATGGAAGTAGGAAAGAGGAGTATTTGCTCCTCGTATTTGCTCAGAAACAAAATGTTTTTCTTTCTGATCTTTAAAACTGTCTGTTGCTTTAAGGAGTATATCACACATGAAAATATTCTGCTTTATGTTCAGAAGTAATTCATAAAAGGTGGCTTCAAGGTTTGGGTATTCTCTGCCAAAGGGATGTATAGACTTTTTACTAAAACTGTTTAACTTCCATAAAGAATATTGATATGGGAAAGGATACAACTAACTGTAAGCCTCTTCAGAAGTTTCATATGCATTTCTACTGGAGCTTAATTTTTTTTTTTTTTTTTTTTTTTTTTTTGCAGAAAGTGAGGCAAAGCTGGAAGCCATTTTGGAAGATGTTCCTTAAGTTGTAAGAAGGGAAAATACCCAGCTTAGCAGATTTTCCTTTTCAGCCCTAAACAAAGAAATGCAGCCAAATTATTTTTTTCATTTCTACCCTGAAGATATAATTATGGCCCCATGGCCAGTGCCTTTGCTTCTGGATAACTCACTATATAGCACAAAGTGGAAAATGCCTGGGGTAGTGGAAACAAAGTGAATTGGGCAGTAGAAAAGAAACATCCTTCTCATGATTCTTCTAAAAGCAGCTATGGATTTGGGGGAAATCACTTCATTGTCTTTGTCTCATTTTACTTTGAAAATGGGGAAGTTAATTTTTTCAAGTTTACTTATTTTGAGAGAGAGAATTGCAAGCAGGCTCTGCACTGTCAGCACAGAAGAAAATGAGGAGTTATGGTAGAAGATCCCCAGAATCATTTCTAGCTCTGCCACGGTTGATTCTATGAATCAAAAGAAAAAAAGAAATAGATAAATAGAAGGACATCATGTATATTTGTCTCTCAGTCTATTGCGATCTCTACAATCCTAAATGGGTTATATAGAATATATAGAGAAAATGGAAAGCGAATGACACCATTGAAAGGAAACCCAGCAATATTCTCCCACAAATGAAACAATGATTTTTAGGCTATTCTTAGGCTGCATAGGAAATTTATAATTTTTTCTCTCTAATTTTGTTTCCCTAAATATTTTTCATATTCACATTAGCATCTTAAAAAAAACCTTAAATTTATACCATCATACAGAATTAATGCCAAGCAGGCTGGTGTAGTCTACTCTATCACATAGGTCAGCTTCCATTATGGAAAACTACAACTGTATACTTTTTTTTTAAGTTTATTTATTTATTTTGAAAGAGAGACAGAGCACATGAGCAGGGGAGGGGCAGAGAGAGGGAGAGAGAATCCTAAGCAGGCTCCACACTGCCAGTGCAGAGCCCCATACAGGGCTGGAACCCGTGAATCACGAGATCATGACCTGAGCCAAAGTCAAGAGCCAGACACTTAAGAGACTGAACCACACAGGCACCCCCAAAACTATACAATCTTTTAAAGTTATTCATTCATTTACTCTGAAAACAGTAACTTAACAAATGATGCAGATATCTGGTGGAGAGAACATCACAGGCAGAGATCTGCAAGTGTGGAGACAGAAATGGGAACATGCTTGGTGTATTTGCAGAAAAGTAGGGAGACCAGCCTGAGAAGGCATGTTTGTGGAGATAAGTTTCGGGGAAGGGCAAGGGCTGGGTCCTATATGCATTTGTCGGCCATGGTAGATGTTTTGGCTATAGTACAAAGCTATTTTGGTTTCAACTTGGAGTCAAGAATAGATGCCAGGGAGCAAGGATGGGAATCTAGAAATCTATGACATGACCACTATCATGGTCCTTACAGGAATGGTGGTGACTTGACCTAGAACTACAGTGATGAAGATAGCAAGAAATGATCTGATTCAGGATATATTGTGAAGGTCAGTCCTTCAAAGAAGAGAAAAACAAATCTTAATCTTAAACGGCTTTAAACTGGGAAATGTCTCAAACTAGACCTGGGCAGAAACCTGAATGAGTCATGGGACAAAGGCATAGAGACATGGTCATTGTGTGCACTCTTGGCCAAGAGCTCCTCCCTGTGACACATCTGAACCGTCACTCTGAGTGTTCCTCAGTCCATTGCTCTCTCCTACAACTCACGATATTCTTGCTACATCAGTTGGAACCCCCCCAAATCAGACAGAAAACTGGAAAATAGAAACGTTCCTTAAAATAGTAAAGAAAGGGGTGCCTGGGTGGCTCAGTTGGTAAAGCAACCGACTTCGGCTCACGTCATGATCTCACGGCTTGTGAGTTCGAGCCCCACATCGGGCTCTGTGCTGACAGCTCAGAGCCTGGAGCCTGCTTCTGATTCTGTGTCCCTCTCTCACTCTGCCCCTCCCCCGCTCATGCTCTAAGAATAAATGAAACATTAAAAAAAAATTTAAAATAGTAAAAATGTACTTAGACCAGTGTATTTCCAGAATAATCAGTCCTTTGATATGAGGTTAAGAGTTCCCTGGTGATTGGCTGAAGAAGAGGGAATATTGTGTCCTTTTTGAGATTTCGATGAATCTTATTTTACTCTTATTTATTCTTATTTTCATATTCCTTTAGTGGCTCCAAGAAGTACTATTAGTGAAGAAACACGTAATTTGTTAAATCTAGCTTTATCCTAAGTTATATAGTCAAAAATCACAATTTTATGTAATTCACTTTAGTATCCTAAAGAAGTAGAGTTACACAGAACAGATACGGAGAAGCTTGGGCTTAAACAGTGTTATTGTGCCTATAATCTGTATCAAAAATATTTCTGGTGCCCTGGACATCAACAAATGGCCCTTAGTGAGAAAATCTGCATATTGGTAACATGATAGAGTGAATAAACCTTACAATACTGAAATTGACTCATTTTATAACAACCATGAAATGCAAAGTATGCCATAATAGAGTAACAAAACTAAATGTGGCTTGTATCTTTTGCAAAAAATACTGCATTAATTTTGAAGCAATGCATATTTTGAAGTACATTAAAATCAAATTTTTTATTATGCAAATATAGATGCTCCCTAAAATTAATGTAGCTCAATTACATCATTAGATGTCAGAAAGGCATTTGAAAGGGTAGGTTGGAAATAATTCTTTTGAATGTCACATAAATTTTCTTTGCAGCTAATCTCTGAAAAGAGGGAAAAAATTCTCTCTACTCAGGCATAGAATAGAAGCATTAACAATGGAAAGGTCAGTGCATAATGATGCAAGAGAGAAAAGGCCTAAAGTGCCATATTGATGAAATGAAATGGGGAAAGTGATATAGAATATTAATCAATCAATTCTTAATTTAAGACCTTTAGGTAACTTGCTAAAATCTTCTTCACTTTTTAATATCAAAGAAATGCTAAGCAATACATTTTGTGTGTGTGTGTGTGTGTAAAGAAAAAAACTCAACAACTATCTGTTTAGATTCAACATTTCTCTTTCCCTTTAACTGCTCTGTATTGCAGGCAATATTTGACGAACTCTAGTTATCCTAGTAGGTATTAGATAGCCATCTCATTTTCAGTATAATTTGCCTCCATTAGTTTAGGAAATCAAGAGTTGATTATATCAACTCCACAAAGGAAAATTATGTATTCATTAAAATTCATGTTAGGAAAGATATGAGGAAACGGTCATGATAAAATGGTAAATAAAATTGCAAGACATAGAACTTTACGCATAAGATGATCCACAGTTCGTAAAAATAAATAAATGTGGGTACATGTAAAGACAAGAAGAACTGTATGAAGGGGAAAATTGTGGTTATCCTTGGATGATGAAATGCATTTGGAAAATGCATTTTTGTCTGCTTTACTGATTTTTACAAGTGTGGTGGTATTTAAGATTTGCAGTGATGTAGCCGGCATTAGCAATGAGAGTTTTTTCTCTTCTTGACCTCATTCTTACTAATTTGCCTGTTAACTATTTCCTTGGTCTATTAATTTATACATGTATTGTAAAGGCCAGTAGGAGCTGGAAGGAAAAGAAAAATGAAGAAGCAAAAAAAGGTTAAGTTATCATTGTATAGGAGCAAACCTGGAGAAAGATATTTTGAAAGACAATGTATTTGGCTGCCTGTGAAACTGTTTCTATTTACATAAAGATCTCATGGGGGCACAGAGTACATTTAGGGAAGGGAAGAGGAAGAAAGTCACATTGATTCACTGGTTCTCTCGCTGATTCATTCATTTATTCAACAAACATTCATGAGTACCAAATAAATGCCATGTACTGGGGAACCACTGATTAATAAGCTCTAGTATCTGCCTTCAAGGAACTCGTGGTTGAGCATGGGAAGTAGACAAATTAATAAGAAGACTATAAGTCATTAATATAACAATATGCCAGATAAATCCCTCACACAATGCATAAAGTCATCCAAGCTGCTTGAGGGTTTCCTACATTTGATCTTGTTCTTGAGTCATTAAGACCTCATGAAATTGATGAAGGGAGGAAGGACTTTTTCTGGTAGAGGATTCAGCATATGAACAATCTCAAGAATTGTGAAAGAACAGGGAACTCTTAAGTGGTTTAACATGTGGCTGGAACCTAGGGGCAGTTGGGAGAGTCTATGGAAATGATGTTGTAAAAGGAGACAGGAAGCTAATAAAGATGTCCATGTCATGCTGAGTCACTTATAGGCAATCTTACTGGCAATATTTCTAGAAAATGCAAAGTACTCTGTAGTGACAGAAAGCTGATTGGTGGTATACTAGCAATGGGGGTTGGGAGGATGGGAAGGGTGAGAGAGAAGGGGATTGCCAAAGAGCACATGAGATGTTTGTGGGTGATAAATATGTCTGTTATCTTGATTGTGATGTTTTATGATGTACACACACATGTCAAATTTATTGATTTGTTTATTGATTTTGTTTGTTTGTTTATTTATTTATTTATTTATTTATTTAGGCTATTTCTCTGATCCAGTCACCATGCTTTGGTCATAGCGGATGCTATACAGATTAAAAAACAAAAACAGGGGTACAGCTGAGATAACACCTGTACCAGGAAGACCTGCCCCACCCAGGAGAGGCTCTCTGGCCCCCTCCTCTGACTCCTTTCTAGTCTTTGTCTTCCCAGGGAATTGGGCCTCGGAGACTCTGCTAGTCTCTCTTCCAAATCAGGGAACTCCTGGAAAGCAAGAACCACCTTAAACTCACCTTGGTATCTCCTGGACTCCTCCTCCTGGTCTCCTCATAGTATTAGGCCTTTAGGACTCCTTTCAACTGCTCTTTCCCCACCTCCACTGGTATGATGACTGGCCTGTCTGATAGCACAGGTGAAAAAGCCAGCCATTGTTCTCTTTTGATGGTTTTCTGACCAGAAGCATGGAGGAGACACATTAATAAGCCCAGCACTCCTTTATACAGCTCCTAGTTCATGGTGAGGGCTGGGTACCTGAGATTCCTCTTTATGAGAATGGAGCATCACAGAGCCAATTTCCACTTTCCAGAAAAGTAGAAAAGTTAAATTAGTCTGTACAAGCCAAGCAGTGTTGGCATGTCTTTGGGGCCTTCTTGTTTCGTCTTAACCTGTCTAATCTCATCAACCACATTCTCCTAGTTGCTCATCCTAGCCTAGTCACAAAACCTCCCATTTCTCAAAGTAGCCAAATATTCCCACTCCTCAGAGCCCTTAAACTTTTGTTTCTTCTGGCTGATGGAAATAGGCATGCGTGTGCGCGTGCACACACACACACACACACACACACACACACACACACTTCCTCTGGAATGCTGACTTATTAGTAGTTCCAGAATTTAATTTAAGGATATGAAGTTGGCAGTGAGAGGGCCTAGAGTAGACACAGTTGCTCTATATTCAGCATACCTTCTTTTGCCTTCTAGAGTTCTTACTGAGGACACCCAGATGCTAGTGAAACTGGTATACTTTCTTTCAGGACTGACATAGAAAGTTCATTTATTTCTGACCACTACCCTTCTAACCTAGTTCTATATCTCCATTTTAGAAGAACTTAGAATAACAGCCCCTGTATCTATATTGAAACAAATATTTATAAATGGTGGGCTTTCTTTGTTATTGAACCAAGCTCACATCAGCAAGGTCTTGGGGCTCCTGAACAACATCTGGCCAGGGTGGATGGTACTCTGGAGCCCTTTTCTTCACACCATTGAGGAGTCCTTCTTTAGACAAGGCACATTTTTGAAAGAAAGAAAAGATAAATTGTGATATCCAATAGGTCTCATTGGTTGAGATGACCCTGCCAATGCTCTTTGCCAAAGCCTCTCCTCGTCTGTTCCTTTTAGGAGGTTAAATCCTTTAAGTCTCTGAGGTTTGTTTTACTTGATTCTCTCTCTCTCTCTCTCTCTCTCTCTCTCTGTGTGTGTGTGTGTGTGTGTGTGTGTGTGTGTGTGTGTGTATAGCATGTGCAGTATTTTAACCACATATGTGGAGATGATTGCAGACTCTGGTTGTAGAGATGAAGAAAGAGGCAAAGGGATCTGAAACCAGACTCCAGATTTACAGTATGTTTGCCAAAATATATCCCAGTTGTAAATATTTAACTCATATTCCTAATGAATTGGTCTTACGTTTTAAATATTATATGACCAAAGTCTTTTATACATCATTGTGTTTTTAAGAGTGTGGCTTTGGATGCAGTCTGGGTTTGATTTATAACGCCATTTAGTAGAAAATACCTTGGGAGGAGGGTATCATACAAACCAACTCTCTACTCTGCCAAATAGGATCTTACTTGTATGTATTAAGACACAATGTATAAAGCAGATAGCATAGTGGTTGGAACACGTTGGCGGTGGTTGCTCCATAATTGCTCACATATTGCTAAAATACACAGTTCCCAAGAATATCCATCGTTCAAACTTACAGTGTTATCTACTTTAAAATACGTGCATTATACATTCCCGCATACATACACATAACCACAACACATATTTATACGTAGTTAAAATATATTTATCATAGTGTTAGAGACAAACTGGATTGAATCCTGGTTCTGCTACGTACATTGCTTAACCTCTCTGTCCTTCAGTTTTGTTTTGTTTTGTTTTGTTTTTATCTGTAAAATAAAGCCAGTTATGGTACCTCCAATAAAGCTTATTTGAGAATTAAATAACATCTGGTACTTCGTAAAATATAAGTGTTGGTTGTCGTTATGATTACTACCACTTTATCAAATGGTGATGCAGTGAATAAGAAAATCAAATGAAAATCAAATTAAAACAATAGTAAAGATTAAAGAGATCAGCAAATACATGTACCTCCTTTACTTTAACCTAATTTCTATGACAGACGTTTCTCTCTTAATCTCAACAGGGAACAGATTTCACCGCCCAGGAGCATAATTACAGAAAACACTGGCTCCTGTGGTCACAAAGTTATACTTGGGGCACACTGAGTAACTGCCAATTCAGACCTCAATGGGTGACTGGGGCATATGGTGATAAAGGATCAGTCAAGAGTACACTGTAATGCTCAATAAATGCCAGCAGCTCTGTGAAATTAAAAATAGAGGTCACCATGCTGCTCCATCAATAAGAAGCAACAAAATCTACTGTAAAACTGGATAAATATGTCTCATTTCCTTTCCCTCCTTTCCTCTCCTTCCTTCTGTAAAACTACGTTGAGTATATCTTGATTACCTATCAGGTGTCTGACAATGTGTTAGGTAGCTGGGGCAAAATAAAAAGAGACACATTCCTGCCCTCTGGAATGCATGGTCCCATGGGATTTTCCCTATGGAGCTTTCTGCCAAGTGTGTTTTCTTGTAGGCTGACTGCTCCCAGGACTTCAAACTTTACAACACGCAGAGTTCGTTCTGTTCTTGTTAACATGGCAGCCATTTATTCTTTCTGTAGATTCAGATATCTTATTCTTGGGGCTGCCTAACTCTTGGAACTTCTGCTCCCCCAGATTTTCCACCACATGGAGAAGAGATTACATTCCCCCAGTCACCTTGACTTTCTTCTGTTAAAGCTTTGGTAGGAATTTTTGACTAAGGTCAGATTTGAGAACTGTCTCTATGCTAATGCTCCATTTTCTTCTTGTCTCCAGGTACATGGAATTGGCTGTGTGCGAAGATAAAGTCATAAAGGTCAATGAATTAATGCTTCGGTTAAAAGAACTAATATTTTTGTTAATTTTAGCCAGGGCAGTTTTATTTGAAAAATGATGCACCGATTAAAATTCTTCTTGCTTTTCTGCTTCTTTTTTGAGAAGTCAGTTATATGTATATCATCAGTGATAGGGAAACAGAAAAAGAGTTACAATGCCGCCTGAAGAGACAATAACTACGCATTATAGCACACTTCTAGATGAGTTAAAAAGTGGACATCTTTGAGCACATTCTGTACCACTGAATTGCATGTCCAGTATAGCTCAGAGCACCCCTGTGGTGAGTGAAATCCTCTTAGACTGATTCCTCCTAGACCTATAGGAATAAGCTGGCCTATTCTTGTAGTTTCTTTAAGATATCATTGAGTTAGATACGGCCTAGAGAAACACAGTATGGGGAAACACTGAGTGTAAAGTATGCTGCTTAGAGAACTACCCCTGGATGGCTGAGATCCAACTATGGCCCACTGAGAATCCGAGAACCCAGCTTCAGCTTTTCTGACAGTTGCTTACTTGATCAGTTATATTCTATCCCAAGTTCTTTCTGTAGCATGTGGCACTAAATTGGTTGAGCTTTTCTAGTGAGTTTTATGGGTATGTGTGTGTGAGATCTAAGGCATTTTCTCATACATACAAATAAGCCAGAATTTAAATGAATAAGGGGAGGGAATGAGGGCCAAGAATCTTAATCTCTTTAAACACCTGTGTGTGTGTGTGTGTGTGTGTGTGTGTGTGTGTGTGTATAAATAAAGAGTATACACACATACACTTTAAACAAATATTCTATAACGCTAAGATGAGCTCAGTGATGAAATGATGAAAGGATAAGAGAGATTATTCAAATACTACTGTGTGGATAAACACCAACATGGTTCTTGGGTACTCACATTCAGCTGTGTGTACCAAACCTATTTCTTTCTTTTTATCTTCTGTTAGGGATGGTCAGTAATGTACATTAGGGTTAGAAGATGGCAAAGAGAGTTCCACTGAAATCCCTTTTGAGGTTTCTTTTCACCCCAGGTTAGAGAGTAATGAAGCCAGTAGACTCAGAAACCGTGTCCTTAAGCAACATCACAGCTGGGGAAGCAATTTATTGTGCTCCCCTCTGGGCCATGATGTTTACCTTGAGGAATTTAAGACAGAGAATCCTTGAGGACAGTAGACTCACTCCCCACCGTCTCTCCTTTCCAGACTGTGCCTCATTTTTAAAGTGCCCAGCATAGGTAATGGACAGGCAACAGTGTTGTGGAGGTAAGCAGTTTTCTTTTCAAAAAACTTAAGAACAAAGCCAAGGACGGTGAGTCCATCTCTGGGTAATGTACATTATCTTATTTTTGGTAATTGGCAATCATGTATTGAGTGTCTTCTATGTAGCCCTCTCTAGGCAATATTGAGGATGCTGTAAGAGTAGATATTGTCTCCAAAATTAAAGAATTTATTTAAACCCCCAAATTTTGGGAAACCGAGGCACACATCATATCAGTGAAATAGCCAATGTTGCTAAGTTAGAAGGGGGAATTTTAAAATATAAAATAATTAGAAAACAACATCAAAAGCTTGAAGAGTCAAACTATGTTACTAAAGAGATATATAATATTTTGGTGGTCTGATCAGGTCATCAACACTAAATATACCTGCAAATAGTTTGCTGTAAATAATGACCGGGAAAAGACAGGCAGTTGGTGGGGAGATACCTCCTTAGAAAGTGCATATTAGAATTTCCTTGGGCCTTTGCTCCTCCAAGCGGAGCCTCCAGCAGCCTGTGCATCACATGATTCACCTACTGAATCAGAGTTTGCATTTTAAGGAGATTCCCCAGATGAATTACCAGCCAATTAAAGATTGAGAGCTACTACCCTAGGAGTCTTTGCAAATATATATTCCCTACATTAACACAATTCATTGTATAGTCAGTAACTATTATGTATAGGAGTGTGTCTTAGCCTCTTGAATGCTGTGGTAGGGAAAGGGTTCAAAGAGCCTTTGAGATTCTAGTAAGATGGCACACCAAGATAACCTGGCAACTGGAATTCTTGGCTAAAATGTAAAAACAACGTTTCTTTAATGCATAGCGGAACTTTCAAAAAGAAAGAGAAATCTCCAGGTGCTTAGGGACATAGGTGAAACTGAAAAGCAGAATTGTAGGCACATGTTGAATCTGTGGCTGTGCCGAAGCAAGAGGTCAAGTGGGAGTTGTCAGCTGCAGGCTAGTCAGCTAAGCTTTCATTTCACTAGAAGGACAGAGCTAAAGCCTTAGCCCCTTTCAAGGTAGGCATTTGGTAGCAAAATCCCCACCTGGAATTGGGGGCCTTTGAATGGATTGTCATCAGAGAAAAAGTAACCTCAGTTTGACCTCACTTGAGGGATTGAGGTAAAGCATTGTGTTTTGTTTTTTGTTTGTTTGTTTGTTTGTTTGTTTGTTTTGAGCTAGGTATTGGATAGTCAGAGATCCAATCCTTTTGTCTTCATAAAGTTGAGACCCAAGAACCGCTTCATCCTCAGATTAGTTAACATCTAGCCAATGGGACAAGGAAAAGACAGGGATCAGGAGAAGGGTTGCAAATTCCACTCAGAGTTCAGAAATGAAACATGGGTTTGAGGTTTAAATTTATTTTACCCACATAGACCATGAATAAGAAACCAAAATATTAATATAAAACTTGATCCTTGGCTGGCAATGCTACTGAGGTACTTGGTAGAAGCAAATATAACTAAGATCAATGGGCACCCCTGCCATGCACACCACATGGACTTCCAATGAAAAATTAAAATTGTGCAGAGGTAATGTCATGATACAAACTACAAAACATTATTTTAAATGATCAGTTTTCTGTTAGCTAATGGATAATATAATTATTATAGCCCAAAGAACTTGAAGTGATAATAAAAATAAAATTATATTAATGATGATTAAGACATTAAATTAAGAATTAAAATCCAATGAGAATAATGAAACAAGGAACAGATTTAGAAAAGGAAAATGTTAATAATTGAGATTAAAAACAAAATTAATATATTAGACAAATAATACAACTAAATAATATATAAACTTGATGATTGATTAAATTACCCAGCAAGAGAATAAGAAAGTGGGAGAAACTCAAGAGAATATACAGAAGCATTGCAAGGTATTATTCCAAGAGAATATGGCTATAAATTTCCCAGAATTGGTGTTTAAAAAATAAGCAGAATTAATAGAGACAAATCAATACCCAGGCCCAAGTTGGTGAAATTGAAGAACACTAAAGCCAGAGAGGAGAACATTTAAAGCAACTAGAGAGAAGAGGCAGATCTCTTACAAAAGGACCAGAATGAAACTGACAGAGCCTACAATAGAGGACAGAAAAATGACAGAAATTTTGTCTTCAAAGTGCTAACAAAACAAAACAAAACCAACAAAAAACAGTCAATGTAGAATTACATACAAGGATAAAGTACATACTTTAAAAAAAAGGAGAAATAAAGGTATTGAAGACTGTGATATTTCACAGAAGGAACTTCTATTTTATAGAATACTGATGTTAAGAAACAAGAAAATTGATGTTGGGGGAAGAAGTGCAGTACAATAAGCTCTGGTGAGCAAAAAATCAGTAAGTCATTTAAATCAGTAAACCAGCAGAGTATTTAATGTTTAAAACAACTACCACCAGTATAATAATGACGAATTTGGGAGTTATAAGAAAAAACTAGGTATAAAATAAAGTAATAGAATTAAGATAGGAGGGTTATAATTAGAGGCAAACTGTATGGGGGATGTTTATTTTACAAAGGAAGCCACAATTATTAATTAACTTTACATTTGAAATCAAATGACAGCAGTTTAAGTATAATCACCACACATACAGAAATAAATGTAATTTTGTAATCAGTAGAAAGAAGTGAATAAAGACAAGACAGTCCTACAGAAGGCAAGAAATGAAGAAAGCAATCTTAAAAAAGAAGAAAAAATCTCATGACAATTAGAAAAGCATAACTGAATATTGCAAAAATAAATCCAAAGATATTAATCACACCAACAATAATTTTAAGAGGTCTTATAGTTAAAATACAAACTTTCAGATTAAAATCATTTAGCTATATATTGCCTATTGGAAATCTAAATAATATCTAAATACTACTCAAAAAGGTTAATAACTGCAATATTATCAAGCAAAAGGATTTTCATGCAAAAAAAATGTTATTATAAATTGGGTTGAGGGGCACCTGGGTGGCTCAGTCAGTTAAGTGTCTGACTCTTGGTTCCAGCTCAGGTCATGATCTCATGGTTCGTGAGTTCGAGCCCCACATCAGACTCTGCTCTGGCAGTGCAGAGCCTGCTTGGGATTCTCACTCTCCCTCTCTTTCTCTGTCCCTCCCCCACTCACTCAGTCTCTCGAAATAAATAAATAATTAAAAATAAAGTGGGTTGATACATTATTATAAAAGGAACAAATCACCGGAGAAATTTAAAGGATTCTAAATTTTGGTGTATGCAATAATTCAAATAATTAGACTGAATTGTATAAAATTACAATTTTGGGGGCACCTGGGTGGCTAATTCAGTTAAGCATCCTACTCTTGGTTTCAGCCCAGGTGATGATCTCACAGTGGTGAGATCAAGCTCCTCATCAGGCTTCGTGCTGGGCAAGGAGCCTGCTTAAGATTCCTTCTCCCTCTGCCTCTGCCCCTCCCCAGCTTGCTCTCTCTCTCTCTCTCTCTCTCTCTCCCTCTCCGTCACAAAAAATGCATTAAAAATGATCAACTACTGGCAGTTTCATATAATTCAGCCTATATGTGAAGAAAATACTAACAAAATTACTAAACTTGGATAAATCAATAATTATGGTAGAAGATTTGTAACAAACCTCTTTATATTGGGGCACCTGGGTGGCTCAGTTGGTTAAGCGTCCGATTTGACTCAGGTCATGATCTTGTGGTTAGTGATTTGGGGCCCCACGTTGGGCTCTGTGCTGATAGCTCAGAGCCTAGAGCCTGCTTCAGATTCTGTGTCTCCCCCTCTCTCTGCCCCTCCCCTGCTCGCATTCTGTCTCTCTCTTAACAACAAATAAATGTTAAAAAAATAAAAAAAAAAGTCTTTATATCAAGCAAAATTTACTAAGTATACACTATAGAGTTGAACAATATTGTTCATAGTCTTGATCTTTCACACACTGAAAGCATAGATGGAATAGAATGGAATAGTTGTAGTAACAACACATGTGCTAGATTGGTCACGTCCAAGGAGGAGGGCTCATAAAAGAGCAAAAATTTATATAAACCATCATTAAGTAAAATTAAAAGTCGAATAGAAATCAGGAACATCCTCTCCCCTTCCCTTTCCAAATAAATGTGGAAATTTTAAAATGCTCATCCACATAATTCATGGATCAAAGAAAAAGTTATAATGGAAATCACAAAAGTTTCAACTGAAAACTATAATGAGATAAATGCATATCAACCTTGTTTTCTATTTACTGCATCTCTCTTTATGACAAAGTATTTATGGCCACCATGTGCCTCCTAAAAAAATGGACAGATTCACTCCAGACAGCCTCACTGTCCACCTTGCCACTGTTACTTCTAAACCTGCACTATTCAATATGGCAGCCAATAGCCAAATGTGACTACTGAGCATTTGAAATTGTGACTAGTTTGAACTGTGATACTACTATAAATCATACATTAGACTTTAAAGACTTAGCATGAAAAAAAAGAAAAATACCTCATAATGATTTTTCTATTATATATTGAAACGATCATTTGGATTTGTGGGTCAAATAAAACATGTTCTCAAAATTAAATTTACCTATTATTTTTACATTTTAAATGTGGTAACTAGAATATACAAAAGCACACGTGATTTGTATTCTCTCTCTCCTGGATAATGCCTTTCTCGACTGTTCTCTGGCATCTTAAGTTAAAAAGCTCATTAGTGATAGAGCAGTTTACTGTGGAGGTGAGACATGGGGGCCAAGACCAGTTCTGGCAGGGAAACCTCGTCCTTGTGTTACTGCTTCTTAAGGCTGGAGTGACTGGGAGCAGTTTTGATTTCTGGCCTTTTTCATGTAAGGGGTGAACCACGGTGTTAGGGAGACTCCATGCCATAACTTTTTGTTTAATGAGGTCCCTTGGACCTCTTGGCCTCCTCTTACTCTGTAGTAACTAAAGAGATCCCAAGAGGAGTGTTCATCATCTGCTCTACTGTCCCCATTGCCCTCCAATATTCATCTTTCCAAATTATGGAAAGGTCCAGAGTTTGAGTTAGGTCAAGATGTGATCTGTTGTTTTCTGATTATCACGGAGTAGCTGTCTCAGGAATTTTGAGTTATTTTTTGTATCTTCTTTTGTTCCGATTGCATCTGCACAACATGTAACATGAATAATTCTGTTACTGGGTGTGAATGACTCTCTCTCTGAGTTTCCAGGCTGATCCCACGTAACAGTGACTAAAATACTTCTTGGCATTTAATTAATGGTCATGAAATGAACGTAGGTGGCGTTAATTGATCAGTAAACTTGGTAAAATGTGACCTTTTGTTTAAGTTACTTTAAGGCAGTGGTTCTCAACTGGAGGCAACTTCACCTCCCAGGGGACATTTGGCAACGTCTGGAGACATTTTTGATGATTATGATTTTGGGGGAGAGGGTGTGCTACTGGCACCTAGTACATAATGGTCAGGGAAGCTACTAAACACCCCACAGTGTACAGGATGGCCTCCCACGACAAAGAATTATCATGCCTCCGAATTTCAACAGTGTTCAAATTGAAGAAACCCTACTCTAAGGTAATATGATTAAGAATATACAGAATTTTAGAAGTCTAAATACACATATGTAGAATTATTTTAATATAAACTTATTAAAGTATAGTACATGAGCAGAGAAGTACAAAAGTCTTAAGGCTACAATTAATATCTTCACAAAGTTAGCGTATCTGTGTGACAAAGCAGCAACTCCGGAAATAAAGCATCTCTATTATCTAAGAAGCCCTCTCATGACCTGGTCCAGTCACCCCTTCTCATTATAGGTAATCACTCTTATAGAGTCTAATATCACAGATTAGCTTTCCCTGTTTTCTTTTATAATTTTGTGGAAAGTGAATCATAGAGCACGTGCTTTTTGCATCTGCTTTCTTCTCTTCACCTGTGCATTTTTATGGTTCATGTATGTTGCTGTGTAGCAGCAATGTGTTCATTCTGACTGTTGTGTAGTATTCCCTTTATTTATTCATTCAACTATTGAAGGTTACCCAAATGTTTTTTAGTTGTTCTCTATTAAAAATAGTGCTCCAAAGCTATTGTATGTGTAATGTTGTGGACATATACGCATTTTGGGGGGCATACTCCTGGAAGTGGGATTGCTGGATACACGTTATACAAACATCCAGCCTTAGCCAACATTGTTAAACAGTTTCCCAAGGTGGTTGTATCAATTTACATTCCCACTAGTCACGCATGAGCCTTCCATGATTTATTTTTAAAGATCCAGTCCAGCCATTTTATGCATACGTGCAAGTATGTACATGTATGTGTATTATGTATGCATTTCCCAAGCTCAAAACTCCTATGTTGAGTACGAACCTAGTTAGGAAGGAGGAAGAACAGAGGCCTAGTTTCACACTCATCCCAGTCATTAGGTGGCTAAAATATGTCCTGATGAGTAATGGCGCTGCCCTTATGGATCCAGGGAAACAGCATCAGATGTGGAAAATGCGTGTGTCAATAGACCATTTGGAAGAAGTGGCTCTTTGAAACTGTTGGTTTGTTCTCACTGCCTTCTTGCAGCCAATTTAGGCAAGCAAAACCAAGTACTGCAATCCTGTTGTGACAAAAATAACTGTAAGATTTTGATACGCTCGCTTTCTGTAAATGTCACCCAAATGTCTTGCCTCTGAAGCCGATGCCCTTCTCACTCTACTGGGCTATTTCACTGTACACAGCACTTTCTCCTACACAACTCTATTACCTTCTGTTACAGTCCTTCACACTGTAACGTACTGGAATGTAAAAAAGGCTTTTGAATTCTTTAGATAAGAAAACCTGGAGAAAAGAAAGGAATATAAACATAATAGCAGTATTGATATTATTTTGACTCCTCCAACTATTCTTGATATCATACTTCCTTTGTTAATTTTTTAACACTGGTAGTTTTCCAGTTTCATGTAAATTAGCATCACAATCTTATAAACATGTTTCTATTTATTGAATCCCAGGTCAAAGTAATTATACAACAAAGAACAACAGTTTTCATACCAGACTGGCTGCATGCATGTAAATTGGGGCTCGCGCCAAGGAGGTAATGAATACAATCTCAGGTTTCATGAGATGAATCGAAAAATGGAAAAACTAATAACAGCGTTCTTATACTTCAGATAACGTAAGTCAAAGTATCTCACTTCTTCTTCTCTATAAACCTAGCTTCTTAATTTTAGACATGATGTACTAAATGGTATGAAAATAAATCAAAGAAGACAAATCTGAGGCCATCTCTCATGAATGAGAGAAAGCGAATTTTCATATGTAAAAATAATTTCAGTGGCCTCACTATATCACAGTGATTCACGACAAATCCCATATTTCTGGAATAACAGTTATACCCAGGCGGTACTACAGCATAGTGGTCAAAAAGCATGGAGTCTGAGATCTAAGGACCTGGTTTAAATTTTGATTCTCAAACTCAATAGCCGTGTGACCCTTGGCAAGTTACTTAACCTCCCAGAGACTCAGTTTCATATTCTGCAAAATGGGGAGCAATAATAGCACCTGTGGGTTTGTAAAAATCAAATGATGCCGTTCATCATATGCAGTTAGCTGGGTGCCTGGGACACAGTAAAAGCTCTATGAATAGTAGTTGCTATGGACCCGACTGGTGATGATGATACCAGCAAAGAGGACACAGACAGTGTCCGTGTTCCTCTTACATTGGCATGTTAGGATGTCTCTAAAGCTGTCTGTAGTAAATAGATGCAGTGGGATAGTGGCTGAAATACTCCAAGTTAGTGTGGCCACTTTTTGAATCGGGAATTTATGAAAAGTAGTAGGATATCCAGTCTCACGAGGCAGTGGAGTGGAGTGGTTAAGACAATGAGTCTGGAGCCATGTTGTCAAATGTCTGTTAAACCACTTTTATTCTGTATGATCTGGGCAAACCATTTAATCCCTCTCTGGCCCATAAGATGGGCAGAGAGCTGGTGAGTGTGTGTGTGTGTGTGTGTGTGTGTGTGTGTGTGTGTGTGTGTGTGTGTACATATAGTGCATATGCAGTAGAGATGTTCTGGAGACCCAAACTATGTAGGGCATTTGGAACAGTGCATGCTGCAATGTAACTGTTACTAGGTGTTTGCTTTTATTATCATTCAACTGACATTAGATTAGGCACTTTCTTTCTAGGAGGGTCAGTTGCTGACTACATAGAGAAAAAGAAGCAATTTCTGAAAAAAAGATATGAAAGTGATTCCACTGCCATCACCTCAGGGCTGACTTCCCTTTCTTGGTCTGGCTCCTCGCAGAGACTGCTCAAGGGAATGTTGAAAAGCACATGGTGCTTTGAGCTTGAGGTCTGTGGGCAGCTGCCCCTGAGCTATTGGAAACATTGGTGGAAGTGACAGAATTTGGGGTGGAGACAAGATCATTTTAAGTCTGCAAGCAGTTTTTCTTTTTTGCTAAAAGCTGGGACTTGCATATAGTGTTGATGCAGACGATTTCTCTATGTTGAAGCAACTCATTGCATGGGCCTTTCAGTTATGCAAATCTAAATCACAGGTCATAATATGCAAAGGAGGTGTTTGAGAAGCTGTAGCTAGGAGGAGCTAAACTGTTCTGGGTGATCACGGGGAAGGTCATCTATCTATGTGGCAAGCAGAATAGTGAATCTGTAGGCTGCTTGTTCTGAAAAAAAAAAGTTTCTTTTCCAAGTATGGGTATGGATACCTACAAACTGCTGTTTGCTGTTGTGGAAATATATCCGGAGTCTTGCATCGAGGAACTTCTCGGACTTGGTCAGGCTCTGAGACCCAGAGACTTTGGAAAAGGATAGGTAGGAATCACTTTCACTTCACCCTAGAGAAAGAACCAGAAAACAGTCCTATACATGGTAGATTCAAAACTGAGAGCCCAGAATCTGTGAACCTTTAAAACTCAAAGGAGCTATCCTTGCTTAGTAATTTGGAAGCAGGGATTTAAAGAAGCAGTATCTCCTGCTTCCCAGTCCCCTACCCTCTCTACCTTCTGTGTGCACCTCGTTGTAGGCAGGGTGGCTGTATTATGATGTGGTAGTTTCATTGAGACTGAAAGGTGAGGACCAGTCCTCCAGGGAATGAAGTTTTCTAGTGTCAGTCACTCTAAGACAGAGTCGATTTTGAGACTAGAATGCTCAGTCTGAAGGAGAGGAGGGACTATTTTCATCTTCTTAGGATTTATTTGCTTGGGTCTTCTCTCTGACGCCTTGTCTTTTTCTCCTCTGGCATCTTGAAGAGACGCTAGGAGAGAAAACTTCCCTCCCTCCCAAGGAGAGGCAAGGAGGCAGCCTTTGAGGAACATCACAACCGAGGGCCTCTCAGAACAGCCATTTCTGGTAGCTGCTGTGGATTAACTTCAGTGTGTACTTCCCTTCCCATACCTGGGTCTTTGCTCAGGTCTTGTGAAAAGTCATAGTGTCCCTCGTGCATATGGGAGAAAGGAGGAGAAGCTTGGCCAGGAGTGGTAGGGACATAATAAAGAGCAGTGGCTCCTGAGGAAGGCATGGCATCACAACTCAGGCCCAGGGGAGCTCTTATGGTTCCGATCCATAGGACGCTCTTGCCAGGGTCGGGGTGGGAGGTCTGGTCTGCTGCCAGAGATGTGATCGGAAGCAAGAAACTTCCTAACACCCCCAGGACAGAGAAGAGAGGCCCAGGCTGGGGCACACAGGGAGTTCTGAGATTGGAAAGGAATGTTAAAGAGAATCTGGGCTCTTCTGGCTTGCCCGAGAGTGGTAGGTACTAAGAGAACTTCCGTTTTTCTAGCAGTGGAATTTCATTTGGACCTACAAACAGTTGAAGCCCAGCAGCCATTTAGATTATGTTTATTTTCATATGGCATAGCAAGATGTGAGAGCAACTTAACCAAAAAAACCCAACCCACTGGCCAAACGACCAAAGACATTGTCCAGAAGATGAAGAGAACCACGTGATTATGCCTTTACCTGTCAGGTTGTCACTACCTGAGCAACACGGACTAGTTATTTTTAGCAATTTCTTTCAGGAGAGTGTGTGCAGTAAATGAGTTTTCAAACTTGCACTTGACTAACTGAAAAATGGACTCCTTTATAACTTTGCACATAATAGCCAGGGAGATCCAGACTTCTGAGGCTCTCAAGTAAGTCTTATTAAACATTTTATGCTGAAAGTTTTTGTGAGTGAAGAAGTTTTAACCATGTCTCTGGATTTCTAAAAGGGCTGACACAGAAATTAGAATTCTTTTAGAGTTTTGATTTTGCCTGTTTTTTACCCTGTTTTCACTCTTTCAATTGGGTATTCTCTTTTATAATACTCTTACCTTCTCTAATTTAAGGATGTTACATTCTAGAGAAAAGTGATCTCAAGGGGAAAATCTTGTTAGTGAAATCCTTTTGTCAGTATTTTTATGCCTACTATTACTCAAAGGCAATATTTCTGGGTGGTGGGTTTCCCAGTACATTTCTTTCTCTCTCCTTCCAATATTCCTCCCTTCCTCTTGCGTCTTGTAAACTCCCTGCATCCCCACCAGAAACACACACGTGCACACATCACATCCTTTGCTATTTTCCTTTTGATCATCTGGGCTTTTGTGATTGAGCCGAAATCACAGGAAAGGTTTTTCTTTTTATTAATAAGCTGATGTCAAGGTTTTGGTTGGGAGGGGAAATATCAAAATTCTGGTTTAAAATGAAATTTGGGGCCTCCACAAAATTTCATTATGAAAGTGCTCCCGTGGCTCCTATTCCCTCGTCATGGCTAGAACATCCCTAAATGTTTTTAAGGTGAGGAATGTAGTGGCACCAAGAGTCTGTTTGAAAATAGGACTACATATATTAAAAGAGAAATCTCTTCACCCTGTGTTCTGTAGCGAGGGAGACACAGAAACCTAACAGCTGAGAGAATTAGAATATAAAGCATTATGTTTTCTGGAGATGTTTGGGTTTTGTTTGCAGCTAATTAACATGGAGTTTGCAGTGGGCATGACTCTTTTCTCAAATACGGCTAGTTTTATTGCTTAATATTCATAATAAATACGCTACAGTATAGAAATAGTCTCTCTGGAGAGCAGCAGGAAAATTAAACCACCAATCTAAGTAAGCCAGGTTTGCCACGTAGCCCATACCCTTCAGCATCCAGGGTCCAGTAAGCATGGAGGCTGACACACTAAACCGCAAGTAATAACACGGTCACTCCTGTGGAGCAAATAGGTCAGGACTGCTGGCTGGATCTTCGGAGACCGGCATATACCCTCATTCCAGGCACATCATCTCCCACAGTCTCGAATCTTGCCTCAGGTCCTAACACCTGTCTCCAGTCTCTGGGTTGTTTTTTTTTTTTTTTTTTCCCAATAACATTAACCTTTCTTCCTGCTTATTTGCTTGCATATGAAGGGCTGTGGAGCTCCACGTTTCCTTCTGCTTCCCAGTTCCTTTCTGAGCCGTCTGTGTGTCTTTCTAGGGCATCGAAGGACCACTCTGGCAGTAAAGCAGATAGTTTTAATTAGGTTTAATTATTCTTAAAATAAATTTTAGAGGATTAGGGAAAGCAGTAGCTGAAGAGGCACAAGCTTTCTTTAGACCAGAATCTACGTAACGGGTGCAGCTACTCACATAGAAAAGGGCCATTTTCTCCTCCCTCCTTCCTTCTTGTAGAGTGGGAGACTAGCTTCCGCAATGGAAGAAATCCACCCCTCCTCCCGCACACCCAGGCAGGTACCTCTTGTCTCTTTTAAGTCAAACTGCAATACAACAACCACCTTGAGGGAAATTGTAGCTGAAACAGACTGGCTCTGGATTTTGCAATCCATTAGAATGTAAATATCTGATTGAATTATTTATGCTTACTTGGTTTGTTTTCAGCATAACCTGAAACTCTTAGTTTATGCCATTTGTTCTGCCTGTGAGATCACGTGAGATCATTTACAGCTTAATGAAGAGAAGCAAAGCAAGGATATAAATGAAGTTCTCAGTTGATGGGATTGTAGTTTACACAATAAGTGTGGGCAGAATGTTTTTCCTCCAAAGATTACTTTTAAGAAAGGCCGGTTAACCCTCATATTGCAAATTTGGATCTATGTTTATCACATATGAAAAAGATAGAATAGGTGGAATCATTCTGAGCTGCAATATTGTCCATCCAAGTAATTTTATCAATGAAATCGCTACTTGTCTTTAACCGTAAAACAAATTGGACTATTTGGAGCAGACATCTCATTCATTCTTACAGCTTTATTACTGTTTCTTGCATTCTGGCCATGATGACATAGCCCTGATGAAGTAGGCCGAAGAGTCAAGTTGCATTCTAGGGACCAAAAATTTAAGTTGGAAATATATACTTCGTCAAAACCCTCTTTTGTTTATTTATGCAGGAGGAGGCAGAAGGTGAGCTGCCCAGAAATGTTCACTGAGTAGATCATGGCTTTCTGTATGTGAATATATCTTCTTGTCACCTCAACTCTGCTGGCACTAATATGCTGTGTTTGAAAGAAATGAGGTCTACGGGGAAATCTAGCTAGAAGATAGAAGACCTCACAGAAATGAAATATTCAATACTCTCCTCTTCCCCATATTCCCTATACATTTCTCTGAGAACATGTGAGATGAGTTTGAAAATTGCTGACAGTGTTTGGATTACTATTATTATTATTAGGAGCCATGGAAGCAATACAATAAGCCGGAAATAATTTGAAAAAGAAATAGCGATACTGGTCATTATTGGAGTTGGCTGCCAATAAATGGCATCTTCTTCCTGTGTGTTGAAGATTTATTTGAGAAAAATGCACAAGAGTTAGACAAATAAATACCAAAATACAAGCTTTGTTGATGAAAGAGTTGAATGAGAAAAGGTGGATTGAAAATATGATAATAGGATTTATTGATACATTTCTCTCGGAGCTAATTAACTCTCCAAGTCACAGTCAGGACCACAGGCCTTATCATCCCTACCCCAGTTTTATTCCCCAATGTTGGAAGCTATAATAATAGATTACCCTATATAAGAGTCTGAAGCCAAGGCCATGTGTTAGCAGACTCTTTTCCTAATCTTACCAGTCAGATAAGCAATGTCTTTTCCTTTGGGAGGAGTAAGTGAACTGGATGGACAGATGCAAGGGAATTACTTTCGTAATATTTCCAAGGCAGGAAACGTCTGTTTCATTGGCCTGCTTGGACCAACGCCAAAAAGGAATGAAAATGATTCCTTTAATAGTAAGCTAAATAAATTTTGTGGAGGGACTAGAAGTATTCCAGAGTCAATAATATTTTAAGACTTTATTTAAGGCTAATTTATGAGCCTGCAACCAAAGGTAAAGAATCTTCCATACTAACCTCCACAGTGAAGGCATCTAAGAGAGAGAAACAAGCAAAAACTGACATTCTAGACCAATATACAATTTTACTCTTTTTATTTTCCATTGAGGTCATAACCTAGAAGGAAACCTCAACTTTCTACTTTGCTGTATCTCCTGGGTCTGAAGCCAATCCTAAAAAGTATTTTTTTTAATTTCTTTGCTATTTCTATTCCTATTCCATCCTGGAACTCTACTTTAAAAGAGCTAGATAGTCTCTAAGCAAAAGAAACTCTTCTCTCTCTAATCTTCTCAAATTCTATCTACTTTAGTCAAAACCTGAAGGTCAGGTACCCTCAGATTCTCCAGATTCCCTAGTTTATAATCCTCACTCTACAAGCACAAAAGACCCAACATTAAATCTGTGATGTCTCCATATAAGGACTACTTTTTGTGTCACTGCGGATCAGCAAATACATACCTTACGTTATCTTTGCTCCATGGTGACATCACGGATTAGCCATATTGTAGCAAGTATGACTAGCTGATCACAAAATTATTTCCCTTTCTTTCTTGGCGTCAGCTAGATCACATTTCCTACCTTTCTTTGTTAGGCCACGTGGCTAAGTCTAGAACACATGGAATGTACATGGAGGTGATGTAGTCTACTCCCATTCCTACCACAGGAAAATCGTCTCTGCATGATCCTCCATGTTTTTTTCTCCTTCTCACAAACTGGAATGCAGGTGATACCCAGGAACGGCCTTGGAAGAAACCTAGTGAAAATGGATAAATCGCCATCCATCTAGGTCCTTGAGTGACTTCATGGAGCAGGGAATGCCCTATTCTCCTGATCCCATCAAGCAGAAACACCCATTTTTAAGACTTGACAGTGGCAGTACAGAAACTTCAGTTGTGTCAGGCCCCTGAAAATTTGAAGTGTATCCGTAATAGATAACATTATCTTAGTTAATACTCATGAGCATTAGTATTAGTTTTATTTCTTAAGGAGTCCCAAGTCTCTTTCTGCCCTAAATGCCAGGCACCTGCCTCCCATCCTCGTTGGCACAGGGAATAAAACTACTTGCTGTTCCCACTACAGGGATGTTGCTGGCATCATCCTTCCCCCAGGCTGGGTGTTGTTCTGATTTTCTTTCCCCATTACTTTCTTCCCAATTTTATTTGTTTTACAATTGTTCAATTTGCTGTAATAAATATGTAAGAGCATAACATATAAGCAAGTTACTCGTGGTACTAATTAAGAATATAAGCAGGTTTTCTCTCCCTCACCTATCCCTGTGTTTCTTCCGTGTGACTATTGCATGCTTTCTAGGACTCCTCTCTATGACAAGAGAAATGAGTTTGATCAGGTTGCGAGGCAAATAATATTTATCAGATAACTGTTACATGCCCAGTCTTTCACTGGGTGATGTGACATATTTAAAGCATAAGAAAAATTCTTTGGGGTGCCTGGGTGGCTCAGTTGGTTGAGTGTCTAACTCTTGGTTTTACCTCAGGTCGTGATCTCACAGCACGTGAGTTTGAGCCCTATGTCGGGCTCGGTGCTGACAGTGCAGAGCCTGCTTGGGATTCTCTCTCTCTCTGCCCGTCCCATGCTCATGTGCTTTCTCGCTCTCTCGCCCTCTCAAAATAAATAAATAAACATTTAAAAAAAAGGAAAATAAATAACTGAAGAATTCTTGCACTGACATTGTATTGAGTGGCCCTTGGAAAAAATAGCAAAATTATAAAAGAAGGAAAATTTTTTTTCACTTTCTTCACCCATTTTTAGCACTATTTCTTTCTTTTTTTGAAATGCCAGATGGTAGTTTTATGGTTTTATTAACACAAATATGACATGCACATAAGCTGTCTATTCATTTTCTGTACTACACAGCCTGGCATTGGGATCGGTGACTCTGATGGCCAGCTGCGCTGCTCTTTCCACAGAGGCTTTGCAGTTCTTGGGGGAGACATAAGCAATTTCTGCACAGTAAGATTTGTTGCACATCAGCAGCACTTCCAGCCCCTTAATGTTGTGGACTAGGAACTTCTGGAAGCCTCTGGGCAGCATGTGCTTTGCTTTCTTGTTGCTCTCATAACCGATGTGGGGCATCAAGATCTGGCCCCCGAATCTTCTGCACACCCTATTGTCAATACCCTTGGGTTTTTCCAGTTGCACTTTATTTTGACATATCGGTCTGATTGGTTCTAGATAAACTTCCTGGTTCCTTTTTTTTAATGTTTATTTATTTTTGAGAGAGATAGTGCCAGCAGGAGAGCGGTAGAGGCAGGGGGACAGAGGATCTGAAGTGGGCTCTGTGCTGACAGCACAGAGCCTGATGTGGGGCTCAAACTCATGAACCTTGAAATCATGACCTGAGTCGAAGTTGGATGCTCAACTGTCTGAGCCACACAGGTGCCCCTTCTTGGTTCCCTTTTTCATAATCTTGGGCTTCACCAGAGGTCTGAGGGTGGCCGTGATGCCAAGTAGGAGATGGCTGTCACTTCTGCAGGTAGCACTGAGGAAGAGTGGCACCATTTCTTTGTTTTCCTTAATCTAAGATAAGGAAAAGACAACACCTTCTTTTTATTGCTATCAATGAGACTGAAGATATACTATAGGACTGTATTTTATATTCCAGAATGCTCCCTTTCCCCAAATAGAAAATTTACCTGACCTGTACCCTGTTTTCTTGGATCCCTCTGAAGTCATATTACCCAAACTAGCTAAGCTGAAGAATTTAAGAGCTATCTTATAAAAAATATAATATATTCCTCTTAACTGATGTGTAAGAGTAAGAGATTTAGGAGATAATAAATAATCTTAAGATATGAACCCTTGAAATGTGACCACATAGGGCAGGGGACCAGACCAATTGGACCCCTGCTTATATTCACCTTTCAACATGGCCACTGGTTTCAATAAATGGAGAAAGAAAAGTATGTTGAGCTATAACAGTGAATCACTGACAGTTTTAGAGGCATGGATTCTAGAAGCATGGATTCATGGTCCCTGAGCAGAGGAGGTGGAAAGGAAAGCCCTTTTACCAGCTATATCTAAGAGTCATATTGCCTATACTTCCCATGCTTGACAGGAAGAACTGAGATGAATATTGTGAAATGAATATGCCGGCCATGTGTGTGATATGCTACTAACATTTCAAGCATGATGCAAATACATGACATGCCTGTCATCCTAACCTTGTAAATCCTTCTGGTTCCCAGTGTGGTGAGTCATAAGCGGTCATGTTTCCAAGTCAGTAGTATTCTCTGCTGTTTCAAGGTCAGGAAACCTTGAAATAAACAATAACCGTAATAAGCACCAATGTTTATTTGTTAGTGTTAGGTTACACCAATATCTTGCAAAGATCTAAATGGTAATGCTCTCCTACACAATCTGTCACCAAAACAAAGCCCAACAGCATTGAGTTTCTATACTCTATATCACTTCTATTGTGATGTGACATTGTTTTAAATGTTCATTTTGTTAAAAAATTAACCCAAGTTGAGAGGAATGGTTTTTGCTTTCAAAACTGCAATTTTTTCCTATTACTTGAAAGTTGATGGCATTTAAGAAGGCTTCATATTGAACCACCAGAAAGAAAAAACGAATAATCTAGAATGATTTCGATGCTGACGGTTTTCAATTATCAGACAGTACTGAGGTTGAAGCAGTGACATGAAAGTATAATGATGGTACATAACTATAGTATTCTCTTGCCATGTTCTCTTAACTTTGTACTTTTTTTTTTGAAAGAGAGAGAGTGCGCACACACACAAATGAGTGGGGGAGGGGCAGAGGGAGAAGGGGAGAGAGACTCTTAGACTCCACACATAGAGCCTGATGTGGGGCTCGATATCACAACCCTGGGATCATGGCCTGAGCCAAAATGAAGAGTAGGATGCTTAACCAACTGAGCCACCCTGATGCCCCTGTACCTTCTTTACTGAATTACCATAAATGGTTCTTTTTAGGCTAGTGATTCAATGGTTATTGAGAAACTTGTCTTTGTGCTAGAGTTAAAAAAATAAAATAGTCATAAATATCAATAGACAAAAATTTACTGTTCTCATTTTATCTGTGAAATAGTATCTATAGCTAGACAGATAATTAATGGAGAAAACATTGTTTTTTTCCCCCTATTATTGTTAATAAGCTTTATTTTCAGAGTAGTTTTAGGTTCACAGCCCAATTGAAAGTACAGAGAATTTTCATATACCCCTGTTCCCACACATGCACAGTCTCCCCACCATCAACATCCTCCAACAAAATGGTACATTTATAGCAAGTGATGAACTTTCACCGACATATAATTATCACCTAACATCCATAGTTTACAGTAGGGCTCATTCTTGGTGTTGTATAGTCTGTAGGTTTGCACAAATGTTTAATGATATGTATCTACTATTGTAATGTCAGGCAGAATAATCTCCTTTCCATAAAAATCCTCTGTGCTCTGCCTATTCACCCCTTACTCCCTCCTGACACCAGGCAACCATTAATCTTTTTACTGTCTCCTTATTTTTGCCTGTTTGAGCATGTCATACAGTTGGAATCTTACAGTATGTTACCTTTTCACATTGGCTTCTTTCACTTCGTAATATGTGTTAACATTTTCCTCCATGTCTTTTGGTAGCCTATTTATTTTTAGTGCTGAATAATAGTCCATTGTCTGAATACCCCACAGTTTATTTATCCACTCCTCTACTGAAGGGCATCTTGGTTGCATCTGAGTTTGAGCAATTATAAGTAAAGTTGCTGTAAACACCATGCCCTGATTTTTGAACCCAAGTTTTCATTTATTTCCATTTGTTTGGGTAAATATATAGGAGTGTGATTGCTGGATTATATAATAAATGTGTTTTTGTTGTTGTTGTTTTTATTTTGTAAGAAGCTGCCGTACTATCGTCCAAAGTGGCTATACCGTGTTGCATTTCCATCAGTAATTAATGGGAACTCCATTGGGAGAAAACTTACTGCAGGTAGGTGGGAAGAGTGACTTCTCTAATAAGCATGTAGGATAAGGAACTAACCCCATCTGGCTCAGTCCCTATTGGGATCTTTGTCTATTTCAAACAACCTATTTGTAGAGTATAGGCTTCTCTGCTGTCAGGCTTCTGCAAGGTAGACCTATGATTGTCCATGGTAGTCTGTGATTGAATAGTTTAGTATGTCTATTGCAGAAGTAGAGTGACCTCAAGACAGTTTGTCCACAATCCTAAAGCTAAGTTTTCTATTTGTCTTGTTATTATTTTGTTTCAAACTCAGGCAGGCAAATAATATTATATATACATTTCCTTTCCCAACACCAACAGTAGTATTTTTAATTGGGAAAAAATAATACATGATATGATAAAAAATGAAATAATATAAAAAGGTATACAATGAAGAGTTAGTATACTTCCCTCTTCTGGTTCTAATCAGCCTTCCCAGAGTCAAAATCTATTTGTAGTTATTTTTTTTTTCTTTTTGAGAAATATTCTATATATAATTGTGTGTGTGCGGGTGCATATCTATATAAATTGTTTCTTAATCTTGCTTCTCTCACTTAAACATTTATCTCGGTGATCTTTCGATACAGTACATTTGAGGTCTATTTCATTCTTTTTAATGGCAGAAATGTATTTCATGTTACAGCTGTGTTAATGTATTTGACCAGTCCCCTATTAATTGATCAATAGGTTGTGTCTATTCTTTTGTTACTGAAATATTGCTTCACTAATCCCCTTTGGATGAGTGAGTACATTTGTAGACGACATTCCTAAAAGCGGATGTGCTGTATCAATGGATATGTGCGATTAAAATGTGATACATATAATTATTGTCAAATTGCTTTCCGAAGAGAGTGCACCTCCTAGTAACATTTGAGAATGCCTGTTTCTCTATACCCTTATCAATACTGCTATAATATTTAACGTTTTGGATCTTAAAATTTTTGCTTTTTTAAAAATAGTAGTAGATTTGTACAGAGAACAAACTGGTGGTTGCCAGAGGGGAAGGGGTTAGGGGAATGGACAAAAATGAAGAAAGGGGAGTGGGAGGTACAGGCTTCCAGTTGTGGAAGGAGTAAGTCACAAGAATAAAAGGTACATCGTAGGATATAAGTCAATGGTATTGTGATAGTGTTCTGTAATGACAGATGGTAGCTACACTTGTGATGAGCACAGCATAATGTCTAGACTCGTTGAATAACCATGTTGTACACCTGAAACTAATGCTAATATTGTGTGTCAAGTATACTTTAGTAATAAAGTTTGCAGAAGAGGCTAAGGCAAAAAGATGACCAGGAAAAAAGAAATCAAATAGTAGTACATTATTAAAGGGACTTTACCAGTGTTGTTACAAATAGTATCAGGATGTAGCTTCTTACATTATTGTTTGATATATAAGTCAAAGGGACATTTCAACCTATCAGTTTCCTTTAACTCTTCACGAAGGAAGTTTAGACAAAAACGCACACAAGCGTCTGTGTGCGTGTGTGTGTGTGTGTGTGTGTGTGTGTGTAAATTCTTTTTGTCTAGTGTCATACCATAACTCCAATTTCAAACATACTTTTAGGTTCCTTTAAAAGTATGTGCTTGGATACAAACCATTATTCTAATTTCCAGTGTGAGGAACTCTATTTGCAAAGAGCAAAACTAACAGGTATGTAATTTCATGGTGTCTTATATAAGTGGTCATATTTTGTGAGGAGAAAATGCCAATGAGGCATAGTTAAAGGTCACCTATTTTAATGAACTGGTTTATGACTCATGGTTTTATCTTTACATTTCTTTTGCTTTTTTTTCATAGGTTATACTTTGATTAGCATAGAGATCGTCTAATAATTGTAGTATTTCAAGTTCATATGATTCCTTATCTGATGTACTTCTCGTGCAGAACTAAAACCAGGTGGACTCTTACAAGCTGGGAGGGGGGTGGGAAAGAGAAAGGTAAGAAGGGAAGAGACTGAGAAAAAGGCATTACAAATATGACTGGGCTTTAGGAGAAGGACGCTTAGTTCTCTAGCTTGTTAAAGTCTCTGGTGCTAGCATCCTGTTGAGGTAGGAAGGTTTCTCGGAGAAAAGGAAATGAATTTTGTGTTCCAGAATTAGAGTTGA
Source organism: Panthera leo (assembly GCF_018350215.1). Classification (NCBI taxonomy): domain Eukaryota; kingdom Metazoa; phylum Chordata; class Mammalia; order Carnivora; family Felidae; genus Panthera; species Panthera leo. The sequence continues at coordinate 75,755,374 of NC_056684.1, read as the reverse complement.
TGTGGCTTTTTATGTGACTTCATTTGATCCATCGTATTTAATTAGATGCAGTACATCTCTATTCCTGCCTCTGTTGGTGATAGGGCATAGATGTCACATAAACAAATAGTCAACTTAATTCTTCCTAAATGTTAGTAATAGTCTTCCAATTCATTCCCAATCCCCACATCCAGCTCCCCCTTCAGGTTTCTGTGTAGGCAGCATGGGACCTCTGCTCTGGTGATTTTCAAAAATACTATAACTGCTTCACTGAATCATATTCGAATAACTAGAAATTCAAATTCACAATTCACACTGCAGACTTTCACAGTATCCCTGTGGGTTTCTGTAGGGTAGGTATTAGGTGAACTTACATTAGTTGAGAGCCTTTTATATGCTAGGTTTATGTGCTGTTATACTTAATCATCACAATATCCCAATGAAGTAAGCATTGTTATTCTGGTTTTATAGGTTCAGAAACTAAATCACTGGGGCCAAGGATATTGACTAAGATCACATGGAGTGACTCACCAGAGCAAAGTTTTGAGCCCATGTCTAAGTTAAAGCTGCATTTTTCTACCACACTCATTTACTTAAATGTGTTGATGTGTGTGGGTCCTTTGAGATCATGTACACAAAAATATCTGTAAATTATTATCTTGGCCAACTATTAATGCTCAGTGATAGTTTTCCTATGTGTTTTTTGTGACTTTGTTTCCTCTAACATAGAAGCTATAGCAGTGAACAATTAAATAAATTAACGTAAAACTTACCGGACCTATGAAGAGCTAGAATAATGTATATCCATATACCCACGACTCAACTGAAGAAGTAAAATGTGTCAATGATGGTTGGAGTGAGCCCTACCCCATCCTGTATACTTATGTTCCAGACATTTCCTCCCACTCTTCCTTTCATCCTCCTGCAGAAGCAACCACTGTTCTAATTTGGGATTTACCATTCTCTGTAATTTTTTTCTAATGCTTTACTAATGTGTAGAAGCATGCTTGTATTTTTAGATAGCCATATACATTCTATCATGCTTTATACGGCCACTGGCAACTTGTTGTTCAACTTCATGTTCTTTAGATTTATATGTATGTGTCTAGATTTGAAAATGAAAACATCTCAAATGTTCTTCCACAATGTGCTAGTAAAAAATAACAGCTTGGTCCTCTGAGCTAGGCACTGAAACGGAACACTTTACGCATTAATTTATTTAATTTCATAATATTCAGCGATAGATGTTATTGTTAATTGTGAAACTCAGAGAGTTTCAATTATTCACATCAGGTACCAGCTAGTTGGAAGCAGAGCTGGTATTCCAGAACAGCATTTGTAACTCTGATTCTGAGCCTTTTTCCATTACACCGCACTGCCTACCTTTACTGAATTCCAACTTTCGTCTCATTCAATTTTCCTCAAGATCAAGCCTCCAAACTCCTGGCCAAGGGCAAAGCACAGAGCAAGAAACAGTGACCCCCATGCACACAGAAGCTGCCTTAGTAATGCAGCCCCCAGGGTTACCGTCTCCCCACTGCCTCTCATTTACAGAGGCAATTACCCTTTACTGTTACTGTGCTGTGTGGTGACATTGGCATCACCTAGGGCACCTGTTTCCTGAGACATCCTACCCATGGAAAGAAATAGCTACTCTGTGAATTCATCCCCCAACTAAAACCTGAGCCAGTTCACCACGGTGCACCATGATTAAAAAGATGCCATAGAAAAGTGTAATAGGCCTTCACAAACCAACCAATGGCCTAATTGTTAGGCAAAATTGCTGCGTCTTACAATTACTACTATTACAAACTATCCATTAAAGAGCAGCCTCTGCCTCCCTCTTGACTCTTTCATTAGCATAATACTCCCACATTAGTACCCAATTATAAACAAACCCTATCCAAATTTACATTACTCTCCAAATTACATACACAGACTGATTACTGTTTCTTAAAAGAGCAAAATCTACGTGAACACTAACTACTCCTTTCCTTTCAGCGTGTTGTGGTTTCACGGCCAGACCCTTTTGAATATGTGTGGCCGCAGCCTTTTAACTCAGTCTGCAGAAAAGGGCATTGTCCTTGGAAGGTGTTTCTTCTAAAGCAGAATTTGAGAGCAACAGAACCGAGAGAGGTGTGTTGGCTCTTCTGTCATTGAAAGGATGTACAGCTTTCTTTCTTCTAGTCTCTCCCTCTTTTCTTCCTCCCATTTTGTTCTCTCCTCTCACCTTCAGTGTCTCCGTGGTTGTCCTGTTTTTAATAGCCTGACCCTCTCCTGCTTCTGATTCTCTTTTTATCCACCTCATGTGTATTTTTGTCTCCATGCACTGTTCTGGTATCTCAGCCAGTTTGATCTTCGTGTGTGAGTACCTTTTCTGTCTTACAGTGTCCTGTTCCTCACGGTTCTGGAGGCTGTCCTATCATATCGTCTTGGAAAGGTGGCCTTGCACCTGGCGCATCTGGTCTCAAATCTACCCTCGTGGAAATCGAAGTTCTTCTGTCACCTTGGTGCTCCAAAACTTCTTTTACTTTCTCAAAACATGGGCTCTTCGCGGGTGACAGGTGAGGATGACCCTGAGAATTATTCTGGAATAGCCAAACGTTTGTTTGTCTGTCTGTCTGTTTGTTTGTTGTTAGGATTCTTTACAGATGAAGAATTCTGGTGGTTGGAAATGGCAAATGCAGGAAGAATTTAATCACGTCTTTCTGGAGGGAGGATTAATATTGTATTTAGTACCGTGAACCCTGCTCTTCTCTCTTGAAACCCATCTAGTCCTTTATCTACTTGTGACTGCTCATTTACCACTCCAGTAAAGTGCCTGGACTTTGAGCTGAGCACGTGGTTTTAGTTCTAAACCTGGAACCCCTTTCAATGGCTTCTCTCAGCCTCTTGGACACCATCACCTGCTCGAAATAGGGTTTCCCTAACATGCCGTGATTCCTAATTTTGTATTTCAAGTTGTTACCTGTTTGGCATGTTTTCCAATTCTCATCTAAGACACTCTCTTTTACCCTCAAATTATTTATTAAAATGGGGTTAATTTTCCTGTTTTGTAAATAACATCATTGTGATTTACCTTAAAATACTCCAATAGCTTTCATTGCACTCAGCTTATCATCCACATTCTTGGTCATGGTTTATATGTTTCTGCTTGATAGGGGCCCTATCTACCTCTCCTGTCATTTAGGAGAATCCTCTCTCACTTAATACGGGCCAAGCACGTTGTCCTTTAAAGTTCCCAGACCCACCAAGTTCACTTTTGCCTTAAGGCCTTTGCTGTTCCTGCTAGTGGTTTCCTCTCCCTGGAAGCTTCTTTTCCGAGAGCTCAGAAAGGCTCTCTTCTTACCAATCTTCTCTTCTCTTCTTATCTTAGCTCAAATCCCATTTCCAGGTCTTCCCTAGCATGTGATTGATATACAGTCAGTACATACTTGTTGAATTGCTCAATTAAAGTTTGTCAATGAATTTAATTTCTATATAGCATACGTTCTGTTTCTGCTGACACTGGTGATGCCATCCCATGTATGTTTATATTAAAAAAACATATCCAAAGTTTCTGATGGGAGGTAGGTAAAGGCCACTGAAATGGCCTGCAGCATTCTATGTATTGTCCCCGGGCTCCATCAGATCCTGCACTTCCCCTGCTGCTCTGCTTTTGGGAATCTCTAGCCTCATGTATGGGATTAGAGGGGGAGGAAATAGTTTCCCTTTGCCCTTCTAGGTTCTTTAGTTGATCTATTCATTTAAATTGACATAAGATGGACTAACAGGAGAAAAATTTAACTTCCTACTTACAGGAGCCTCACATTAGACAGGAGAGGTTCAAAGACAGGCAATTGAGGCTTATGTGCCATGCTGAGCTAATGAAAAAATGGTAGGGTTCTGGGGCCTCAAAGAGAAGGAAGGCAATTCACAGGAAGATGAGCAGAGCAAGTATTTGGTAAAGGAATGTTTGTCGTGCTATGCAGGGACAACGGGATAAACAGGCCTGGCTGAGCCTCCCCATCACCACCCCCCACCCCAGTTTACCACACCTAGCCCATACTCTCTGTATTATTCTCTGGTGGTAGTTCTCTTCCTGGACCAGGTCCTCTATCTAAATTCTTTTAGGGACTTAAGGGGGAGGAAAAGCTCTTCCTAAGTCTTTTGGGCCTTGATTGTCTTCAGCTATCAAAAACAGTCCACATACCAGAGTGGCACATTCTGGGGAGACTTGTTCTGAACCCCTTCAGTATTACAGTTTGGTAAAGAGATACATAACTATTTTTGGAGCATTGCTATAACCTGGTCAGTCATGGCTAGATCAGGAAGAGGGAGTGAAGCTTAATTTTGTTTTTAATTGAAGTATGGTTGACACACAATGTTATATTAGTTTCAGGTGTATAACATAGTGATTAGACAACACTATACATCATGAGGAAGGGAAGCTTTGAAAGTGCAGAGACAGTAAGTATTTCCGTATTTTTTGTAGTCATGTGATGTCTTCATGGCCCATCAAAAAGTAGAAAGCAGGTATTCATGGGGGCAGACAACCTCTTAATTTCTGTTGTGCTGTTTAAGGTTATAGATCAACATTTAGTCAGTCTACACATTTTTAATGTTTATTTTTTTATTTTGAGAGTGAGAGCACGAGCAGGGGAGGGGCAAAGAGAAGGAGAGAGAGAAAGAGAATCCCAGACAGGCTCCTCACGTTCAGTGCAGAAGCCAACATGGGGCTCAAACTTAAGAACCATGAGATCATGATCTGAGCCGAAATCAGGAGTCAGACACTTAACTAAGCCTGGGCCACCCAGGTGCCCCAATTTACACATTTTGAATTCAATAAAATATGGTGCACATATTATATGTGTAAGACCTATTTGAAACTACTCACAGTGCAGCATGTCGGTGGAAATAACACACACACCCTACCACTTATCATCTTTTTAGCCACGGTACATCTAGTTTCTTCTGCAGGTGCACACACCTGGAAGTGACACCTCCATAAGTTCTAGCCTCTTCATCCCCCACCTTGAATGTGAGGATGAAGTTGAAGAAGATGGCCACAAACCTAGAATAGGATTCAAGGTGTGTTCTCGCTGACATAATAAAATTCCTCTTCCCTCATGGCCATGAGGTAATTCTTTTGATCCAGCCCAAAATAGAAGTGGCCTTTTCTTTTCTGTTTCTTTGTCAACAGCTATTTTTGCAAGGTTTTCATTACTTCTTAATTGTTCAAACTTCCTAACTTCATTTTTCTTGTTAAGGACCGATTTTACAAATGAGTTCATTATCTCTACCATTTTAGACTCATCATTAATTTCATGCTCCTCATTTATTAGTGGACCTATTTTCTCTCTGGTACTTCTTTTCTCACTGCAGTATTTGTAAAACACCCTTGTTTTCTCTGAGTCCCCTTTACTAGCTATATTACGTTCTCCTTATGCTACTGGTATCTTTCCTATGTTTAATTGATATCTCTCTCTTTTTATTCCAAATAGCAATTTTTCCTTCATTGACTTTAATATAAGGTGTTAAAAGACATTGATGTTTACACTTCATATTTGCACACCTCATTCTTCAAATACATTTAAATCTGCTCTAGTCTACTTAAAATATCAATAGAAGGAGCACTGCCAGAAAGAAAATTGAGGCAATTCCACATCTTATAAATGCCTTACTGTATGCAATAAATTTCTTAATCCTTAATTAGAGAAGAGATTCAGAATAGGTTCATATGTTAGGCTGATACAGAGCATGATTTAACAATGTCCTTAGCCAGGGAACCCAGCAAAGCCAAGGTACAGAATTTCGCTTGCTAAACTTGTGGGCATTTCAGGAAGGATGTGTAAGGTAAAGGTAGATAGCATGTACCACGGTATGAAAGACCTAGTTCTAGACTATGAACATTCTCAAATAATTTTAACCAAGTCTCTTAATCTTTATCTCTGCCAGAGTCCTTTAATCTCCATTTTGATTTTCACTTTTCTGTACTTCTTAGAAATATGGGGGTCGGGGCAGGAAAGGGAGGGGCATGTATCTGCATGTAGAGCACCTTGGCAGAATCTAGGCTGCAAAAAATACTGTAATCTGTGATTCCTACTGAGATACAACAGAGCATTGGATTAGGAAACAGGAAGCCTGGGGTTTTATTGCAGGTTTCTTATTATTTGACTTCTTGGCAAATGAGCTTTCTCATTTGTAAAATGTGGGAGTTGAATGGGATGATAGTTAAGATCCCTTCTATTTTTAAGTGGTCTACAGGATTCTTAACTTCCAATCTATCAAGTCATTCACTAGAGGGTTTATTTCTGTATTCCAATCATTAGGCTCCTCTTAAGTACTTTTAGTCTCCTCCTTGGAACTCGAAATGAGCATGACCATTCCATATACCATACGCGTGCCTGCCCACAAATGCCAGTCCTGCATACCAGCCTTATTTGAAGTTAATACCTAGGGTTATTTCAATTTCACTTAGCTTTGAACTCTTCAAATTGAGGCCCCAACCTTCAGCTGACCTTTAACCTGTCCAGAGTTGGTTCTCATTAGGGCTCTCTGTGGTATATGGCCTCAGTGTGAAACTCAGATGAACTAGGTCACAACATTGACTGTAATCATGGCCTGCTACATGAAAAGGTGCATCAGATAATTATTTATTAAATATTTTGTCCTTGGGAAAGTTTTTCTCTGAACCATAGCTCTGCCATTTGTAAAAACTGCTAACATCCTTCATCAAAACAGCTGTGAAAATCTGATGAAATAATTTCTGTGAAGCTTCTTTGTAAAATGTCTTATGTATCTGATGTGCAAGTCTCCAGAATAACAACACTGCACCTTGTTCTTTTTCAACTTTCTTCCTTGCTTTTTATTCCTTTTAGATGTAGGGCCGCATCTCTCCCACTTGAAATCATGGCTTTAATTTTTTTTTTCCACCTGGTAGGCTCCTACTCATTCTTCAAGACCCAGCTCAAAGGTCATCTCCTATGTGAAATCTTCCTGTCTTTTTCAGGCAGAGAAAGCTCTGAGCTGTCTTGGTGCTTTGTTTATACCTGTAGTCAGAGTCATTATAGCACAGCAGCAGTCCCATAGGTAACAGGCTTTGAACGTTTCTTATGTGATTGCATTGTACATGCCTTCTCTCGTTTCATTCTGAAGCAACAATATCAAAAAATAGGTAACTTTATTTTGGTGGGAACCTGGGAGCAAATGACTTGCTGAAGACCTTCTAATTAGAAAGGGTCTGGATGGCTCAGTCAGTTAAGCTCTGACTCTGGATTAGGTCATGATCTCATGTTTCATGAGTTCGAGCCCCACATTGAACTGTCAGCACAGAGACCACTTCAGATCCTCTGTCTCCCTCTTTCTCTCTGTCCCATCACCACTTGTGCTCTTTCTCTCTCTCAAAAATAAATAAACATTAAAAAAAAAAAAAAAGAAAAGAAAAGAAAGGGTCTGGACCTGGAGTGGAACCCAAGCCTTAGTCCCTCCCACTCCACCATGTGACCTTCTAGAGCATCCTCAGGACAGAATTGGTGGAATTCACTCAGAATGTTGTGACTAAGGGCAGTAACTCTGTCCTCACCCAAAACTTTATTCTCACTATCATGGTTTTGCAGTGCTAGGCTTTCTTGGTCTGTAGTTTCTAATGTTCTACTTTTTTGCTATTCTACTTTTTAGGGTTCTTGCTTTCTCGTAATGAACAGGTAGGACTTTTAAATAATATGTATGTTAAAATTCTCAGTCTCCCAGTTTGGAATGCCCTCCAGTTTATACCATATTCAGAATTTTCTTTTTTTATTTCCAAGAAGGTTTGCCTTCCCTGTAAAAATCCCTTCCGTTATATCTGTACATCTTGATTTGACCATTATTTGTCTAATTTAGTATAGAGCTGGGTGTGGGTATCTCTCTAATTTCCACTGTGGTGGGAGGAGATAGAGAGTCCTCTGGGTTTTTGGCAGGGAGAAAGCAACTTCTAGGTTAATACTAATCTTCAAAAAGAAGCCCTCTGCACAAAGTCCTAGTTGTTCTGATACTTCCCATGATATACTGCGGTGTTATGAAATACAAGTCTTTTTATTGGATACTCTCACCTAGAGCCATGAGAAATTTGACTATCTAACCATTTTATGACCTCTGTGTGAAGGCTCTACCTGCATTTAAATAATTTCATTCCTATAATTAAAAAAATGTATATTTATTCTTGAGAGAGAGACAGGGTGTGAGCAGGGGAGGAGCATAGAGAGAGGGAGACACAGAATCTGAAGCAGGTTCCAGGCTCTGAGCTGTCAGCACAGAGCCCGATGTGGGACTCCAACCGATGAACCGCAAGATCATGACCTGAGCCAAAGTTGGACAGTCAACCAACTGAGCACCCAGGTGCCCCGTTATTCCTATAATTTTTAAACATTTGGATTGTGTCTCCAGTAATGCAAAACAGTTCCAATGTTCAAAGCATCTTTTGTGCCTCCTTAAGTGTTGCCCTGCTTCCAAAGACTGGCTTATCAGGAGAGAATGAGTCTATTACTAATTTCTAAGAATAGCATACAGTAAATCATGATCAAGTAGATAATGCAACTCAATTATTTAAATGAAATATACTCTAAGGAAAAAAGAGTGAAAAGTCAGATTAATGAATTCATGGAGACTTTATATATAATCCACAACTTGTAACACATATATAATAATCTTAATTTTGTGTATCTATTGGAATTTGTAATGATCCTGGGTGTTCACAATGGTAATTCCAAAATTTTTAATCATAGAAGAAAAATGCTTTCTGATCTCTATGGTATTAAGGAAAGAGGAACCATGTATTTGAGAAAGATTTTCAATAATAAGAATTGAAATAGAAAGAGGTGTCTGTCTCATTACAGAATTAAATTAGTCAGAACATCCCATTCTTCAAGCATTTCCATTTATCAAGGTTTTACTATACTTTTAGATAGGAAGTCTAATCAAGACTATCTGAGAAGTCAGTGTATTGGAATGTCACTTACCCAAGATTTCAAATATATTTTTTAGAGCTTTTACACCATGACTTTTAGGGAAAGATCTCTGGTCAAAAGACCATTTGCCTGCAGAATGTCACATAGTATCTTAAACAATTGTCACTAAAATCTCATTTCTCTGTCAGACAGAAATGACATTATTTCAGCGATTGGGCATTTCTAGATACGTATGAAGGCACAGTAAAATGCTGAAATGTGTTGATATATTCAAGGCATGGTTTGAAAAATGAAGAGACCTTCCTAGAATCAAGATAGCCTTGTTTACTGGATCCAACTGCTCTTTAGACACTTGAGCGATTTAGGCAGAGATGCAGTTTTGGATCCTTTTGTTTTAAATTGTGTCATCCATTACCTAAATGCATTTTTACCCAGCAAGAAATGGCAGAGCCCAGGATTTATAACACCAACACTCCCAGAATCAGAAAGATGGTGATTTTGATCATGGTTTTTGAAAAGGTATTAACATGCTTACACATGTCTGTCCTTTCCACATTTCCCCTCCCACCCCCCCGCCAAATCCCCAAATATAATATGAATATTTTATGGTGATGTTTAGTAATGAGCACCCAATCCAACCTTAAAATGACTCCTCTTTTAATTAGCACATTAGTCACTCAGTAAAAATTGAGTTGGATGAATTATTCAAATAGAATTCAGCAGAGATTCAGGAGCAAATCTTAGAGACTGCAGAAAGAAGGAGCAAGGCTGCATACTTGTTTTTCCACTCGCAGAAGGTTAAAGAGGGATCCTGCAAAGCTAAGGGTTGGGAGTCATTGGGCCATTTGTTAATAGAGGAAGCCCTGGAATGAGTCTAAAGCTGCCACGGTCAGAGGGTGACCTTGAAGTGCTGATAAACACTAAGCAAAGGAGGGGGAAACACGTTGGTGAAGTAACACTTCTTTATTTTTTTGCTCTCATAGCGTAAATTAAACCCCAAAAAATACTGCTGTGTACATTTTGGGATGAACTCTCACTAGGCATTCACCTAGTGCCTAAAATACTTTTGAACTGCAAAGAAACATTCATGTTGAAGTTTTGTTGCCTCAGGATAATTCTGTAATTTAGTGCAGAAGAAATGGTCCGATTAGCAGTTGGGACCAGCAGGGGGAAACTAACTGGAGTGAAGAGGTGAAAGGGAGAGAGAGACACAGAGAGAGAGAGAGAGAGAGAGGGAGAGAGAGAGTCAGAACTTTATTCCTCAAGCACAAAAAACTGCTCAAGGGAAGGAGAGGAAGTGGGAAAAAGCAGAAGGAAGTAGAATCTAGTAAGTCAGTGACAGTGATAATTGGAAATAAAAATGACTTTTAAAACACTGCAAGGCCAAAGTCCATAAAAACAAGCAGGGGAAAATCCCCTCAAGGATTTAGACTTTCTCATGAAATTGTTCAGAGGTATGGACAATAAACAAAGCGTGAATCCTGCAGGATAGATCCCTATTGCATAGATTTGGGTGAAGATGAGAAATAACAGAGTTGAGAGGAGAGTGGCCAGGAAAGTCGGCCTGGCTCTCCAGGTAATTTATCTGCAAAAGACATTTGGTTGAACTATTTGTTTTTGGTTGCTATTCTCTTTCCATTTCATGTTGCTTTAGTCAGAGAAAAACACTTGAAGGCAGGAAGCCTGCTGGGTTGTACTTTTTTCATGCTGAGTGAGCCATTTCCCTGGGCTCAGTAGGAACTGGTTTGACTTCAGCCTGATGTACAACCTGAAGGAGAGAGGTTGGCTTCGAGTCCTTCTGTGGCCATTTAGAAGAGCTGGGTTATTTTGTGACATCTTTGGCTGGCCGCAGAATATTTGAAATGAATTGGGGTTTAGGGGCCTTTATCTAGTGGCCAAAATCTGCATCAGACTCTTAGAAGTGACCCAAATTCACTTCCACCCTCAGAATGTAAGGTCATCCATTTATCTACATGCCCACCTGAGTTGTCAGACCCACATTTAATCCACAGGCTTAACCCAGAAATAATCATTTGACCCAAGCATATTCTGCTTCCGATTGTTTTTCTGTAATTGTTTAACTCCAGAATAGCCTTGAATCAAAGAAATCTGTTCCTACCTACCAAATACCATTGGAGGGCTGCAAAATGCTGTATAGACTGGGAGTTTCTTTCTCCCACTGGGCCATCACAGGAGGTGAAACTCTATTCCCAGCTCCAGCCTACAAGAGATACACAGAGACTAGTTCATTTTAGCTGGAATTATATTGCTTTTTGTTTTTAATGTTTATTTTATTTTGAGAGAGTGTGAACAGGGGAGGAGCAGAGAGGGAGGGAGACACAAACCTTGAAGCATGCTCCAGGCACTGAGCTGTCAGCACAGAGCCCCACGCGAGGCTTGAACCCACAAACCTTGAGATCATGACCTGAGCCAAAGTCAACGCTTTAACTGTCTGAGCCACCCAGGTGCCACCCCCCCCACACACACACATTTTTTTTTTCTTTAAGAGAGAGAAGGAGTGTACATGCGAGCAGGGCAGAGAGGCAGGGGGTGGGGGAGAAGGGAGAGAGAGAGAGAGAGAGACACAGAGAGAAAGAATCTTAAGCAGCCTCCAGGCTCAGCATGGAGCCTGACGTGGGGTTCCCATGACGCTGATGCAGGGCTGGATCCCAAGACCCTGGGATCATGACCTGAGCCAAAATCAAGAGTTGGACACTCAACCAACTGAGCCACCCAAGCACTCCTGCCTTTTAACTTACTTATTTGATGCATGCTAATGTGAAAAGATGTGTTTCTTGATATGCTTATTATCCATCAAAATATTAAGCAGCCCTGGGAGAATGGGAGACAAGATTGAATGCTTGTCACTCTGGGTGTACCCTGCATATAGTAAAACAAAAAAGTATCTAAAATTGAAATTAAAGAATGGGTTTTTCTCACATTTTCCAGAGTTAACCACAACTAATATTTCTGGTAGTTACTATTTCCTGTTCTATTTCTTGACCAACTTCAGACAGTTATAACCTCCTAGAAATATCAAGACTTGGGCATTATAACCCTACTTCTTATCTCTGATTTTTGTTAACTATGATACTACCATTTCTTTATGAACTTATATCAAATTTATATTCTGACCGACATATATAAATAGTTATCATGTTTTCTTTGTCTACGGGTTAGGTGTAAAAACTTAAACAGAATAAAAGTAATATTTTCCGTTTGTTGTTTTATAAATATTATTCGCTCTAGGTCTCTATAGTATGACTGAATGGATGGAGAAGAAAATATAATTCTGTCATGAAATCTCCACTCAAATGGGAATGGTTCATATGCAGGGGTCGAGTGGATTCCCTTCAAATTTCCCTTCTGTTTTCTTTATTTTATCCAGACCATATTCTGCTGGCCTTGTTTGTTTTGTACCACATCACCCTTTTTCTTATATCGCTCTTTTGCTATTTTGGAATGCTGCCTTGTGAGGCTGTGCAATTTAAGAGTCCATGCATATCAAAAAATGCCTTTATTTTGCCTTCACATTGGTTGTAGAGTGCATTTGAGCTAGAATTCTATTACCTTTTAGGTTGTTTATTTGATTCCTGCTAATGTGTTTGTTGCTACACATGTTACCTAGGAAGATTTAGGCAGCCCTGAGAAAATGGGACACGGGGTGATAGAAATGTTGTATTTCTATTTTGTATTCTATTTTGGGGGGCAGGGGAGATGAAGGATTAACCTGGATGTGGTTAAAAAGCAAAGGTTCTAAAGTAGGCACTGGCACTAGAAAGGGCCAGAGAGTACCTATTTTAGGTTTGAGAGACCATACAGTCTGTCACAACTCTGCTGTCGCGGCATAAAAGCAGCCATAGGCGATGCATAAAGAAGGAAGCGAGGCCACGTTCCACAGAAACTTTTTTCACGTACACTGAAATTTGAGTTTCATATAGTCTCTACGTGTTGTGAAAATAATTTAAAAAATTATTTTAAGTGGGGCCCGGGCGGCTCAGTCAGTTAGCATCCGACTCTTGGTTTTGGCTCTGGTCATGATCTCACGGTTTGTGGGTTCAAGCACAGGGTGGGGCCCTGCTCTGACGGCGTGGAGCCTGCATGGGATTCTCTCTCTCCCTCTCTCTCTGCCACTCCCCTGCTCATGCTCTCTCTCTTTCAAAATAAATAAATAAACTTAAAAAGTATTTTAACATGTTAATACCATTCTTAACTCATAGACCATAGAAAAAGAGGCAGCAGGCCGACCCCCCAGTCTAATTACAAAAAAAAAAAAAAAAAAAATTGAAATCTAAATACCTAAATAAGTTTCAATTAATTTTTTGCTTAATACTTTGAAGACTTCGTTCTATTGTTTTCTGGCATCCCGTATTGCTAATGAGGAGTCTAACAGCAATTTAATTCTCCTTCCTTCACAGGGAACCTACCCCCTCACTCTCCAAAGATTTAGAATTTCCTCCGGATCTTTGAATTCTCAAAATGGACCAGGATCTCTATAAATGTGGATCATTAAAGTGTCTTCTGCTTGAAACTTAGTGATTTTGTTCAACCAGAAGGTTGTTACTTTCTTTATCTCTGGGAAATTATTCTGTATATATGTGATGTTATTGTTTTTTCTTCTCCCTTGCTTTCTCTTCTCTTTTTTTCTATAATTCCTAAAAGAATGGTATTATATTTCCTGTATCTATCATTAATGAATCTTTATTCTTTCTGACTCATTCTCTTTAACATTTCATCCTGGGAAATTTCCTGTTTTACCTTCTTAGCAACTTCTTATTGTGATTCCCATTTAATCATTTTGTCTTTTCATTGGATTAAAAAATTGTCCTCATATTTTTAATTTACAGGAATTTTTATTGGGGCACCTGGGTGGCTCCATTGGTTAAGCATCAGACTCTTGATTTCGGCTCAGGTCATCATCTCACAGTTGGTGAGTTTGAGCCCTGTGTTGGGCTCTGCGCAGACAGCACGGAGCGTGTTTGGGATATTCTGTCTTCCTCTGTCTCTTTCTCTCTCTCTCAAAAATAAATAAATGAACTTAAAAATATTATTATCCACCTACAGTGAATTGTCGTTGCTTATTTTGTTACTTTGAGTTTTTGGAGCTTTTTCAGGGCACCAGGACGACCCACTCATATGACAGTTGTCTCCTCCAAAGGTTTCTTTCTGCTTTTTCTTCTTCACCCCATTTCTCTATACTGTCTTTCTTTCAGTAAGTTCTCAACATTGTGCTTCAATTATGTTTTCTTTTTATTCCTTCTTTTTGCTCCTCCCCTCACCTATGGCTTCCCACAACTGTTGCGGTTTCTTTCTACTTGCAAATATTGTTCCTGTCATTTTCTTCTTACAGAGGAAAGAAATAGAGGTAAGTCCTCAGTCTGTTTTCTTGGGCAGGTAGATAGGGAAGAGAACAATGGGAAAGTTGATGGGAGGAGGGGAAAGAGAAAACAAAGCCGCTAGGATTCCTGTGGCGCCTCATTTGGGACAGAATGGGAGGAAGTGAAGACACCTAGAAACGGGGTAACTAAATCAAACACCATCCCCTTGACAGTTGGGGGAAGAGGGCGGAAATGGCAATGCCATTCCTAAATAAAGTCTATAAATTTTCAACCAATGTCCTATAGCTAATAGGTCCAAATGTTAATTTGGAGCTTTGCAAGTTAAGGTAGTACCATTGATTTGTTATTAAGATCTTGCAAATATGTCTGAACCAACCAGTGCATTCAGTTATGTAGAAGATGCTGGGCTAGTTTTATTTGATTTCCTGGAGATCTAACTAATTGACCATGGAGAGGAACAAGACAGCAAGTATGACAAACTCCACTAAAGTGTCCTCTTCTTTATGATGAAGTAATTAATGTCTATTTAAATGTATTACCAAATCTCCCCAGTATCAATGCCAGTAATTTCTCAACTAGGAGATAGCTCCACCCGTTTTAATGTTTTCTTGTCTTTAAGAAAGCATTATAATCTTTGTCTTCTCTGTGAATGTCATACGTGCTTCACAGTAAAACATTTTGGTGTCAGAATATTTGCGACAGTGGCTCAGTGTAGACATGGTTTAATCCTGTCCCCCAAATTCCTCCATGGCGTTAATAATCACCCTTGGGGTACAGTTTCCTGGCCACTTTGTATCCCCCTTTATGTTCTTCTTTTGAATGGGCTGCAATTTGCATAAATGAGGCCCAGAAGGGTACTGTGTCTGAGCTTTAGTGATGAACTGAGTGGAATTGGGGAGGAAGAGAAAAAGACCATTAAAAAAACCTACCTAACCTAAAACACGGAGCTATTCCCCAACAGAGTGTACAGACTGTGGATGTTCATTCTGTGTGCAAATAAAATCTAATCTTTCTCTCTCTCTCTCTCTCTTGCTTTATAATGCAGAGCATCTGTAGCAGTTCAGTCTTTTCCTCTGAGCTCTGTGTTGCTGAATTGAATAGTAACTTACAAACCAATCTGTAGCCCAGGGAAGAAAAACTGAGAAATTAATTCCTCATCCCCTACTCTTTATATCATATGTGTGACCCTTAATTATGTTCTCAGGGTCCTATTCAGAATGTGTAATGCAGGCCTAGGAGACAAGGGAGCTACCAGACAAATCAGACAAAAAAGATAACCTTGCAGAGCTTTTGTTTGTGAAATAATACCGTGCTGGGTTAGAAGTTTTACAAGGAAAAAATACATGAGAACAATAGGGCTTTGTAAATCAATTTGGGCTTCAGAGTTTTCACTTGGGGTTCACCCATATAAATGAAAGCAGGGACATTAAACTTATTTCAGTCTTTAATCAGTGCTGAGTTTAAAGAATATCATAAGTATAATAGAAAAAACTGCATTATCTTCCCAAGCCAATCTCACCTCTCAGGGTGAGGCCATACCTAAACCTAAAACCATTGTAATTGATGTTTAGGGCCAATGTGTTAATTTCTATGTGTCTAACATTTTTAAAAATGTATGTGCCTACCAAACTCTTTTTAATGGATTATATCAGGAAATATACACCAATCTATTATGCCAAATTTTACTCTGTGCATATTTCAGATGTGCATATATTAACAACTTTAATACTGATACAGGAAGGAAAAACGTTGAAGACGGCGATTCACTGATCGTTAACATCTTTGATATGATCTCACGTTTTTCTTGTTAATATAACTAAATAAGCTTGTCTGTTACTACCTGCCCATAGTACCTTGGCCGATATCTGATTGGCTTGTAACACAAACTGATGTAAATGTGTTACAATGTCACTTTACCTTTCCACACCTCAGTTTTCTTATCTACAAAATGAAGGCAATGGGATCGATTATCTCTAAATTCCCACCTGGCACTTAGATTTTTGAGTGGTGCAGCTTGGACCCCTCACTCTCAACCTACCAGTTGGTATATTTCACAGAAAACTTACTTTGTCGCATTTGAAATCTTAAGGCTTGAGAAAATCAAAATTGATCTTCAAGTTGGAAAGGCGGAGGGCCCACCCTACTCTCCCATTCCCCTCAATGACTGGTTTTACACACAGTCAAAAATGAGAGTGCTTCAATATATGCATATTTGTTTTACAACATAGTCTTTCCTCAACTCAGAAAACATGACAATTGCCTTTGATAGGCTTGATTCTCCAGGTGTATTCCCCATCTACTTGCTAACTCCTGCTGACGTATTCAAGGAATTCAAGCCCACCTTTCTATAATTAGATGCAAGATTTAAAAAGCAATGGCCCCAGAGGGGCAGTCATTGATTTAAATTTAGGGTAGAATGTAAAATTTATAAAATTGTTTCTGAGGATTCGATTTATCTCTTAGAATGTTATCGAGGTACAGTTGACATAAAATACAACTTAAAGTACACAATGTAAGGAGTTTGACATGTGTATGTACTTCTAACACCATCGCCACAATCAACATAGTGGACATTTCTATGACTCCTAAAAGTTTTCTTGTGACCCTTTGGAGTCCAAGCCTCTCTCACGTGCCCAACTATCCCCCGAAAACCACTGTTTTGCTTTCTGTCACTATAGATGTGCTTGCATTACATAGAATTTAATATAGTTTAATAGAAATGGAACCATACTACATACACTACATATACTCTTCTTTAATTGGTTTCTCTCACTCCGCGTAAGTATTTTAAGATACAACCTATGTTGTTGTATGTCTTGATAGTTTATTCCTTGCTATGGTTGAGTTTCCATTTGGGGTTCACCCTATGAATGAAAGCAGGGGCATTAGGACATTAGGACAAAGCTGAGATTCCACTGCATGGATCTATCACCATTTATTTATACATTCACCAACTGATGGAGATTCAAGTTTCCAGTTTGGGACTACTACAAATAACACTGCTATGAATACTCATGCCCAAGTCTTTATGAGGTATATGCTTCCTCTTTGCCCAGATAAATACCTAGCAGTGAGTGGCTGGATCATATAGTAGGTACATGTTTAACTTTTGAAGAAGCGGCCAAACTGTTTTTAAAATGGTTGTATTTTTTTAAATTCCTACAAGCAGAGTGTCACTGTCCCAGTTGCTCTTTACCTGAGATCAACAAACTATGTCCCATCAACCTTCCATCTCTTTCTCTATGGCCCATGAGCTAGGAATGTTTTTTACATTTTCAAGTGGTTGGAAAAAAATCAGAAGAACAATAACATTTTGTAAAATGTAAGAATTATGAGAACTTTGAATTTAGTGTCTATAAATAAAGTTTTATTAAAACACAGTCCCACACATTCATTTATGTATCATCCGTGGCTGCCTTTGTGTTATGTTGAATATCTGTGACTGAGACCACATAGCCCAATGTGATCAAAATGCCTTCCCATTTTGATGTATTTTTGGATTCAGTAGCTAAAATTTTATTAATAACTTGTACATCTCTGTTCATGAAGAATACTAATGTGTAGACCTGTTTTATTGTAATGATTTTGTCTTGTTTTGGTATCAGGGCAATGTTAGCTTCACCAAATGATTTGGAAAGTGCTCCCTCTTTATTTTTGAAAAGAGTTTGTATAAAAGTAGTATCACCAATTCTTTACATTTTTGGTAGGATTCACCTGTGAAGCCATCTGTGTTTGAACTTTTCTTTGTTGAAAGAGATCTAACTAGAAATTCAATTTCTCTGGTACACAAATATTCAGGTTATCTGTTTCTTCTTGAGTGAGCTTTGGTAGTCTGTCTTAAATTTTTCATTTTCACCTAAAATGTCGTATTAATTAGTATAATATTGTTCAGAATATTCTTTCATTATCTATGTATTTAGTATCTTGAATATCGGTAGTGATAGTTTCTTTTTCATTCAGATGTTCGGAACTTATGCATCTTCCTCCTTTTTTCCTGTTTAGTCTTGCTAGAGGTTTATCATTTTTGCTAATGTTTAAAAAGAATCAGTTTTTGTGTTATTGATACTCTCTCTCCCCTTCTCTCTCTTTAGTTTTTTATTCAATGGATTTTTGCTCTTATCTGTATTATTTCCTTCTTCGTTTTGCTTTGGGTTTTGTTATCTTTTTTTTATTTTCTTCAGGAGAGAACTCAGGACATTGATTGGACACCTTCCTACTTTACTAACGTAAGCGTTGAATGCTAGAGATTTTCCTTTAAGCACTGAATAAAATGCATACCCCAAATTTTGGTATATTGTATTACCATTTTCATTCAACTCAAAATATATTCTAATTTCTCTTGTGATTTCCTCTTTGAACCACAAGTCATTTATAAGTGTGTTTTTCGGTTACAATGTATTTGGGAGTTTTCAGATATCTTTCTGTTATTTCCAGATTAATTAGAATGTGGCCAGAGAACATAGCCTGTAAAGTTTGATCACTTTAAAGTTATTGAGAGCTGTTTTGAGGACTCTGACAGTATGCTTTGTCTTGGAGAATGCTTTATATGCACTGGAGAAAAATGCCAGGTCGTGTGTTTTACAAATACCAACGAGGTCAACTTTCTTGGTAATACTGTTTGTGTTTTCTATATGCTTATGGAATTGTGGCGTAATTCTCCTATATATTACTAGTAATGGAATGTTGAAATGCCCAACTATAATTGTGGTTTTCTCTGTTTTTCCTTGCTGATGTTTCAGTTTTTGTTTCTATTCTGAAGCTTATTAGATGCATACATGTTGAGGATTTTTACAACTTGATGAATTGACCTCTTTATCATTACAAAATGACCCCCCTCACTCCGTGGTCATAGTCATTGCTCTGAACTCTACTTTGAGATTAAAATAACTACTCCAGCTTTATTTCAATTAGCATTTAGCAGTTATATTTTTTTACTATCCTTGCACTTTTAACCCCTCTGGGTCTTTATATTTATAGTAAATTTCCTCTTACCTCACCATCGTTTCCCTCAATTTCCCATGAATCTGCAGAGCTCTAGAGCCCAGTCCTATGCTCTATCTATACTCATCTATAAGACAATCTATAAGATATCTATACTCCCAAGTTTTGTATCTCTACCCTGGACTTGCACCTTAACTCCAGATTTATATATCTAGCTGCTTACTAAAGCTCTCCATTAGGATGTCTAGTAAGCATCTCAGGCTTTACAGGTCCAAAACTAAATTCCTGGTCTTCATCTCCAATCTGTAGTCTTCTCTATTTTAGTAAATGGTAAATCTATCCTTTGGCTCAGGTCAAAAATTTTGGAGTCATTTTTTACTTCACTCTTTGATCCATACCTTATATACATCTCTCATCAAATCCTATTGACCTTACTTTCAAAAGATGTCCACATTCCAGAGGTTCATCGTAACCACATTGCTACCCACAGTGCAAAGCAGCACCACTGTTCCTCGAATGACTAACGGTCTCATTATTACCTTACCATTTCTACTCTCCCCCACCCACTCTACTCTCTGTACAGCTGCTAAAGTGATCTTTTTAAAACTTAACATCAGATCGTATTTCCCCCTCAGTTTAAAGCCCACTAATGACCTGCCCTTTCACTCAGAGTAAAAGCCAAAGTCCTCACAATCACCTCAGATTGCCCCATGGCTTTTTTTATTATTATATCTTTCAGGTCCTTTTCTCATGTCAACTCCATAATGAGGTCTTTGCTAACCAGTCAGTTGCAAATTGTAATAAAACATCTCCCCATCTCCCAAGCCCCGGCACCACCAATTTATCTCCAAGCTTTATTCTTTTTTCCAGAGAACTTACCACATCATTCATTGCATACCAAGTATATTACCTATTTATTTTGTTGTTGTTGTTGTCTGTCTTTCCTAATAGAAGGTGAACTCACTAAGAGCAGGGCTTTTGCTTTTTTCTGTTTTGTTTCACGTTGTAGTCCTACCACCTGGAAGAGTACCTGGTACTTAATCAATACTGGTTGAAAATTTTTAGAAACTGAACAATATACTGAGTTTTCAAAAATACCTTTGCTAGATACAGAATATTAACTGTTGTATATGAGGATCATATTTTCACTCATACTCCTAAGGTATCCACCTATCATTAATGAAATTCAAGCATCAGTGTCTACTTCAATAGTGATGTCGACTAGGGCATATGAATTGATTCATCACACATTTCATTCATCACCCCTGCCCACAACGTATCACTGCTTTGCTCAAGATTCATAATGGCTCCAAACCTACCCACACACACACTTTCTACATTTAGACACGGCTACCTTTCTAATAGAGTTCGCATCACTTCTCACCAAGGACCCACCATTTCTTTAACATTTTTCCCTGTCTCTAAGAACACTGCTCTCTTTATGCCTAAGCCATCACCTATGAGTTTTCCTCACCCTGAATGCCCTGACAATTCCCATCTTAGAAAATGCTCACTGTTCTCTTTGACAAATGTATCCAATACTGACTTGCCTCTTCTCTCTAGACTTACAGACGTCATTGTTTATATCATTCATGTAACATTTATCCTAACCTGCCTTATATTGAAGCATGTTGTCAATATAGCTCCATTGTCCTTCTAAAACATCCACCCGGAAAAGGTAATTCTGACTGAATTGAGTTACCTGTCTTCTTTGAATATATGCCCCTAATGCTGAGCACTGAGGGGAAAGACTTACAACCTAGCAGATTAATGCTGTTCTAAATTCATGATATCCAACTTTAATTGGGCTGCCATTGATTTCCTAATCAGCTCTCATTCTCATTTATTCATAACAGCTATTTCCAACCTTCTCCTTTCTCCTTAAACCTCTGTTCCTGCTAGTTTGCTTCTCACCCCTCAGCATATGCCTTAGCCTCCTACTTCAAGGAGAAAATAGAAACCTATTAGCAATGTTCTCAACTTCATGCGACCAAAGCAGTTTATTTGTACCTGCACTTATCCCCTCTCCTCCTTTCTCTCCTCATTTTCATGCATGAATTAACTGTCTAGTGCTAATCTTTCCACCTGCATTCTGGCTTGCCTTCCTTCTCACCTTCCAGCATTCTCCTTTGATGAGTGGAGGAGGATTCTTTCTCCTGTAGCTTTAGCTCTACCCTTATTTTGAGCTTCCTTCCTATTAGTACTTCCTATGCTCAAGTGTTGCCTAACTTCAGAACACCCTTTCTGGAAGCACATTATCCTCTAACCACCAACTTTCTTACCATCTTCCTTTCCTAGTTACAGACTTTGGAAACGTTAACCATTTTGGTGGTTATTCTTCTCTTCCCACTCATACTTCAATCCATTGTATAGATCTTCCTTGACTTCTGAGTGGGCTATGTCCCAATAAACCCATTGCAAATTGAAAATATCCTAGGTCAAAAGCTCATTTGCTAAACCCAATCCACTAAACCTCATAGCTCAGCCTAGCCTGCCTTTAATGCACTCAGAGTACTTACCTTAACCTGCAGGGGGGCAAAATCATCTAGCACAAAACGTATTTTATGAGAAAGTGTTGGATATCTCATGTAATTTATTGAACACTGAGAGAGAAAAGCAGAATGATCGTATGGGCACAGAATGGTCATAAGGGTATGATGGCATGGGGTGTTTACTCTTGTGACTGCCGGGCTGATTGGGAGGCGTGGCTTGCTGCCTCTGCCCAGCACCCCAAGAGAGTATTGGACCACATATGACTAGCCCAGGAAAAGATCAAAATAAAAAGAAAAATTAAAGTGTGGTTCCGACTGAATTCTTATCACTTTAGCAGTATCGTGGAGTCAAAAAAATCATGTCAATTTATTGTAAGTCGAAGACTGTATTCTAGCTTCCCTCCTGTAATATACTATAATGGTTACTCTCAATATTAGAATAAAGTCTTACTTTGTAGCATGAGTAACAATATTTCAAATCCTGGGGCACCTGGGTGGCTCAGTCAGTTAGGCGTCTGACTCTTGATTTCGTCTCAGGGTAATGATCTCACAGTTTACCAGATCAAGCCCTGCGTTGGGCTACGCACTGACGATGCGGAGCCTGTTTGGGATTCTCTCTCCCTCTCTCTCTGACCCTACCCCCCTCAAAATAAATGAATGTACTTTAAAATAATAATAATAATAATAATAATAATAATAATAGTAATAATTGGACCCTGCATTTTGATGCCCTGCCTTTCTCAGTGTTCCTGTGCCCATTCAGTGTTCCCCTCCCCCATTCACTATGCACCACAGCTTTTTATAAGTCTTAGAATGTACAATGATGTCTCTCCTTCTCTGACCTTCAGGATTTCATGCCTTGTAACTTTGGCCTTTTGGTTAGCATTTGTATATTTTCCAAGGCTTATTTAAGAAATTACTTTATTCGGAAAATTTCCCTTCTTGCTCTTCTCCCAAGTCTGAGGTCAAGGTTGTCCATTCTGTTGTCTCACAGCAGGTCATACTTCTCTTTGCCTTGTAATTGTTCATTTAATTGTCTGTGTCCCCCACTAGATTCTAAATTTCATTATGGCATGAAGCCTTGTTTGTCATTGTCATCCATGGTTGCCTAATACAGAGCTTGTAGGCCATCAGTAAACACACACACACACACTCACACACACACACACACACACACACACACACTATGACTTGAGTCACTGAAATTTGTGAGATATATATATAGTATATATATATATATATATATACTATATATATATAGTATTTCTAACAATAAAACTTTCATGTTCCCATTTGCAAATACATAGAATTTGTGAAGCAAAAGATGCAAACATTGGGTTACATTGTCACTGTAAATCATCACACTGGCTTAACATTTTTGAAATACTGGAGAATCAGTTCCGTAGCTATTTTTTAGCTACAAATATAGTTTTCCAATGGGATAGACAAAATTTAATGCAATATTAATATATATTAATATAATCTAGGTATTGGCTAAATATTAGAGCACCCAAGGCTTAGTCATTGATCTTCATTCCTTTTCTGTACATCATTCTTTGGAATTTTGTAATGAATCTCTTTGCTTAAATATTCTGACAGTTATCTAGCGCTCTGTAACCAATCACCCCAAAATTTGGTGGTGTAAAGCAATAATTTATTATCTTTCATGGTTCTGTGGATGGTTACACCTGACTCACTCACACAGCTACATTCAGCTGGAAGGTAGCTTGGAAGATCCAGGATGGCCTCCTACATAGGTGTGGCGGTTGGTTCTGTCACCCGTGGTGTTTTGGTTCTCCTCCTTGTAGTCTCTCATCCTCTTATTGGCCACATTGGGCTTCCTTACGCATTAGTTTCAGTGAAGTGTTCTTAAAAGGGTAGAAGGGAAAGCTGAAAGGCCTATACAGACCTAGCCTCAAAAGCCATATCATCCCCAGTCTGTTGGTTGAAGCAAGTTGCAAGACCAACGCATATTCAAGAGGCAGGAAGATACATTTCACTCTTTGATGAAAGGAAAACAAAGTCATATCACAAAGGTACAGGCAAACTGCTCCAAACACCACCTTCTCCATCCCAATTAATGGCAAATCCATCCCTCTAGCTGCTCTGGTAAAATCCTTGCTGTTGCCTTTGTCTAGAATGGCTGCATAATTTATCATCCAAACGGGGATACATTTGGAAGAGAAAACAGAAGTGAAAAATAATTGAAGTTATATAATTTTTGTAATGGTATTTCTCAGTGGAAAATTAGATGTGACTGTGTATCCAGAAAAAGATTTTATTCAAAATCACTTTTGAAAACACTTTTCCAAAATAAAACTTATATGTAACCTTGTATGTAAAAAATACACATTAGTATTTTGAATTACTGATATGGTCAGTAGATTTTTCTCTGTACGCTGTAATATTTTTAAATGAGAAAATACTATATCTGCAAGTGTCAAGGAATCCAGAAAACTGGGTGGAAATTCTGGTAATTGGAGATCTCAATTATAATTTATTTCATTAAAATGTATATATGATTCATTTAAAATAAGCCATAAATTCTTTCTTTTTGCCTCCATCAAGTGGACCTATCTTTGGTAAATATTTTTATGATAAAAATATGTCAAATAATTTTCTCCACACATGAATCTTTTGACCATTTCACCAAATTTAGACACTGCAAAGCCATAGGACTTTGTGATTTTATCCCACTGGCACAGAATATAAATACATACATTTCAAAATAAAAGTTCTATGCAATGAATCTTTCTATATGTGGAATATTGCAGAGGGAAGTTGTAAATCTTAAAACTGAAATTCTGTTCCTCATTTGGCCTGTCTTCACTTATTTCGTCCTGTTACTCCTTTGTCTTTATAGAGGTAAATTTAAAAGTCTTTCTGTTTTCGGGCTTTAGTTTTAATAATTAGCTGCAATACATTAAAATCTTTTTGTTTTTTAATATTAGCTTTGTAGTTCAGTTTTTCTGTATGTGTGTAGATTATTTGTAAATTTTGATAACTTTCATTTTTATTTTTAGAATGTCACCCTAACTTTGAACTCCGTTTTGACTTGTGTGTGTTCCACAATCAATTCCAATATATTTCTACTTCACTAGGACCTTAACTAGTAAGAATGGTGTTCTTTTCATTATGATTATAATACTGTATCCCCCAAATTTACATTCAAATTTTCATTACAAAACAAATAATTCTATCTTTATTGTTGCACTTAACCAAAGGGAATTTGAACTACTGTTCGAAATTTCACCTTCAAAGGAAGGAAATGTTAAAAGCTTTACTTTGAACTAGCTGAATAAAGTAATCAAACCATTACTGGATTAACGGATTTTGTATTTGAAAGATCTGATGACACTCACAGAGCACCAGCATCGTTTAATTATTCACACAGTTCTTCAGCTGTTAGACCATAACAGCGTTTGAAATGGAAAATGAGCAAACGTAATTTGAAATAATGAACATTGATCTAAATGAAAAGTCATTCTTCATTTAGTAATCTCTGAACTTACATTTGGCAAGTGCACATATAAAATCATTTTGAAGGACAATCCTCTTAAACTCACTTGAAGTAGACACTGATTCTTCTTCATCAGATTTTTATCCTCTGTTTTTTTTTTCCTCAGCACCAGCATCACCCCCTTTGATGTTGGCAGGATCTCACTCCTGGAAGATGGAAATGGGCTTTCCATTGATGACGAGTTTCTCATTTTCAGCCTTGACTGTGCCATTGAATTTGCTATGGGTGGAATCATACTAAACCATGCTCACCAATGTGTCTCAGAGACACGGCTGGCACTGCACCGGAAGATGTGGCTGTCTCTTGAAGTGGGAGGAGTACCTGTGCTATCATTAATACTCCCATGGAAGAGTTCATGCAGGTTGCATATTTATCGTCAACTTTCTTAAGGAAAGGAGAGTCTGTACTCTTTTTTTTTTGAAAATTATCAAACATGATTTTAGTATTTTTTTAGGTTAGTGAAGCCAAAAATGTTTACTGCAAATGATTACAAAGTAGTAAAACAGATAGTTGTAGACTTATGCCATGCAATATATGACTAATACGATATACACTGAAACTATGAAACAAGCATGCTCAAATTCTTTTCTATCCAGGAATAGTCAATTTCTAATTTCCTCTCATATTTCAGAAGCCACTGTGACCATTAACACTGCTGACTGGTGATTGGGTGGCATAATGTGTCTCTCAGGCCTGGCAGGCACAACTGGTGAGTGCACCACGTGGTCAGTAGGAATGATGGTGTTGAATACTTTCTGTCCACTAGAGAGCATGGAGTTTCTACAGGAGCACACTTCATTTGTTTAAGGAGCACAGCCTTTTCTTCTCTCCAGGCCATACCCAATCCATCAGCACATCCTGTTTTCTCTACCTGCATAATTTGTCTAGAATTTTACCGTATCTTGCGACTTCCTTAGCTACCTCTATGGTTCAAATAACCGTCCTGCCTAGGCTGGATTCCTGCAGTAGCCTCTTATCTAGTCTCCATGGTCTACCTTTGTCCCTCAATATTCTATTCTCACTACAGTAGCTAAGTGATATTTAAGGTATTTAAGTTAGCACCCTTCTTTCCTCTATTAGAAACCCTATAGTGGTTGTCTAGTTAGCTCAGAGTAACAGCCAAAAACCCTGTCTTGAACTCCAAAACCCTATTCCTTCTGAATTTAATAATCACCATTACCATTACCCCTCTGAATTAATAATCTCCTACTACCCTCCCCTTCCTATGAGCCACATCCAGCCACTGGCGACTCTATCATGGTCCCCAAATACTCTTCAAGCATCTCATCTGAGAGCCTTGTGTCTAGTTGGTGCTTTTATCTGGAATTCTCCTTCCCCAGATAGGCTCTTGGCAAAATTCCCTCACCTTCTTCCACAATGCAAATGTAAATCTCATCTCCTCAGTAGGGTTTACCTGATTATTCTATTTAATACTGCCATCTGAACACACCCCTAACTTACTATGAGCCTCTCTGCTCTAGTACTCACCAGTGTCTATATACTATGTTAATTCTAGTATTGGTCAGCTTAGCCTATCATGCTGCTATCATATCATAGGAACAAAAGACCTCAATAACTTACAACAACACTTTATCTCCATAGATTGACTGAGGCTGTGCTTCAGTGTGTTTTTCATTCTGAATATTCCGTGCCGAATTGCCTTTCTCCTGGTAGAACGAAAACAGAAGCTTCTGCTTGGAATAGCACCCATTACTCCCACTGACATTTCATTAGCTAAAACAGGTAATATGGCCAAGCCTGAAGTGAAAAAGAAAATCCCCCCATAGAAAGGGGCTTAAGACTAGTTAATGTGTATTATTTATTGTGTTCCTCCCACCAGCACCTCAAGGGCAGAGCTCTTTATCTCTTGTGTTTGTGGATTTTTTTCACCCTGATAAATATTAAGTACATGGGGCAGAGCTTGGCACATGGTACCTATTAACTAAAATTTTACTGAATGGATAAATGAACAAAAATATACTACTATATGGTTTTATGTTTCTGTAACTATTTAAAGTTCTTTAAAGTAATGTCATCTCTATTACTTAAAATAAAAAAAGATTATAGACTTATATAAGAATTTATTGTTGATAGCTAAATTCCACAGAGGATATAAGACTATGGTGAAGGATAATGAATAACATTCCAATGATAAGGGGTCCATTGCTGCTTCTGTAACTTTATAAGTGGCTGCTTGTCGTCAGACATGTTTCCTTTGCTAACAGAATTCATATAGCAATGTGACTAACCCAAAAGGGTGTGTCATGATTAGTCTAGGTCAATAATGGCACTTATTTTTCTCTCTTACCCTTTGTAGAGATTGTTCTGGGATGATTTCCTAAAGAAGTTTGGGAAGAGCATCTGGAAGTCAGTTTACTCACCAGTGAAAGAGATAGTTGTATAAGGAAAATATCCTTTTTGGCCCTCTTCTCCATCTTTTCCTGTTTGGGTGCTGTTGGATGAAGATGGCATGCCTAGAGCTATGGCAGCCATTTTGTGCCCATGAGGTGAAAAAAATATGGGGATGAAAACAAAAACATAGGGAATGAAGGATTAGAGCGGTGGAAAGAACCAGTGTCTTTTATCATATCATTCAGCTGCCAAAACAACTCTGCAACTGGCTCCATACAGCATTCTTGGTAAGTAAACAATATACATACTTACACAGTGGTTCAAGACACTGTAATTTAGACATTTTGTTCCGACAGCTGAATGCATCCTAACTGAGACAGATGTCTTGGGTCAAAAAAATCACAAACAGATATTATAACATCTCATAGTATAGTATGTTTCAAATATGTTTCAAAAACATCTGAAACAACTAAGGAATACAGGTTAAAAGAGTAACTTTGGCATATTGCCAATATATTTGATATGGTTAAAATGCTAAAATGTAAACTGGTTTGACCAGCTATAAATGGGACTGAGCCTTTAGAATTGACCCAAAGAAGTAGTCTGAGTTGTTTTTTGTCCACCAGTTGTTCTAAAATCATATAAATTTAATAATGAAAACACTGTAGCCCATGTTAAATCACCCTCTTAATGTAGAAATACAAAGTACATGGTAATTATTTTACTATTTAGCATATATGCCTGACTTTAAAAGGGTCTAGTACTAATTTGGGGCTAAATATGGTTTTATGATTTTATAGACATATCTTTGGAAGTATCTGGCAATTAAATATGGGTTTTGAATATTAATACATCACCTGTGGAAAATGGATGTTTTGTTCCAAATCCACGAAGACATTTTGTATTTCGGAAAAAGACGTAAGAACCTGAAGATCTCTCTTTGCCACTATGAGAAGATGTCAGTAACTCAAGGAAGGGAATAAGTGGCATTTGTATTGAATTGAAAGATGTATTACATGTAGGTATGAATTCACTTGGTGGTAGGTAACAGACAATCCTATTACCATGGCTTCAATAGAGTTTTTCTCATGAAACAGGAAGTTAAAGGACGGGATATTCAAGACTGCCATGATGGTTCAGTGATGCCATTAGGAACTAAAGCTCTTTCTGCCCTCAGCTACTCCATCCTTATTATGCATTCACTAAAATTTATTATTTCCCGTCTCCAGGCTGAAGAATGGGATTTTAAGCTTATGTCAGCCTTCCTGGACAGAGGAAGGGTAAGGACTAAGCCTCACTAGGGCCTTTTGATTTGGGGAAGCAAACCCCGGACTTCTGGTGATATCTCATTGAGCAGAACCATGTCATAAGCCTACTGCTGACATCAGGGTAGTGTGGGAAATTGATTATTTTAACTCCTTAGCCTTTGCATAGAATAATGCAAAAGTGAAAGAATCACAAATGGGTTCTGGAGAATATAATTATATGGAAAAGAGTTGTTATTTTTTATGGTATCTCTTGTCTGGAACTGAGAAAATGCTTATGAACCTTCATAATTACAGCTGGAAGAAACATTTCTTTCTACCATGGTAGTTCAATTTTCCCTGCCTGTGATCCACTCTCTTCCTCCATGTCTCCAGTATGAACATCACCCATCTTTGGAGTCAACTCCATAATTTGCAGTGCCCAGCACAGAATGAAAATGTAAGGACCTGACCAAGGGTCATAGAGTCAGTCTCCCGACCTGATGGATGGCCACCCCAACCCATGGGGATAGGTGACCACCTCCCCCCTTACCACTGCCAATGGACTGCATACTCTGTGCTGGGACACAATTCACTTAGATTAGGAGTTGGTAAGAACCCTCTACTGAACTGTCATGGAATGTGCCATTCCAGACTCTTCTGGTTCTTCTCAATCCCCAGTTGTGCCCTATGGGTAATAGGGATTCCATAGCCTGATTGGAAACTTCTTGGGTGGTTGCAGCTAGGCCTTATACTGTTCTTAGTGTTATCCCAGAGCTGAACACTTGGTAGATGCCTGACACATCATTAATTGTTCCTGCCCTTTGTCCTTAACTATAGCAGATGATTTCTTAGTGGTAGTCATGAAACCTGCTATTTTGTGGCCAGCAGCAAAGTCCTGACCTATATCATAGAGCTAAATGTTTGCCACCGAGACTTTTCCAAAGGTCTTCACCATGCTTCACGATGGAGTCCTTGGGGACCTCATGACTAGGGCTTTGTGGACCTTAAGCTCACATGCAGCATTTCCAGTTCAAGAAGGACTATAAAGACAGAACTCACTTTTTCCCTCCTGGTTTTAGACTTAGTTTCTTCTTTGATTCTTATTATAAGCTGGGGCCTGACATTGTCTATTCTCTGTGTACTGTCACATTCAGAGAAATAGCTAGCAATCAAAAAGTAATTAGAAGCAATCCTACCTTTTTACTGATACTTCTTGAAGAAGGTCCAAGGGATTTAATGCATAATTCATATCAATATCCTTGCACTGTGTCATTGCCCCCCCCCCAAACCTCTGCATCCGTATCTTATATCCTTATCCTACAAAAACTCTTATAGAAACACGTTTTATTTGGCCCTTGGAATCTTCACTGTCTCACTAGCTTTATTAGATCTTCTCTTTTACTTTCCGTTGAGTGTAAATGTCGTTTCTCCTGATCTGCCTATCCTAATGATATTCCCTCTACCCTCCAAGATGCATAGAAAGGCCCAGAGATTTCTCTTGCAGGCTCAAAACCTCCCTTTGAAGTTTGGAGAGACAGAGAGACCTAAAAGGCAGTGAGAGACTTTACTTTCAAGGGAGAGCGGAGGGAGAAGATTGAAACATTCATAATTGAATATCTTTGAAAATCCCCATCTCTCTGAGAATCACTGCCCATGTTGCCTGGACTTCCTTCCTGGAGACAAGGAGGGATCTGTCTCGCTGAGTACACACAGAACTGTGCTTGGGGGCAGAGAGCCAAAATTGCTTTCTGTTTATCATGGGAAAGAGCTCAAGGTACTTAGTTTTAAGCTGCACTGAATCTAGTATCATTCATCTGTTTATGTTCTTTTAAAAAAGCCTTTAAAAATTCAGTGCAGAACAACAACAACAACAAAAAAGCAAATTGTCCTTTGATTCCATAATGGCTTTTATTCCCCAGAACTGCAGTGTGCAAATAAAGGAAAGCAAATTATGTTCTGAATTAAACTTTTCTTGCTTCAGCGAGGCTGAGTCACCTTTGACGTTCCATTTTTTGAAGAGCCGGCCGCACATCTAGAGTTATTTTCAAAGATGTCACGTACAAACCTGCAAACTTTAGGATGTTCCGCTTCAGGCAAGCCATCTACAGGAAGGTAACTGAGCTGAATTTACCCATGTATTTCCCTGGGCTTCGGTTCCCTCCCAAATCTATTGATATCTACAGTAGCATCCAGAATATTAAAGTA
This sequence comes from Panthera leo, assembly GCF_018350215.1. NCBI lineage: Eukaryota > Metazoa > Chordata > Mammalia > Carnivora > Felidae > Panthera > Panthera leo. Next base: position 75,724,372 of record NC_056684.1, on the reverse strand, counting down.
CAGTCATTATAGATGCAGGCCTCTCTGGTCCTCTTGGATGCACCACAGATGGCAAGATGCAATCAGAGGGGGAAGATAAGTGCATTAAACGTCTCCTTGCATATATCCCATGGTAGGGAGATAAGCAAACGGTAAGCAAGTTTTCAGTAAACAACTCCAGAATGTTTCTTAGGCTTTCAAACAGCCAAGAACACAAGCATTAGCCTATGGCCCTAATAAATAAATCCGTGGCACCTTTGGAAAGAATGCTCTCTGTAGAGGGTGAGAGGAGAGTGATGTAGAAGGTACAGAATGAACTTTAAGCAGAGGACCTAAACAGTAGTATTCTACAGCTCTGTAGAAATTCTTTCCGTAGGATTTGCTTTTTTCAATAAATGCTAGACGTGAAGGTTTCCTGTGCATTTAGTCTCAAACTGCTCTACAGGAAGGGTTTGGGGCATCAATCTGGTGAGAGAGCAAATGCAGTGAGTCTGGAAACTCATTTAGAAGTGCCTAATTTTATTTAGATAACATAACTATCCAGCGCATCTTGGAGAGCGCTGATGAAGATTGTTCAAGGAGAGGAAGCTGGCTAGCACCCTTCCAAGCCCCTCTGACCTTGGTGCCACGTCTGGGCAGAGTCCAATCTTCCACAGAGTCAAGTTATCATTTCAAAATATTTCAGAGAAATATTCACATTCAGTGATTGAAAATAAGCCTCCAGAGGAAGCCATGGAATCAATGGAATACCTTTGATTTTTTTTCTTTTTTTGTTTTAAGTTTTAAGTTTTAAAGGAGGCAGGTCAGTGTATGGCTTGGGGCATGGGTTTTAGAGTCAGAGAGAATTGGTTTTTGGTTTTTGGCTTTTGGCATTTTGTTTTGTTTTGTTTTGAGAGAGACAGAGAGAGTGCGAGTAGGGGAAGGGCAGAGAGAGAGAGGGGGGGGAGAATCTCAAGCAGGCTCCATGCTGTCAGTGCAGAGCCCTACACGGGGCTCTAACTCACAAAACTGTGAGATCATGACCTGAGCCTAAATGAGGAGTCTGGTGTTCAACCGACTGAAGCACCCAGGTGCCCCAAAGAGAATTGTTTGTAAAGCCCACTTCCACCATTTATTTGTTGTTTGACCTTGGGCAAATCACTTTATCTCCCTGACTGTCAGATTCTTTATTTGTAAGTAACCTACTGCCTAGGATTATGTGAGCAAAGATGCTATGTGCATAGTTCCTAAGACATTGCTTGATGCCTCATGGCTGCCTAGAAGTAGTAACTAGTGTCATTACTGTTATCACTGATGTTATTATTTTATTGAACTGGTATCTTCTCTGATGCGGGTATCTGCCCTTCAGGATCTTATCCTCATTCATTCGCTCAACAAAATAGTCTTAATCTTGACCCAGGCTTTGTCACAGGTCAGGAAGACACTGAGTTGAGAAGCTGAAAGTTTGGCAAAATGGAAAGACTTGTACACGAATTTCTAACAATAACTTAACGATTATGTATAAAGTTCTAGGGGTATGCTGAATCCTGACTGTGGGGAGTGAGGTAGGCTTTGTAGAAGAGCTGACATATTTTAGCTGGTTCTAAAGGATGAATAGAAGTTCACTAGCTGGGGAGTGGGATAGGGGTGGAGAATTTCAGACTGTGAGAAAGAACAGTGTGAGTAAAGGAAAATGTTTTTAGAAGTACCAAGTTCCTTGGAGTGATTAGTCCTCAGAAACCAGAGCATAATTTTAATGAAAGGGAAATAGCTGGGAGGTTGGGATAGGAGACGAGTGGCAGGAAGAGACTCTGAGCTATAGACAGAAACCATGGGAGGCTGAGGGGTTCCCGCTTATGCTATGTGTACCGCGGAGATACTGCGAGGTTTTTAAGCCAGGAGATGTCACAGTAAGATTTGCATTTTGGAAAGATCATTCTGGTATGTTGTGAAGGGTTTGTGTGGGAGAAATAGGAGATGAGATGCAGAGACACTAATTAGAAAATTATTGCAATAAGGAGGCATTTTAGGTCAGAGGCAGTGGAAATAGAGAGATGGTGTATTTCACAGATAGAAAGGCAGGACTCTGCAGTGAAAATATTTACCCCTCACTGCAGAGTCGCTTTCAAATATTCTAAGACAACTGTTGTGAGCTTTCTAGATCTTCCATTTACCAAACCAAACATCTCCCACCTCTTTGTTTTGATTTAGAGATGCCTTGTCTTCCCTAGCATCGTTTCCAGATTAATCTACGTTTGTCATTTTGCTCTCTTAAAATGAGGTAACTGAATTGAAACCCATATTCAAATATAGGCCCATCACCCCACCTCTAACCAGATAGTGTACCGTACATTTATTATAAAATGGCATTATCTTTTTATAAGTCTCATCATAATCTTGGCATCTTTTGAAACTGTGGCAAACTGATACCCCCAGGCCTTTTTTTTTCCACTTTAACTGTTACGGTGCTTCCTTTTAGCATCCGATTTGCAAGGTTCCTACTTATCTACATAATCTGATATTTTGACAGGCTGAATTAGTTGGACAGGTATCTGGGAAAATCTCTGGAAGATTATATTATGAAATGGCTTATCTTTCTAAATAAGTAAGAGTGATTTATGGGTAACCACATCTATTAAGCTGTTTGCTAAGCTGTTGGTATAGACTTATATAGAATAAATCGTGATTCAAAACATTTATCTTCAGTCTGGAGTCTAAGACACTTAGTTCTGGAACCCACCCCACCTCCCGACAAGCTATTTTATAGCAGAGGAATTTTAAGGGAGTGGGGACTCTATCTCCAAAAAATACTTCTAAGCTTCATTTGATTCGTAGATCAACAAATTCACTTATAATTTCTCATAAACCCAGATCATCTAGAAAAATATAAGATAGCATAAAGATAATTCATGTTATAAAAACAAACTATTTTTGTTGGTAAGCTCATAATGTTGTCTTGGACAGATCATCCTCAGGGTGCCTAAGTTTTCCCCTCTGTAAAATGGGGGGGGGGGGAAACAATGAACATTATAACAGTACCTCATGGGATCATTATGAGGATTAATCATATTTGTAGGATAATTAGAATTCTGCCAGTCTTATGGAAGGAACTATATAGTAAGCATAATGTGAATGTTTGTTGACTAAATAAGTATGATTTTCTTCCATCGCTATGAAACGTAAGTAACCAGTATCCTCATAGAGAAGAGTGAAGATTTCACCCATAGTCTCTGTTCTCTAGTTTACCCTAGCTGAATAAGAATATTTCATCATCCACTAAGAAGTATTTACTAAGTACTTACTATATTCCAGACATTATGTTTAACTTGTACTTATAAAATATTAAAAGACATGACTTTGCTTAACAAATTGGGAGTCTAGGGGTGTACCTGGGTGGCTCAGAAGGTTAGGCATCCAACTTCGGCTCAGTTGATGATCTCATGACTCGTGAGTTTGAGCCCGCATTGGGCTCTGTGCTGACAGCTCAGAGCCTGGAGCCTGTTTCAGATTCTGTGTCTCCCTCTCTCTCTGCCCCTCCCCTGCTCATGCTCTGTCTCTGTCTCTCTCAAAAATAAACACTATTTTGTTTTTATTTGGAGTCTAGTAATTTTAACAAAGCTTAAACCTAGCACCAAATTAAAGGTACAAAGTAATGATGGGCATATTTGTACATCATGGAAGTTATCTTCCCTAGACGGCTTCAGACAGGCATTGTCATCCCAAACCTTTTTGTTTTTTGCACTGAGATAATAAACATAAATATAAACTGTGCATATTTGACGCACAGATCAATAAAATACCTTCTCTTCTCTGTGCCTTCCAGCACCCCACACGTGAACCAGAGGTCAAGTGACATTGTGCAAACATTGATCTTTCACTACCCTACTGTGGTCATCCCAAACACTTCCAATCCTGCCTCATTGACAAGACTGTTATGAGCCAGTTCACCTTGTAGCCCTCTGTATTTATTCGGATGACAACCAAAATGGCGACAGTAGCTGTGTAGCTCTCTCCTGCCTGTACCCAAGTCTACGTATACTTTGCTCACATGCATCACAAGATGGAGCTCCTATAATAAGGCTGCATCCAACCCGTGTCCCAGCTCAGAAGAACTTAAATTTGTTCTGTCCAGTGCCACTCCCTTTTCTCCATCACCCTTCCCTCTGGAACATTGATAATAAATTGAGGTGATCAGCTGGACAGAGCCAAGCCAGTTCTGCAGGCACAGAAGGGTGCCACATCCACTAAGACCTCACTGGGTGCAGTGGGGGCTGTCAGTGAAGGCCAGTGTCCCCCTGTGGAGAATGGGAAGGCAGCCTGGTTGAAGCCCTGGCTTCAGGCTTTGGATAGACCTCACTGGGGCGAAGGCTGGGTGCTCTGAAAATTAGGATGTGGCGTCCACAGAGCTCTTGAACGTGGTAACAATGTCCATGCTGGGAGGAGCTTGGCTCAGACATCTCTCATTCCTGTATGAGCCCTGCAGATCCACCACATTTCCAGCAATCTTTCTTTTTTCTCCTTTTCCTCTCAAATGCATTGCCTCCGTTTTTATGCTTTTGACACAAAGGCATCTAAAATAACGCATCTAACAGAATTTAAGCATTTGATAACACTAGAGACAGATTGGCAGACTATTTCTGCTTTCTACTCTGGCAGACTTGAGGACATGGACCCGGAACCTACAACTATTTGAATGGGGGTATTTAGGGGAAGGAAGGGACAGGTTGGGAGGGGATGAGGAATATAAGCAAGAGAAAGAAAACTTGGCTAGCATTTCAGACAACCGTACAACAGTTATGTGTAGGGGCCTCCCACGTTTCACGGACCCTGGAGTGAAGTTGCAGGGATTCCATTCCTGTTCTGGAACTTGCTAGCTGAGTCATTTTCAATAAGTGATCTTCTCTCTCTAGGCCTCAACGATGTCCTCGTCTGGAGATGAGGATAACAACAGCATTCTTCCTCCTGGCTTGTTATGAGGATTACGTGAGTAAATGTGAAACGTACGAGAAGCACATACTAATAAGCATTCAAAAGTTGAAATGTTTTACTGACCTTTATTTTTTACGTAACAAACTCTGATAGAACCGTTATTATAAGCAAACTCATTTTGCAGGCTCTCATATTTATACACCCCAAAAAATACATATTACCAATCCTAAAATTGACCACGATTTAGGAAGGGTTAGATGGGTAATCTTGTTGTTATGGTAACTATCAAAAGGCAACTCTTAGGGCTCTGAAAATATGCAGACAAAAGGAGTTTGGGAACTGAGCTCCAGTTGCCAGCGATGTAAAGACTAAGGAAAATGCCTCAAGTCTGGGGCAGAAGAGAAGAGTCTGGAACAGGATGGAAAAGAGATTTCAATGCTGAGCCAATGGTGCAGAATCTCTTAATTTGCCTTAAACGTAACCGCCACCAACCACGACTTCCTTGCCGGCAGGTTTTTGTTTCTTTTTTTTTTTTTTTCCTTCTGTTTTGTTTTGTTTTGTTTTGCTTCCAAATCTAACAGAAGATATTTTCCATGGGAACATATTTCTGGCTATAAATAGGAAATCAATGGCAAGGCAGGTTTCACTTTGCTGAACTTATCGATTCTATAAAACGAAAGCAGCTCATATATACATCAGGCCGGGGCAGAGGGCACTCGGCAAGGAGCCAGGCTTGTTTCTTTCTAAACTGCCTTTCTCGGCCCTTTCAAATCCAGCAGGGCTGAAAAGGAAAAGGGGTGTTCTTCAGCTTCACACAAACTCACAGCCATTTTGATAACAAGAAAGCAGTGTTGCTTCCCAATGCGTCTTTGTTCGAGTGATAGCGGGCCCATTGAAACCTCCTGATGGAGCTCATTGAAAATAATAGGCCCTATTATCTTCACTGGCAATGCTGCCATGAGAGCTTCAAAAACTGAAATAATGACAGCACATATTGGATGTACAGTAGAAAGGCATGGCGTGATTATAGGCAATTTCTGGCTCTTTCCTCCCCACCCCAGTGGCACGAGGAGGGGGCAGTGGCACGAGGCTGGGACACACAAGGAAGGGGCATTTCGCCTCTCTGCCCTTGGGGGCCGTTTGTATCTTTCAGACTTCAGTGCTTTGTCTTCAATAGTTGGTGAAAGTAAAATATCAATTTCAGAATCTCTCCAGAGACCAGGGTCTGGAAGTAACGGGTTCTTTCATTTAGTATTGAAATACTGTCATATTTGGTTACCGGGTAGGGACCGCCGCTGCGGAATTGGTAAGAAATTTCTTTCTGAGAGACAGCAAGTGCAGAGACGCAGGGTGATCTGGACTCAGGCGATAGAAGATGGTTTCTGTGAGCTTGCCAAGCGCCTCCTTTCCCCAGGTCAGCTGTCTCTGGGACCCCAGATGTTGCCAGGAAATTGGATTTTCCAGAGGATTTTCAGGAGGGGCCGGTGGGAAGGGGAGCAACCTGGAAGGGAGGAAAACACCCGTCCCCAGGAAACACACTGAACCGGGGACGAGCCTGTTGGGCTGTGAGAAATTACCAGGAGGAGAACTCCCCAGGGTGCTTGTGACAGATGAGCAGGAAAGGGCTCCCTCAGTGGGAGAACAGGCCCTATGACATGAAAGGGGGAGAAAAAAAGGGAAATATTTGCTTTCTTGGAACCTTTCTTTTTGTCGCTTGTTATCCTCTCTGTGTTTTCAGAAATGAAATGTCTTAAAACCACCAACCGACACACACAGACATTATTTTTTTTTTTTTTTCATTTGAAACAACTCGAGAAAGAACACGGAGTGCTGTGTACATCACCCTTGGGGCTTATATTTAATATAAGAACACGACGGTCTCCCCGCTTCCCTTGTGCCCGACCAGAGCTGGGGAGGGGCCCGGGGCGGTCCCAGCATCATCTGGCGGTCGTGGCAAAATGAGAAGTGACAAGAAGGAAGAGGATATCTGATAGAAGAGGCCCGCAGATCTGCCCAGTGGTTGAGGCTGGCAGTTACACGCTCCGGGTCCCAGGCAGGGAATATTGAGAAGCAGCCACGAGAGCTTATTGGGACTTACATCAAGGGAGTGAACTTCCTCTCCCCACTCATCCGTCTTCTGGCATATACTCTTCGATATTCAATCTGGCGTGTGAATGCTTCCTTCAAGGGCCCCAGTCCAGGTGGCAATGCCATTCTATTTGAGAGGTGTTACCCCATGGGAAGCACGGGCCAGTATTCCTTACCAGCAGGTAGGATCAAACGCATGTTCGTGCAAAGGCCACACATGGCCCCGCCTTGCCACACCAAACCCCAGAGGGGCCTGATCCTCTGGGCTGCTTGGCATCTGCAAAGCGTGATGCTCAGCGGGCCTCGATACCTTTATGCAGCCATCTTTGGAACTGGCCTAAAAGTCCCTTTACAGTGATTCCGGTTATCTCCGTGCTTGGCACCGAATGGGTCCCCAATCAACTGAATATAAAAATCATTACTACTAGAAGAAAAATGTGAGAAAATTTTAAGGGAAAAAAAAAACGTATTTCTTGTTTACACTGATAGCTTCTCAAATTATGTAATTTTTGCCTTCCTAGAAACTCTTAGAAGTGGAATTCAATGCCAGAATTTCATTATATATATATTTTTAAGTTTATTTATTTATTTTTCAGAGAGAGAGAACACTAGTGTGGGAGGGCCAGAGACAGAGAGGGAGACACAGAATCCAAAGCAGGATCCAGGCTCTGAGCCGTCAGCACAGAGCCCGACGTGGGGCTCAAACTCACAAACTGTGAGATCATGATCTGAGCCGAAGTCGGACGCTTTGCCCACTGAGCCACCAAATTTCGTTATATTTATTAACCTGTCTTATTCCCTTCAGCCTGCTACACCGAAATATCGGATGCTGGATGGCTTCTGAACAACAGAATTTATTGATCGCAGTTTGGAGATGGAGAAGCACAGATCAAAGCCAGGCAGATTTGGTATCTGGTGAGCCTCTAGTTCATAGAAGGCACCTTCTTACTGTGCACCCACATAGCGAAAGGGGCGGGGGGGGGGAGCTCTGTGGGCTCTATTTAATAAAAGCACTCATCCCATTCATAAGGGCTCCACCCTCCTGACCCAATCACCCCGCAGCAGCCCCACCTCCTAATACCATCACTTTGGGGGGTAGGACTTCGACATATGACTTAGAAGGCCACAAACATTCAGATGATAGAAAATAACAATTAAAGTTTCTTTTCTTCACTTTGAATCTGGCAGAGTATTTTATTCTCAGACCTTTTCACTGTTGCAGGCACTTTCCCGTGAATTCTCTCTACTAACAGCATCTCTTCTTATCTGCCAGGATTGTTTCCTCCTCTTTTGTTTTGGCGGGGATGGGGGGGGGGTGAATGTGTGTGTGACATTTGTTTACTTATCTCTTTGTGTGTTTATTAGTTTTGTAAATTTTTTAATGTTTTCTTTATTTTTGAGAGAGAGAGAGAAAGAGAGGCAGAGAGAGTGGGAGACACAGAATCCCAAGCAGGATCCAGGCTCTGAGCTGTCAGCACAGAGCCCAACGCGGGGCTCGAACTCAGAACTCACAAACCACGAGACCATGACCTGAGCCAAAGTCGGACACTTAACTGACAGAGCCACCCAGGAGCCCCTTGTTTGTTTATCCTTTATGCAAAATGTTGGTTTCCTGAATTAAAAGTGTAACAGCAGTAAGAAAACATTACCAAAAAGGGCTCCACCTTTCTGAGGCCTTCGGTTTCTCAATATTTACTAAAGTTTAGTCCAGGCGTAACCTGAATGGAATTGGTGATATGCTCATGTAAATCACAGATTCCAGGCTCTATCCCAAATCTTCTCAATTTGAATCTTTGGGGATGGGCTTCAGGAGTCCGTCCTGCATTTCCAGGAGTCTGTCCAGCTGGGAATATTCCAGATTGTTCTTATCCACAAATTGTGTGAAGACAGCTAGATTCAGGCCTCAGAAAACATAACTAGGGGATAAAACCTTACGATTATATCTTCCAAATAAAATGAATAAGTTCTATATTATCTCTCAAAAGCATTCTCTTAATACTGCACTGTTTTCTGCTCATCATATAAATAGCAGTAATGAAGAGTTTTCCAATACCATAGATTTTGTTTTAAGGGGCTACAGGGAAGATATGGCACAAGGTATCAGAGAATGTGTTTCCATGCTTAGGGCACGTCCTACTGTAGCATTGACCATGAATTAAAATCTGCTGAGTGTCCAATAGAACAGTCTATCGATAGCAGACACAAAGCACAAAACTTCCTTGGAAAAAAAGAACTTAGGGATCTTTTGAGTCTCTCTCCCTCGGGCCTACCTGCAGTATTTAGCCCTCAGCGTGGACCCAATTTTAAGATCTCTCCCTTTAAATAACGAAATTATTTTGGGGCACCTGGGTGGCTCAGTTTGTTAAGTGCCACCTTTGGCTTAGGTCATGATCTCAGTTTGTGGGTTCGAGACCTGCGTCAGGCTCTGTGCTGACAGCTCGGAGCCTGCTTCTGATTCTGTCTCTCCTTCTCTCTCTCTGCCTGTCTCCCACTTGTGCTCTGACTCTCTCTCTCAAAAATAAATATATGTTAAGAAAGTAAAAATAAATAAATGGCAAAATTATTTTCAGTAATGATCATATAATGACCAGTGATAATCATTCATTTCTTAATTCATCCTTTATTTTTAAAAAATAATTAACAACTTAAAAAGAATAAATTCCAGGGTGCCTGGGTGGTTCAGCTGGTTAAGCATCTGACTCTTGGTTTCAGCTCAGGGCATGATCTCAAGGTTTGTGGGATCGAGCCCCAGGTCGGTCTCCAGCACTGACAGTGCAAAGCCTGCTTGTGATTCTCTCAATCCCTCTCTCTCTGCCCCTGCCTCACTCACACACACAACTCTCTCTCTCTCTGAAATAAAATAAATAAACTTAAAAAATGTTTTAAAAAGAATAAATTCCATTTTTAAAGAATTTATTCAAGTTTGGTAAATTATTTTATGTATTATCTAAAATTGGGACTTACAGGCAATGTGGAGCTTGTGCCCTGTTTCATTCTTGCAGATTTTAAACACCCATACTAACTTAGTCACCAGAGCGATAGAATTGAATAACTTATGTTCTCGTTCTTCATTTTACAATCATGTGCAATCATTTTTTATTTACTCTTTAAACTCAGGCATATGCAGAGTCATGGCATTTGGAAATGTACTAGAAGGATGGTGAACTGTTATGAACTTCTTTCAAACCAAACTTGGGTAGCTGAGTCCACACGTGTGAGGGGCTCTTGGGAGTTCTCTAAAGCACCTTCCACGTAGAATATAGTGCTTGTTAACTAAGAAGTAATAAAATATGCTCATCTGAACTTCATGTCATATATTAATAGAACTCAACTGTAACCTCAGTGACTGTTTAGAAATTGGGCCAATGAGAAATTTTTTTTGCAGTGGTGACTTTCATCACTGACATTGTTTAGAATTGCTGGTGCACAGCGATAATGAAAAGCAGACAGTCTTTGGGTCGCTTGCATGGTAATAAATTTTCCGTCCTCTGTCAACAGTGCATTTCCTTTTTGCCTGCACCTGGGGTGGTAGATCACATTGCACAGCTGTGATTGGGTGGTGGGGAAAGTTGACTGTTTGTGTTTGTGTCTCTTTAATGGATCCTATGTATACTTTGAATAATTTAAGACCCGAACTCTCTATCTCATGTTGGTGGTTAGGGGGCTCTTTTCATACTCTTCGTGGTTGAATTCCATTGGATCGTGGCACAATCGCACAGGTGGAGGGAAACTCAGACTTCCATTTTGATATCACTTTATGACATACAGAGTTGATATTTCCTTGCCTGTAAATAGTCACCTGATTTTATATCATCCTGTACCTCATTCGGTCCTCAGCTCATGCTTCTGCTCCAGCTAGCCCAGGGTCCTGACAGCCAAGAGAACATTCCTTTGTGGAACAATTTGATATCTGTGATTTTTTTATTTCATCCTCATGTCCCGTGGGGCTGAAAGGGCTATTTTTTCCAAATTTTGCGAATGAGGAAACGAAGGTTCAGTAAACGGCTAATTGGCAGAGTTACAAGTAGAGCTCAAGAGTTCTGCCTTGTGTCCCCCATCTTTGTGCATGTTATCTCCCTCTTAGGAAATATCACTCATTTCCTGGACTGTGTAAATCATCTCTGTTTTTTTTTATTTTGTCTCCTTTTCTTCTATAAAACATTCTCACACTCACGAAAATGATAGCATAAATGTGTATCTAATACTTGAGTTCTAAATATCTTCCATATTTTCTTATTTGTCTTCTTAAATTAGCTCTTCCCTGAGAAACAGATGTTAGTGGGACCTTTGGTTTATAAAGGGTATAGTTCTGCAATTGGAGTCAAGGTCACTGATTTCAGTCCTAGACACTCTCTCCCATGCATCACACCTTTCCAGGTCTCAAACGCCATTTTGCACCTTATCTCTTGGCGATGCATTCCATGCCACTCGAATATTGTTTACTTTTTTCCATATGTGTTAGTCTTCTCTTTTCCCCAACTGGACTCTAACTTAACTGACTAAAAAGGTGATGTCTTAGGATTCTTTTTAGTCTTGCTCTTCCCTGTATAGCACTTGGCACATTTCTAAGCACATAATAGTTTTCAAGAAACTATTTTTAGTCAGTTGCTTAGACAACTGATGGACCGAAAATATCTCTTTGCCATCATCAGTCCTTTGGCTCTTGGCAGGAATTATTTTCTGAGTCTCTTCTTTGTATTATAGGTACTCTCATTAGCATATCCTTATCATTCTTCAGGGCTTCTGAACTTGGTAGAATATTTTGACTTCTATTGAAGCTAGCCTTTGAGCCCAGCATCCTTCTATATTTTGCAGCATCTTCTTGGCCTAAATCCCTCCACCTCCATGTTCAGTCCTTCTCTTGAATTGTACCCCGTGATGTGTCACCATGCATTTGGTTTCCCAGGTCTAGACATGTGACTGCCTCTCGCTATCTTAATGCAACCGTCATCCAGATAAAGCATTAAAGAGAAAAATTAGCCGAATTGCCTTTGTAGAAGGAAGGGTGAACTGTTCATAAAATTCTGGCTTTGAAATTATGCTGGAAATTTCCATCCACATCCCAGTAACAGATGAAAGGTATATCTTTTGATTAGACAAATGCCCTTGAAATAACCTACATTTGGAGTAAAAAAAAAAAAACAAAACACATAGCTCACATGATGATGGCTATCAGAAAGAAGGTTGACCGATACAATTAAAATGCTACCGAACTGAGAGTTCAAAGATTGTGAACTCACTCGACTGTGAGGTCCTTGAGAGCACAAGCTGTCTAATCATTAATATTCATGTTCCTGGTGCACAGGTATTTCTGCCTAAAATAGATCATCAAAAGTCTGTTAGATAAGTGAATGAACGAATAAATGAACAAAGAGAGAATGACATCAGGCACAGCTTCAACTCTGGGCCTGCCGCATACTCACTGGGCAACGCAAGCTAAGTCTATAACTTGCACTGTGTCAGCTTCCACACAGTAAACCTGGGATTTGAAGTGATCGACCACCTTCACCTTGAGGTTCTTGTGAAAGTAAAATACTCGATGCTTGTTGATGGTAACTAGGTAATGGGCTTGATAAATTGTAGTAGTATATAATTGATACCCGTTAAACATGGATTTGGCTGCAAGCAACAAAATTTTACTGTTGTTTAAACATACAGTTTATTTTTCCTGTATAATCTCAAGACTGGAGGTTAGCTAATGCTGGTGTTGGTCATCAGCTCGGCGGTATCATGTTCCTCATCTTTCTCTCATGAGCCCAAAGGACGACAGCAGCCCAGCTGCCAGACTGTGTTCTACAAAGGATAGGCAGGGCACAGGAAGGGTGACACCAGCTGTGTGTGTTTTCTTTTATCTGGAAAGCTAATTATTTCCCCCAGAAACGTGCCGGCACACTTTCCTTAAGGTCTCATTGGACAGAACTTGTTACATGACTACTCCTCGGAGTTTTCAGGCAACAGAAAGGACTGTCATGATTGGCTTTAGTCAATCACGTTTCACTGCTTGGGGATCGGCATACCCTGCCCCAAACAAAATTAGGGCACTGTTAAGGAAACATGCTAAGAGGGATCTTGGGTAGGCATCTAACCATGTCTTCCACTTAAATATCTGGCGATGTTAAGAAGAAAAAGATTTGACAAGGGGAGAAAAAACGAACACATCAGTGCTTCCACTGGGCTTAAGCATGTATGTGTACCGATGGTGTTAATGATGTTGGGAGTTTTCTTCCTTGATGACTAGCTTCCTAGTTTAGGGAAGAACTGACAGAAATTCATCTAGTAGTGTTGCCCCTAAAGTGATGTGGTTTTTTGTTTTGTTTTGTATTTTGATTCTGCCCTTTGGAAATCTCTGTTTCTAGCATTGCTGTGATAGAGTGATGACCCTAGTCTTTGCAAGAGTGGGAGCTTTAGCTGGTCTCCAATCTGTCCGACTCTAGCTCGTGATACTGAAAAGAGAAGGTATTCCACATCATCAGTGTGAAGTGTCTATTGGAGCAAGTACGTAAGAGCGATAATTGTAGTGTATGGTAGAGGAACGCATTCAGTCTGAGATGCTCCTGACTTATGCCTTCTCCCTTAATTATGGGAGCAACCCCATATGCCATTCCTTTAGTTTCTGGTGACCCACAGCGTCTTTCACATGAGTAAGTCTGGCACACTTAAATAGGGTATTCATTCCATCATCTGTTTGACTAGGATCCTACTCTCCCCCCCTCCCCCTTCCCCTCTCACATCCCCTGTTAAATTGCTCTGCTTACTTCCCATTATGGAAGTGACTAGAACCTGAAGTGCTCTGACTCCCTGCTCATTTATGAAGTCAGTGTTTACTCTGTTGAACCCATCAGTGTTTAAAAAGGAAAGGAGAGGGACATCTATGACCCAGCCAATGACAAGGGGTCGCAATTTACAACTGCCATGTTACCAAGTAATTTTATTAATACCAGCCTTCGAAGCACAAGGAAAAGATCCTTTTAAAGCCCTTTGGTCACATGGCAAGAATACAATCCTCTATGAATTATCAGCTAAGTTTTTTTTTTTTTCTCCCATGCACACACAGATGAGCCTGGATTATTTACAGTTCATCGGGATGCTTCAGGGTTACACTGCTGTCATTCAACAGATTTCTTTGTTTTAAGATTGCAATAGATAGTACATGTTTTCCTGCAGTAAATTTCTATTTCTAACTATAGCACATAAAAACCAAAGGTCCTCAAATTAGCAGAGGACTCTTGGTAATAATTCGTATTTACCACAATAATTATAGTCCCATCTTTTTATTAATTATACCCACTCCCTCAAGATATTTCATTTGCAATATTGATGGAAGTTTTCACTTTGTTAGGCTTCTATAGATTGCCTTCCGAATTTATATAGAATTGGGTTTTGTGTTAGTTTGCTTTGCTTTTTTTCCTTCTTAAAAAAGTAAATTCATTCTGTTCTTGGCTGTTCTTTTGAATGTGATTCTTTACCTCTTAGTCTACTTGGAATTAACATGAATTGAATTACTTGTTCCACATGAATTAGTAGGTGTTTTTTGTTTGCTTGTTTGTTTTGTCTATTACTGGCTGTGATATTGTAGCTTATCTGAATCTAGGAAGAGTCAACAGAGCATTCATACCAGGGAGCCCCAGTTGTTGATTTAAGGTAAAAGCAGCAAGACTCCCCCCCGCCCCCTCTTAAAACTTGTCAATGTTAATTGAACCAATAAGAGATCAGAGACTCAGTGTTTTAGAAACACGTCGTCAGATGATCACAGTCTGTTCAGGCCACCATAACAAAATACCATTGGCTGGGCAGCTTAAATAAAGGAAAGGAATTTTCTCACAGTTTTATAGACTTGAAGTCCAGATTAGGGTGTCAACATGTTCTGGGTCTGGTGAGAAGTTTCTTTCTGGCTTGCAGACAACCACCTTCTTTCTGTGTTCTCACATGGCATGGAGAGACTAAGCAAGCTTTCTGGTATCTCTTCTTGTAAGAGCACTTATACCGTCATTGGGGTCCCACCCTCATGACCTACTTAACTGGCAAAAGCTCCATCTCCAAATACCATCATATTGGGAGTTAGGGCTCCCCTAATTTTTGGGAGGGACACAATTCAGCTCATAACACTGATGAAAATAAATAAATACTCCTCAGCAATAAACATTTAATATTGTTAAGTTTGATAGATAAAAAAATATTTGAATGTCATTGGAATACACTGAAAGGGAAGGAAATCTTCAGATGCCAGAAACAAAGAACAGAGAAGGTAAACTGACACTTAGGTTGACCAGAGTGGGCTATTGTCCAACTAACATAAGAGATTGGGTTTTAGTTCTCCAACAGAGAAAGAATATGAGGATTGATGCTAAGGTGTATGCATAAGTCTAAGAATTGAAAGGATGAACTAGGGGGAAAATATCTACCTACCATCTTAAGACAGGAACAAAGCTTACAGTCTTCACCAGTGTCTGAGTGAAAAAAGGTCTTTCCTAAGGCTTGAAACCCTGAACATGGGCCGTATGTAAGTTTAGGGTTCAAATTTAGACTACCTGCATGGTCTGGGGAATCCTCCATCCAAGAATCCAAAATGACAATGAATCCCCGTGGTGAAATCCCTGGGACTAGCAGAAATAAATAAAAAACTTCTCTTTAGGAATTCTCCTGAAACTCAGGCTTCAAAGGATTTTCATGGGGCAGGAGGGAGGAGGGATGAATTTATAAGGACAAATTATGATCAACCATGAGTGAAGTCCACATTTACAAAACCAAGAATATTAAGGGCCTGGTATTTGAGATTATAGATTAATAATTACAACGAGAAAAAAATTAAAGAGACCTAAAATAAACACATGAAAGAAGAAATCTAAGAACATAAAGTACCATTAAATAGGCAAATTTCAAGTTAACAAATATAGAACATGTAGATATCAAGAATTTTAAAAATTATCAAAATATGGGGCGCCTGGGTGGCTCAGTCGGTTAAGCTTCTGACTTTAGCTCAGGTCATGATCTTGTGGTTCCTAGGTTCGAGCCCTTCATGGGGCGCTGTGCTGACAGCTCAGAATCTGGAGCTTGCTTCGAATTCTGTGTCTCCCTCTCTCTCTCTGCCCTTCCCCAGCTTGTTCTCTCTCTCTCTCTCTCAAAAATAAATAAACATTTAAATTTTTTTTAATTGTCAAAATAGGATTAAATAATAGATTGAATAAATATGAGGAGATATTTGTGAGCTATAAAATAAATCTGGGGAAATTACCAGAAAGAAGTAAGAGAAATGAAAATACAGAAAACATACATGGGAGCTTAAGAAACATATAAAATAAGATTTTCCAACATTCTACTAATAGAATTCTGAAAAGGAAAACTAAACAGGCAAAAAAAAATTGAAAACAAAATGTCTAAAAATTAACAGAATTGATTCATGACCAGAATCTTCAGTTGTGAGTACTACAACATATATATAACATATATAACACATGTATATAATATGTGTTCATATAAGCATGTACATAATATATGTTTCCAAACACACACACATAAATTTTCTATATATAAATATAAATATAAAACTAGATATTCATTCTATGCCTCGGCATACTGTAGGCCAAATACAGAATACCCAAGTCAGAACGCAAATCTGAGAAGCTAATAAGTAGATCTCAGAGGATAATTCGAGAACAAACTTTCCAACTGCAATAACACCGGTAAGATGATAATGGAGTGATAGAGTCAAAGTGCTGAGTAAAACTATCTTTGAGACTAGAAATTTATATTCAACCTAACATTCAACCATGAGCCCAAACTGAAATTAATGAATAGAAATTAATTTCTAGAAGAAAGAAAATTAACTTAGAAGTAAGGTGGAAGATGTAATAAGCAATAGGATGTAGTTGATTATTTTTTTAACCTTTTCTGTATGTTTTATATGTTTCATAATCAAAACTAAAAACTTTAAAGGCTTTTAAACTAAGGATGAAAACATGGTTTTCTGACATGCTCTCTCTTTCCCCTGTCCCTGCCTTTTTTTCTTTCTTTCTGTAGAGCTTAAAACTTATGCAAGATGTTATGCAGTATGGGAGTAATATCTCGGATCTATGAATTTTTCAAAAACTTTCAAGAATATTTGCAACCTGTGAATAAACTTTACTGACTCCAGAATAAACAAAAACTGCAAATTTTAAAATGTTTATTAAAATGTCTACAACACAAAATGTTGACAACTTCATTAAACATTAAATGCAAATTCCATAAAGCTCCCAGTTCATTCAGAAAAAAAATTAGATTTTCTTACATTGAAGGTATTCCTAAAATTCCAAGTCACTAAATAGCAAATTAGTTTAGAGACAAACAGTTTCAAAAGCAAAATTAGAAAACAGAAAATAAACTTTCAAAACTGTTTAGCTTCTGAATTTCTCTTTAGTGTGGGATTTGAGTGTATTTTCGTGAAATGATGTGCAATACGGCCTCCAAAAATAGAGGGCATAGGGTTTATGATGGTTCTGCAATGATCCTCTTGTTAAGTCACTGGTCTCCTCACCAAGAATATTCATTGTGCAAAGTGTAGAAGAATATTCATGGATGGGTTTGGTCCAACCGCTACGCCTTTTACTCTGACTCCTTTTCTTCTTCCTGTGGCTGTCACAAGAACAGTGTTTATTGAGTCATCACATGTCAGACAATGTGCCCAGAGTTCTAAATGCTTTACCTCCTTTAATCCTCAGGTTAGGACTAGGGAATAGGCTCAATTATCTTTAGTTTATAGATAGGGAAAACATGGTTTAGAAAATTATGTAACTTGCCAAAAATCATACTGATAGAAAGTGCTAAAAAGGGTTAAGAAATGAACCTTTCTGACTTCAGTGCCTTGCTCTTGCCCATTATGCTATGTTGCCCTCTCATTCTCTACAGAAAGTAAGAATATTGTTGGCAGGCCTAATATTTGCCAAATGAATTCAATTCACTTTCATTATAACTTCTAAAGGATTGGACAGAAAAAAATTCATGTAATGATGGTTTGAAATTTCTAGTGATGGCCAGGAGGCAGGCCTTTATAGGTCCCAAGCACTAAAATATTGTGGTGATTATGGAGATTTTTGTCTCTCTCTACCCTGCATCTGATCAAAATATAAAAAACGCTAAGCACTGCTGATGGGAATGCAAGCTGGAGTACATTCTGAACAACAGTATGGAGATTCCTCAAAAAATTAAAAATAGAGCTACCCTCCGACCCAGCAATTGTACTACTAGGTATTAAAGGGATACAAAAATGCTGATTCAACAGGACACACGCACCCCAATGTTTATAACAATGCTATTGAAAATAGCCAAATTATGAAAAGAGCCCAAATGTCCATCGACTGACAGTGGATTTAAAAGATTATATACAATGGAATATTATTTGGCGATCAAAAGAATGAAATCTTGACATTTGCAAAATACTGTGGATGGAACTAGAATGCTAAGCGAAATAAATTAGTCAGAGAAAGGTAAGTATCCTATGATTTCACTCATATGTGGAATTTAAGAAACAAAACAGATAACCACAGGAGAAGGGAAGGAAAAATAAGAGAAAAGAGCGGGAAGCAAACCATAAGAGACTCTTAAATACAGAGAACAAACTGAGAGTTGCTGAATGCGGATTGGGTGAGGGGATGTGCTAAATGGGTGATGGGCATTAAGGAGGGCACTTGTTGAGATGAGCAATGGGTGTTATACGTAAGGGATGAATCACTGGATTCTACTCCTGAGACCATTATTACACTATAGGTTAACTTGCTTGAATTTAAATAAAATAAAATTAAAATAAAATAAAAAATGTTAAGCTGTAAAATAAGGATAAGATTGCCAGAATCATAGTTTTATCCACGATGATTGCTTTTTTTCCCTGAAATATCACATACTGAGTTGTTTTTTTTTTTTAAATCTTCTTCTCTTTTGATGTACCTTATTTTGCTGGTGTTTGAAGTATAAATTTGGTTTGTGTAATGGTTAATGTTATGTGTCAACCTCCAGGGCATTTTTGGGTGAAATTAACACTTAATCAGTGAACTGTGAGTAAAGCAGATTGCCCTCCGTAATGCGGGTGTGCCTCATCCAATCACTGAAGATCTGAATAGAACGAAAAGACTGGCCTCCCTGTTCCAAAAGGAATTCTTGAGCAGACTGTCTTAGGATTTCGTCTGCACCTGTATCTCCCAGGTCTCCAGCCTGCCAGCTCACACCACAAATTCAGATGTGCCAGCCTCCATAACTATGTGAGCCAATTCCTTTCTAAGAAGTCTCTTTCCATATATTCACATATCTGGTTGGTTGTGTTTCTCAGGAGAGCCTTGAATAATACAGTCTGTCTGCAGGGTAATCCACATTTCCAAAAGACCTGCCGTCCATCAAGTGTTCTCATTCTGTCTTTTCTTTTTTAACGTATTTGAATTCTCAGTTCAGTATGGTCCCACTTACTTTGCAGAACATGCAACAAAGTATTTGTTTAAAAAACTGGAATTTGTCCCTCTTACCTCAGTGGTGCTAAGGACACACTCCACAATTTCTCTTTTTCTTCAGGTCTCCTCTGGAAATTTAACCTTGGTTTAGGGAACAAGATACCATACTAGTGACCATGGGCTTTGCAATCAGTCATTTATTGCAGTCCAGTGTCTTATGACCTTGGGCAGGTCACTCTGAGTCCCATTGTCCTCATTGGTAAAATATGAAGATCAAAAGAAAATGTCTGTAAGGATGTCTCACAAAGCTGTGCTAATAACACAGTGTTCAATAAACTTTGATTATGGGATTATTGTAGGTATTACTGAGCGTGTAAGCATGTGTATAATTCCTCATCTTTATGCTATAGTCTTAGGCCATTGACATGAAGGTGAGTTTATAAATAAGTAACCAAAAGTCCTTTTGAAACTGTCCTATGGGCCCATAATGGAAGGGATTTGAGAGCCTGCATATTAACTGAGAGACCCTAAGTATGAACTGAGCATATATATGACTTTTATCTATCTACTGTCCTAAGTCTGGTGGCAGTCTCCAAACAATTTAAAACCCTACAGTAGCATATTACTTCTTATTCTCTAGTCACCGTTTTACTGGGCTTCTCTGCTTAACAATCAGGGCTACTTTTTTCCTGCCTGCTATCCAGCTGCTGAAGACTCTGTGGGAGACTGGACTAGATGCCCCTGTTCTCTTTTCTCATCTCCTCCCTTCACTGGTCTAGCAAATGCAAGTTTGGTCACTGCCTACACAAAAGGTACCCCTGAGTACTCAGTACCACTGAGTAAGAGCCCAACCCACCTACCTGCCTGTGGGTTTTCATGTTTTTTTCAAGCTCGTGAGAAACGAGTTTCCTGCTTTTTTATATACCAGATACTTAGCTGGTTCTACTTGATTCCGTGAGTTCCTACCTTTCTCTCGGAAAACATCAGAACGTGAAGTTCAATGTTCCTATTAGAATGTATTTTTGTGTCCAGATATTTTTTTAATAAAAAGGGACTTCAGATTTTTATTATTATTATTATTATTATTATTATTATAATTAAATCCCAATCCAACAAGTTTTAGCACTGGCCAGAATTTTTCTCCACCCTCAGGAATGTGGAAACCAAGGGAGCTTCCATTTTAAATCCTTTGAGGATCCCATGTTGTTTGAGTGGAAGTCCTGAAGCCGGGACTTATCGTGCATTTGCTGCAGTATTTGGTTCTCAGACACAAGGGTCAGAATGACTTTCCCAAAGGCTGGCTTTCCCGAGGGCTATTTTTTATGTGGAAGCCCTCATTTCATAAACAATTGAATTAGTTCACATTAACCACGATCAATGGCAAAAGTACACAAAACATAAAGAAATCACCTAAAATAATGTTTTTGAACCAGCTGCTAAATTAAGTAATGTATTTGTTTTATTGCACATTTGCATAATAGGGCAAACTAGAAACTCTCTGTAACAGATGTGCTGGTGGCAGGGAGATTTGATTACTGGCTTCTGTTATTAATCACTGCACAAATCTTAAATGATTTGTTTCTACAGTTTGATCAATTTACATCTCAGAACGTACATTTATGCACACAATGTAGAGATAAAGCATCTGTTCACACCTTTCTGGAGGCATCAATATATTTATGGGAATTGAAGTTTTGTTAACCAATGCACAGGAAACTTTGGCCAAAGACTGACAACTTTTGGAAAGATCCCATTACTTATTCCTTATAGCTAATAAATAAAAACCATTTTGTTATTTCCGGAACATTATGTTCTGATGTCTTTTGTTTTGTCTTTTCTATGAAAACAAACAAAACATATGACATTTGAAACTTACAGGATTTGAATGATGGACATTCCTATTTTTCACAAATCACCCCAGAATTTTGAGGAATTGCAGGGTACCATGGTATCATTGACGACTACTGGGTAGAGTTTTGAAAACTATCCTTTTTGTTTTAATTTTGCATTTGACATTTTATAATCCTATATCTATGATTTCCATCAGCATTTTAAATGGATATAATACATTTTAAGATGGCATGCCTAAATTTAAAAAAAAAAGTAAAAACATAGGCAATATAAATATTGTTTCATTAATTTCCAATTAAGCATGATAAATGCATTGGTTCTACACAGAAATGTTTCCCCAATAAGTCAAAACACTAGATAATGTGATTTTTTTTTCCAGTTGTGAGTATTGCAGTTATTTTGCAAGCAAAAATATAGTCCAAATACCCATAGAATGAGGTTAACATTAAGCCCATTGATTGCAGGGGCTGATTTATACTGCAAGAACTTCTTATTATCATTACTTGCTATAATGATTTACCATTTGGAGTCTAACATTTCTCTTAATATTGTATACATTTTTATTTATATCCTATTTGATTAATTTTGGTCTCTTCCAAAAATCACAATAATCAACTGGTACAGAAGAGAAAGCCTTGGGGATTTTGTTTCTCAAGCTGCTCTGTGTCCCAGTCTGGCCTCCTATTTCTACATGGTAGAGAGAAAAAATTGAGGAGGGGGGCAGAACTCAGTACGGAAATTAAATGCATCATTTCTGAAACCTGGATGAAATTTCAGATAAAGGCTTTGTTTTTAATGCCTAGGAAAAAATTAAAATGTATATATTTTTCTCAGTCAGAGGCAAGACTGTTATGGTTGCAACCCCTGCCTTTTTATAGTTCATCCTGGGAGCTAATGAAGCGTTGCATATTGGTTTCAAATTCAAAGCATATGTAGTCACTGAGGCATTTTTTCTTTATATAGCGTGATTTCAAAAGGAGCCCCAAATGTGGTCATCTTAGAAAATGTAATTTGATCGAGTACTAAAGAACTTTTTCCCAGATGACAAAAACCTTCCCCTTTGAGTTGCCTCTGAGAACACAAACTGGCTGTGAAGTACATTCACAACTCTCTGTGAAAAATGCACAGGAGCTGATGAAAATATATTAAAGGACTGGCATGTCAAGGCCATGAAGGGCATTGGGCAAATTTGGATAAATGTGTCCAGGTTTCACAGAATCAGAATCAGAAGTGAGTTAGAGGACAATGTAAAAAGATGTTGAAGAGAATAATGCAATCCAGACAACAAACTTAACAGCATTACCCATCCAGAGCCATCTCCGAAGTCATTACTGCCGTTGCCGGGGGTGTCTGCCGAAGAGCCAGATGTCATTCTGCCACAACTTGGCATCTGATGGTTGTCATTTATAAGAGGGAATCGAGTGAGGACTGTAATTAGGTGTGTGTTGAATGGAACCCTTCCTTCTGACTCCACTGGGGGCTTTTCTAGTCCTGAACACATGGAGAGTGCAAAGCAGGGGAACTGATCTGCCCTTCACACTCCTAAAAGTTCATGTATTTTTCCCCTCGAGAGAAATACATGGCTTATACTTTTTTTTTTCCTCTGCACATTCAGCATTCATTGTGCTCTTTGGAAATGACAAATACATGTTCCTGGACCCCCCGAAAAGCATACACTGCAGGGGAAGAATCATCGTGCAAGCAGATCAGTTACAAATACACTCTGGTAAGTGCTGTGTTGGGGATATTGGTTTAAAAATGGTGTTGTGGGGGCGCAAAGAGTGGAACAACACCTCTTTGGAGATTTGGGCAAGGGCTCCCCAGAGGAGGAGATATTAAAGGAAGAGCAAGCATTTGGCAGGTGGGTGAAGAAGTGAGGGGGTGGGCATTCTAGCAGAAGAAATCACGTGTGGACAAGGATTATGAAATCACGCATGGAAAGGTCTGTTGTACTGTGGGAATGGTAAGGGTTTACACACAATGAGAGTCTAGGGCATAAAGACATTCTAGAAGAGGGTTAGTTGAGTGGGGAAGAGATGAAAAAAAATGCCTGCTGAATCCTTAATTCCTGCCTTTTTAAAAGAATAGTTAGATTTTTTTTTTTTTAATTTTTAATGTCTGTTTATTTTTGAGAGAGAGAGAGAGATTGAGAGAGAGTGAGCGGGGGAGGGGCAGGGCGAGAAACACAGAATCCGAAGCAGGCTCCAGGCTCCAAGCTGTCAGCACAGAGCCCAACGCAGGACTCGAACTCCCGAATGGTGAGCTCATGACCTGAGTTCAAGTCAGACACTTAACCGACTGAGCCATCCAAGTGCCCCTAAAAGAGAGTTAGATTAAAGAAGGTAAATATAACTCATGGTGAAACCCCTAAAACTGTCATAATGATAAAAATAAAAGCAGCTAACATTTGAGTGCTCTCAATTCAGAATTATGCTACTGAATTCTCACCACAACCTTATGGAATTGCTTCTATTTTTATTTTCATGTTACAAACAAGGAAAAGGAGAATTAGAGAGGCTAAATAGCATGCTTAAGTTCATCTCACAGCCAACCAGCAAAGGGAGGGGGAGTCCAGAAAGCCCATAGCCGTGCTCTCAAACGTTGCATTGTACATATCTCCACGGAATTGTGTGTTCAGTACTTGGAGACTGCCAGCCCAATGGCTAGAAAATTTTATCTTCCTAAGTAGAGTGAATGTGGCCTAGCAATGCAGGCTTCAGAGTCATTCATTCCTTTGTGGAGATTAAATCTAGAAATGGTACCGAGAAATAAATTTTAAAGAAAATTAAGATAGGAAATGAGCTATCTCATCCCAAGTACCTTCCCTGCACACTGGAATACCTTGGAAGTATTGCCCAAACCAGAGTATTTGTTTAAACTTTCAAAATATTTTTAGTAATATGTAGAGATGCTCCTAATACAGTCATGAGTTCAAATAATGGATACAAAACTAGAGATATGCTATGATGATCAAATTTTTGAAAGGGCAAATATGAGTCCGAAACACACACACTTATATAGTGCATATACCATGACTACACTAAACATTGCCTGGATGCTGGGGTTATAAGTGACTCTTGAATATTTTTGCATCTTTTGACCATTAATGAATGGAATTTTTGAAGCAGAAAACAAAGTACCAAGAAGTGGAGATTGTCTGTAAGAGAACATACTCTAAGGTCTGAGGGGACTTAGAGAACCATCAGAGAAGTGCCCCCTGAACTTCTCTGAGAAGGTTGAGGCCTCCTGAAAATCAGCTGAGAAATGGGGAGCCGTGTGGCATCAGGACATGTTGGTGTCACTAGAAGCATCCCTCAGCTCTCTTGGTCCCTCTACATTTTGAAAACATTGAGGTTACTCTTTGAATAGACTCTCAGGACCCCAAAGCCCTTCCAAAACACCAAGGGAATCTTCTCTCACCTACTCAACCAGGTAGACAACCTCAACCTGAGATAATGATTAGCTTCAACAATAAAGAGCTTGTGTCACATAAAGGGAGTCTGAAAGGAAAGGAGCCTAGTAGCTCCTAGATGGGCTCGAAGATGCTCCAAACCCTGTCTGTCCACCTTTCTAATCAGCTCCAACCTGCTTCCTTCTCAATCCCTAGGCTGCCATCGCCATTCCAAGCATCACATTCAGGCAGGATGTCCAGAGGCAGAGGTAGGTCCACCCCTTTCTCAAGACTTTAAGAATGAAGACACCTTTCCTGAAAGACCCAGGCAGCTTCCTCCTCACATATTGTCATGTCCACTAAAGAACAGGTTTTGACTTGAGTGAATGTTTTGAAATCTCAGTTTCCACTTGCCTTCCTTTTGGTAGGAGCTATGGTATATACATCCTGGTGGCTAGTTCTGAAGCACCTCTCTAAGCAGAAATGTGCCCATCACATTAGAGAAGAACAAAAGAGGCCAAGGATCCCATTCTGTTGACCCATGTGACTGTAGTAATTGTAGTAAAAGCTTAGTAGGTAGAATTTCTCTTCTGCTATAGTAGACACACTCTTGCTGCAAGATTTTGTTGGGACAATGGACCTCTTATTTTAAAAACATCTGCACATGGTTTGTTGGGTTTAATACAAGGTTTCTGGCTTGGCAGAATTTATGGGAGATACGGGGCAGTTTGCCTCCTGACATCTGAATACTCTGATAAGCAGAAACCTAGGCACGAGTGACACAGACTAGGTGCCACTTAACTTACTTTGCGAGCAGTATTGGCGGCAGTGGATGAGGATAAACAGAGGCCCAGCCCTGCTGCTTATGGTTCTAGGACAGCCAATGAACTCTTGGGACTGTGGTTGGATGTGAAGGAAGTTGGGGGAGAGGCATGGATATGAACGAACCCTTTGTCAGTGCACCAAGCTATTTCCCAGTTGTAGGAGCAGGCCTATCCCAACGTGGGTGGCCTTCTTTGGGAATGGCCTCTGCTCACATCCTGGAACTTGTTGGGGGAGGGGGCGATGTTCCACAAACTAGAGAATGCATCTTTTTTAATCCATCTGGGTATGCCTCCGTGTCTAGTCTGCTGTCCATCTACATATGATGACTCACTCCCTTGGCCAGACTGCTTACCTTTAACAACAAATGTTTTTCTTAGTAAAGCGAGCATTAGACGAGACTAGATCTACAGCAGTTAGAGCTTCTTGACATTGCAGGGGAGCAGGAGCCATTGCTGACGGAGCAGCAGACAGCTGTGTTGGGGAGGGTCAGCTGAGGTGTCCCAGTGTGTGGCTGATGGAGACCTGGGACATTCATAAACTTCATTCATCAGCAGCCCTCTTCCAAGCCACCATAAATAAAACAGCATCCAAATAGAGAACAGTGTGTTTCCTAGGCAAGGAAAAAAAAGTACTCCTTGCAACTTTGATTTGAGGCTTAGAAAAGCAGAATTCCAATAGTCTTCAAGCTCAAAGGGCTGCTGAAGGGGCCACACTGGGTTGCAAAATGGAAGACTGTTGAACTCTCTCCAATTCTGCTGCTTTAACCTTGTCCAGCAAGTATCATTTCTTCCCTGGGTTGCTGCCAGCTGCCTTCTAACTCCCTACTCTTGTCAATCCAGTTTCCACAGAGCAACTAATGTTCTGAAAAAACATAAACTAGCATATCATGTCACAGTCTTGCTTAAAATCCTTTAATGTCTTCCCTTATACTTAAAATGAAATCTGAATCCCTCCCCATGGCACAATCTGGAGCTGTCTACCTTGCTAAGCACACCTCGTCCTGCCCTCCCCACCTTGCTCCAGCTCATTCCTGGAACAAACTAAGGTCATTCTCACATCACAAGTTTTGCAGAAGCTCTTTTCCTCTGCCTACCTCCCTGCTTCCAACACTGTTTGTATGTCAGTTCCTTAGAAAGGCTAATCATTCTACATAAAACTAGTCTCTAGTTTGATCCTTTTATAATTTGTAATTCATGTATGTATCTGTGTGTATTTGCCATTTTTCTTATTTTCATAATAAGAACGTAAGTTCCAGAGTGGGGGAACCATATCTGCCTTATTCTTTTTTGTGTCCCAGGCTCTGGCAATGAATATTTATTAAATGAGTAAATGTATTAGTGAATCAGGAGAGAAGTAGGAGGTAAAATCTCACCTCTTCTAAAAAAACATTTTCTGACTATGCCACCTGAAATGATCATCATAGCTTTTCTCCCTGTTCTTTTTTTTTTTTTTGCATTATTATCATTGTTAATATTAGCTCCCATTTTCTGACTGCATGTGGTGAATATTATTCTAGGGATCAGACATATTTAGTGATGTAAGACTTATTTTCTCTCCTGATGATCTAACTGAAGTGTAAACAAACAATGAGAAAAGAGAATGACCACAGAAGACTGGAATTTTGAGGGGATCTTCACGAAGGATGCTCTACGTATTTAAGATCAATATTGAAAGGGGAATTAAGAGTTAGAAACTATATTTAAAAAAAGGGAAGGATACTCAAGACAAGGTAAATAGGAAGTTTGGAAAGAAATTAGAATGTGTGTAAAAATAATTGGATCACAATTGCAATTTATATATTTGATGTGACAGCAAATGGTTGTACAATTCTTATTGAGTACATAATTTCTACCATTTATATAGTCATTAATTGCTCCCTACTTTGTAAGGATATTCATTTGGTATCTTGAACCACAATTTGACTTGTGTGGTTTATATCATAAATCTGCTTTTCTTTCCAATGATATTGTAAACATAATACAAACAAAGGCCATGTCCCATTCATCTTGATATCTATTGAATTTCAGATTATTCAAATTGGAAATCACTCTGGTAATCCTTTAGCTATATCTTCTACCTGAGAATGATACTCCTCTATGGAATACCTAACAAAAGATTATCCAGCCTCTTGATAAACTTTTCACAGAAAGATTCTCAGGAGGTAGCTTGCTTCAATATCAAATGGTTTTTTATGGCAGCAAGTTCTTAAATTTCTCTCCTTCTCAACTTTCCACTATTAATCCTAGTTAAGTCCTCCGGAATTATACAGAAAAAAAATTAATCCTTCTCTGCAAAATATTCCCTTGCATATTTGAAGGCATAATTACTTTTCCTTTTGTCTGTTAATTTTTAGGCTAACTATTCCTATTTTCATTAGCTATTCCTCACTGATATTATCACTTATGTTCAAATACATCTGTTTTCTTAAGCAATCACACAATTATTATAAGCTCCATTACAAAACATACCCTGCCTGCTTTATTCACACTGCATTCATCCTACTTCAAATCATGGCTGGCATATTATAGGTGATCAAAAAAATTGTTAAGTGAGTAAATGAGGGGCCAGGAGTACCAGCTTTAGCCAGTGCAATAAAGCAAGAAAAAGGCATGGCAGGCATCCAATTGAAAAGGAGAAGTAAAACTATTTACAGATATCATTATCATTTGTGTAGAAAATGTACAGAATATCTAAAAAGATACTAGGACTAATATGTGAGTTTAGCAAGGTTGTAGGAGACAAGATCAAGTGTACACAATTATATTTCTATATACGAGCAACAAACAATAGGAGATTAAAATTTAAAATATCATTTATAATAATAGCCAAAAGTATGAGAAAGTTAGGGATAAATTTGACAAAATATATGCAAAATCTTTACACTGAAAGCTATAAAACATAATGTTGTGGAATTAAAGTGAACCTGAATGAAAAGATAACTACTTCCATGGGTTGGAAGTCTCAATACTGTTAAGGTATCAGTTCTCTTTAAATTGGTGTATAGATTCAACACTATCACAATCAACATCCCACCAAATTCTTTGAGAAATTGATAAATTGATTCTAAAACTGCTATGGAAATGTAGAAGGAAGGCCTTGAGTAGCCCAAATTTTGAAGAATATGAAAACAAAATCAAAGGGCTAACAATACTTGAATTTAAGACTTAGTAAAAGCTGTCATCAAGACAGTGTAGAACTGGCTTAAATATAGACAAATAGACCAAAGGAACAGAATAGAAAACCTGGTATAGACCCACACATAGATGAAAGCCAAAGCCAATTCAGTGGAGTAGGAATAATCTTTTTAACAAATTGTGCTGGAACAAAAGGATACCTATAAGCAAAACAAATAAACAAGAACCCATACCTTAAAAGGTAGACAAAGTCCAAATGGATCATACATCTAAATGTAAAATATGAAACTATAAAACCTCTAGAACACATGGGAGAAAATTTTTGTGACCTTAAGTTAAGCTGATTACATGGATAAGATACCAAAAGCATGACCCATGAAAGAAACAAAACATCGATAAATTGGATTTACCAAATTAACCATTCTACTCTTTGAAAGACAGTGTTAGAAAAATGAAAGTCTTTGAAATATTTCAGCCAAATAAATGAAAAAGTAAGACACAGACTGGTAGAAAATATTTGCACATGATGTATCTGATAAAGAGAACTTGTATTCAGAGCAAACGAAGAACTCTTAATGTCCAATGATAAAATAAACAGCCCAATTTAAACAATGGACAATAGAACTGACACTTCTTCAAAGAAAATACACTGATAGCAAATAAATACATAAAGAAGATGCTCAACATCATTAGTCACTAGGGAAACACAAATTAAAACCATAATGAGATACCTCAACAAGGCTAGCAAAAGTGTTAAAATACTGATCGTACCAAGTATTGGTGTGGATATGGAGGATTGGAATTCTGACATGCTCAGAGTAAATAGAAAATGGTAGAACCACTCTGAAAAAGGTTTGCAATTTCTTAAAAAAAAAGTGAACATGTACACATGGTATTGCCCAAGAGAAATGAAAACTTACATCATACAAAGATTGCACGTTGAATGTGAATGTCCAGAGCAGCCTTATTTGTAATGATTCCAAACTGGTAACAACCCAAATATCCATCAATTGATGATGAATGAATAAATACATTTTGGCATATCCATGAGATAGAATACTATTCAGAAGTGCACAAAACAATAAAAATAAACCTCAAAATAATTATGAGGAAATTTAGAGAAAGAGTGCATAGTATAAATGTTCACTTATATAAAATTATAGAAGATGCAAGTTAATCTATAGTGACAGAAAGTAGATGAGTGGTTACCAGGAGTTAGAGTATCAGAGACAGGAAGGGGGAAATGTTACAAAAAAGCATGAAGAAATGTTTGTTGTTGGCATATATCTTCGTTTTCTTGACTGTGGTGATACTTTCATGGGTATATGATATGTTCACACTTATCAAAATTTACACATTAAATATGTATGATATATTGCATGGCAATTGTACCTCATATATGACATTAAAAAAAGAAGAGTGCAGCCTTGAAGTCAGTTAGATCTAGATTCAAGTTACGCCTTGTTCACTCATGTGCTGTGTGTGTGCCTTTGGACAAATTATTTAACCTCTCTGAGGATCAGTTTTATTTTAAGTTGATTCTATTAGAATCTTTTCAAACTTCGCGGAAAAGTGATATGAATGTACATAATAAGGGGTCTTATGTTGGAGGTCAAGCGCTTATGCTGGTGAAATTACACAGGCTCCACCCTCCCCATTTGTCCATTGGTTGACAAAGAGTTGAATGGTTTCCTGGGGAGCATGATCCCTGTCCTCCATTGAGCTTCTGCCCTACTCATATTTGTCTGATGTACTGGCAGGGCTGTAAAAGAAGCCAGGTAGCTGGAAAGACAATGAGAAGCTCCTGAGGTGCAGCTTCCCAGAACGGAAGGAGGAATTCAGGTGGTGATGCATAAAGGACAATATTGGCCAGCGATAGAAATGGAAGATACCAGAGCTCACGCTAAATCCAGCCATCCTGAAGACAGGTATGCTTTCCGAGGAAAGGGGTAAGTGTGTGGGGGCTGATAGGACTGCCTCACTACATCATACCCACTTTAGTGTCCAAGTGGCTTTATTATGATATATTTCCAACTGAATACAACAGAAGGGTCTATCTGACTCTAGTCACAAACACATCACCCCAGCAATCAGGTCTTCAGTGTTGTGCACATCGATCTTGTTTCATTGACAGTGGGTGTGGTGGATTTCCATTCCTACTACTGGCAAGGAATGGCCAGTACTGATTCATAGATAATGTCAGCATCCTGGGAGATTCCCCAAACAATTAAGACAAGAATATTCCTCAGGCAACTGGGGGATATTCTGCAACAAAAACAGTTAGGTATTAATTTTGACAAAACTACATCTGTAGTCATTGCAGGTAACACCTACGAAACTGAAGTTTCCCTTCGAAAAGAAGGTAAGGAAAAACTGCATTGAAGTTATTGTTTCCATAGCTTCTCAATAGATCATACCTCATCTCCAAACCTAATGGACGCATTTGTTTCTTCATCTTACTCAACTAGTCAGAAACACTCAACACATTTGTTAGCACATAACCTTCTTGAAACATTTTTTCTTGACTCCTGTGATACCACATGATCCAAATTTTTCTCCTACCTCTCTATTTACTTTGTTCTCCTGCCTCCCCATCCACCTTTTTTCCAAATGCATTTCTCTAACACAATCTTGTCTGCTGAACTCCACATTTTCACAGCCAATTGTCTATCCAGTATCTCTACATGGATAGCTCACAATATCGCAAATTTAATTTTTTCTTTTCCCTCGTAACTTTTTTCTTCAGTCTTCACCATCCTCACAATTATCTACCAACTAGCAGTGAGCCCAGAGACTGGGGAATAACCCAGAAGTTCTCTAGTCCACTGGTCTAGCAACTCTAGACAATAAGGAAGTAAATTCATCATGCTTGAAAAATTACCAGTAAATCCGTATGACCCTTACATCTTATACCTCCTTCCCATGAACTTAAAAACTATCAATTCTAGGAAAGTTTCAGGACATCATTGCAAAGTGTTCTGATATATAGTATACAGTCTAACTTCTACTTCCTTATTCCCCTATTCACCCACACTTAAACATTTAGAGTTTTTATTTATTTAGATCATTTCTCATAAATACTGCATGTGTAACGTCACTTCTATTGGATTTTGAACTATTTGTGGCCTCCTGAGGCATTTTCTTTTATCTCCACTCCTTCGCTAGCAGCCTTGATAAGCCTGCCTATCCAGGACTGCAGTTTCATTCCCAGAGGTAGTGTTACCTTTAGTCAGTGTGACCACTGGGGAGTGAACCAAGATAAATGGAATTAAACTGAAACAATAGGAGGTTCAGGTTAAACACTGGGAGAAACATGTTGAGAACAGGTCACTTAGACACAGAACCAGTTTCCCTTGAGAATGTAGGAATATCTTCATTGTGGGTGTTTCAGCATAGTTAGAATGAAGCTCAGCGAGAGTCACCATCTGCTTAATAAGAGATGAGAGGAGTTCATACTACTTGGGCATGAGACTTAATACCATATGGAAAGGAAACATTTCATGGCCCATCCTATGTAAAATGTCCCCTTGTCTTATTCTTAAGCATCTACTCTTGACTCTGGAGAACAAGCTGGAAGCACCACATTTATGATGAAAATCATATCTGTTTTGAATCATGGATTACACATTTGTTTTGAAGAGTTTCTTTGAAGCTATTAGTCTAAGACCATTTTACAAGGCCTGATGGAGTTGTCTATACACACTTAGCACTTAGTTTCTGTTGATAATGCTGTTAAATGAAGTTAGTGCTCTAATAAGTGTAACAATGAAATCAAATCTCTCTTCCCCACAGGCTAGGGCATGATGCATTCCTCTAGCAGAATGGTGGTGTCTATCAGTCAAGGGATTTGTAATCAGATCTGCAATCGGACAGGTAAGAAGTGTTGGTGTAGGAACTTGCCTTATCATTAATACTCCTTGCTTTCCATCTTTGTTGGTCAGAGGCCCTGTGCAAATCAGATCAATTGACTGCATTCTTAATTGTTTTTCTTTTAACCCATCAATTCTTAATTTGGCATTCCCTCTATTGACACATGTCACCCTTATTGAGGGCTAATCATATTAGTTTTAGAATAATAAATATATCACTCTGACATAAACAAATTAACATATTTAATAAGCTCACAATAGTGCAATTCCCCAGCTTTCACTGGCTTCACCTGTGGATTTGCAATGAAGTTCATTAAAGGTGATGGGGAAGAAATAGCATCCTTCTTCATAGCTTTTAGAGATTTTGAATGGCTCTGAAGTAAAGGTTACATGTTGGTTGCCTGTGGGCAGGATTGAGTCTGTACATATATATTGTTTGGCCCACGTAATGCTACCAAGAAAGTTGATGGGAGCTTTGGTTCCATTGGTAATGGCTCAGGAGATTGAATTCTCCACTGAAACATTCTGATAATCTCTAACAATAGTGCCTGGACTGGCAAAGTGGATTTGCACAAAGGGCAGAATTATATTAAAGAAAAAAATTCAGATTTTGAAGGAGTTGCCACATAAACTGTAACTCGGGTTGTGAGTTTCAACAATAGATGTTTTATCTATTGTTTATTCCTTGTTTAACCTATTATTTATACCTTTTTGATTTTATAATATACTTCCATTAGTGTTTTTTTTTTTTCCTAACTGGTTGGCCTCTGGCACATCAAATCTCAGTTATATCCCCTTATTTCTGCTGATGACTTATCTCCTTACTTTACTGAAGAGAATGAAGGCATCTTTTGGGAACTTAGACTCAATGTCCCTCTTCTCCACGACATCATTTATGTTTCTTGGGGGTTTATTTTATCCTCTTTTAATTTCCTTTGGTTATATAACCATGCTTAGAATTCATCTGTCAGCTTTGTTTTGCTTTTTACTATTATTTATCTCATCTTATTAATTAGTCAATAATTCGAAAGAAAACATTTATTGAACTCCTATTGGTAGGTGCACTCCATTAATTGACTGGTTCTTTATTTTTACAGCTAAAACAAAAAGATCTATAGACAAATAGTTTTTAAACCATTAACAATACTATAATGAGAAAGTACTCAAAGAAGATTCTTCAAGGAACTGTAAGATTACAGAAGAGGAGATGGGGGTTCATTCTGCCTTTGGTGCATGGAATGTAAGGAGCTAGACGTGGGGGATAAGAGATGCTTGTAGAGCGTGTAAGATGAGGCAACTTTAGTAAATCCAAAAGTGGATTTACTGATGAAACTTACCCTTCATGGCCTTGCACCTGCACGGATCTCTTCCAATGTGTGCTTATGGTCACATGTTTTTGTACAAGGTATTTTAAGCCCTGTTGTTTAAGACCATTTTCTCTTTCAACTCCAACATCCCCTCCAGCATACTTCCCCTTGACTCAGGTGGCCTTGGAGAAGACGTAGGCTTTTTAAGGCTATAATTAGGGGAAAGCTGACTTGGAAAAAGTTTAGGCTGGTGAGATACACTTCAGTGGTCTGCAGTCACATCTACGTGCAACGACTGCCAGCCGTCCCAAGGTACGTATGGGTTCCAGGATATTCCTCTCACATATTGTATCACTTCACCCAGGGTTAGGAGACAAAGTTGCAGGGCCAGAGGTCATATCTCGATATGAACGTTTTTTAGATGCCCGACACTACAACAATGTAGACAGAGGAGGAAAAACAAGATTTAAAATGTGCAGAAGCAGAAGTTAATTTGTGGAAAGTCCTTCTGGCCATTTGATGTATAAAATTATAAATAAAAGAGGATTTGATCTCACTGATAAGTGGTCAAATTGAAAGTCCTCTTCTGCCAGGAATATACTCAGTAATGCCTCTTGGAACTTAAATGAATGAGGGGCATTTAGGTGTCTGGCTGGTTGAGCATCTGACTCTTGATTTTGGCTCAGGTCATGATCCCAGAGTTGTGGGATCGAGCCCCGTGTCAGGCAGTGCACTGAGCGTGGACTCTATCTAAGATATTCTCTCTCCCCCTCAGCCTCTATTCCCTGCTTGCACTCTCTTTTCTCTCTCTCTCTCTCTCTCTCTCTCTCTCTCTCTCTCTCTCTATATATATATATATATATATATATATATATATATATATATCAACATAAAAAAAGAACTTATATGAACAATACTAGAAAAAATGTTTCCCAAATTTAACAACACTCTTAAAAATTGACATGATCTTATTAATAATAAGTTATAAAATTTAAATAAACTTTTTAAAAACTATCAATTAAAACACACATTTCATCAATGCTGAAGGAAAGATCAACTCATTTTTATATTTCCACTTTCCAGGACAGGATTACAAAATTGTTTTCATATAAAGAAATAGAATATGTGGGCAACTAATATTGGAAAAATCATATTATATAGTTCTGTCATAAGGCTAATTCATAAAAACATTATATAATTTTTTTGATTCAGGAAACTTTATAATAAATATAAATTATTATTTTTAATATGAAATGTATTGTCAAATTGGTTTCCATACAACACCCAGGGCTCATCCCTCAATGCCCATCATCCACCCTCCCCTCACTCCAACCCCCCATCAACCCTCAGTTTATTCTCAGTTTTTAAGAGTCTCTTATGGTTTGGCTCTCTCCCTCTCTAAGTTTTTTTTCCTTCCCCTCCCCATGGTTTTCTGTTAAGTTTCTCAGGATCCACATAAGAGTGAAAACATATGGTATCTGTCTTTCTCTGTATCTGTCTTTCTCTGACTTATTTCACTTAGCATAACACTCTCCAGTTCCATCCATGTTGCTACAAAAGGCCATATTTCATTCTTTCTCATTGCCAAGTAGTATTCCATAAATTATTTTAAAATTTATAGCATGTGATTTGTTTTCTAATTCTAAATTTATATTTATAAATTGGTATTATTTTTCTTAAAGAGGGCCCCCCAAATTATATAAACTTCTAGCAGCACAAGCCAGATAAATGTCCCACTCAAATAGGCAAATCAAGTTGGAATAAAGCAAATTCAACAAAGGGACATTTTAAAAGTGTGGACAAAAGCGAGGGGAACCATAAGGGATAAGGTATCATATCTATTACCTATCTGGGATCAGCTCTGGACCTGAAGAAGCAAGGCAACAGTACTGGAACCCAGAAGGAAAGAACCCTGTAGAGAAGAACCCAACATCAATATGAGTTGAGTACTTTGTTTGGGGAATCCAAAGACACCAAGATAACCAAACTGGGACAGATTGAGGAAATACATAGGCAGACCCTTACTCCCTTTACTCCCTCCTCTCTCCTGCCTTATTCTTCGATAGTTCTAATCCTACTATAATACAGGGGAGCCTATGGAGGTGACCCAAATATGTCAAAGAGGAGGAGGCAGAGAACAAGGTAGAGCAAGTGTATAAAGTGGGTTTGAACACATAAACAAAAATATCTGGCTGTATCTCTCGTAACTGTATACATCTCTATAGACACATATGTACACTTGTGTATATGAGTGTGAATTGTGTACATACGCATTTGTGTGTAGGATATGTTTATGGTATGTATAATTACACTTAAAAACAAAATCACACCTTGCTTACTGTTTTGTTACCTATTTAAGTCACTTCATAACAGATAAAAATTATAAACACTTTTCTGTATCACAAATTTTTTTTTCTTTTAATACAACATATTTCCGTAGGGATATATAGTTCTATGTTCTATGATGGATGTATCAGAATTAATTTAGTTTACTTCAATTTTTTCACCGTTATGCAAAGACTTGTAATAAACATCCTGTAGATAACTTTTTAAATGATCAACAATACGTATTTCCTTGAATTCAAAGAAAAGATCATTGCAGGCTCAAAGGGGGTTCCCATTTCAAGTTCTTAGGACCAAAGTGCTCTCCAAAACAGTTGGCCTGTTTTACAGTGCCATTTTCCCAACATCCCCACCAAGTTACATTACAAAATCTGCTGAAGACAGAGCCGTGAGTCTACTTCCCTACCGTCTCTCACTGCTTAATGTTTGCAGTCTGAAACTCTTCCCTTGTCAGCAAATGAGGACTTCCCGATTTTGAATCCCAGGGGCTATTTATCATTCTTATCGTTGACCTTACAACATTTGATATTTTTGACCTTGAGTTCCTACTTGAAAAAAAATTCTTCTTTTTGGTCCCCTTGATACACTCGGTGCTGATTTGAATCCTCTCTTTCTGCTCTTTCCCGGTCTTCCTTTGTTTGTTCCCCCTCCACCTGCCCTCTGTTGGGTATGGCCATCCACTCAGGCTCAGAGTCCCATTGGCCGTTTGTACATCTGGCACAGAGGCCAGCACACCTCCCATGCTTCTCACGTTTATTTCTCTTCCTCTTGCAACACTCCCACTCTCATTTGAGCTCTTATTATTTTTACCTGAAATATCAAGGGCCCCTGGGTCGGTCCCCCTGCCTCTAGTTCCAGAGGTATCTTTCTAAAACACAACTTGCTTATAGCACTCTCCTGAGTGGTAGCCAATATCTTCCATGACTATCAGCTGTCAAATGAAATATAAGCTGGCATTAAGTATCCCTCTTCTACTTCCGGCCAGGTGTGGTTTTCTTTTCTTTTCCACCCACCTGCGATTCTTTTCCTCATCTCTTCTCTTCAAAATTCTACCCTTTCATTAAGACTTGACTCAAAAGCATGTTCTGTAGGAATCTATCTGTAGTCACTTCTGCTAAAATGACCTCAGTCTTCCAGGGTATATAATCCAGACTTTTTTTCAGTTTAATACTGCAGCTAGTTTGGGAGGCTGATACCCTCTACAAGATCATCGAATGATTGAAGGCAGAATCATGTACTGTTCATCTTCCTCCTAAGCACCCAGCATAAAGTTTTATTGCTGGTGGGTGATGAATAAATATTAATTGAGGGAAAGAGCAGCCCTCAAGCAATTCTACTGAGCCTTTGGGTTTAAGAACAGTTGGGAAAAGCTCAGAAATAAGGTCATGGGCCATAGATCATCTCCAGATTCAGTCCCATGAAGTATCTGACTTAAAGACACTATAAAAATGTGAATTTCATGTATTGGGTTAGGAATAAATATGTCCAACATGGCTGTATTGGCTGCCCCAGAATTCCAAAGACTGCAACGAATTTGTGTTTCACTTTCAAACACATTCAGACCACTGAGCAATTCAAAGCTGAACACATTCTGAGAAGGTGCATGGCAACATTTGCCACATGCAAACACGGAACAGGCAGCTAACTTCTCTGTCTCTGTTGCTACATTTGGTCTTGCCCAGAGGGGACAACCTTCATCGTCCCTTTTCTCCCAGCAGTGTTTCATGAGGCCAAGTTAATGGACATATGGAAGTGTCTATTAACCATGGGATCACAAACAGGGAAGGAAAACCTCCTGGATATCATGAAAAATGCAAAGGCATTTTATTTTGCCACTTTAACAAAGAAAGGAGAGATGCATTGGTACAATGTGGAAGACACACAAATGATTTCTGATCCGCTTAACTCCGCACATGCCTTTCCTTTAGCTCTGTGCATGCTTTTTCCTTCCTGTGTGATTTCAGGCTAGTCATTTCCCTTATTTGCTCACGGCACGAGGAGTGTACCACCTCCCCCCCTCCTACTCCTGTCTCCCAGGCTGGAGGCATGCCAGTTGCTAATGCTGTGAGATCTTCCTGGCCTGGCTCAGACTCCCACAC
Source organism: Panthera leo (assembly GCF_018350215.1). Taxonomy (NCBI): domain Eukaryota; kingdom Metazoa; phylum Chordata; class Mammalia; order Carnivora; family Felidae; genus Panthera; species Panthera leo. The sequence continues at coordinate 75,686,165 of NC_056684.1, read as the reverse complement.
AATGAGACATCCTCTGTGCAATTTGTACAGCACCTTTCCCAAGCATGGAGACGTTGCACAACCCAGCAGTGAACAATGAGGCAGCAGGAGGCAGCACCAACGGGCGACTTCTAACATGTTCAGGAAAAACAAAATTAAGCAGCAAAGCTCTTTAGAGCAAGAGAGGCTTTTAAAGAGAGTTCTCCCAGGTAATTTAAGCAGCTGCTTTCTCACTGCCCTCACAAGGGCATGCCGAGGGCCAAACAGGCAGCCCCTCCAGCCCCAGGAGGAAGAACTGAGCTGCAGTGGGGACCAAATCCATTTATTTTCATGTCGCAATGAAAATACTGGATAGTTTGTAAATCATACACGCTCTGATCACATTCCTTTTAAGAATACACAACAGATTTTCTTACTCTGGGCACAGCCAATTTATTCACATAGGGGAGGCTTTTGATCAGCCTGCCTGCACAGGGATTCTTAGATGAATGTGGCTGCTCCGTTTCTGACTACATTAGGAGTTGCAGAGCAAGTGTGACCAGAGATCGGGTGCCGGGAAGGTGCAGGGATTTTCATGTGGAAAATCTGGCCTGTGTACTACAAGGACTATGCAGGTGGGAAGCGACATTCATGTGTGGTCAGTTTTAATTTCTGAACCCAGTTTACAATCTCTAGTTCAACCACAGGCTGACCCCCAATTAAACCATGCCATGGACAGCCCCAATGGCACGAATACGGGGAAATCTCATTCTCCACAGGGCTGTCGGGAGCAGGGCAGAAAGGTAATTTTGCGTTTGGTCTTATTCATCAGCCTGCATTTTAATGCATTTTCTAATATGACCACCTGATCCAGAACCAGACCCACATTGTTCTCCCTGATAAGCCTGGGGGGAAAAAATTCCTCTAAGGCATCTTTCAAAGGGACTTATCTCTTTAAGTTTGCTGAGTTTCTGAGTGGGTGGAATAGGTTATGCTTTGCATTTCAAGAAATAGAACGAAATGCCACCAACAACACAGAATTTAAATAGTGGCATAGCTGGAGCTCAGAGTATGCTCTTCAAAGAAAACGTGCGATTTGACCCACACCTGAGACAAGTGTTGCTATGACTATTAATTGGATCCCCAAGTCATTGTTCTAAAATGGCTATCAGCACAACTCATATTTGCTTAGTGACTGCGATGGATTTTAGTCGGTAAACGATTGGGGTGAGGTAGTGTTAGTTTTGTACAAGAGGGAAAAAAAACGTTTTTTTTTTTTCTAAACTTTAGGTTTCTCATCTACTGTGAAGGTGTTATAACTAGCATAGTGATTAAGAGAGTAGGCTCTGTAGAACAGCAGACTGGGTTAAATCCTGGCTCCATCACTTGGTGGATTACTTACTTCTCCTCTCTGCCTCCATTCCCGCCTATTTCAAATGGGGGTGGTAATCACCTCATTGGAACGGTGTAAGAATTAAACAACATAAGTCATCTTAAGTGCTAAACACTGTGCCTTCCATAAAAAGTGCACATAAGTGTTTATTTCCATTATGATTGAAGTTCAGCTTAATATGACTGAGTGCCCGGTAAGTACCAGGAACGTTGCCAGTCTCTGTCTTTGAAAACCTTACATCTCGGAGAGCAGCACATCCTCTTGTGGTCTTATCACTAAAGAATATTTTACTGCTGAAGTTCCCTCCGCCCTTTCATTGCTTTATTTAAAGGTTTCCTTCCCTTCGTTCCCCTCCTTCTGCACACAGCCTCCTTCAACAAGGGGCTCCTGCCTCTTCTGCAAGATCTATGCCCCGTCACTTGTTCGGCGTCTAATACTTATAACCTTTTGTTACTGCATATATCTATTTTCTTCTTCCATGTCTCTCTTTCCCAACTAGAGTCTAAGCTCTTTGAGAGCAGGCAGCATATCCGTATCCTCCACTTTAAAGTCTGTTGGGTGAATTTTCTCTTAGGATAGAGGAGGATAGCTCTTAGAAAAATCCGTCTGTGGCTAGCAGGACCTTCCTAAGCTTAGAGAGAAATTAGAGAACTTTGCATACCTTCCACACACTCAGGCTGCTTCAGCCCTGGGAAGGTCTTAGCCGTCCTGGAGAGACTGTCAGGACGGAAAGACTACAGAGGCGAGGGGAGGACAGGATTAGAAGAGCCTTATTTCAGCTCTTCACACTTGTACTTTAAGCCTCTCCACAAAAGATCTCATCCTCCACACATGGAAAGAGAGTTAGGTTCATTATACTAAATTAGGAGTTCAAGGTGACGAAACTCTGATCTGACACATAAAGTTCATCACCTAGCATCTCATCTGTCTATCTATCTACATCTCTATCTATCTATCATCATCTCTCTGTCAGGAGTCAGTGCGTCCCCTTGGAGTCCCCGCAAGGGTCCAGCACAGCTGAGGGCACCGTCTGCCTTTGCACTGTGCCGATCATCCTAATGAGAAAGCCAGTTGGCCATAAACATAAGTAGGGCTGCGGTTCGTACCGCGTGCGTTGCTGCGCTCAGCAGTCGGCGCGCAGCCCTCTGCACCTACGGAGAGTCAGCGCTGTCTTGTTCACTGCGGTGCTGCTCACACTGTCACCGGAAACAACTGCAGGCTTGTGGGTGATGGACCGGACGCCAGGGATGAGGAGTGCCTTTCCCGTGTGTCTGCCCACGGCTTTCGTTAATGATTTTCCAAATGAATATGGTCTGCGTCCTCGCGTCCTTTAGAATGTGTAGGTTGGGCTCCGATGCTTTCAAAGCTGATGGTAAGATGCGCACTGTGCGGCCCCGCTCTGCCGAGGAGATCGGAATCGTTATTTGTCGTCTTCCTCTGGACAGACTGTAGGGTTAAACGGCTGGGGTTTTGAAACAAAAGATTTATACTACATTTTCTTTGTGCTATCCATCCACGCCTTCTGTAATAGGAGCCGGTCAGAAAGCCCTGTGTCTGGGTTGTCATTTCTCTCGCACGGTATATATTAGAGTCCAAACGACCTCTATACCATCAAGGTTCCACAAACCTTAAATTTAAGCTACCTGCCCTCCCGAAGTACCTAAAACAATAACTTTTTTTATGTTGCAACAAACATTACATTTAATGAGTACAGTGCACATGTAATGATACAGTGAATCAGTTTGAAGCCTCAAATAATGATTTCTGTTGGCACTATAAAAGGAATGTAATTTTTCTTGTTGAAATACCATTTTTCAGTTACTGCATGAGTGATGTGGTAATTATCCCCTACACCTGGGATTTAAATCCAATCCTACAAGCCCATTTTCTGTTTGCAAGCTGTCAGGCTGATGCATAGGCTTTGTTCTTATCTGGCAGTAGGCAAGGAATCGGTAATTCAGAAACAACAAAGCCACTGATGGGTCATCATGTAATCTGCACTGAAAATTGCAATCTGTAATGAGATTGGAAACGCAGATGAGGTGACTAAAATTGATTACCTACCATATCTGAAAATTTCAATTTTATTGCACAAATATGATCAAACTAGTCCATAAGTTTGGGGATTAGTTGAGAAAGAATAAAGATTCCTTTTAAATTAGGTGAATGCAGATAAGTTATTTAAATGTAAATTATTTGCTTTATAGCAATATGGTTGGTCTGCAGGGTGATTCATACGGCCACATATTTTAAGTTCCCTGATGGCATCATTTCTGCCCGGGAGTTCCAATTAGAGATGACATATACACTTTCAACTCTTAAAGAGAGTACAGCAAAGCAGACCATGAATGAAACTCACACCAATCCCCAGACCATAAAAATTCACCTTCATATGCTTATTATGGGGACAAAAATAATCATCTAGAAGCCTTGGGAGCTTCAAGAAACAAGCAGCAGGCTGTGCTTGGAATATTTGCAAACATTTTCCCCCCACTTACACTTACATCTTCTAAGGGGTCAAGCTTTGTGGGTTTAGCTCAGGAGTCAGAATGACAGACTCACAGCCTCTGCTTCCCACAGTGTAGACTTCATCGAATCTTAACACTGTAAGAGACATTGGTGATATTCTGGTCCAACTTCCAAGCTACTGTGAACATCTCTATTTCTCCTCAGCAACATGATGATAATTCCTACCCGTAGAAATTTAGCAGAACTTAGTGATCCTGAAATTAAAAACAAAAAATCATTAGGATGACAAAATTCAGAACGGATGACAATACATTCATATTATGTCACCAAAATACTTTACTTGTTAATCTAAAACATGTGCCATCCAGACTCAACTTGCCTTGTCCTTTTGGGGTGCCAAGGCAAAAAAGGTTTTTCTTTTATAACACTGGTGAGTTATAATGATGGATTTTGCAATTGCAAAAAACACTTTTGGAAAGTTTTCTTTTTAGCAAGAAAAGAATTCCCCTCTGACCGTTGTATTCATGGTCTTTACTTATACGAGCACAGTTGTTGAGAAGCTGGAAGGACACATTAGTGAGAAGCTGGGTCATGAGCTCCAGATTACTCTCCAGCATGAATTTTATAGAAGTATCTTCCCAGTTTCACTGGTCTCCCGTCTGTGTGTACAATCTTCTTAGACCTTTCTTCTTAACCATCCCTATCCAGAAGGGTCCTTCTTAGGAGAAATATTTATTATTATTATTATTATTAATAGTTTTGTCTCACTTTGCTTTTGCTTAGACTTCTTACATTGTGACTTTCCTGTTCACCTCCTCTGAGACCCAGAGAAAATCTGGTGGCAGCTGATACAACAAGTATTCATTGACGTTGATCTGCAAGTTCCAGAATGAATGAGGCTCAGTGGTACAAATTAACATTTGCTAGGCTTAATGTTCCATTGTTACTCGACCATTGTGTATACTCTTCTTCCAAAGGCGAAAGGAAAGAAAGGAAGAAATTGCTCATTCATTTATTAAGCTGTGTAAAGGTTTACAACATTCCAAGTACCATCTGCATTCATGGAACTGCTTTCATTATTCTCGCTCTTTTCCGTTTCAAATGTTAAACCCTTTCTTTCTGCAGTGAACTCACTTTCTCCTTTATATCCATTCTTCTCCTCGGAAAATCTCAGTATTCCTCTACAAGAAGATTTTTTTTAGTTTATTTATTTATTTTGAGAGAGAGAGAGAGAGAGAGAGAGAGCAGGGTAGGGGCAAAGAGAGAGAGGAGAGAGAGAGAGAGAGAGAGAGAGAGAGAGAGAGAGAGAGAATCCAAAGCAGGCTCCATGCTGTCAGCTCAGAGCCCGACACAAGGCTCGATCACACAAACTGTGAGATCATGACCTAAGCTAAAATCAAGAGCTAAAATCATTTTGCCACCAGAGCCACCAAGGCACCCTTCTACATGAAGATTTTTAATGCTTCTCATTTCTGGCCTCCAAATCTCACATTCAAAACATGTAAGCAAAGACGATGTCTGCTGTTCCTTCTCCCACATTACCCATCTTCTTCCTCCCAACACAAATCTGACTCCCAGCCTCTCTTTTTTATTGAAATGGTTTTCTACATGAACCCTAGTCCGAGCCACAGCAGTCTCTAGCCTTGCAGGGTCTCACTGCTTCCCATCATGCATCTCTAGAGTTCATTCTCCATAAAGCTAAAAGTTATCCTTTTAACACAGAAACTTGACCAGGTCACTCTTGTGCTTAAACCTCTCCAATGGCGTTATGTTACACTGAAAATAAAATGCAGACATCTTATACTGGTCTACAGTTATATGTCCTCTGCTGATACTGTCTCATACTATTCTCCTTCACTACTCTATAGGCAGGCTCTGCATCTTTGAACTCAACCAGCACGTTCCTGCAAGAGGGTCTTAGCCAGTTTATCTGCTTTGTATGGCTAGTTCCTTCTCCCCAGTCAGATCGCACCCAAATGATCCCTTCCGCAGAGAGGCCGATCTGATCAAAAATATCTACCCAGTCACTTTCTGCTGTAACATTCTCTTCGAATTCCGTGATGGCATCTACAATTTCTAGTATTTCTTTTCTTTATTTGAATTGTTATTTAATTTTTTGTCCTCTCCAACTCAGTTTAAGTTGCATGAGATCAGGTAACTTGTTTGTCTTACCTTTGAATCCCAGTCTTTGAAAATTGCATGGCACACAGTATGCATGAAGTAAAGATGTTAGGATAAATAGCAGTACTTATCTCCCACTTATTTTGTCCAATGCCTTTTTATTTATGTTATTCAGTTATCACTTTTCCATATCTTAATGCAGAACTGATGCTGTTGACCATCTCCCTTCTTGAAATTCTCTTGGCCTTTAAATTCTACATTACATATTCCGGTTTTCTTTCAACTTGCATAATTCCTCCGGCAGTCCTCTAATTAAAAAGTTAAGTTCCCACAATCTACATAATTGTCTTTCATCTTTCTCACTGTCTTGCTTGGGTATCTCAAATACCTCCATGAGTCCAATGGATATATCAAAGAAAAATTGCATGAGATGAGTTCAACTGATAAGAAAGACTTTATTCAAAACCATTGCAATAGAGAACTGTTGAACTCACCTCTGCAGAAACTAAAGTCAAGAGCTTTGTAAGCACTGGAGTGAGCTAGTGGAAAATACTTGAGAGAAAGAGTATTAGTGGGGAGGTTGATCAATGTGATTAGCCCATCTGAGTTTGCTAATTGGTGCTTATTGAAGTTAGGCTCATACCCTTCCATAGAGACTGAGAGATAAAAGCACTCTTTCTTGATGATTACATTTCAAAGGGATGGTTCCCAGGTCCTTGAGAAACACATTCCTGGGTTATAAAACTGGCAAGAGACTGGGAGAAGATTTACATCTCAAAGGGGCAGAGAAAGAATTTACAATTGCAAGTTTTCTTAAGTAAATGCACTAAGAAAAGGGAGGTCAGGATCTTTAGACTGTAAGAAGTCCGTCTAAAGTTTAGTCACACTGAAGAGCACATTAAGGGAGTCTTGATCCGATGCATTTCTCAGGTCACCTTCTGCATTTGGATGTTCAGATCTGATGTCCTTGACAAGCTCTGATCCTGTGTCCTCCCTTGCCTGCTGAATACCTCCCCTAGGGTACCCCATGTTCACATCTAACTCTTCATGTTTAAAACCAAATCTTATCCTTTTTTTTTTTTTTTTTTTTAGTTGAGATGTAATTGACATAAAACACTATGTGTTAGTTTTAGGTGCACAACATAATGATTTGATATACCTATGTACTGCGAAATGATCACCACAGGTTTACTTAATATCCATCACCACACATAATTACATATTTCTTTCTTGTGATGAGAATTTTTGATTTACTCTCTCAGCAACTTTCAAATAGACAATACAGCATTGTTATGACAGTGCTGACTCCGGCATAGTCACCATGCTCTACGCTATACCCCCAGGGCTTCTTTATCTTATAACTGAAAGTTTGTACCTTTTGCCTGCCCTCACCCATTTTGTGTATTCCCCACCCCCCACCCCCCACCCACTTCCGGCAACCACCTCTCTTCTTTTTTGTCTGGGTTTTTTGTTTGTTTGTTGGAGATTCTACATAACAGTGAGATCACATAGTATTTGTCTTTCTGTGCCTGACTTATTTCACTAAGCATAATGCCCTCAAGGTCCATTCACATTGTCCCAAATGGCAGGATTTACTTTTTTTTTCTTTAAATAACTGAATGATATTTTATACACACACACACACACACACACACACACTACATTTCTTTTCTATTCTTCCATCAATGGACACTTAACATTGTTTCCATGTGTTGGCTATTGAAAATAAAGCCGCAGTGAACACAGAGATAGGTGCAGACATTTTTTCAAGATTTCATACTTTCATTTTCTTTAGGGAAATACCTAGAAGTGGAATTGCTGGGTCATACAGTAATTCTATTTTTAATTTTTTGAGGAACCTCCATACTCTTGTCCACGGTGGCTGCATCAACTTACATTTGTACTCACAGTGCACAAGGGTTCCCTTTTCTCCACATCATCACCAACACTTACTTGTTATTTTTTGTCTTTCTGATAACAAGACATCCTAACAGTTTGTACAGTGGCATCTCCTTGTGGTTTTGATTTGCAACTACTCTTCTTTTCTTTTGAAATGATTCTTACATTTATTATTTTCTTATTTTTATTGGCACTACTTTTATTAACTGAGTGCCATTTTAACTACTTGTGCTACCTCCAATCTTGCCTGCTCAGATTGGTTCTCTGGCAATTTCCCTAAAATACTCTTTAAGCACAACCCTATTCTACAAAATCTTCAATGACTGTTCATTGTATGCATGGTAATGATAGTGTCCATTCTAGAGTTAGAAATATTTCTTTTTTACAAAAGTTTATTTATTTATTTTGAGAGAGAGAGAGAGAGGCAGGGGCAAGGGAGAAAGAATCCCAAGCAGCCTCTGTTGTGAATGCATAGTGCACAGCCTGATATGAGGCTCAAACCCATGAACAGTGAGATCATGACCTGAGCCAAGATCAAGAGTCAGATGCTTAACCGACTGAGCCACCCAGATGCCCCTAGAAATATTTCTTAATACTCACGATGGCAAGACTTCATAATTACATAAAAGACTCTTTTTTAAAGTTTTTTTAAATTATTATTTATTTTTTTTAATTAATTAGTTCAGTTATTAAATTTACATCCAAGTTAGTTAATATATAGTGCAATAATGATTTCAGGAGTAGATTCCTTAATGCCCCTTACCCATTTACCCCATCCCCCCTCCCACAACCCCTCCAGTAACCCTCTGTTTGTTCTCCACGTTTAAGAGTCTCTTATGTTTTACCCCCTCCCTGTTTTCATAGTATTTTTGCTTCCCTTCCCTTATGTTCATTTCTTTTGTATCTTAAACTTCTCATATGAGTAAAGTCATATTATATTTGTCTTTCTCTGACTAATTTTGCTTAGCATAATACCCTCTAGTTCCATCCACATAGTTGCAAATGGCAAGATTTCATTCTTTTACATTGCCCGGTACCGTTCTTTTTTATCCATTCATCAGTCAATGGATATTTCAGCTCTTTCCATACTTTGACTATTGTCAGTAACACTGCTATAAACATGGGGGTGCATGTGCCCCTTCAAAACAGCACACCTGTATCCCTTGGATAAATACCTAGTAGTGCAATTACTGGGTCGTAGGGTAGGTCTATTTTTAACTTTCTGAGGAACCTCCATACTGTTTTCTAGAGTGGCTGCACCAGTTTGCATTCCCACCAACAATGCAAAAGAGATCGTTTCTCTGCATCCTCACCAACATCTGTTGTTGCCTGAGTTGTTAAAGTTTGCCATTCTGACAGGTGTGAGGTGGTATCTCATTGTGGTTTTGATTTGTATTTCTGTAATGATGAGTGATGTTGAGCATTTTTTCATGTGTTGGTCGGCCATCTGGATGTCTTCTTTGGAGAAGTGTCTATTCATGTCTTTTGTCCATTTCTTTGCTGGATTATTATTATCATTTTTTTTTTTTGGTTGTTGAATTTGATAAGTTCTTTATAGACTTTGGATACTAACCCTTTATCTGATGTTATTTGCAAATATCTTCTCCCATTCTGTAAGTTGACTTTTAGTTTTGCTGATGGTTTCCTTCGCTGTGCAGAAGCTTTTTATTTTGATGAGGTCCCAATAGCTTTTGTTTCCCTTGTCTCCAGAGACATGTTGAGTAATAAGTTGCTGCAGCTGAGGTCAAAGAGATTCATTTTGAGTTTATTTTGGGGCATGGGGTAAGAAAATGATCCAGGTTCATTTTTCTACATGGTGCTGTCTAGTTTTCCCAGTATGGTTTACTGAAGAGATTGTCTTTATTCCATTGGATATTTTTTTCCTGCTTTGTCAAAGTTTAGTTGTCCATACATTTGTGGGTCCATTTCTGGGTTTTCTATTCTGTTGATCTGAGTGTCTGTTTTTGTGCCAGTATCATTCTATTGTGTTTTTTAAATGTTTATTTATTTTGAGAGAGAGAGAGAGAGATAGAGAGAGGGAGAGAGAGAAAACAAACAGGGGAGGTGCAGAGATAAAGGAGAGAGAGAATCCAAAGCAGGCTCCATGCTGTCAGCACAGAGCCTTATGCGGGACTCAAATTCAGAAAACAGTGAGATCATGACCGGAGCCAAAATCAAAAGTCAGATGCTTAATTGACTAAGCCACCCAGGTGCCCCAAGACTCTATTGTTTTTAGCCACTTTGGATGCTTGCAGAATGGAAGTAGTAATAATTAAGTAAGAAAAATAGTGACAAGAGAAGAATGTGGTCCTATGTATTGGAATGATGGCTTTACAATGACATAAGTGATATTAACAAAACAGAGTTTAAGAAAAAAAAAGGGAGTATCTCCATTCCTGGTCTTTAAACAATCTCCATTAGATCAGCCCTTAGTATTTAATCTTTTTGTTGTCCCCAGTCCACTTGGATTTACTTCTAATGTTTGCCACAACCTAAGTCAAAAGTAACTGTTTATCTGTTTTTTTATTTCAGATATAGATTTATAGATACTATATATCTATATATCTTGCAAAATGAATTCTAGAAATTTATTCACTGGTCAGTCCAATCACATGACTGTGAGATGCAATTACTAGTAAAATTGCCTGCAGGCAAGGAGAGGGTAGTAAAATCAGCTACTTATTATGCTCAATCAAGAGAAAATTCTAGGATTACTAATGTCCCTCACAGTACCAGATGGTATCATAGGTAGTCATGGGATTCATAGAAACATGTATTTCTGTTGTTTTGCTCACCTACCCCCTCAGACATTTTTGTATTGTAGCCAGAGAATTTTCTTTGTTAAAATAGTAATTTTTATTGTGAAAATCAGGATGGACATAGCATTCTAGGTACTCAGAATACAGATGCCAAGCTTCTCTATTCATGTTTATGTATACGGGTTAAATACTCAAACCAAGCCTAACGAAAGGCATTTACAGAAACTAAATTGATCAGTGTGTATCTGGCTAGCTCCATTTAAGGACAAGAAGTCTACTGGATTTGGAGACACTCCTAATTCTGTCAATATAGACGAATTATCTATTCTGAAGTAGTGATATTTTATGAAGTTATTCTATATATTGGTCAACTATAATATCGAAATCATTTTGCATTCATTAAGCAATGACACAATTCATTATTATATTATATTATGTTAAACATTCATTTAAAGGCTTAGTGATTATAACATTCATTCTCAGTATTTTAATATTTCAAATGTGCTATTTTTCAATCATAAAATTCGGGGAATATATCACCAAACCTATCGGACATTTTCTTGTATATGTGGTTGTCTAATATTTTATTAGTTTAGGTAGTACTAACACAGCCTGAATCTAGGTGACTGAATTCAATAGAAGTTTATTTCTTACTCAGATAAAACCTATTTGACAGTAGGACTGTCTTCTAAGTTCAATGTAGGCTTTGATATCAAGCCTGCTGATTCGAAGAGAGACATGGAGACATGCTTCTTAAATTCTCTTACCTGGAACTGACACACAAGCACTGAGAATTGGTTACACAGTCCCTTCAGGTTTCAGGGGCCCAGGAAATGTACTGTCTGTCCAGGCACCTGCTTCTCTGTGATCTACAGCTTGAAGCAGGATCATAGATCTTCTGTACCCAGCTAGCTAGTCCTGCCACAAATCCCTGTATTTAGGTATTTAGGCAAAAATCTGTTGACTTAGTTATTTACATCTTAAAACAAAGATCCATGACTCATTTGAATTATGCAAAAGAACACACATTTGAATAGATTACAAGTTTAGATAGAGCAATCCCTGTAAAGTTGTATTACTAAAAGCTTATATCAGGACAGTAACTCTTTCTTGAGTTTGAAGGCTTCCAAAACTGGTATTTAAATTGAATTCCCTCTACATAAGAGAGAACTGAAGAAAATGAAGAAAATTGGATTTCTTAAATAAAATGTAGAGTTCATTATGAATTTTAAAATGTTTTTTTCAATAAATATTTCATTCAAGTTATAAAGCAAGAGAGATTATTTAAAGATGGAGTCAAAAGAAAATATTTGGAACTAGAGCACTGGTTGGGAAACTATGGCCAACACAACAAATCTTGTCAATAGACTGTGTTGTAAATAAAGTTTTATTGGAACAGAGCTACATCTATTCACTTACATTTTGCCTATGACTGCCTTTACATATTGCCTTTTAAACATAATAATAGCAGAATTAAGCAATATGCCCTGCAAAGCTAAATATATATATTATCTGGCCCTGAACAGAAAAATTTTGCTGACCTCTGTACTATAGGAATAATTCTCCTCACCATACATACCACCAATAGTGTAAGGGAAGAGGTTTATCAGCATCTAGAAAAATTTTCACAAAAATAGTCTCTTAATTGAATGATGACAGGTTTGCCTCACTTCGTTTTTAATCTCACACTTTAGAAAAAGATCAAAGGATATTATTTTATTTTCAATTATAATGACTAATTAAATTCCCTTCATTTTAGATAGTACTTATCTTGTCCTTTGGGGAATACATTAATTATTTTATCGGCTAAAAATTATATCAGAAAGATAACATACTTTAACATATTTTACATTTGTGTTTTCATGGTTAAAAATTTTTTTATGTTTATTTATTTTTGAGAGGGAGAGAGAGGGGGACAGAATGAGAGAGAGAGAGAGAGAGAGAGCATGAGTCAGGGAGGGACAAGGGGAAAGAGAAGGAGACACAGAATCCAAAGCAGGCTCCAGGTTCTGAGCTATTAGCACAGAGTTGGATGAGGGGCTTGAACCCACAAACTGTGAATCATGACCTGAGCTGAAGTCAGACGTCCAACCGACTCGGCCACCCAGGTGCCCCTGTGTTTTCATTTTTAAATTTACAGTGTATTTACTCATTTTGTATTTAAATTATATCAGATATTTGGTTCAACAAAATATTTATAAATTTTAGTCAGAATATCTATTCTCATTAAGCTTCAGTGTTTTAATCACTAGAAAGTTCCCACTATTCCACTGAGATGGATGTTTGAATTAAAAATAAACAGGTATTAATCCAGTTACTTTGAAGTCACCTATCAATTCATACAGTGAGTGACAAACACCTCCTTCAGGAAGCTTCTAGAAATGATTAGTAAATAAAAGCAGGGGTACTGAATGAATGAAAAGTTCCTGAAGTCCAGGGTTAGAAACCATAGGAGAGTCGTCACTGTCTTCCCTTGTAAGGGTTGGCTATGAGAATAGTTTGTCACAGTGAGTGTTACTTGCGGTGACTACCGGGAGAAAGTGAAAGTTCAGATTTGGCTTTTCATGAGCTAAATAACCTTGGAAAGGTAACCTTTTGTTCATCTATAGAGAAGAAAGAATAGGCTGGTGGTTTCTCATCTTTAGTAAATCTAACATAAGTTAGAGATATATGTATTTCAAAGCATGCTTGCTCTTATAGACAGATGATAGATGGATGGACAGGTGACAGATCTTCCTTCATAAGAGGTGGTTCTGAGAAAGGGTGATTAGCAGTGAGTGATACACAGAATGACTAAAGGGAGGGGCGCCTGGGTGGCTTAGTCAGTTAAGCATTTGATTTTGGCTCAGGTCACGATCTCACAGTTCAGTTCATGAGTTTGAGCCCCACGTCAGACTCCACGTTATCATTGTGGAACCTGCTTGGGATTCTCTCTCTCCCTCTCTCTCTCTCTCTCTCCCTCTATCTCTTCCTGCCTCTGTCTCTCTCTCTCTCTCTCAAAATAAATAAATAAACTTAAAAAATGACTAAAGGGAGAGATGGGAAGAGAACTGGCATGAAAGGCAGAGCTTTAGGGTTCTAAAGTTCAGATTCTGATTTTATGTATAAATGTATACATACAGAGGGAAAGTGAGAGTGAGAGTAAAAAAGCCATGGAACCCTTCCCCCACCCCCCACAATCTTATAAATTAAAAATTTTTTTTAATCTTTATTTATTTTTCAGAGAGTAAGAGAGAGAGAGAGAGAGAGAGAGACAGAAACATGAGTGGGGGAGGGGCAAGGAGAAAGAGAGGGAGACACAATCCGAAGCAGGCTCCAGGCTCTGAGCCGTCAGCATAGAGCCCGATATGGGGCTTGAACCCATGGACCATGAGATCATGACCTGAGCTGAAGTCAGATGCCCAACCGACTGAGCCACCCAGGTGCCCCTCTTATAAAATTTAAAATGCAATACGGACAAAACAATCCAATAATTGAAATGGAGGATAAGAGGTCTAGGTGCCCATCCCCTAGTCCATCCAACTTTTCTGTTGCTCTTAAGGCCTTTTTTAGGAATCAATAATGGAAAGCAGTATTTGAAAACTGCTTTTAAAAATAATATCTAACCTTCTGATTTTTACATTGTTTAAAATCTCTCTTTGTTAGTGTAGCATTTCCTGACCCTTTCACTCTATTTCTTCTCTAACTGCCTCTCCTAGTTTCTGCAGTATTTTTTTTTTAATTCTTCCATGCCCTGCATTTTGAAAGATCATCTCTGATTATACTGACTTCTTGAATTTTTAATTACTTTTCAATTCATTTGGTCTGGTCTTACCAGTAGACTGTGAGGTTCTCATTTACCCCCTGCTGCTACCCTAGCACTTAGCATGGTGCCTTAGTGACCACTATAGTATATTAATACGTACAGAAATTAGAAAGGGGTATGGCTTGATCCATCACTCTGTACTATATCCATACTTATGTTGGACCTACTCTTGAGTACAGAGTTTAATTCTATACTCTAAGTGCTGCGAAATACAAACCCACAGTAATCCTGTAAGATTTCACTGTCCATACTACATTTTATTTTAGCCAGAGAAAGGGAGCTAACTAATCAAATTATTTAATGTTATGGTACCCTGTATCACATACGCCTTACCTAGTTCTTTCATTAGGTGGTGGTAGGGGGAGGGGGGTTAGTTGTCAGGCTGTTGAAAACTCTCAACAGTATCTACTGTAGTTATACAAATCAAATTCCTGGGTCCTGCTACTGAAAAGAGTTCTGATAATTATTATCCATCCCAAAAAGTGAATGACCCAAAAGAGAGTATTCTGAATATTGAAATAGTAATTTTGTACTTTAATGGATTGTGTTGGACAGGTACTCGTAGTTGATAGTTCAACTAGGATCCCCCTGGCTTAAACAAATTAAAAAAGATCACTAAATGTAATGGCTATTTGAAAGTTAGAAACAAACAGAAACAAACAAACAAAAAAGAATATGTGTGCATACGTGTATGTGATTTAAAATGAAAAACTCATATATATACCAGAGAAGACAAGTGAACTTCCATCTCAAGATGAACCCAGCTAAGTTACATAGGTACTAGAACACTGTGAAAGGTCTACTAAGCTGTCCCGAGTCTTATTTGTACATTACTGTCAGGTAAAGCAGAGCAGAACATATTTCAGCATTTGAAATCCCTCTGGTGACTACATTGCTTATCTATAGTCACTTTTCAAAAGCCATAAAATCACCCGATGTATTAAAAACAAAATGCTCCATTTTGGTAGTCTGGAAATATTTGTAGGGACCTAAAAGCTAAAACAAATGGTTGTCTTTATAAAAAGTTGTTACCAATGCCTATTCAATAGTGGAGGT
Source organism: Panthera leo (assembly GCF_018350215.1). Taxonomy (NCBI): domain Eukaryota; kingdom Metazoa; phylum Chordata; class Mammalia; order Carnivora; family Felidae; genus Panthera; species Panthera leo. The sequence goes on along the minus strand of NC_056684.1, from coordinate 75,670,705 downwards.
ATTCTGCATTTTTATTTCAGTAGTGAAGACAGATGATCCATCCACATCGTCTCACTCGTTGTTCCTTAGTATAATGGCTTTTATATATAAGATGAGTGATTGTGAGGAGAGTTATAGTCTTTGGCCAGAGAATAGGATAAAGCTACCAGTCCCTTCTGATGATAAAATGAACATGGGCTATATTAAAAATTCTTGCAGTAAGAGACATAATTCTGGCTCTGGTGGATTAATTTGTAAAGACTAGCCTTTCCACCTATAAGAATTAGGAAGCCTGGATAAAACAAAGTGAAAAATGAAAATCAATTTGGATGCATTGGCTAAAATACAAACTCAGCAAGGACTAGAGAAGCCAAGATCTTAGAGAAATGCTGGGAAGAAGGGAATAACTGAGAAGTGAGCGTAATACTCAGTTCTGCTTTTTCCTTCCAAATGTTTACTTATTCATAAATGATGGCCGAGCCATGAAAAGCTAAGACTTCAGTCTCCTAAAGCCTGGGAGACAAAAACTGGAGTTAGGAGCTGTCAAAATGGGATGCCCTGGGCCTGTCACTGGAATTTCTAAAAGTATCTCTTCTGAGAGCAAGAGTGACATCTTATGAGACAAGGGCAAATCAGAAAATATATCAGTCTTCCTAAAATTAAAACCAGGCTTGAATCAGCTCAATCACAGAGTGGGTTGATCCATTTTATTCCTAGCCTAAAATCATGTCAAAAACAAACAAACAAACAAACAAAAAAAATCCTTGATAAAAGAGAACCAAATCCTTCAGGCTCTCAAAATACTTCTACAAATATTCTCACATGCTTATTACCATTTGGTGCAAAGTTACTGTACTTACCAAGAGACATTGCCAAGTGACAAAATTATAAGAATATAAGTGACAGTAGGAAGAGAGCCACAGGAGATACAGATTTTACAATTACTTAACACAGATTTAAAAAAAAATTAATTTATTTATTTTGAATGAGAGAGGGAGAGAGAGACAGAGAGGGAGGGAGGGAGAGGAAGGGGCAGAGAGAGAGAGGGAGAGAGGGAATCCCAAGCAGGGTTCACACTGTCAGTGCAGAGCCCAATAGGGGCTCCAACACACGAACCACGAGATCATGACCCAAGCCGAAATCACAAGTCAGACACTTAACTGAGCCACCCAGACACCTCTGAGCACAGACTTTTAATTAGCAATGACAAGTATGGAAAGAGCCCAATGTCCATCGATGGATGAATGGATAAAGAAAATGTGGTGTGTGTGTGTGTGTGTGTGTGTGTGTGTGTATATATATATATATATATATATATATACACACACACATACATACACAATGGAGTATTACTCGGCAATCAAAAAGAATGAAATCTTGCCATTTGCAACTACGTGGATGGAACTGGAGGGTATTATGCTAAATGAAATTAGTCAGAGAAAGACAAAAATCATATGAGGACTTTAAGAGATAAAACAGATGAACATAAGGGAAGGGAACCAAAAATATTATAAAAACTGGGAGGGGGACAAAACAGGAGAGACTCATAAATGTGGAGAACAAACTGAGGGTTAGGGGAGGGGTTGTGGGAGGGGGCGATGGGCTAAATGGGTAAGGGGCACTAAGGAATCTACTCCTGAAATCAGTGTTGCACTATATGCTAACTAATTTGGATGTAAATTTTAAAAAAGTAAAAAATAAAATTAAAAAAAAAGACTGTAGATGAGGGGTGCCTCGGTGGCTCAGTCAGTTAAGTGTCTGATTTCAGCTCAGGTCATGATCTCGTGGTTTGTGGGTTCAAGCCCTGTGTTGGACTCTGCTGTCACAACAAAGCCTGCTTCAGATCCTCTATCCACCCCCCCTCTGCTCCTCTTGTACTCTCTCTCTCTCTCTCTCTCTCTCTCAAAAATAAAAAAAATAAATATTTAAAAAAGAATATAGATGACAAGATGGGGAATCTATGAAAAGGAATCAAATGAAAATTATAGAATTGAAAATTGCAATAACTATAATTAACTCAATATATGGATGTAATAGAAGATCCAACAAATGTATCTTTGTTTATTTTTATATCTTCCGCCACTAGCATATGTTTCATAAGAACAGGGACTTTGTTTATTGTTCCTCTGCAATATCTAAAATAATACCTGATACATAGTAATACTCAACAAATAGGCATGAAATGAATGACTGAATAATAGCTTGTCGAGAGGCAGATACAGTGTGATCGGCTTTTAAGGCCAGAGTTGTAAGCAAGGAGATAAAAAAGAAAAAGGTATGGGGGGAAATATTTGTTGGCAGAAGGGCAGCAAAAGATGAAGCTAGGAAAAAGCCGCAGATTCATAGACCAAGCCTTCACTTGATTTGTTCTCTTATTTGCTGCCCTCTACTGCTCTCAGCTGCCCCCGCAATAATGAGACTTCTAGTTGAATACAGGAAGAAATGGTTGAAGGCCACCTGTGGTTATGCACCTGCTACACAATTATGGGCTGCCTGCAAGAAAAAAATGAGTTACTAGGTTGGTTTGAACCTCAATAGGAGACTGATAGAACCAGTAAGTGTCATGATAAAGCTTGTCTCATTCAAATAGCGCTCGTCTCTGAACCTCTTGTGAGGGGCTGCAGAAAAACCCCGTCTTATAATCCTCTATGGCTTTGCAGTGGACCAAGGGGAGGGGGGGTTACATGAACCACTTTCCTCTCTTTCTGTCTCAACTTAGGCATCAGGCAAGGTAATTTTATAGTACCTGTGTTTCGAAACTTATATGTTATTTAAAGGAGCCATAATAACTGGAAAAGCAGGCAGGAAAAAAAAGGGGATGAGGAACACTGGGAGGAACCAAGTAGCCCAGATGGTTTAGAGGCAATGGTTCTCAACTTCAGAGCTTTTTCTTGCAGCTCTAAATACCTTCAAATTAATAGTAAGAGGGAAAGAAAAGGATTAGCTTTAGTTACAGGTAGTTAGACCATAAAGAAATGCTGAAGGCAAACAAACAAACAAACAAACAAATGACTGAAGTTAAATATCTCCAAAGAGCTTTTCCCAGTCTCTCTAGCACACAGTTTTTTCTTTGAGAACGTTCTCCTTTGAAGTGCAATGGTCATGTTACATGGGCTCTCCAATTTAGCCTGCTTCTTGGTTTCTTTTCTGTGATTATCATTGTTAGTGGTGTCTCCTTGAGGACAGTGTCAGACATCCCTGCTGGACCAGAGCTAGGTAAAAACAGAAGAGTCTGAAAGGAAATAGTTGAATACCAAGTCAAGTTCCTGGGCAGAGAGATGTTGGAGTCCATGGCCAGGACGTCATTCCTAGAAGAGCCAACAAGAGATACCAGAATCCTAGAAGTCAAATACGTGAGGTACACTACTCTTGGCAGTAAGTGAAGGCTTCTTAGAACAAAAACTGGCTGGAGCAAGAGCTAACTAGAGCGTTCTCCCTAATTTATAGACACCAGCACTCTGTGAAGGTGTAGGAACAACATTTTCAAATTCAGCTCCAAGGGGCAACCCACTCTTTCACTATATATTTTATAATACCAAAGTCGTAATGGGGAGTTGGATTCTCTCTCAATCAGTCCAATTCCCAAAAGCTATGTAGAGCAATTAAAAGAACACTTGGAGGCCTGTGAAAATATTATGCTTTGCAGAGTTTGAGTAATTATTTTTGCTTAGCTTATCTGTGATTTTACATAGTTCTAGTTATAAGTGGTGATGTTTTAATTACAGAAAAGAGGGCTCTCTTCATTGAGACATGGCAGGAGAGCAGGTAGAAGTTAGTGACAGTGGCTTGAAGGATTATAGACAACTCTGTCAGAAGTGTGCTAACCACCCCCCAACACACACCTGTACGTATAAATACATACACACAGCGCTATACAAGTGATTCCGCTGGAGCCCGTTAGCTATTTATTTTATTCCTTTAAAACAGTGACTTGTGATCCAATAATGCACTATGAAACTAGGTAAGGGGGCTGTTTTTTGTCAGTCAGTGTGTCATGGTATAATTTTACCCATCATTATTTCAGCTGAAGGTGGCATTTAGGAGTTCATTAGTGATTAATAGAGCCCTCCATTGCCCAGAGATGATCTTAGATATTTAAGGAAAGCATTTAGTTCAGATTGACAGTCTTTCTACCCTTACAATGTCTGTAAAACAAACAAAGTAAAAAGTTATGGCGAATTCTATTAAGAAGTGTATATTTCATGTAAATTTCCCATACACTGTAAGCAGGGTCGACAATAAGACATGGCTCTCTCTCTCCCAGCAAGCTTCATTTCCCTATCAAAAGAGAGCAGTGCCTGCAAGGTCTGAGTAGAAGACTCTTACCATTTTTCAACACCGTCGCTCTCTTTTTATGTTTTGTTCATAATGGCAACTGTCTGGCTTGATACATTGGTTCTGATGCTTTCACCTGCTTGTTGTCATTCAGGTGCTAAACGAGGAGGATGAATATGTATAATTCTTTCAAGAGTGCATTAGAATGACCCATCTTGGCATATTTTATGACACATCCCACCAGACCCTGATTATTTTGTGAAGTTGGCATTCAAGTTATACTGGTTGGCTTTTGATAGCTTTTGCCAACTTCCTCTGAGCATATGATTAATCAGTACAATAAAACGGGACACTCTAAAATGCAGGATTGATGCATGGGTAAGGATTTTAAAACTTTCATTCCTTTATCAGTCATTTGAGACAGTTTTAGTGGCTCGTTACCGGAAAGTATTTTAGGAAATTTTCCCTTTTTGATCACTGTGCCAGCATTGTATAGCCTCTCTGGGAAGAAATGGGTCTTTTGATTTTGATCAAGCTTCTTTCTTCCAGAATGACGATGTAGTGTTTTCTTCTTTAGTATATTGTCAGGTGCCTTTTGACAGAGAGAAACCAATAATAGCGGGGGAATCTTAGGCCAAATTAGTTCAAAAGGCTTCTTCAGAAAGAAGTCTGGGATTGAAATTGGAGAAGGCTCTTCTATATATGCCTGTTGTAGGCTACCAGGAAAAACATACTGAAAGTTGGAAATTTGCTATTGTTTTTATTCACTTACTCATCTAACACATTCTTAGTGAGCCCTATGGGTCAGGCACTAGGAAATGAACGATGGTACAGAGTCAGTGGAGAGTCCCTGTCCTTAAGCTATTCGTAGTTTAGTTGTGGAGAAAGAGAGGATGAATGTATGGAAAAAAGTGCCTTCATTCATAGAGCATCACATTAAACACAATCTTTCTGAGTTTAAAGGATGGGAAAAAAGTGTTTGTAGAAATCAGCTAATAATTATTCAGACCTTAAAACTCTGCCTTTAGTAAATACCTTAGTAAAGATCATGGCTTCGTATTGTTGACCTTAAACCACAAAGCAGCAAAGGCAGACCAGACCAGCTCAGAATGTAGGAAAACATAAATGTGTATATTACAGAAAACAAGATTCAGTTTGGACCATTATTTTCTTAGTCACATTGTTTAAAAGTTATCATTTCCTTCCTGCGAAGAATTTGGTTTCATTTAAGGACACACTATACATCTTTCACATTTGGTTTAATTCAGGTGTATCTGTTTAAGTCTATACACTTTTCTTTAAGATTGATCATTAAGTGATTTGGGGGGCGGGGAGATTATTTTCGTCATCTTTTTTTTTTTACATTTATTTATTTTTGAGAAACAGAGAGAGACAGAGCACAAGTGGGGGAGGAGCAGAGAGAGAAGGAGACACAGAATCTGAAGCAGGCTCCAGGCTCCGAGCTGTCAGCCACAGAGCCCAACGCGGGGCTCGAACTCACAAACCATGAGACCATGCCCTGAGCCGAAGTCAGATGCTTAACTGACTGAGCCACCTAGGTGCCCCTATTTTTGTCATCATTGTGCAGTGCCAAATTACAGAATCTTTTAGCTATTGCATGTACGTACTGGAACTGGCTGAACAACCCTAACGAGTACGATACAAACTCTAGTTGCCAGTGGCAGTTTTGCAGAATCCCATCTCACCCAGGAAAGTTAAGTGTTGCCAAGACAGGGCTAGAATCGCTGTGGGTTTCCGTTCTTTACAAGGCCTTTTAGGGAGAGGAGGAGTCAAAGAGGATGCACAGGAGTACGAGAAGAGGTGAAGAAGACTCATCTGGTTCTGGAGGCTTAGCACACTTTATCATATTTCATTACGTCTCAGCAGAAGTAGCAATACTGATTCACCAAAACACTGTTGCATGTCTCTTTCCAGAGCTCTTTGTATTCATCCTCATTCCTACTATTGGCAACACCAGAGGGTGATTGGGTTGGAGGAATTTTTAGCTCCCTGTAATTTCCATCCATGTCCCCTCAGTGACCCCAAATAAACGTACTGAGTAAAAACGTATTTGTATACAAAGTGTCAATGCAATTCTTCTACTTCTTCCTCCTCCAGTTGGATTTGGTCCCTAAGTGCCTCTTACCCAGAGATCTTGAAGGCATTCCTGTTTCTTGTGGGTTTTTTTGTCCCCCATCAGAACAATGAATGAGGACTAGACAGGATAAACCATGGAAGGTAGAAAGTTACATGCAAGGTACATCCATTCAGTGCTCATTTACCCTACACTCAATGGATTTCACAGAATAAAGTGAGCACAGAGAGCTGCCAGTGAAGGAAAAACAAGTGACCAAAAGGCAAATCCTGTGAACAATAGCAGCAGTCAATGTTTATTTAACACTTACTCAATGCAGTTACTGTTCTGTATGCTCTGGTGCATTTTAGAACATTAACCCTTAGTCCATTTAATTCATATTTGTACCCTCAGCAAGTTTAGGAGCCATGACTTGGCCCTAGGTGGTCTGACCCTCGAGTTCTGTTCTTATACTTGGAAAGCACCATCTGCTCTCTCTAGCAACTCAAAGGGGGTCCAGAACAATTGCCCTGATTTGTAATATGTTAATGGCAATTTCAGCTTTAGGGGAGGGGGCGCCTTTGGATCCTATCTTTCAAGACTTTGAATTTCATTGATCATTTGATATTTAACAGGGAGTCAGTGCTGGTGAAAACTGGGTACCACTGACTCTTGAGTCTAGGAGGTAAAAGACGCTCTATTTTCTTAATGCTCTGTGGAACATATTGTAAAGTTAAAACTGTTGTTGATTTCACAGACCAAGAATTCAGAGAGGAGGCCATTTTGAAAACTAACAACTCTGTGTTGATTATGGGTCAGTTAAAAAATATGGACCAGGACTATGTGTACCTTCCCCTTTCCCTCCAGGTACCACTGCATTCAGATGGAGACTTCTTCAGGAACAGGGACTCACTCCTTGTTTGTTAAGGATGGATTTATCAACATGAAATCAAATACATCTGCTCCTCATCATATCATGGTGAGTCTGAGAACAAGCAGATAATCTGTGCAGACTTTAAGAGGTAAGATGCTACTGAACGTTTGATTTCTTATTTTTCTTTTTCATGAAAAATAATAAACGGAGGTGCCTAACATTAATACACAGTGTCCAAAACAGAAGCTGGGAGAAACCTTTGCTAAGCAGAGGCTGACTTTCCAAAAGCAAATGCACAGGGTTCCAGACAAAGAGCTGAGAAACAAAAGCCCAGGCTGCTTTGCCCAGTTAAAAGAGTTACATTTTGAAAGAAGCGACCATGACTGCTAAAACATTTTTTTTTAATCTATAGGGAAAGACATATGATACCGACTATCTTCTGCTTTCTGGTCTTTTGAGTTCATTTTCCAAATCTATACACTAAGGCAGTCGAGAATACAGTAGAATAAATGTGTCCAGGGAAGAAATAAGTGCATTGGGGAATTGAATGGAAATGATAAAAATCACTCACTCTTCTTTATTGAAATAATTAAATATGAAGTGGAGTGGAGAGTTCAGATGAATTCTAATAGTAATTGAATTGGCACTCAGGAGTTACCTTATCTGCATTGCCACGATTCAAAACTCCCCACAGTGTTTTCTCTCAGTCCACACCATATTAATTATGCCTCTCATCCACCATCTTGTTTGTGAGCAAATTAGTTAGTATGCATCAAGTAGCATCCAGCTATCCTAATGGGGATCAGAAAGTAGTTATTCCATCCCTCATAAAAATGGCATTCATTTCTCTAGCGATACCAACTGCCATAGGGGACTTTCCTTTCCTGCTTCATGAAAAGAACAAAGGTTTCTGTTTTGTGTAACTCAGATAGATGATCCTGCTTCCTTTAGCTGAGAGAAAATCTTGGGGCTTGATTCTTGTCAACTCCATCTCCAGAAGTATTTGGCTTTCCACAAGTAAGTTTTCTCTTTTATGTGTGTCTTCACGGATCCTACCTACTGTGTATTGCTCCTGCAGAATACTTACTGGTATCCTATCTGAAAGTGGATGCTTGTTTTAAAATTATGCCAACTCTGGTATTGTTTTAGTATACTTCTTTGCTTCATTTCGTAGAGAAGGGAACATTATAAACCCAGGTTTTCCAGCCGATCAAATTATTCTGCCTCTGATTGTCATCCTTTTTCCCTTTGAATGGGGGTAATGAAAAATGATTCCTATAGTATCTAAATTCTTTCCAACCTTGACTGTTTGGACCAGTTTTCTGTTTTGTTTTAGCATTAGCCAGTGGGAAGAGTGGTTTCAAGGAGTGAGGATTTTGTTAACTGAAATCCTATTTCTTTAGTTGTTCTGCTTGAACAGCTCCAGAAAAAAAAAAAAGGTATTAACTAAGTTTAACCTAAGGCCAATTAGTAAATTAATTGCTGGGGTGGGGGGAGAACAAACAGAGATGATAATAGGAAACACTGTCTATGGAACTGACCTATAGCCTCACTCACCCCTTTGTCTACGTGTGCATAATTTGTCTTGTGAAATTACTCTTGTTCCTTGTCAAAATAACTTCATTGGCTAGCAAAAAAAAATGATGAAGACTTAATGCTTTGGATCAAGGTAATGAGATGCAATCATTTCCCTTTGAGGGTGGAGGGTGTGATGTAATTTTCAAGTATGAAAGCCTTAGTCATGAATATTAATTATATCGTCTCTCCAGCCATCCAGCAGGTGATCCAGTAATACTAAGACAGAATATGGAAGGTTTTGGTGGAGGGGTATATTTTGTGAAGCGTTGCTTCAGAGGTCAGTATAAGAGAAGATCATAGCAACCACTGAGGAGAAGATAAGCATGAATATACTGGTTGATTTTTTTCAAAATCAACTTTGTATCCATATTGCTATAACTCCATGACTGTAGTTGTTGTTCCCTGCCATTTTATTTGACTCTTGCTAAATCTTCCTGTCTAGTCAATGTTTCTTAGTTTCTGTCCAGACTAAGCTAGGATTCAACCAAGAGTAAATTTTCAGTCCCATTTGGGACCCCCACCCCCAGACATTGATTTCCACATTCTGATGTGTAGAATGTAGAACAGACTGAGAGGCTTCGTCTGTCCTCTGCTATTCCATAAAATGGACAGTGGGGAGATGTCACATTGCCCAAACAAGACTTTAGAATGAGAAGCACTAATTTTAAATTTTAATTATCTTTTAATTTTAAAAATATTTCTTAGGATTTTAGGGTAGTTCCAAATACGATCTAATGTGCCGATTTCGATACTCTTCCAACAAAGGCCTAATCTGCCCTAAAGTAAAAATATGATACTGAATCACCTGATTATATCATCTGTATTTATCAAATTAGTTATTTACTAAATCCACATTCTTGTCTAGACTTGCAGACATGACAGTCATTGTATATGCTTCAGAGTGAACAAAACTGTAAATGTTACATAGAATGAAAGATGTAACACCAAACGGTGTGATTAGCTAATGGAACTGCATTGCACATGGCAGCACAACAGGAAAATCCTTGCAATACTGTGGCAAAAAAATTAAGATGGATAAAACATATTAAATCCTACAAATGAGAAAGAAAAAAGTTATAAGAAAAAAATCTTAAATTCTTGTGCAGGAAAATCAGCTTAGTGAGAATTGAAAATGCATGTAATAAAACTAATTCAGGCAGGATATTAATCTTGTGTAAAAACGATAAAAGCATGTTAAAGCCTGATTGTAAAATATTAATGTGCTAAACCATCATAAAACTTCACATATGCCCTTTAGCGATAGTATTGTTAATGATGATAAAAACTTATTTGCAAATTCTTCTTTTATGAAGTCTGGAAACAGAAAATCTGAAAAATGACTAATGTAGACATCTACTATGTGTAGAAGATAGGAAATGGTGAAGGTTAATGAGGTTCAGGGAGGGTGGTCTCCTGACATTTAATTGCGTGACCATACCAAGAGCCCCCTATAATGTGTGTATCAGGTGATTCAGGTAAACAAAAAGGGTTTGCAACCTTGATAAAACTCAGGTATTCTTAATTATGTTCCTAGTTTGATTTCTGATGGCCCAAGTGCAGTTGGAATTATGTTTGCTTTGGCTCAGTGTATGACCATAAGGCATCTATATTCCTAGCCTTTCTCTTTCCACTGAAGCCCCGTTTAACAAAAGCAAAAAGGGAATTTATCTTGAGCTTTTATCCTTCTTTTGTGTTAATATATTACTGGTTCTGAATTATAGGGCTAGAGTTGCTGAAATTCTGTAATAGCTCAGGGCACTCTTTTTGTGGAATGGGGGACACAGCATTATATAGCAGGAAGAACCAAACTAGACCATGGCATCACCGGGACTTGGATGCAAATCCTTGCTGTATCGCTTATGTTAGGATGTTGATTAGTTTATTGAACCTCTCTAGGTCATGCATACTTCATAGCAAAAACACATACATACAGAAAAAGGTATAATAGGGGTGCCTGGGTGGTTCAGTTGGTTAAGCATCCGATCCTTGATTTCAGCTCAGGCCATGATCTCATGGTTTGTGAGATCAAACCCTGCATGAGGCTCTGTGCTGACAGTGTGGAGCCTGCTTGGGATTCTTTCTCTCGCCTCTCTCTCTGCCCCACCTCTGCATGTTCTCTCTCTCTTTCTCAAAATAAATAAATAAACTTTAAAAAAAGAAAACGGTTTGCATGGTTTGGGAGGGTCTATAATGATGTGTGTAAAGCTTCTGTCATGCTACAGGTGCTCAAATAATTATTATCAAAATGTTTATTGTTACTGGGTTTTTCTCTACTCAGAAAGTTCTACTACCTGACCTCCCACAGAGTACATTTATTCCACACTTCAAGATTCATCCATTCGTTTCTGTGTAACTGGAATGTTTTCCTTCTTCACCTGTGTTTAAGTCAACCCTATTCATGTGTTAGGACTCAAATTATGTCTTACTTCCTCCATGAGGCATTCTCTAGCTGCTCCATCACTCAGTGATGGAGCTGTGTACTTTGTGCTTCTTCTCTGTACTTGTGTTACAGTTACTTTCTCTGCATCTCTAGCTGAGTCATGTTTTCTTTCCCGCTTGATAGCAATGACTTGTACTTTTTTCATATCTCATCTTCCTCACAACCCCCTAAAATGTCTAGCATGTTCCCATGCTCTATAATATCCTATTTAATTAAGAGATAAGCCTTATTAAAACATGGTTAGCATGAATTAGCTTAAGACGTTATCCAATGGTCATGTCATTCTGAATACTATTTGGATTAAACCATCAACAAATATAAACTTTTATGATATGATAAGATGTTTCTAGAATGGATAAAGAAGCACCTTAGACATCATAGATTACTAGGTAAACAACAACAGCAACATACAATTGAATGAGGTTTATTTTTCATATTTTTAAGACTTTTCAAACACTCTGGCCTTGAGAACACACACACACACACACACACACACACACACACACAGATGCCCTAATTCAATTCTCCATTTGACATTATAGATCCATATTTTGATCTCTTCTTGCAGAGGATATATGTTTTCAAATGCAATGAAATTCAAAGAATCTGATTCATGATGCCTGAATCTCTCCTCCTGTTTTGTTTTGTTTTTAAGTAATATTTGGTAGTGGAAGGCACTGGGAGCTGTATTAGTGTTCTTCAGAGAAACAGCACTAATAAAATAGAGATAATAGGTAGACAGATAGATAGGTATAAGAGGAGATTTATTATAGGAATTGGCTCACGTGATCATGGATGACAAGATGTTCCAGGATCTTCTGTCTGCAAGCTGAAGACCCAGGAAAGTTGGTAGTATAATCCATCTTGAGTCTGAAGGCCTGAAAACCAGGGAAATTGACACCTAAGAGTGAGAAGTTGGATATCTCAACTCAAGCAGAAAGAGAAAATTCACCCTTCTCTACCTTTTTGTTCTAATTGAATGATGCCTACCCACATTGGTGAAACCATCTGCTTTTTTCAGTCTTCACTACCCAATATAAATGTTAAGCTCTTCCAGAGACATCCTCACAAACACATCCCAAAATATTTCTTTTTTACCAGCTGAGTATTCTGTAGCCCAGTTAAGTTGAAACATAAAATGAAACATCACAGGAGCCATTACTTAACAACCCCTCTAAGGAAGAGATTTTACAAACTATGACACCTGTGAAGTCAGATGTTTGTAGAATGAAGCTTGCCTATCTATCTATCTATCTATCTATCTATATTTGAAGCATATTTAGCATTTGATTGTGTATTGTTTATATTGATCTCTCACGTTTACATGTCTGATCTTCCCAGCCATCTCAAGAGAAAAGTTCATTTCTTTCACTGTTTTTAACTCAGTGTTTGATGTTACTATTAGTGTCTAGTGGAAAATACTGGCTTAGGAATTTGGAGACCTGATTCCTAGTCCAGCTTTGTCACTTACTAAACCTAGTGTAATTGGTCAAATTGCATAATAACATGGAACTTGCCTTTCCTTTTCTTTTAAGTGACAATAATTCTATTTGCCTTTCCTAATTCACAAGATCATCCTGAGACTTACATGAGATATCAGATCTCTAAGTTCTTCATAAATTGTAAAGCCCTATACAAAAATTAAATACTATTATTGTGAAAGCTGACACCCCAAAGTAGTTTTTCTTTATATGGTATTACTATATTGAGGGCTGTAGCCAAACTTTTGGTCCTCCGAAGTAATATTTTATTCATGATATAAAAAGTAAGCAGTTTCTAAAGTACTTCATGTAATTCTAATTGTAGCTTATAGACCCTGAGAATTGAAAATTTAATTTCATATAGTGTTTCATATTGATGAGATAACCCACTTTATTCTCTGAAGAAGAAAACATTTCTTTCCTTCAAGCAGCATATTTCTTATAGTTCATCATCCAGACTCATAAAAGTTTCTATAAAGGTGAGGGATGATACACTAGTATTTTCCAAAAATCTTTTCCAACACATATTTTGAAAAACTGAAAAATTTGTATTAAAACCATTATAATTTTCACTGCTAACATTTGTGTTTCCCACTTTTTAGTTTCTGAAGGTAATAAAATATCTACGACCCTTAACATAGAAATCTGTTAAAGAATCTCTTCATTGCCCATAGGTATGTGGAGGCAAATTTCAATGACTAGGTTTGCTGAGTGTAGTGTAGCAAAGGGAAGGAAAATACAGTAAAACCTTGGGTTGCGGGCATAATTCGTTCTGGAAACATGCTTGCAATCCAAAGCACTTTGTTTTTCAAAGTGAATTTCAAGAACCCTCAACTCTGGTGATCATGTGATGTTTGGCATCATGTACTACTCATGTTGCAAGACATCACTCATTTATCAAGTTAAAATTTATTAGAAATGTTTGCTTGTCTTAAGGAACACTCAGAATAAGTTACTTGCAATCCAAGGTTTTACTGTTGTATGGGTTTTGATTTTTTTAATCTTAAGAAGTAAACACAGGAATTTATGTAAAAACTTTTTTGTTTGTGGTCACTGGGGACCTAGTATAAAATCCCAGAACTATAATTATTATAAGTTCATGTGTAAAAAAAAAACTGTGTAAAAAAGTTCTTATTTGCCAATGCAAAACAACCATTCCTTTATTAGTGAAACAAATACAAGGACATAGACTATATTGGAAACAGAGGAAATTGAAAAACTTTCTTCCCCTTCAAGTCCTTTATCCTCCCCTGCACAAACTTCTTAATTATAGAAGATTAAATTTAATGAGATGCTTTGTATTATACAGAAAGCTGGCCTGCAGACCCATCATACCACTAAAGCTTCTTAAGCTGAAGTCATCCAGGCTTTTTTTTTTCTTAAGTAAAATAAATGGAAACTTGTGGAACTTAACTTACTTGAAATTATAACATTGAACACTTGCTGGGCTCCTTTTTGAAAGGCTTTCTTCTTTTGACTTCACTGACACCATATTCCCCACACCTCTGGTTGTTCATTTTATAGACATTCATTTTGCTGCTTGAAGATCAAATGTTTATTTTAGTGAGGGTTCTGTCCTCTTCTTGAGTTATGTAATTTTCTGCGGTGAAATCTCATTTAACATTATATACTGATGATTCCGAATGCAGCAAAAACTCTTTCCTGGGGTGCCTGGGTTGCTCAGTCAGTTAAGCGTCTTGACTTTGACTCAGGTCATGATCTTATGGTTCATGGGTTGAAGCCCCGCCTTGGACTCTGTGCTGACAGCTCAGATCTGGCCTGGAGCCTGCTTCAGATTCTCTGTCTCCCTCTCTCTCTCTACCCCTCCCCTACTTGTGTTCTCTCTCTCTCTCTCTCTCTCTCACAAATAAAAAAAAAAAAAACTCTTTCCTGAATTTCAGACTAAATACTGTAACTGCCTTCAGGACATGTGTATTTTCCTGCCCTACTTCAAACAACATGTCCAAAAGCGAGTTTAACATCTTTACCAACTCCAAAATCTATTCTTCCTCTTCTCTTCTTCTTCTCAATAAATGATGCCATCATCTATATGGTTGCCCAAGCTGGCAACTTGGTGAATTCTTAGACTATGCTTTTTCCCTCCCTGTCCCATGTCCAAAAGAGTATCAACTCTCTTTGATTTTTCTACCTGAATAAATCTCTAGTCTCTCTTCTCTCTAGCTTTAATTTTAGGCCTATGTAAGTATTAATATGACCCAGGAAATGTGAAGAACTTGAGGCCCCTCATTCTTTGATATCTATCAAATATATCAAATATGTATCTATCACTTTCTATTTCTCTAGGATTAGAAGAAAGGTGTTAAATAATTCCAAATTAGTTATACAGTTGTTCATGAGGCACTGATTCCCTGCACAAATTTGGGAGGCTAACACAAAACAGCAGCCTAAATTTGAGACTGAGGATTGAGGTAAAATGCTCAGGCAAGATGGCCCAGATTCTCCATACTTTTGTCCCATTCACTGCCCCTTACACACATCTGACCACCAACACTTCTCATCCGGATCACCATAACAGCTTCCTCACAAGTATGTCTGCCTCTAGATCTCTACCTCCAGTCTGCTCACACTGCAATTAGATTGATCCGTAAGTATTTGAGAATGACTGATTACATATGTTTTAGAGGTTTTTACCTGTGAAATCTCATCCCCAAATAGAAAAGTTTAATTCTCACTTACTTGCTTGTAAAAAAAATTCCAGATGTAAGTGTCCATTAAATATCAGAATGTTTTTTCCCACCACATTATAAAACACTTGTCCTCACTTAGAAATCAGTGCCAGATACTGCACTCTTACTTCCTAAACACTTTATTCCAATAGACCAATAACTTTTTTCTGTTAGATATATCAATTCTAAGGTTAACAATAAGTCAACAATGACAATATTCTTTTAATGGCACCTTATTATTATTGTTGTTGTTGTTGTTATCATTGATATTCTCTTAGTTTCTTCACAGAGAGGGTTACAATTACATCATCTAATCTCCTCCATAAGTCTTCATGACATCCCATTTGTTTTCAATCCAACAAAGGGCATATTTGTGATGGAACTTGTTCCAATTTACTTTGGGTGCAGTCAACTTTATAACCTTTGTGGTTTACCACTTCATGCTCTCCTTGGTTGGCATAGCCTGGATGACATAAAAGCAGACATAGTGATACTCTGAAGAAATATAGCACATAATTTTCTAGCCCTGATCCATTTTTATAGGCCACAACATTGAGAGGTTGACTTCCTGGGCTATATTGATTGCATGTAAGGTTTCTTACATTCCTTACATGACCAAATTTTAACTAAGAAGCTATAATTAGAAGATTCATCAACTGAGCCAACTGTTTATCATATCCTGAAGCTGAAAAAAAGAAAAAAAAAACAGTATATTCCATGGCATTGCTAGGGTGACAAGGGACTCATGAGTCACAAATGTGGGTAGTGTCCGTAATTCTGTTATGATTAAGTAGGTGTGCAGTGGGGAAGATGATCATCACTAAGAAGTTTTTTGTGTGTGTGTCAAGCCCTATGTCATCACAAAGATGAAAAACAAAGGAACAGTTATGGTCTCAGCCTTGCAGAAAGCAGACAACATATGGGTGTTTACATAATATGTACAGACATAACTACCATGCTAAACCAAATCTAAAAATAAAAGCTGCCATTTATTGAGTGTTAATATATGCTAAGAAATGACCAAACACGTTTGCATGGATAATCACTAGTGGTCTCCCCAAAAACATGTAATGGTTTTCCACCTAAGGAAATGAATGTTTGGAGACATTAAATAATTTGCCCAAGTTTGACCAGGTCAGGATTAAGCCTAATTCCATCTGCCTGTTTGTCCCTAAAACCCATGCTGTTTCATAAGTTCCTGGGAAGAGACTCCAGAGAGGTTTTGCGTGTGTTCAAAATAAGTTGTATTTGTTCCCAGTTGGAGCCACAGGGGAAGGCTTATAATAAGACTTCAGTGGTATTTGTGTTAAAAGTTAGTGAAGGGTCTGGAAGAAAGTAAGTATTCCAGGCAGGAGGAATAGCAAGAAAGTCAGACCACAGTAGAAGAGGAATGAATATGTACAGAAGCAATAAATTATGTATTTTCCTTGATGGTTAAGTGAAAGATGGAAAGGGAAGGTGTGGTCAGCTGAGAGGTGGGACTTAACTCAGTAGGCTGCATGAAACCATCTATGTTTTCTGGGATGCATAATTACTGGAATATCATTGTACTCTAGGAAGACTTACCTGGCAACAGCATGTAAATGTGTGTGGGAGGGGAGACTGAAAGACAGATGATAGATGTAAAAGCTTATTGAAGTAAGCGGATAATGACCTGGGCTGGGACAATGGAAGTGGGAATGTGTATCACAGCTGTCTTCCAAACTCCACAGCCTTGAGAACGGCTATCGCTGATCCTCAAATAATACATTGTGCTTTGAAGCAGGGCTGGCTTAGAAACTGTAACCCGTGGGAACTTAATGGTTCCATTTAGGTCCAAAGTACGCTTAATTATTGGCCTGCCTTACATTCTATAAGGAAGAAACATTTGGAATAAATATTCTTGTACAGCCTGAGAGGCAGTTCACCACTGAAAATGTTTAGTTCTCTATGATGTAGAAAGGGAGAGTTACTAAATGGTATAATCAAACCCCTAGGTGTTTTACTGAGGTCCTGGCATAACTGGTAGGGTGACTTCAATTTCCAGGCTACAGGTTCCTCATTTGGCAAGTGGGTATAGT
Source organism: Panthera leo (assembly GCF_018350215.1). Lineage (NCBI taxonomy): Eukaryota > Metazoa > Chordata > Mammalia > Carnivora > Felidae > Panthera > Panthera leo. The sequence goes on along the minus strand of NC_056684.1, from coordinate 75,653,257 downwards.
AATAATTATCCCGCTTCCCTCTCTTGGCTGTTGCAGGAAGTCAAATGAGATAATTAATGTGGAAGTCCTCTAGAAAACACAAAATCCTCTCTGCTTTTAAGGGTGGAGGGACTATTTTGCTGACGCCTCTTTGTAGTTCTCACAGTACTGTGTCAAACACACAGTAGGGGCTAGAAATATCTGTTGAATGAGTGGTTGCATACAAGAGTTTTGGCAGGAGAATGGTTCTGGTACCAATGCTTTGATACGATGTTGTATGCAGTTAACGTACACTTTGATCCCATGTCACGAATCTTCACAGAAGAAAGGGGATGAGATGCAGACATGGTGGTGACCAGTTCCATTATGGAACTGAAATACAGTATAGCTACTGCCAGTTCACTTCCTGCTAGAAATCCTAGGCATGGTATCCCAGAATAGGGGAGGGATTAGAATCCAGGAAGAAAGTGTGCTTCATGTCATTATCCCCTGGGGGACGAGGAGTATCTAATTAGCGTGTGGACTGTGAAGGAGGAAATAACACTCCTTCCTGTGACAGGACTTCAGCGTCCTGGGCGTGATAAAGGGCGAAACCAAAGAGTGACATTCAAGGGGAAGAGGGAAAGCCACACACGTTCATTTTTCAACAAATATTTACTGAGCATATAAATAAGCACTGAGGGAAGGTGCGCCTTGTGTGAGGTTGGGAAGTTCTTCTCCAGAAGATACTCCCTTCAACGCGTGGATTTGGAAGGCAACACCACAGAGGATTAATTTATACACAAACACATAATAAATTATGTTTCTGACAAATATTGACTGCAAATAACATGCAACTTTTAAGCTGTAAGAGGAACGGTTAATTTCTGAAGATGTTTTCACTAAATTGAAACACATTTACTCTCTAATAGATGGAGCACAAAGGAAATAAAAATTAAACAAAAGAGGAACTAAAATCGGTAAGCTTGCTTTTCATTTAGTTGAATAATTTCTACTCTAGGAAGATTCTCCTTTGATTATCAGGATGTTGGTTGTTTGAGTTTTGATTAGAAAAGGAAGGTAGCTGCTGTCCAAAAGTTGCAGTACTGGGTCTTTGTTTCTCAAGGTCATGTGAACACTGCATTTAAAAGGTATTAAATTTTACATAAAGGGTGTGGATATGTGAAACAACCTTCTAGAGATATACAAACAGAAGAAAAACAAAATCACAGAAACCCAGCTGGATCCACACTGGGACACAGAGCAAATAAAAAGGCATTGGCAATGTAGTTCCAAATGGAAAACATTCACAAAGACGGAAGCTAGGGAATATAAATTTCTGAGGAGAATTTGGCAATAGCCAAGATCAGCTGTTTCCCATGATCTAACAGACAAGATCTAATTTTCCTTTCCTTCCCATACTCCCTCATTTTTTATCATACATTTATTTTCAATATATGGGATTTATATTTAAACATGTTAGCCTATCACATCGGTAAGGTTGAACAAGGAAAGCTGACACAGAAACAGAGATGAGCAAAAACCACAGGCAAATAGGAGACAAGATGCATTAAAGGAGAGGATTACATTTGTTTTGTTTTTTCTCCCGTAGACTGAAATAACATTTTAGTTATTTAAATGTTGAGTCCAAGTCCTTGTCTGAGGTCACAGCTATATTTCTTTCCAGTTTAAATTCACTTGTATTTTATATTTTATTTTGTGTGGATCTACAATCACGTAACATTCCTATTTACAGGAAATTATAACTTCAAACTTGCAAAGTCCTCTTGTTTGCCGTTGATACAAACTTATTTGGTGGCATTTAAAAAATCAACTGTGAATTTTAATATTCACAAACACGCTACCCTAAAAATAGATGTTGTTCCCCCCCCCCTAAATTTGGAAGCATGTGATATATTTACCTGGAACACCTTTGAGGGATCTCTCTTGGTTTTTCAATTTGATAATGTACTCAGCATCACATTGCACATCTACACCTCACTAACAAAGGAAAACATTAGAGAGCTCTCATTTCCAGATAGTTCAGACTGTTGCCCTTCAGAGACACTTTGGAGACAGAATAATGTGTCTAATAATTTCAGCCAACCTAGGTATTTATCACAGCTTCAAACAGGCAGTAATTCACTTATATTTATTTTCTCAGAATGCAACACGAGTCTGAATTAAACATTATGATACATACCTGCGCAAGTATAAACTATTTTTTCAAATTTTCGTAGTCAAGATTTCTTTCTCAGAGAGGAAAATTAGACAGGTGCAGCACACCAAATGAGATGAACTTTGTCCTCAAAGAAAATTGGTTTTTCCTTTTCAATTTCATTTCAAAGAGATCTGACAAGTGTGGCTTTGAACAAACTTTAACAGCACAATATCCTTTGTGTAAGTTTTCCCTTGTCAGCTTTTCCATTCCAGCAGGAACTTAGAACAAAGTGGATGTTGCCCTTTGAGTTGAGAACTTCATCAGTTGAATGAACACTAGCATAGTGCAGTGAAATTGAGGGCATACTCTCTCCTCGAATCTCAACAGTGCCGTGTCTCAACAAATATAATTTCTCCATCTGGTGCAAGGAGAGACACTAGCCATACATTTAGTTTCGTACACTCTCCTTCTTCCTCTTTCATAGGAAAAGCCCAAGTATTTGGCAGTGCACCCACTTGAAACTTTTGCAGATTATGCTAAGAAGTCTTCCATTGTGTGTGGAACACAAATAGACATTATTTGGTGATGTCGTTTGCTGTTACACTATTTTCTACCCAAATCCTGGGAAGCCTGTTGTGAGAGGTACAAAGCCAGACTCTCAGGTGTGTTTTGTTTTCCTATGCATGGAAGAAAAAAAGAATATGTTTTTCGTTTGTTTGCTTTGTTTCGTTTTTAACCTGTGGTAGCTTCGCAACCATTTAAAAGTAAAATTCAAAAGCAGAAAAAACCAACTCAGGAAACTGCTTCGCAGAGATTCTAATCTTTATTGCACAAAAGCTTGTTATGGCTACTCATTCCTTAGAGCTTTAGATTGTGTATAAATTGTGCTACTTTATGCTGGTAACTAACTGCTTTGACAAGTTTATTTTTTCTTTGCATGTTCTCCTAACTTGCTTAAGGTTTTTTTTTTTATTACAATTGCCCCTTGCTATCTTTTACTTTCTCTTGGCTCCAACCGTTCCTTTCATCTTCTTTTTTTCCCCCTGTGCATTAATATTTAAAGACTGTACTAGTGTCAAACATTCATGTAGAGACAACTTAAATGCAAAGTGGATAAGGTTACAGAATAAGTCCATGCCCAATTTAATTACAGCATTTTGATTAACACAGATTGTAAGTAGTTTGAACTAAGAATTTTAAGTTGTTCAGCTTGAATATTACAAAGGCTAACCAGAGATGAAGTGTAACTTTGACTCAGAAACTGCCAGAAAACACTCTGATTAACCAATTTAGATGTACTATCTCATTAAGGATCTAAATATCTTTGGATCACAGACATTCATGTTTATTGATAAGATAAAATATTTATTATCCAGAGAGCTGAATTAGCAAAAAGAACAGCTCTAATCAGGTGCAAACTCCCAGAGAAAAGAAGAATACTGGTTGGAACTGAAAATGTGATACTTATGAGCAAACCCAACTTGTTTATTCAAAGGCCATGCTTCTTGCCAGCAAATTCAGTATCCTTGAAAGGTTGGAGTTGATGAAGTCTGTGGCCAAGTTTCTAAATGGGTTCGATAGATAATGACTGCCCATAGCTACTGCTAATTGAGAATAATGGCTAGGCAGGGAGGCAAGGGCACAGAGCAGAGACGGAAGAAAATGACTGTCAAGTAGAAGCCTGAAAACACCCCCAAGGACATGGGGAATGAAACCCAAGCCTTTTATTGAACCTAATATTTACTGAATTATATTTACTGAAATAACCTTATATTTACTGAGTTTAGTTGACCTAAATTTTTCTTTCCGGATGAATATAATGGTGTTTCTCTAAAAAAATTACAAAGAAGACGAGGATACATCATAAGCATTTGTAATATATTTCCTCATTCTTGGCAAAATTTCTATATGGATCATTCTTGGCAAAATTTCTATATGGAGAATCAATACATTGATAATTTTTTTCATCTAAAGAAATATGAAAATAGAGGCTGTGTCCAATTTATCTTTGTATAAGATTTCATTTTGTGTTAACTTGTTTTTGTTGCCATCCAAGGCATCTCAAATGGAGCTAAGATCAAGTTTGAGTTTTACAGAGGTTGAGAGCAACATTCAGGTGATAGTTGTTCTTTAAATTCTTCTTTGATTTCTAACATTTTAAAAACATTGTGAATACAGTTGTGTACTCATGGATTTTAATAGATAGAATCTAATTTTTGATAGAGCGAAATCGCATGAAAGAGCATGCTATATTTTACACATTTTAATCATATCAAAGACAGAGTAAGTTCAAGTACCTTTTCAACATAGGATAACTAGCCAGGTAGTATACCATTTGCCTGCTGGCAATTTTACTCAAATTATAATTAAAAATGATAACACACACAACTCATTCACACATACACAATCGCCATTCATTCTAGCTTTGCAGAGATAAAGAGAGATACAAGTCTAAGACCCCTCAGAGTCTTAGAAAAACAGTGGTTTTTATTTGGATGAATTTTGCCTGGCAAGACTTACTAGAAATAGTTTAGAAGGGGAGTTGTCAGAACATGTGTGCATCTCATGACTATGACTAGTTCTTTGCACATGATACACACTTATTTACTCTAAAAAGGAAGTTTTTAAACATAGAGAATGTATATACTGCATGTTAGATCCTGTAGTTAGCCTCACTGCTGTTCTGGTCCATTATGGTTTGCTAAAATACAGATTCTAAAGCCAGTGAATATAATACTGAGGGAATCAGAAATCAAAATTAGGCAGCTTCTCACTTTAATATTACAAATATTCCAACCACCTCTTATCCGTTTTGCCATAATTGACAATTACACATAATTCTAGTGAGACATCTTTTTGGTTTCCTCTTCTTGTGGGCATAATATACTAGTTGATGCCACGGCTGAATAATGTATTTATTCCTTAGAAATTAGAGTTCAATATGTTATCCTATTAAAATAATATATTATGGCATTACCAGCATCATTATTACAAAAATGGATTCAGAGCAATGAGCCAGATTTGACCAGGCGACTGTACAGCTATAAATCTACCAGAATCGCACGAGGCATTGTTTTACGGACAAGAAATTCCTGCGCACGGGCCTCTTGAGACGTGTTAGTTAGATTCGTAGGCACAGAATGCAACAATATCAAGCGCTCTGTCTGAGTGCTAAAAGGGACACATTTAAATAAATAATGCCCATCAAAAGCAAAAAATACATATTTATAGCATTTCTGTATGAGATGTGAGTACCCACTAATTTCTGTATTTGGAGGAACATCAAATGGACATTAAAGTAAGACTCCTAAAATGACCATATATAATAGTGACAAGCTTCACCCTAAAGTTTAGTGCCCAGCGTGATGACACATTATAACCTATTGCCCGTAACAGAGGTCTGGTTCCAGGCAAAATGATAACTCAGACAAAATGTATCTTTCTCGTCCATGCCTTGCATTTCTATTCTTTTTCCCCACTGGCTACTTCATCTCTTCCATCCCAGGCCCAGTCGTCTTGGGTGTTCACTTTCTTTAGAAGGAAAACTAACAGCCTACTGGGTTTGGAAATGGCCTTATTATGCCTTCGTCTCCACACTACTATTTATCATAAGGAAAGAGAATCTGGCATGTTAGCTGAATTGCTCAACATCACTCAAACCCTTCATAGCAGGTTCTCAAATAGAACTCCTCCTTTCTTGACTGATAAGATGTAATATGTCCTCCCCCTAGGATTGCTTTTATTAATAGCAGCTAAATCATTAAGCCCAAGTGCATATTGCCGATGGTGAAATTGGAGACGCAGCAGTTGTAGGTGTTCCGTGTGTGTGTGTGTGTTTGGGGTCAGATGGAGCTTAAAGTGGAAACCTAGAAAAGCTGTCTTGGTGTTTTGGAAAAAAAATGCAACCAGTAATTCCTATACATGGAAGGAAAAATATTTCATGTGGGCTCATCAAAATTTCAAAGCGTAGGCAGAACTCTTGGTTAATTCCTATATTTTTCTGGAGAAAAACACTACTTAATGGACACTGTGGAAGTCTTTTTAATCTCAGATTTTCTTTTTTAGGGGTGCCTGGGTGGCTCAGTCGGTTAAGCGACTGACTCTTGATTTCAGCTCAGGTCATGATCTCATGGTTCAAAGTCATGGGTTTGAGCCCCACGTCACGTTCTGTGCTGGCAGCATGGAGCCTGCTTGGGATTCTCTCTCTCCCTCTCTGCCCCTCCCCTACTCATGCACACACATACACACACACACACACACACACTCTCACCCTCTCTCTCTCAAAAATAAATAAGTAAACTTAAAAAAAAATAAATGAAATTTTCTTCTTTAAAAAGATTAAGAGAAATATTTACTCCTTCAGTGTTCCATCACTAGTTTATGAATGGCTTAAAGACTATTCAGGCACAAAATTTACCTCCTCCTGTTGCTTTTACATACAGATACTGTTTGTGTGGACTGCATATGTGTTGTCAGCATGGTCTAAAGCAGCACCTCACAAACACCAATGTGCACAGACAGCTCCCAGACCAGAGATGTTACAGCTCTGAAAACCTCCCAGGTGATGCCCATGCTGTCCCTCTGATGCTGAGTGCACCTGTTGCTGTGGTTTGAAGAAAGGACACCAGCTTAAGGGTCATAAAATCTGGATTTGGGTCTCTGTCCTAGGTATGTACAAATGTCCTGATGTGGTTCTACCACCAACAGCCTGAACAACTTTATACGAACGTCCTTGCCTATGAATGAGAACTGTCTTACTTTTGCTGCTCCTAGAATTGTTGAAAAATCAAATGGTACAATGCATCGAAATGCTTCATAAATTACAAAGTGCTATATGATTAATGTTAGTTATTAATGTATTATTCAAGACCCTCTTCTAATTCAGTACCACACAGGTCTATGAGGACCAAAATCCACTGGCAGAATAAAAATTGGGTTGTGACTACCATTTATTAAAATCACATGATCAAATTTTAGGTAAAATATGGGCAATGAGTGTTTGAAAGAGACCTGTCCCTAATTACTAAAAGCGCATAATTAAATAACAAGATGAATAAACTTGTTACATTGACAAGGATTTTCCCTCAGTACCATGGTTAGTGATGGGGAAGGTGCAATAAGACGGGCGCTGTGATATACTGCTAGGAAGAGTGTAAATTGATACTTGGTTTCTATAAAGCGTTGTGGAAGTATGTGTTAAGGGCCTTAAGAAAGCATTTATTGTTAAACTTAGCAACTTCACTTCTAGAAACCCGTCTTGGGACATAAAAAGAAGTGTGGTTAAAAAAATAGTTTATCAAAATGTCCATTACAGAATTAGCGTCATAATAACTTTTTGCAAGATCCTACATGGCCAAAAATAGGAGCACTGCTAAACCAATAAGGTGTATCGATATCACGGAACATGGGGTCAGAACGCTTGCACTTTCAAGGTTTTAATTCAATAGATAAAAACAAAACAGCTGTGTTTCTGAGCAAATTATGTGAAACAAAAGAGCCATGGTATGTAGTAGAACCTCAAATGCTTTAAATATATATTAATATTTTTGACCTTAGCAGGACGACTTCTAGAAATCTGTCTACCATTTTCACAATTGAAGTAAGCGACTTCAGAAAATTTGTCTACCCCTGGGGTTCTATTAAGTCGACAGCAACTTGGGAAAAAAAATGTGGTTCAGCTACCATTCTTTAAAATTCACAAGGTGGCATTTTCAGGGCCCTTGTGCTACCTTTGCCACAGTTTCTGGAATTCTAGTTTAGTTTGAATACAGCCTACTACTCAAGAGATATTTATTGATACCTCTATGTATCCAGTACTCTGCTGGGTATGATAGGGATTCAGTGATAAATATGGATGCAACCTGAATTTGGATCTCTTAGGAAAGAGCTAATACACTATAGTTATAGATAATGCAGTGTGACTGCAATGATAGAAGTGCACGCGCGCGCGCGCGCGCGCGCACACACACACACACACACACACACACACACACACACTAAATGTACTGGAAGACCAGAGAGAAAATTCTGATGAAGCAATGATGAAATGATTCCAGTGAAAGTAGAGGAAAGAATGCATGAGACAGATGCAGTGGGCAAGAATGGAGAGACAAGACTTTGTTATACAGAAAATAATAAAAACAAGGGCAACGAACAAATAAAATTATGCCACATCTAGGAATACTACATTCTTTTTGGATTGCAACTCTGGACAGGTGAGGGGAAAATATGAGACAGTTTTATTGAGATCATATCATCAAGTTTTAAGCCAAGAATTCAACCTTCATCTTATGGGTCATGGGAAATCATTGAAGGTTTTTAACCGGCAAGATTACATGATTAAAGCCATACTTTAGGAAGATTATTCTGATGTGAATGTGCTGATGAGTTTTGTGGGAAACTGGGGCTAGGGAGTTCATATAGAAAGACAGGCCAGAATTCCAAACCCATCTCACTAAATGCACAATTTATGTTGCTCTGGAAAAGATCCTCCTCTCCCTTTGAGATTTAGTCTACTACCAGCATAAATATACCTCTGTGTGAGTTAGAAAAGGGACCCTCATTGGGTAGGTGGAACCCATGAGCACACTATACTGTTTAAGAAGCAGACAGTATCTCGGTTCAAAGAAAAAAGCTTGCTCCGGGTCTCCAAGTAGATTTTTGCAATATGATGGGTTAAGGGGACATATTGAGTGTAACTTGGGTTGAGTTTTAGCTCTCACTCTCCACTTACCAGACATGGAATCATGGTTATCTTATCTGTGACTTGACAATATCAAGTCCTACCTTTTAGAATTGTGATTAGGACACACACCCAGGGTCTGTAGAAGAGATTTGTAATAGATGTGCAATGAATGGTGATGGGGGTGATGGTGTTGGTGATAGTGAACAGCTACAATCACAGTAATATTCGTTGTAATGTCTACTACTTATTTTGACTTCAGATATAAAGGGGTTAGACTAATATTCAGAGGCTGGAAATAAACAAGTGAATAAAAAATGTCAACGAAAGAATGGATAGTACTTGACAACTAGTTGTATTTGCAAAGTGAGGCGGAATAAGTCAAGGCTGATTTTCAGTTTGGTGAACAGAAGATAACTGACCACCCTCCAGACAGAAATAGTGAAGCTAGGAAGAGCTTTTGTGGGAAAGATGACAGGATCTGTGTTCTATGTGTTGTATGTGAAGGAAACAGGTGTACAGATAGAAATATTCATCAGGTGATTGAAAATATGAGATTAGAACTGAATGTGTAGACATAGTACCTCTGAGATTCAAAGGCAGAATAAAGCTATAAGCACTGATGTTATCACTGAGGTCAAGGCACATAAAGAAAGAGAGGAAAACACGGACAGAAGTAAGATTGCCTTAGTAGTTGCTACAAGTCATCTACTGCTCAATTCCAGAGGTTGCCATTCACAGTACAGTTCATGTGAGAAAAGCCCTCACCAAGAGAGACGGTGTCATTCTGTACGGTCACGCGTGGTGGTTCTGTTTCAGGATTTCCTATGCCTTGGACATGATGGAGAAAGCACACTGCACCTGGTCTGCAATGTAAGGGAAGGCCACAGAAACCAAAAGGAGTGGAACCTCCCTCTCCAGTTGACAGAGTTGTGATCCCCAAAAAGTGAAATGAACCTCTGTGGCTTGTTTTCTCTCTCTCTGCCCTTCTGTTTTGGGGCTCCTAATTCAGTCATGGACATACGTGGTAGGACAAGGGAATTATAGGCTCACATTTCTGCCTGGAGGACCGGAAAGGGGAGCCTCAGGGAAGAGGAAAGTCACAGAGAGATGGCAAAGAGGGCGAACTCAAGAAAGCTATTTCATTAAGTTGTTTATGAACACCTGGGTTCACTCCAGCTGTGCACATACGGGTCTAATCAACATAGCAAAGAGTTTGAGAACTGAAACAACAGGTAGATCACTACCCACAGAGAGTTTGAGAACTGAAACAACAGGTAGATCACTACCCACAGATCTGAATAACACTACAAAGGTTTTGAACACTTAACAACCATGGGAACCACAGCCCACAGAAGCAAAGCTGGATGGAAACTGCAGACTGATTCTTACCATGCCAATTACCTATTAAAACAAAAATATTAAGATTTTCCATCAAATTCAAACAGGCCCAGAGTTTCATAATATTCAAAATGTCCAGGACACTATCCAGTATTATTCAAGATATGAAGAAACAAGGAAAACACCAACTCTAACTGGAAAAGAGAAGCAATAGATACCATTGCTAAGAAGACACAGATGTTGGAATTATCTGACAAATACTTTGAAGTAGTTATTCTATAAATGTTCCAGTAAGCAAGCACAAACACTCTTGAAACGAATGGAAAAAGAGAAAGTTTTCACGATGAAGAAGTAGGAGTTACATAGAAGAATCAAATGGAAATCATAGAACTCAAAATACAATAAGTAAAAATCTCACTGGATGAGCTCAATAGCAGATTGAAAACAAAATTGAATCTCAACCTGAATAAGCTTGAATGATGAATAGAAATTATCTAGACTGAAAAACACAGAGAAAAAGAGATTTAAAAAAATATAAGCTAAGCCTTTAGGACCTATGGGACAATATAAAAGGTCTAATATTTATGTCATTAGGGTCTTAGAAGGAGAGGAGAAGAAGGATGGTGCTTTAAAAATATTTGAATAAATAATGACAAAAACTGAACATGTTTGTTTCAAGATATAAATCTACAGTTTGGGGTAGCTCAACAAGCATCATTCAGTAAAAATTCAAGGAAATCTATGTGTATATATATCATAATCAAACCTTTGAAAACCATTGAAAGACAAAACAATCTTGAACACATCCGGAGAAAAATGATGGATTATTTGTAGGGGAATAACTTTCAAATGACAACGGATTTCTTATCAGAAACCATGGAGATGAAAAAGAAGTGGCAAAATATTTTTAGAGTGCTAGCAGAAAAGAACTGTCAACTCAGAATTTTAGATCAGGAATAAAGGTGAAGTAAAGACAGGGCATGGAGGAGTTTTGCGGGATGATGGAAGTGTTCTATGCCCTGATCGTGGTGTTGGTTACACAAACGTATGCATGTGTTACAAATTTGTAACGCTGTACATCAGGAAGTCATTTTGATGTATGAGAATTAAAAATCAAATTAATCAAGAAAAAATGATTGATAAGAATATAAAGCCAGAAAATAAATGTATCTACAGATACCTAGATTTTAATATACCATTTCCCTCTCTCTACTGTAGTTCTCTTCTGGGCTCTTCACTGGGTGAACTCAGTGAAAGAGTAACATCACAGCGGATATCCAGTGAGGAGGTACGATTATGGTTATATTTATAATCGGGTGAGATACATTTTCCCAAAGCTAAATTCCCTGTGGCAATTCAAAAACTATATTCAGTATTTCGAATTATTAAGATATCATTTGTTGAATACTCTACAAATGAAGGAACCAGTGGCTGGTGCGCCATGAATGACTTGTGACCGGGTTCTCATGGATCAGTAACCTGGACACAGGACAGAAGTGGGAGCAGATGGCAGCAGGAGTAGGTTAGGAAGTGACCGGTGGTAGAATTCTACGTCATTAATCCTAGATTTTGAGTAACACTCCAAGTGGACTAATCCACGGTCATTTTATGGTTCATAGCAGCATTTTTCAAACACTATTCTAGAAGACCTAGGGCTCAGTGTCAATGTCTAAGGAGCATTGTCGGTGAGGGTGTGAAGAGACCGATAGGTGGTGTTTCCAGCCCCCACCATAGCCTCAACAATGTATTGGTTACAGAATTTGGTTTTCATGAAGAATTTTCTTGAAAATGGGGTTGTATTTCTAGAGGAGGAAAAAAAAATGTGTCAAATGGGTCATATTAAACATTAGCCTCCTTGAAAGCATTCAGCCAAAAGCAGATACAGAAGTATAAGAACCACATTAGTGCATCTTAGTATCACTTTTTTTTTAAGTTTATTTATTTTGAGAGAGGGAGAAAAATGCAGAAGCAGGGAGGAGCAGAGAGAGAGAGAGAGAGAGAGAGAGAGAGTCGGAAGCAAGCTCCACACTGTCAGCACAGAGATCAGGACAGGGCTTAATCTCAGGAACTGTGAGATCATGACTTGAGCTGAGATCAAGAGTCAGATGCTTAACGGACTAAGCCACCCAGGCGCACCTGTTAGTATCACTTTTAAGAAGGAAGTGTAAGGGACTTTTAGAAGCAGTTAACTTTTTTCAGGAGGTTCAAGGACTGCTTTAGGAGAAGGTACTGAAATAGGAATAAAGAAAGAAAAAAATACCAAGGAAGTCTATACGAGAATGATATATCCAGTGGTGAAAATCAGAGAGAAACATATAACACAGTTTTCAGATTTCCCCGCTGACTTGCATGCAAATGAGCCCACAGTGCAGTATTACCTTCTGGATTCTCAGCACAAGTAATTTCCAGCCACTTCACTGAAAATGTGAGAGAGGTTTAAAAGAATGGGAAAGAGAGAAGAACGGAAGGCGCGTATCATGACAACAAAAGAATAATATGGGCCCATCCAGGTGAGCAATTTTAAAATCACTAAAGAATACAAAGAAAAGTCAGAGAAGATTTTAGAAGGTCTGATGTGAGAGCTAAAAAAAGGAGAGGGTATTTGAACATTGTAGGCTGACTGAAGGGAAGAGACGATATTCATATAGCCAGAAACGAGAAGGCTGTGACCAGAGTCAGGCATGACATGACAAGGTGGGATCTGGGCCAAATGAAAGTCAGTAGAATTTTAGACTTACCTCATCCTCCCAGGAGCAGGATCATGACAGCCTGCCATAAGGTTAATAGATAGTGCCACAGGACCACGGTTAGTCTGAGAGCCTCCAACAAAACTAGGACTATGAAGTGAGTCTCACCTCTTCTAAATGCCTCAAAGAAGGAGGACCAGGTGTGTTGCTGGGAGGAGGGGCAATGTCAACTCACACGGAGGAGTCCTTTGGTCTTGCTTTCAGTACAGGAGATAAAACGTTATTTCAAGAATCGAAAAAGTGAGAGGTTAGCAAAAATAAGGAGTTCTTTGTCGGCTCACGTTAACTTATGGCAAGAGAAACAGCAAGAAAGGGGCATTGACTATTTGAGGACAGGCTGCTATAGATTACTGCCATCTCCAGCAAAAATCCATTCAGCAAGTCAAAAGATAACATGTCTTCCGTGTTATAAAATTTGAAAACTTCTAAAGCTCCTTTTCCAAGAGCTGCTGGTTAAGGAGGATTTGCATTTAGGTTTACGTTTTTTTTCCCTTTGTTTATTTTTAAATACAAGTTTTCTGAACCTCGTAATTTTCCTCATGGTCTAGCAGGTCAATATATGTTTTGGCAATTTTAGAAAGCATGTTTTATTTATTTTCCCAATCAAACCAAAAAGCCCCTGAGGAGCCATTGTAGTCTATTGGTTAAATATGCTTTCATTCATACGCTTCTTTAAAAGGTTTATTATGTACAAATAGACAGTAATGACTTCATCTGAGCTAATCCAGTTCATCATGTCATTATCTATTTAGGGCATGTCCTGCATTTAGAAAAATCCCTATGAGAACCCTGTACAGAGTGCCAACAGTCACGGTAGCATTCATTAAATTTCCTGATTGCAGTATGATATGCATTTTTTTTTTCTAGCAAGGACTAGAATTCACTTCCTGCTCCAGGTTCATTCAAGCAAAACCAATTCAAATACCTTATCTTGTTGTACCAGTCAGAACCTGTGCCCAACTGGAAAGGTATAGTAGGTGTCTTTGGTCATTAGGGGGTAGCAAGGGAGAATATGATACATATTTGTCACTACCTTAGTACAGGGTATATAATAAAGTACACCGCTTTCAGGTTCCCAGACCAAAAGGAAATATTAGAATTTGGCATGCTCGTTTCCATTTGAACTCTACCGTGGTTCTTAGAGGAGATTCTTTAAGTTCTATTTTGTTCATTATAAAGTTAAAGAAATTGCTCCATTTTTTATTAAAGAAAACTGGTATTTCTTATTGGACTTTTTTTCTTGTACCTAAAGGGAGAAGATTTGATAAAGTATTTATTGGCTACATTTTTCCATATGGGCATCTAGCCATCATCATTCCGTGGGAGGTGAAATCTAAGGCAAACTCAGAGAAATGGTTATGAATCTATAAGAAGGAGACTAATAAACAAATGCACGCAGATATGCAGAAATCTAAGGCAAACTCAGAGAAATGGTTATGAATTCATAAGAAGGAGACCGATAAACATATGCAGATATGCATCGGTAAGTAAATGAAATGGACCCACTCAGGGTTGATGCACACCCTTAAACCCCAGCCCAACTCGGGGATCCCAGGTGAGGTACTCCTAAGGATTTGGTTGCTTTGTTGGTCTCCATCTTGCTTGGTGACACCTTTCCTTAAAAGACATGGGACAGCCTCCCATTACTTTTTGAATTTCATGCATTGTCATTGACCCTTTCAAGTTAATGAACTGAGGCATAAAAAGGAAAATGTAGATATCTTAACATTCACCTGAAGTGTGGTTAGGAGACAGGATCGACAAAATTCTCCCGAGAATGCCTTAAAGGAAGGAGTCATAATCCCCAAGACAAAGGTGGTGATGAGTTATCTGCACAGACTTCTGGCTTGCAGTAGTGAGGTGGACATGCTGTCAGCATTCAGGTCCCAACCAAACTCTTCAAAGCTACCCCGACATTTCATTTCAATCCATGTTTTGGGTAATAACATCAAGGGGCCATGAGCAAGTATGAGGCTCTGGAGGACTAGAGATGCTTAATTTTCCACTTTCTACATTTTTCTTTTGTTCCAGACAATTCCGGACTCCATTCCCAATTTTTTTCTCTCTATGTGCAAAAACTAAGGCTTTGTGCACTCTGTTGCTATGGAAACAGGAGAGAGAGAAACAGTTTATGTATTTCAAAAGCTGTCAGCCTATATGCTGTGGATTTTGATAACTAAACCTACACACAAACCACCTTTTCTCTAGTCCCAAAGCCCAACACCATAACATTTATTTTTTTCTACATGTGTATGTTGCTTGGGAAAATTAAGGATCTATTTATTTAGCTTTGCAGCAATTCATTTTATACTTAATTTAATGTCCAGGGGAAAGAGAGAGGCTTTGGTGACGCAGTTAGAGAAATATAAAACTGTTCTTAATAAATGCTTACTAAATCAGAATGAAGACAGAGTTAGCAGGCATCACAACTCAATCTATTGACAAAATAAAAAAGATTGAAGCTCTATTAATTTTAAAACAGATCTGAATGTTGCCTGGCTTATATTTCATAGAAATGTAATGTCTGCTATGCCCTCTTCAGCTCTCTAATAAAAGAGCTATTTTGAAATTACAAAATACACTGTGTTCTCCCCCAGAGAACCCAATTCAATAGCTTATTGATTTTTCCTGGCATCCTTAGTCTGGTGTGAAGGGGTTTCTGGGCTCCTAGACCTGGAAGGAGGGAGTTTGTTTGTAATTGATTCAGATTCTGTACAGCAGAGCACTCCCCCCTCAACAAACACATAGTCTTTATAATAGTCCAGCCCATTAAATCCTCACTTCCTTTTATTCTCGGTAGCTTTCCAGCACATCCTAATATTTTGGAGAAAATGACTACCATTGTAAGGTCATTTTTATCAAGTTTAGATGATGCAGTTAAGTGGACCAGGAAAAATTCATAAGAACTTCGGCCTTCAAATCTAGAGCACACTCCAGTAGTTAAAGGATCTGTCAAGCTCTCTGCTATAAGGCCTGCTTTCCCAGTCTTTAGATGAGTCACTTGAGCCTGAAAATCAGGGCTTTTCTGTTTTGTTTTTCTCCCCCTTCCATGAAGATATACTAGCAACAATTGATCGAAGTGTGCATAAATGACAAGAGAAGGACGAATGAGACAATAATGAGGAATTAGTGTGGGTCCTCATTGTCTTCTTTTTCTTAAAGAAATATCCTTTATCTTGAAAAAAAACACCTCAAATTCAAAGTCTACTGGTCGCAATATGAGTTTCAGAGTTGTATTAGCTTAGTCTCCCTATCTTACGTAGTCACTTCCCTAGTAGATTAGAATGGTTACAGAAGGATTAGCATTTTCCAAGGTAAACTATTTTGTTATTCTTAATAATCATAAGTATATAGCCCATTTTCCCCAAGGAACTTAAAATATCCAATTGACCTTATCTCATAAATACTTACCTTGCTCCTGAGAGGTTATACATTTTAAATTTCTATTAAAAATTAAAATTGCTGGGGGCAAATAAAACCCAGAGATATCAACTAGCCTTATCGAAGCAATTGACAGTGTCCATGATACATTACGGATAAAATGGAGAAACAAAATCTGGCTGATTAAATCTTGGGTATGCAGAATAAAATCATCTCCATTAATTTGGAAGAAGGTTTCTATGAAGTATAAAAGAGCTCCATTTCAGTAGCCCAGTCCTACTCACAGATTTTGTCAGTTAGTTGGATAAGAATATTGAATGCATAATTATCAAATTTTCAAGTGACATATGCTGTAGGAATAAAAAATACATTGTACAGTAGAATCAGATTCCAAAAAGATACTAACATCTGGGGAAAATAGCTAAAGTTAAGCTATTTTCCCCAGATGTTAATATCTTCTACAAAATTTAGTAGAAATGCAAGGGCCTGATCTTAGATTAAAAAAAAAAATTAGAAACAGCTGTGAAATAACAGCTTGGGAAAGATGTGAATTTTATTTTTATAGATTTTTATAACAACACCAATACGAACTTGCCATGTATTGTGTCTGATAAAAGAGCAAACATGGCCTTGGGCTGCATTTATATAATTATGGTATACTGAATAAAGATAGTGCTGTTTGGCTATGAGCTAGCTGGTCAAACATCTTTTAACAAGCTCACCTCTCTGATCTTAAGAATCACCCACACCTCTTGATACAGAATCTCCTGGGGAAGGAACTCAGATAAACCAAAGTCTATTCCAGAGATGTGAAGAGAATGCTGAAGGCATGAAAGCCTATCCCATGATGAACATCTTATGGAGCTAGTGATATTTAGCCTGGAGAAAGACCAAGGGAAAACATGGTAGTTCTCTTCATTATTTCCTCAGAGGTGGAATTAGGACTGATGTTTTGAAGTTACACAGGTGATATTTTCATACATATTTCATATATATATGTTTATATATATATATATATATATATATATATATATATATATTTCTTTCTTTCTTTCTTTCTTTCTTTCTTTCTTTCTTTCTTTCTTTCTTTCTTTCTTTTTTTAACAATCTGGGAAGTCTAAAGATGAACTCTATGGGTAGTGAGTTCTCATGTCTGGATCCAATTGTCAGATAGGTAATTAAATTAGTTAGCTTTTGAGTCCCCTTCTAAATCTGGATTGATAACTCTGATTCTAGGTCTTGCTCAGGAACACACAATACAGTTCTCCCTGGCCAATAATAATAATATATTAAAACATATAATCCATAATGCATCTGGACAATTGAAAGTCTGGATGGAACATCAAGTTTATATACTTAGTATGTGTAACAAGAGATTTTATTGAATTCTTCTTTACTTCTAAAAAGGAGATAACTATGCATTTACCATGGGAGGGAGGTCTTTATACCTATCACTTTGATGTAACCGTATGGTTGAAAATGGCTAAAGTGGTAAATTTTGTTTTGTATATTTTACCACAATAAAAAAGACTCAAAGAAAAAAAAATTCAGATATTCTCACTCCGAGTGACCAGATTCATCCCCCAGGGCAGTGTCAATAATTTGGTCAGCATATTCAAAATAAAAACATTTTTCTAAAGACCTGGTTACCAGTTCCTCTTAAGTCTTCCCCTCTTTTGTCCTAGACTGTGTCACTTCTGAGAGTATTCATGGACACAGGGACATTTATATGGGCACACTGAGGGTGTGCTTTGAGTGAAAGAGAAAAGATTAGAATCCAATTTTTAAATGGAGGCTTTTTCCAGGGCATCTGGGTAGCTCAGTTGGTTAAGCATCCATCGTTTGGTCTCTGCTGTTGGGCTTTACACTGGGCATGAAGTCTACTTAAAAATGAATGAATGAATGAATGAATGAATGAATGCAGGCTTTGGCATACAAGCTATGATAAAATAAAATTTACCATTTACCTATGGGGAAAGAAGTGGGATTACAAAGTAGAGATGTTGGGAGAAGAATACGCACAATGAGCTGAGATTATTGTTAAATTAATTGATGTATCTCAGAAAGCATGGACATTCTCCTGTTGATAGTACAAGATGGCATACTTTATTAACATGACATTCATCCAGCAGAGCTTATTTGAAATTCATATTTACTGGCCCCATCCAATGATTCTGATCCAATAGTCTTGGGTTGGAGAAATTAAGGTTTTAAAAAGAAATCCAGATGTTTAAGAAGAAGCCTGCTGAAGAATACATTTTGAGAAACATTAACCTAGAAGATAGCCTAATCGTTCTCACATGTCTTTCTCCCATGAGCCCTTTTTATTTTTAAAAGTCATTGAGGACACCAAAGAACTTTTGTCCAAGTGAGCTGTATCTATCACTATTTACTGAATCAGAAATGAGTACTGATAAATTTTTAAAGATATTTACTAATTCACCTAAAATAGCAATAATAAACCATTATAGGATATAGTCAATTAATGAATTCAGTTGATGAATTAATTTGGAAATCAATATTTTTCAAAACAAAAAAATGTGAGATTGGCCTTGTTTTGCATTTTTGCGCATCCCACTGTCTAGCTTAACAGAAGACCTTTGAATTCCCACGCTACTGTATTCAATTTGATGGAACATGTTGCTTTTGTTGAAACATTTGAAGAAAATTTCACCTGAAAGAAACATGTAATTGGACAGGAGAAGAGTGTTTCTATAACCTTTTCATATATTTGTGGATTCTGCTCTTTGTACACTGAAACACAAATGTCTGTTCTTAAAGGTTAGTTGCAATGTGAAATCTGAAACTATGTTAATAATCCTTTTGTACTCTGTTACCTTAAACTCCATTAATCTATTTTGCACTTTGTGTGGACCTTTTACCCATGCATAATTTGGTAATGGCAGGCATTTCTTATTTGTAAAATCTCATTCTTTAGTTATATAGACCTTCCAAATGTTGATACCTTTTTACTGTACAACATAAAACAATCATATTACACTTATTAATTTCACTTACTAGCCTTATCAGAAAAGTCTCAGTGTGTTGGGAAGATGCAAAGTTCATGACGGTGGATAAAATTTCTTCCACAATCATAATATGGTAATATTGTATATTTGTAACATTACGATTGTAATTTTACGTGAAAGCAAGAACTTCACAGCCTGCAACAAACACTGTAAGTCATTTTTTCTTGCAGAAACAAACTCACTTATTTCATTTTAAGAAAAATGAGTACGAAATAGGTAAGTCTGCTAATCATGGAGTGTGTCAGTCGTTCTCTGAAATGCAAAAAAAAAAAAAAAAGTATTTCATGAATATGGTGGCTAGTTCAGCTTGCAACTCAAGCAAAAACTATGCCCATGCTTTTCCTTGAGGCAATCACTGTATGTTAGTATGCAGTAAATGTACTTTTAAAAATATTTCTCATTTTATGTCAAGTATTTAATATATGTGTTCTTTTTTTCCATTTTATTTTTTTTTTCGTCATGATAAGTGTACTCTTTAATCCCTATCCCCTATTTCCCCCACCTTCCCTCTGATAACTATCAGTTTATTCTGTTTAGGTAAGAGTCTTTTTCTTGGTTTGCCCATCTCTTTTTTTTTTTTTCTTTGTTCATTTCTTTTGTTTCTTAAATTCCACATTTGAGTGAGATCATATGGTATTTGTTTTTCTCTGACTTATTTTGCTTAGCATTATGCTCTCTAGCACTACCCATGTTGTTGAAAATGGCCAGATTTCATTCTTTCCTGCTGAGTAATATTCCATTGATATATATGTGTACCACATTTTCTTTATCCATTTCTCTTTTGATGGACACTTGTGCTGCTTCCATAGTTTGGATATTATAAATAATGCTGCAATAAACATAAGGGTGCATGTATCCCTTTGAATTAGTGGGGTTTTTTTTGTGTATATATATATATATATATATATGCTTATATATATATGTGTGTGTGTGTGTGTGTGTATATATATACATGTATATATATGTGTATGTACATACACATATATATATATACATACATATATATATATATATATATATATATATATATATATATATATTTTTTTTTTTTTTTTTTTTTTTTTTTTTTGTAAATACCCAGTGGTGCAATTCCTGGATCCATAGGGTAATCCTATGTTTAATTTTTTCAGGAAACCCCATACCGCTTTCCACAGTGGCTACACCAATTTGCATTCCCACCACCAATAGTGCATAAGGGTCCCTTTTTTCTCCACATCCTCACCAACACTTGTTTATTGTGTTTTTGATTTTAGCCATCCTGAGAGGTGTGAGGTGATATCTAATTATGGTTTTGATTTGCATTTCATTGAGGATGTGTGATATTGAGCATCTTTTTCATGTGTCTATCAGCCATCTGTGTGTGTTCTTTGGAGAAATGTCTGTTCATGTCTTCTGCCCATTTTTTAATTGGATTATTTGTTTTTTGAGCATTGAGTTGTGTAAGTTCTTTGTATATTTTAGATACTAATGTTTTTTGGAGATGTCATTTGCAAATATCTTCTCCCATTCAGTAGTTGCCTTGTAGCTTGATTGTTTCCTTCATGGTGCAGAAACTTTTTATTTTGATGTAGTCTCAATAGTTTATTTTTGCTTTTATTTCCCTTGCCTTAGAAGACATATCTAGAAAAATGTTGCTTCAGCTGATGTCAGATTGATTAGTGCCTGTGCTCTCTTAAAGGATTTTTTTTAATTTATTAATGTTTATTCATTTCCTGAGAGAGAGACACACACACAGAGTGCAAGCAGGGGAGGGGCAGAGAGAGGGAGAAAGAGAGAGAGAGAGAGAGAGAGAGAGAGAGAGAGAGAGAGAGAGAATCCAAAGCAGGCTCCAGGCTCTGAGCTGTCAGCACAGAGCCCAATGCAGGGCTTGAACATAGAAGCTGTGAGATCATGACCTCAGCCCAAGTCTGATGCTTAACTGACTGAGCCACCCATCTGCCCCTCTTCAAAGATTTTTGTGGATTGAGGTCTCACATTTGGGTCTTTAATCTATGTTGAGCTTATTTTTATGTGTGGTGTAAGAAAGTGGTCCAGTTTCATTCTATTGCACATTGCTGTCCAGTTTTCCAAATACTTTTTATTGAAGAAACTTTTTCCCATTGTGTATTTATTCCTCCTTTGCCAAAGATTCATTGGCCGCATAATCGTGGGTTTAAACAGATGTCGTTTATAGGTTGAACTTTAATAAAGTTGCTAATTTTTTGCACTGTCTTCTGAACTACAAATTTCGTGAGGGTTTCTTAGTTTCATTTTCGCTCCCCATTTAGGGGGGGTCAGGATGGATAGAGTTGGCTGGAGTTGGGTATTTCCCTTCCCCCAGGTCAGTTGTGATCTTGGGCAAGATCCAAGGTAGACCCCACTTAACTATCCCTTGACAGCAGGCCTTGTTAAGAAGCACACAATCCTCGCCTGTTCCAAAATGGCTCATTTCCCCCTCCTGCTGCTGGAAGCATGAGAGGATTTTCCTCTGGTATTTACTATGGGAACCTAGTCAAGGTTCTAGTGGTAAAACACAAAACTATAGAGGTACTTAGTAGTAGAGGCCCCTTAATGACTGGGGCCCCTGGAGTTTTAAAGTCTGACTTATCCACACTGAACTTCCAGCAATTTGTCCTTACAATCCAGGTGTTCCTGCTCCGGCCCTGCTTCCTGTTACAGGTTCTGTGTTGATTCTCTGCTCCATGAAAACCTGTATTCGCCTGTCTGCCTCTTCAATCTTTGGGCCTGTGTCTTGACCTCTCTTATGGATCCAAGAAAAGTGGATATCTCAGTCTGTTCATCTTCTTTCTTGTTGTCAGAAGGACTCTTAAGCTCCTTACATGTAGAACAAAAAACTGGAAGTTCCCCATGATTGGTTTTGTACCATCAGTGTAAGATCAATCAAGTGTTCATCAATGAAGGTGTTTAGGTTGAAGTTCATGGTGATGTTAACACGAATACAGTGGCTAACATTTTCAGGTTTTTTTTCAGTTTTATGTGTATTTCATTCAAACCTCACCAGAGTGTGAGCATAATATAACATACTATTGTTACCTCCATTTTATGAGTGAAGGATGTGAGGCACGTGGAGTTTAAGATACTTGTCCAAGGCCACAAAGTTGGTAAGTGGCAAAGAAGAATTGTCCTTCAGATCTTTTTCTGGAAATAAGGAAAGCATGTATTGGGAAGAGGCATCAATCAGCCAGGGACTGAAGCCCAGGACATCTGAGATGATCCATCAGCAGGAAAACTGTATGGAAAGTTATCAAGCTTATGGTTGCCTGGATAGACACTACCAACCTCTCCCAACCATAGCTAGTGTTTAGTTACCTGTTTTTTTTAATGTTTACTTATTTTTGAGAGAGAGAGACAGAGAGAGAGACAGAGCTTGAGAGGGGAAGGGCCAGAGAGAGAGGGAGACACAGAATATGAAGCAGGCTCCAGGCTCCGAGTTGTCAGCACAGAGCCTGACATGGGGCTCAAACTCATGAACCATGAGATCATGACCTGAGCTGAAGCTGGATGCTTAACCGACTGAGCCACCCAGACGCCCCTGGGGTTTAGCTATCTTAATGCAGGAAATATCTGTTTTATAAACACCCATTTTTAAATTCTCATCATTTTCATTTTGTCTTAGTTTGGTCAAGTAAACCTAACCATATCCGTTGCTATGGCTTTCCTAGTTATCTGCTTTGCAGATGATCTTTTACTTTACCCCAGTCGGTGCCAACTCATCCAGCCATGTAAAAAATACAGACACATTTATGTGTCTGTTCAGAGGAGAGGCTATGTCACTACACATTGCAAGAAAAGACATACCATATCAAGCTCTGTGTGACTCCAGAGAGTCACAAGTTTACTTACAAATATTAGAGAGTAATGTTTATGTGTGTCTGTTCCCATTATTAGAGTCACCTAGCCCACACATAAATTCCTATAATCTTTTTAAGTATTTCATACCCATTCTACAAGTAAAATTGTTTGCCTTCCCATGTATTTTGATGTTAAAGTGTTTCAGTTTTATAAGGAGACTAGTAGGAATCAAATATAACTCTTATTTATTCAGTATCTATGTTATACTCATGCTAACTCTAGCCTAGTTTTCCCCCTTTCCCATTTTGTAAGTCCTTTGAGGCTATTCACCTCTCGTGACTCCTACCATGATTTTATGGACATCTTTTCTCATGTGCTCTTTCTATCAGCCTTCAGAGGAAGAAACAAAAGCCCAGAGAAGTTGAGGATCTGGCCCGTAGTCCTGCAGTTTTAGCCTGAGCTTTAACCCAAACCCTGTAACACCAAATCCAGAGAAATATGAAAAAAAGAACAAAAAAGAAAAGTACATAGTATTCTTAAAACTAGGTATGCCCTAATCTGTTTGAACTGTATAGTATAGTTAGGACACACTGGTCGCATTTATCCAGGCAAGCCGCTTTGGTTTATCCAGTAAATCCTAGATCTTAACATAGGAAAGCACCTATGAGTTGATCAGAGCTAGCTCTCTCTGAGCTATTGGAGGTTTTCTTTTCCTTCCGAAGAGTAATAAATTATAGTGGAATATGTATGAATGGTATAGAGAAAGCATGTAGTACAAATGCTTCCATTCCCTTCTATGTAATTTATCATGGTTTTCTTTTCCATTGAGCCCTGAGGTTGCTTCAATATTCTTCTCAACACAGGACTCCAAGCACCACTACCAATTGATCAGAGTTAACAATTCAAGATGAAAGCAATTATCTTCTCTGGTTTAAAGTAAGTCTTCATCATTGTAAACAACTCCAGTACGATTTTTGCTTTTAGAAAGATTTACATATTAAAAGATCACATTTGTGCTCTGGGTATGTTTAAGGTGACATAGATGCTTCTATCGTAAAAATTTAGTCTGACACTGTTGTAAGAGGTAGCTCCATACGTACACAGCCTGAGTAAATTTTCCATTACCAAACAGCATCTGTGCCCTCTTATCAGAACTTAAATGCAGCCACTTGCCACTTGTTTTCCTTCTTTGCCCTTCAGTAAGTGAAGGAAGGTGAGACTCAGAACTATATACCACTGGGATCCAAAGAAATGAGTCATACACACCTGAACACTATGAGCTCCAGCCCAGACATCCTCTCTTGCTCGCTCATCCGCCCTTGCCTGCATACTCAAAAGAGAAAAGGACAGAGTTGAAGTCTTGGATGAACTCCCCAGAAGCAATCCCGTAGCAATACTAACTGGACTCTTAATCAACTGACATATTCCCTCAGGCTTTCCAGAAAAGTTAGGCAAGGTCTGGTGATAAACCTCTAATAAAAATTAAGGTGATTATTCATTGCACTACAATAGGAGAGTCCACATCTCCTGGTAGGCAGCAGCGAATGGTATAACCCAACAGCTGTGCACTAACATTGAAGCTCTCCCATGGGTGTTTTCAAGCCTCAGTCAGGACAGTGATAAGGGAAATGTGTAGCTTCTGATGGCTCAGGTGAGTCGGTCAAAACCAAAAAATCACACTTCAAAGGGTTGTCTGCATTAAGAAGAGCACAACAAAGGAAGAGAAGAGAGAGGGCAGCCCTACATCACCAACAGTATCATGGAATCCCTTCTTATCATTCTGCTCCAGTCCCTGTGATTATGAGGAGGGAGTGAAAGCATCCACTAATCAGGGCAGTGTGGTGTGCTATTCACAAGCTCATAACTGGCAGTAAAACAGAAAGGCCCATGTCTGCTCTGCTGAGTAATTTCCACACTGAGGCCCTGAGCAGACATGTCGTGCCATTTGTAACATCTGCCTTGGCATCCAGGAGCCAAAGTAAGCTAGTTAGGGAGTTTCATTGCTTCTTTCTCCCTCCTCTTATGACAAGTCTAAAGGACTCAGGGTTATTTATAAAGAAAACTAGTCTCAGCTCTTCAGAGAATTGTCAGTTTGGTGCAGGTAAGACAGAAGAGTGTATTGAAGGCTAGGGAGACACTCTGGCCTCTTATTTACCCAGGAAGGAAGGGAGAATAATAGCATCAGGTATGGATGGAGAAACTTTCAAGTATAGAAGCAGAAACAGAGTTGGTGTAGGGGTGCGGGGGATGGTCTTCATAACTGCAGAGGAGGGAAGACCCAGTCATTAGGCCTCATTACTTTTTTGGCTCCTCACAATTTCTTGGAGAGTGAGAATGGACATTTTTTTCTATATGAGACTATGCCCCAATAATAATGGAACCCAATACTAACTGCTCGCTGCAAGTGTTCTTGGCCTTTAACTATAGTCTTGACCTTTTCTAATTATCCTGAAACCTGGGTCCTAGACCACTGCTTCTCTTAATCTACATACAAATTACCTGAGGCTCTTGTTAGAATGAGGATTCTGATTCTGAAGGCCTGGGTGGAACTGTCTACAGCTTCCAGGTCAGATCTTTGCCGGTGGTCTCCCCCTCACCACCCTCAATAGCAAAGTACTGGCATAACACCTTCCTGGGCCATAGCAGGGCTTCTTAAAAAGCCTTTACATGTTTTCCCCTTGTTACTATGACTTCTCTTTAAAAAATAAAATAAAAAGGGGGTCTGAAGTACATAAAAACCACATCTTTCCAACAGCAAGTCTCATGGATGGGAGAAAAAAAGCTATAAAAGAGAACTCCACTCAGATTTAAATGGGCATATGGATGGTCACGTTTGAGGAGTTCGAAGGTGAGGTAGGTCTGTATTGGATGTACACCTGTGTAACAAATAGCATCTCTAGAGAGCCCAGAGAAACTGGAAAGTAGAAATACGGAAGCTCTGACTAATTTGGCACTTAAGAAATAGGCCCAAGTAACATAAGGAAAATCAGAGCCTTAGCCAGTCTACCTAAAAATTAAAGTCAAGTCCTAGGGATCTTTCCTCATGGCTTCTCTTGGCCTTGAACTATATCATGATCACTGACTCATGACTGATGGTTTCCTTGGTACAAGGTCCTCAAGTACATACTAGGGGACATGCACACCGTGAAGAAGACATAGAATATGACCTCAAGAAGCCTGGGGAATGGAGGACCTCAGACACGTTTTTCATTTGACGTATTTCCATTATCATCCCACACACTTTTCACAGGGCAGTGATTGCTTCAGTAGTTCCTAAAAGGCTGGTTACATAGAACAGCCAACGCTGTATTAAAGGTTTGCTGCACCAGGATTGCCAAATAGTAAAAATTTTAATCACATTTTTACCAAATGATCCCACACTGAAATGGCTTTCAACTTTTCCATTACCCTTTCTATATCCCAAATACGACGTGTCAATCGTGCATGGGTTCTGCCTCATAGCTTCTCTGAGAAGTTCATCAGTATTCTCTGTTTCCATTTTACAGATGGGAGGGCTGGGCAGAGAGAAGTTAAGTGACTGCCCAGAGCAAGAGCTGGAATCAGAGACTGTGCTCCGTCCCTCTCCTCGTATCCTTAACCACTGAGACATCCTGGCTCTGTCACCCTGACTTCCTGCACACACCAGGCCTGCCAACCACTTTAACAGCCAGTGACAGACGAATCATTATGAGCTGCTATGTAGGGAAAAGAAAATATAAGCCAGATTCTCATCCTATATAACTCTAGGGGAACTTTAAATTGCCAGATGTCAATCTGGAATCTTTCCTGAGTGCTAAGCTCCCATGCACAGATGGGAAAGCATCATTCCCTATAGAGGGTTGGGCTGTAAGGACATACTCAAGGCAGACCTCAAGTCCAGAACACAGGAATGGCACTTGGCTCTCCAGGGCTTGAAAGTGGCCCTTTGCTAAGTATCTTTTAACCTTTCCAGACTCCAAATCTCATCTCCAGAGAGGCTCTTATCTGGCTCATTTGCTTGTGAGTCAGAGCATTGTGTTGAAAACATAATAGGCTTTGTTATTGTCAAACTTGGACTTGTACCTTGTCCCTACCTCTCTTTAAGGACATGACATTGGACAAGCTATTGAACCTTGCTGGTCCCTACTGTTCGCATGTTTCAATTTGTAAAGCTTCCAGAAGCAATTTTCACAGTGATAGTGCGAGGGTTAAATATGATGACATAACTGATATGTTCCTGATACATACCAGGCAGTGAATGTCCTATTCTGTCATTCTTTGTTAATATTCATGGGAAAAAATATCGTGGAAATATTTGGTAAAGAGAAATAATGCTAATATATTAATCCTGTTTAATAAGCCTTCACTCAGGGTCAAAAATGTATCAACAAGTTATCTCATAAAGAAGCAAGGTAATTGAGATAAATTAACTGGAAAAAATAGAATACTAAAAAGGGGTTAGTTAATTGTCCTCAGATAAATGAACTGTTTTCATTCAATAAATTATGGTTTCCTATTAGTTTTCACCTCTGCTGAAAGACACAGTGAAATGTGTTCAGAATCAAGTAATGTGTAAGGGAAAAAAACTCCTAATAATAATGGTTAAAATCTAGAACTTTTTCCAGAAGAGAATTCCCAGAGATTTATGGAAAAACAGGTATATTCCCATTTCAGGCCAATGGAATCATTGAAAACCTGTAGTTACAATAATATTCCTAAATAATACATGACAAATGTACGGAGTTGTTTGATTAATTAGAAGAGTATGAATAATAGGAAAGGATTCACAGGGATAGTCTAACATTGAGATGAGAGAGCAAAAGTAGTTATGTTGTAACTACCCCCCAAAAAAGGGGTGGGGGGTTATTCTGTAACTGCTCCCTTTACCTTAAATAAAATACATGTTTGGTCTTCAGTTTCCTCATGTAAATGGGATTGTTGATTTAACTACTTTCTCGGATAATTTTAAGGAGTTAGTTTCTCTCTGATTTATAAATGCATCTAGAATCACAAAATAAAGGGACATTTTTATACTTTTTTAAGAATCAGACATACTTTGCAAGATGAAGTATGTCTGTAATATAAATTTCCATCTATCTAAAATGACCAAACTACTCTTCAGTCTGGAGGCAGGATGATGGATTCAAGGTCATGGTGCACAGCACACTGCATCTATGCCTGCCACAATGTTCAATAAAACTTCTCTGAATGAAATAATGTACAGCCAGATAATCCCAGACATTAGTTCTGCAATTTATTCAAGTATTCATTCAGCAAACCTACTACGTGGCAGGCAGTATGTTTATTATTTGCAGGGGTATTTGGATATGATATGAGTACCCAATTTAATTCTTTAAAAGTAATGCACCTCCATTCAATTTACAATTCTCCCAGTACTGTCAAAGGCAAATGAAATCAGGTGATTTGGGAACTTAGCGTAAAAGCTGCAAAGAACCGTTTGCTGACCTCGGTCTGCACGTTTGCCTCTTCAGTGGCAGATGCTCTCAGAAAAGTTGGGATGAACTGGAGGATTCAGAGAGTAAAGGAAACTTCTTTCAGCCTCTAGGGAGTGGGATGGTGGAGCAGTGAAGCATATCACATTACCTATGTTAACTTGGAGGGAAAAAATGAGTTGTTGCATGTAGGCATGTAGACCTTGTTAATAAGTAAATTGTTAGTAACTCTGCCTATGCCGAACAAGGTGAAATGGACAAGGATGAATAGGAAAGATGTCGGTCTGCAAGTAGGTTTTCACGGGGATTTGACATGCGGACTGATTTTCAAATGCTTTGACTCAGAGGACTCAGAAAGTAAAGGCAAGAACAAGTAGGTGTATAGGGCGTCATTTTAGTGGGTGAGTGAGTCATACCATAGGTTCCTTTCCTGCAAATGGTATTGTCACAGCGTCTGCTTAAGTTATTTGATCCAAGCTTTAAAAAGAAACATAGCAAGTCTCCCTTCAGAAAGGAGACCCTCAGGAGTTGAACAGAAATTATGGTTTCTTTTCATCAACTGTGCTACAAGCCTTACTGCCACCAGCACTAATTACCGTAGCTCACAAACCCTGGGCTCCTTCTTCAATTTTAAGTCTTCAAGAATATTCCACACTAAACAGTAGAAATCCAACACTGATGTGGGCTTTTTGCTCTCATTTTAAAATGCATTATGTAAGAGGGAGAATCCTTATCTGGAACTACAGGTTTGAACACACCGTAGGTCTTAAATTAGACCTCTCTTTGAAGCTTAGTAACAGAAAGGTAGATGAGAACACAGATAGAGCTGAAAGTTATATTCTAGCCCAGGCGCTGCAGTGCCTGTCCTGTAAGGGGGTTAGACAAAGATGAGCATGAACCAAAAGGCTAGATACACTAAACAGCTGTGTTTATTCGAGGAGGAAATGTCCACTGTTGAGATTCAGTCCTAGGAGTTAGGTCGGTCTGGGAAGTCGGGTTAACTCTTGCTGGGAGGAAATGGTTTCTTCTTGTGAGAAAAATTAACTGTTTTAATCACCATGGTGTTGAAGGCAGAGCTGCATGAACAAATGATTCATTCGAGGTTTGCAATAATACTGCTTAGTCTTTTCTTCCTTTAGCACAGCGTATCCCTCTGTCTATATACTTCTTGTACTTTCCACATTCTATACGCGTCATTCTCACTGGTCTGTTCTCTCTCACTCATTATTCATTATAACTATTTCAGAGCCTGCCTTAGAAAAGATGTCCAATACATATGTGTTGAATAGATACTCTGCTGCTTTTCATTTTTAATTCTAAAAACCACAAAGTATCACAGAGTTTAGAATGCAAAGGGGCTAAATCATCCATAACCTCACCCCTCTAGGCAGCAAATATTATTTTGGGAAATGAATACTTTTTGGAGGAAATGCAAATCTAAAATTAAATATCATTTTACATCTTTAGGTAGAAAACATAAAATCATTCTCAGAGTGTTCTTAAAAATATATTTCCTATATTTAAATTTCCTTAAAAGCCATAACACTTCATCAAGATGTCTTAAGTGGGTGAAGATGATCTCATTTAGCAGATGAGGAGAAAGAAAGAGAGCTTCGTACAACTGTTTCAATGACAAAGAATGGATCCGATTTAAAATGATCCTTCCAGATCAGGCTCAAATGGTGGTGACATACTTTCACTGCATGGGCCGAGAATGGGTTTAGAATCGTTTCTCGTATCAACAGTGGTACTGACAATTGCCTTGAAAATATTTTCTAAATTGCAGGCCTGATGAAAATTCTTTGAGGAATGTCTTTTTTTTTTATCAGACTCCCGTTTTCCAAGGTGAATATAAGAACAAAGAATATCCAAGCAACAACTAGACTATTCAGACTTGAGATTCATGCTCATATCATTTTCTCCATATTGGCAGGTAAGATCACAGGCTTTCTGGAGGCATTACAGCACACTTCATGGGCAGCGTACGCAATTGTAATTTGACTTGTCATTTTTCTTAATTTAGAGCTGGTGTAAAAATAGTGGATCTTATTAAGCCAGTAGTAAGTTAGGTATTTTAGAAAAAGATATATGTATATTTTTTTGCTCTTGTACTCTAAGATGAAAACAAGATATAATCTCCAAAATGAATTTTTAATGTTTCATTTGCCCATAGCGTTGTGGTTACTATAAATAAAGCAGTTAAACAGATATGATTTCTAACCTCCTGGAGTTTGGTGAAGATAAAAAGGTTGGTTTAGGATTCAAAATAACCCTTCCTCATCACGGATCAGATGGCTGAATCTCATGTTGCCTGTTGGTGTTAGTAGACTTGGTGATCTCAGACCAGCACAGCATGATTAATTCCAAAAAGGGTCAGAGGCCAGAAACATTTTTTTCCTCTCTTAAATAATTGATGAAAATCATTTCTCCACACTGCTCATGCAAATTCATTCAAAGTGAAAAAAAAAAATTCAACTAATCCATCCTGGGTAGTTTAAAAGGAAGAGGGGAACAGGTCAATAATTGGGCAGAGAAAACTTCCAGAGCTAGAGCCGGTTTGCACCAGATCTCTTTTCCGAAGAGCATTTTGTCTGACTCATCCCAGTACCCATACCCTGAGGAAACCCCTTCATAGTCAAATGCAAAAGGCCTGCCATTGAAACCAATTCCTGAAACCAAATCTGTCCACTTTTTGAGGATTCTGAACTCAAGTTGAGCTGATGGCCTGACTCCTCTGCAGGTTTGCCAGCCCGTAGGTGACATTCCATTTGTTCTGTGTCTGATCCTGGTTAATCTCAGGCAACATACCTTGCAGTTAAACCATGCATGAAATGGAGCTCATGAGTGGGCCTGCTGCTCCACACGATGCGTGGCCTTGCAGGGAAGGGACACAGTACCACCAGCTTCAAAGCAAAGCAGCAGACCCACGGCAGGGACTTGGCCCTCGTTGACCAAATGCATGTATTGGTCATGAATCCTGGCCTCTGGTATAGGATTTCTAGGTAAGGGGGATATGAGAAATGGGTTTCTTGGGCAATCTCTGATCTATAAGAACTTGTGTAGTGCCCAAACTACTGCCAGGCTCAAAATATTTCCTCTTTGCCTTACCGTGGTGACAACTCCAAGCTTTCAGACGAGAGCCTTATTTCAGGAAGTCCTTGCAGCTCAATGCATATTGTTTAGGATGGTAACAAGTTAATCTTAAACCACCCATTATTATGTAAATGATTATTCAAATAGGAGGCATTGTGCTAGTCTTTGGGAAAAAAGAAAGAAATGAAACCAATAGCAAGAATTGCCGTGTAGCATAATAAGCATTGCAACTAAGAAATAGCCAGGTGTAGTAGAGGAGAAAACTGCTAGAGGAATCAGGAAAAACAGAGAAAGTGTTACTTAAGCCAAGGGGAGACAAAGGCAGAGTTTAGGTGGTCATTCCAGGCAATGGGAAGTCTATATATAGAAAGACAGACATGAAACAGTGTGGAGTATGTAAGTCCTGAGGAGTGGGACATGATGTAGTTTGTTCCAGAGGGAATGGTCCACGATGGTTCCAGAAAGTCACTTATGGAAGGCCCTGCAAAGAGTGGGATGAGGAAAGATCCTGCCTGGATGGAAGGGCATGGAAGGGCCAAACGGCCCTGCCAAAATGGTAGAGCATCACGGAGGCCAGACAGTGCCTGGATCAGACTTACACCTTAGAAAGGTTTTACTGCAGTGTGGAAGGTGGGTCGGAGAGAGGCTAGACTGGACATAGGGATGCTGGCTAGAAAGACGTTGCACCAGAACAAACAGCAGGCGATCAAGACAAGGTAGGGAGATGATGACAAAATTGGAGAAATACTACAGAGATGGAATAAATCAGTGAGACTTAGTAACAAACTGGCTATGGTTGATGACATCGAAGGAGGTGTCTAGGGTGAAGCCCAGATTTCTGGCTTGGGAGCAGGATATAAAAAGTATTCCATTTTAGACTGATTGAGCTTGAGATGTCTCTTAGTATATATTACATATGGGGCTACAGCATAAGAATGAGGTCCAGTCCTGAAATAGAGAATTGTGAGTCAGCTGCATATAACCTAAATTAAAGAGTCTTCAGCTGCTTACCTGTAATGGGCCCAGGGAAGATGTTTTAATTGAGGGGAGGTGGGGCAGGTACGGAACATGAGATACTGCCCCCCTGTGAGGGTGAGCCAGAGCACTTCAAAGGCTGCTGCGGGGTTGGCTCTCTGGTCTCCATGCATTCGTTCTTACAACTTAGAAACCAGTAGCTGGTTATCTCTGAGTGAGGTAAAAAAATCTGAGGTGAGTGCTGTAAGAAGGTCATTCTCCTCCTCTGAAAGTTGCTCTAAAGTTCTACGGCTTGGTCAAACTTGTCCATAAATAAGTGGTTGATGTTTTCCTAGCCACCCCTAGGAAGTTCTCCCCCAAATCAGTCTGGGCCTGAACGGTGAAGCTTATGGGCAGCATGGAGGGTGGTGAAGACCTCTCTCCTTCTGTACAAACAGATCATCTCATCCTGACCATTTACAAGGTTAAGATGGTAGTTAGGTAGTCTCTGGCCCAAACCTCAGGCTCAAGGGTTGCCTCTTTTGTGCTCTAACAGCTTCGCTTTGATCTAACCTACTTTTCGCTCTACAAGTGTTTTCTATTTAAAGACACATATATCTGGACAACGCCACACTTTAAGAACTTACCATGAATTGCCTGGGTGTTATAATGGCAAAGGTCCTGGATTTAAAGTCGGAACATCTCACTTCGATATTCTGGCCTGCCACTAATTGGATCTGGAACTTGGGTAAGTCGTTTTCCTTTTCCATGCCTCTCTACCCAAGATTATAATAAATGGCAGGGTTCAGTGAGATAATGTCTAGACTTTTTTTTCTCTAAGCATTTCTGGATGAGATTTAGTTGGTAGCCAGATACAAGTAAATATTGATTCATTGACTAACTCGTTTATTCAGTTATTTATTCAATGCATATGTATTAAACACGTATTAGGTGCTCCAGGGATGTACAAATAAATAAGGAGCTGAAGGACTAGTAGAACTGAGATATATATTTTTCCTTAGGTGAAAATATATTTTCTCAAAGACTAATTCTTCAGGTTACAGGTCCTTTTTTTTTATGAGTCAGGCTTGGCATATGGTGTTGGAGGTTCCTGGAGAGGCGAAAAAGCATTTATTGTCCAAAGTGATATCCTGAAAAATTAATCTTGAAACTGCAGATATTGAGGGTCACGATATAACCACACCTTGGGGGACTTTTAGCAAAGAGTAGCACCAATAGATTGCAGTTAAATAGACATCCTGGTAATAGAATGATCTAAAATAGCAAGACTACCTTTTAAGGTAGTCAGAACATAGAAACTCTCAAAGGGACAGGAGAAGGATAACCATGTGGTTTGGGGATCTTTCAGTGGATAGGGAGCTATGTCTAGATATATGTGTTTAATGCATGGATCTGTCTGGCAGAGATGATTTCACATGGTAGATAGGGCCAGTATGTACCTGCTGGGACATCCCCACTCTTTACCAGACTTTATCTTCTCTACCTGTCCAATCACATAGAATAGAGGTTAAGTTTCTGTGCGTTACAAAGGCAATTCTACCTATCTTAGGAAAAGTAAGATAAAGGGCAGGGGATCAAGAGCTAATAAGAGAGATGAAGATTAACTTTTGAAACCAGAATTGTCTGTCTGTCCAAATACTTGGGAAGTGGACTTGGGAGACAAAGGAAATGGTTTCGCATCCCCCTCCCTGATTCTGTGTGGGAAAGAACCGTGAAACTTGGACTACCTAAAGGTCTCTATAATTGAAAGCTTATAATGGGCCATCTCTATTCTAAAGAGATGGGTTCTGAAACAGAAACCTTTCTACAACTGAGCGGCTTCCTTGGAGGTTTCATTGTGCCACTGCTCCTGTGCTATTGCACACAGATCGATTTCATTTGCCCCAGCCCCTCGCTCTTCCCCTAGTAACTCAAGTAGAACTTTCAGAAGTTTTCCTCAGCTTCTGCTTCAGTTCTTGACCAAAGGGATTCCATTATCTTCTACTCTTTCTTCAGCCTTGTCTACAGGCCATTTGTTACATTACAGCATTTCCTGAAATTTAGCAAATTCTTGAAAAGAAAGATTTAATCTTCTCAGGAGAAGCTGGAGAAGATTTATGGACGCCTATTCTTAACATGTCAAAATGTGGCTTGGCTGCTAAATTTACTGGGACCGCCTACACAGCTGAGGATTTCTGTGACTCTGCTGGAAATAATGGCTTTAGGAGGTAACCAAACAGCATTAGAGAAAAATATTTGAGAGGAAACAGATTTTTAGGTTGCAGAAGGATTTCTTATTTTATAAAAGAACATTACAGTTGTAAGAGCTCATTAAATTGTTTTCCCTTATGTGTGACCCCAAATTAGAGATTGGGTTTCTTCATTTTCACTTCTAAAATCATCTGTAAGATATTGGGTAACTTGAGGTTCCAAGTCTTCAAGTGCTGCATAAAGCACAAGCATTAATTCTTAAGTATTATTATGGAATAAATTGAATTCTGTTAGGTTGCCTTTTGTAATCCTTTTTTTCCCCTCTGCTTAAAAATTACAGGTAATTTGAAAATAAATACTGCTGTGAGTGAGCCAATAGAAATATTTTACTGTCACTGAACAGAAAAGTAAAAGCCTAATTACTGTGCGGATTGAACATTCTTCTGCGGTGGTAGTTTCTTCACTCTTTCCAGATCTTTGTTCTGTTTATTTAGCACAATTTCTCCCTGTATGTATCGGCCTTTTCTTCCCCCTCCATTTCATGGAAGAAAATGGTACTCTGTTATGCGAATGTGCTCACTCTTTCCTTTGAAACAGTAGTCAGTCAGTCCCCGCAGAAAGAATAGGTAATGAAATTCTATCTCTCAAGTGTGTGTAGACATATCAATCACTTTAAGTGGAAACAATCATTCCTCTGCCATTTGGAGCCAACATCTTTGAACGCAGAGGTGGCACTGTGGCTTTCTGTTACTAAAAATAGTGTCTTCCTTAGAATGCTTATTTACCTTCCGACCACGTGCTGCACAGGTCAAGAAAAGCAGATTTCCTGGTAACATCTGATTTGAGCGAAGGGGGCGATAGAAGGTGCATTCTGTAACCCGGGTTTAGAGTTGCCAGAAGATGTGAGTCCGTCG
This sequence comes from Panthera leo, assembly GCF_018350215.1. Lineage (NCBI taxonomy): Eukaryota > Metazoa > Chordata > Mammalia > Carnivora > Felidae > Panthera > Panthera leo. The sequence continues at coordinate 75,617,562 of NC_056684.1, read as the reverse complement.
GAGGTCATCCAGGCAGCCCAGGGGCCGCCGCCCTCCCACCGTTCCTCCTGTCTGCCCATCTTGGTCCCCACGCACACAGACTCAGAGCTCTTTCCATGCTGGTGACTCCTGGTCCTCCTGACTTAACACCCAGCCTTGTTTTCCTCCCTCCTCCAGGAGCAAAAAGATTTTAGATTTGTGTTTTCTCCTCCTTTTTTTTTTTTTTTTCCTTTTCATCGTGGACATTTGGCTTTTGTCTTGCTTTCAGTATCTTGGGGAGCTGACACCAGAAGATACAGAAACTAAGGCGTTCGACCTCTTTTATTGCAACTGCTCCTTTCCTTCCTGCCCGCCCTACCCGCCGGAAACTTAAAAACCCACTCCTGTTGGAAATGCTGTTGGCTGAAGGCATGTTGCTGATGCAGGAGAGAAACAGCAGGTTAGCACGAGGCGTTCTCATTGCAGCAAGGCGCCGCGGCCTGTACCCGGGCGTTGCTGCTGTGGAGCGAAGCGGCTCTCAATCCCAATCCCCAGATACGGAGCAGTGTCAATACAGAAATATTAAGGAGAAAATTAATAATTTATTTCAAAAATTCATTTGCAGCTGCACTTCACTGAATTAATTACTTTTTGTCTTTCTCTTCTTATTCATTCCTCTCTCTCTTGCTAATGATCGAGTTAGAACAAGCAAGAGGAAGTAAGTGGGGTTGGAAGGAGTGGGGGTCTGGTGCTGGCAGAACAGAAAGCACAAAGAAGAACGTGCTTTAACGTGGGTGCCCTAAGGGGCCTGACAAGGGGACAGGGATAAGTTAAGCTGAATCCCATCTTCTTCGCCCCCAAAGCAATGGTAAACCACATTACCATGTTACACGTTCTACTTAGTATTTTAGAAGGGAAAATTAAATTCCAGCAAGCAAAAGTCCCAAGTTATTAAAAAGATTAATCTGTTGTTTAGCATTAGATCTTCTGCGCAATTCTCTTCCCTGTGTGCTCATTAAAATAGTATAGTCACCCAGACAAAGTGATCGCATACTATTGCTTAAGTGTTAACTGGGCTTGTATACCGATTTCCAGAAGCATTCGGGTAGGCCCAGCAATTTTTGCATAACACTTGCTTATCACAACTTGCCAGGTGACACTAACGTAACATCGTGGCAAGGTTCAAATCCATAGCCATTTTAGTCATTTTCTAAGCTGGAATAGAAAAATCAGTCTGAGAAATTTTTTTTTTTTTTTTTTTTTTTTTTTTTTTTTTTACCAAACACCAGACAGAGGCAAAGCAGGTTCTTTCTTCCGTGTTCAAAGCATTCATGGGACAGGGAGCCGGCGTCCATCATGCCAGCCCAAGCTACCATTTTAAAGTAAGCAAAAAGATGTGCTTTTTTAATATACCTTATACAAAGTAGCCATTTAATGGGAGAAATAACCTTTGTACTAATGAGATTTGGAAACGAATATAAAGGCAAAACTGAATTTTCTCTAATAATCTTGTTGCTCCAGCACTGGAACCGTAGCCATTTGAGTACCAAATGATCCCCTAAGGGAAAAACAGTTTCCGTGGGTGTGATCAGATGCTCTGGTATGTGTATAAGCAGAAAGGGGGATAAAGTTAAGGACGAAGATGGAGAGAATTCACTGTTCAGTGTTTTTCCAGAAGATCAGAGACAAAGAAAGAAAAGAAGGAAGTACAGGGAGGAAAGAGGGAATGAAAACCAATGTTAATGATATCAGGGGTAGATAGTCTTCTGTTCTGTCCAGTGCATATACACTATCACCATGAAAGTCTTTTGACTCCTCTCTGAGAAGCTGTCTAGCTTATGTCACAGCTCTGTGCTCCACGCTGTCATACAGAGCGGTTTGCCACTGCTTTCCCGTGACCTAGGTAAGAGCTCATCAGCTAATTCCAAGTTTGTTTTTTGAAGGTTGGAATGGGACAGTACTATCTAGACACTATGTATTTTAAGTAGTCTCACCTCTGAGTAAAGAAACGATGGCTTTGTAACTTTGTGTCTTTCAACGCTGTAGGTTGTGGGAATACAACTGAACATACCTTTATGGCTCTTGGCTGGAATCTCTAAGGTTTGTCTTAGAAGAAACCAAAATAATTGATTTTGAAGGTCTTGGTAGAAAAGATTTCTTCCCTCAACATTGAAAACTCTTCAGATCAGGTGAGCGTATCATTACACCAATAATGTCTGTTTGTGTAGCATTTATAACTTAAAGACCCATCTGAAGGAGACCTGTTCAAAATCATCAAGCCACAAATGACCACCAGGTACTAAATATCCTGGTAAACTTCCGCTGGCTATGAATGCACACCTACTTGTCCAATTTTCCTAGGAATTCTTTATTTGAAAATTTATCAAAATGCCACTCATCATATGAGACAATAAGAAACTGAAAATCTACACCTATGATATGCTTCCCCCATTTCAAACAAACCTAGAATATCATTTGATAATATGATAAAAAAATTGGCTTGTTTATCTATTTTATGTTATGTATGTTAAAAGGACATTCTAGTGTTAAATGGAGTAATCCATCAAAGAATTTCCCCAACATCTCCTGGCAAGTGATTGCACCATCAGTTGGAAATTCGGTAGACGTCTTCCCTTCCTGATTCCTTCAGCAAGAACATTTAGAACACTATAATGATTGGCTTTAAGGAATCTTGTGCTTATGAAAATCTAACCTGATTCTGCTTTATGCATGCAGAGTTCGTCTCCTGCCAGACTGCTTGCCCTGGCAGCTCCTGGAGGCTTTTGATTACCTAGTACTGCCCCCATGTGGGCCAAGAGTGTCAGTATTACATTGAGCTACCTGCTTTCCATTTTTGACATCAGCCAAAGGAAGTAAAAGCCGTGCTTTTTCATAGTTTTAATCCTATACATTGATCTAAATTTCAAGTGAAATAGAACTGTTTCTGGTCTCTGAGTTAGTCAGAAAAAAACTACTCGGCCAGTATGCCTGCAAATAAAGAATAGAGGAGAGAGGATAGGAAAATCTAGGCCAATGTTCTCTCTCACCTGGGATTCTTGTTTTTCTCCACCCAGAAGGTCAGATCTCAGCTGAATCAGTATGCAGATCACATACACAGCAACTACCGTTCCAGACTAGGGAATGTGCTAATTGGCTCACCCCGCCCAAAGAACCAGGGTACCAGGCGTCTGACACATAGCCGCTGAGGGAAGCACGGCTTAATGCAGGACAAAATGTTCTTGCCTCTCTGCACTGTCACCTACCCTTGCTTCTAGCAAATGGTGTGGCCATACACAGTGGTGACTGGAGCACTTTAATAATTATTTCTCTTTGCAGACTAATGTGTACACTTGGGATTTTAGAATGCTGTCTAATTCCGAAGAAATTAAAATTAAAGCCAGTACTCCATCAGCCTTCTTTTTTCATACACTTTCTCCTGTAGCGTTTCAAATAGTGCTCTAAATAGTGTGGTGCGTCGAAAAGGTAGGTCAGAAACCTGACATTAGTGTCGTGAAGGCTCTTTAAGTCTGTCCTTAGCATTAGGAATATGGTTAGAGCTACCGTCCCCTACCAGACGATACAGTATAAAAAACAGCCCTGTTGGTTACCTGCAACCCCTCCACTGTTGGCTCATGATCCCAACTAATACACTGTCTAACTGTTTTCTGGAAGAGATGGAATGTTGTAGAGAAGGAGCATAGAGTTTCGTGAGACAGGACACCTGCCCGGTTCCGGGAAGCCATAATATCCTTAGAGCTCTCTCTGAACAGGAGGGTATCTTCCTGACTCATATGATGCCCACGGAGCTGATGCAATAGGAATGGGAACAAACTGCAGCCATCAGTTCTTGATTAACTCTGATAACTTACCCTGGCTAATGAGGTAGAAGTTTTTCATGCTTCCACTGCCTAACGTTGCTCATTAGATGCCCACTTATTAAGCATTCAGATAATTGTGGTAGCCATAATAGTGGTAATGATGGCCACGTGATAACATGATGAAGAAGAAGGCATCCTTGAACTGAAAGGGTTTTGTTTTTTGTGGGTTTTTTGTTTGTTTGTTTGTTTGTTTTTTGTTTTTGTTTTTTGAAGCAAGCCAGAGAGCTCACGGTACTACCATAAGCCATGTGCAGAGCATGTAAAGATTATTTGGTATTCCTTCGCTGTATCATGTCTTAAATAAACTAAGAGTGATCACCTGAAAGTTTTTTGAGATTACCTTGATACCCAAAAGAACAACAACTCTCAGACGACAAAGATACTTTCTCCTGATTTGAGTTTGTATGTTGACCTGAAACTAGCAAAGAAAAGCTCTGTGTCAGCACTGTAATTTACGTTCTGCTTCAGTTCCTTATTTATGATAGTTAGATTTTAGGTCAAATACCCTTGTGGAGCCAACTACCTTATATTGAAGAGCTCCTTCAGCCTCGACCAAATAAGACTTTTTCTTTAAACCGGTCTGCGGCTGAAAATTTCTTCTTGCCAGTATTTTTCAAGTTTTATGTTTGTCTTTTATGAGTCTCCAAGTTTCGAGCAGGGCGAGATGTGAAGATGTCAGAAAATTCAAGGAAACTTCTATTTTGTAAGACTCAAAAGGATTTGATAAGAATATGAATTGTCAGTTTTGCTCATCACTCGGTTCTAAAATCTATACTCAAAACCTTTCATGTCTGTCTTATCCCTCACTAGCATCAAACATAATAAAATCAAAATCATCTTCTGATAAAAATTGGGTTTCAAAATTTTACCATAGGTTGCTTTTCTGTTTGATTCTTTTTGATCCATACCAGATACACCAGAAACAAACAAGTTTCTCCCAAATCCCATTTTGTCTCAGCAGTGCTCCTAACAGGGGAGGAAAAAAAAAAGACAAATATGGAAATGATGCTAAGATATTTCTTCTATCATCTCTTTTAACAACTTCATAAAAGCTATACCCATGTTGGGCTTATGAATTTTCCAAACTGAATATAAGATAGATAATGCAATAAGACTCAGCTTTTGGATTTGTGGTGATTCTTCTCTTGCATTAGGAAATTTCGCATCCCTGGCAATTCAATAGCACTATTTTCTCTTTTCTCTTAAGTCTAATGTAAGCCTAACGGGCTCATTTAAGCTGGTAATGAACAGCTTAGGAGTTTTACACTCAGGTTCCCAATCCTGGTAGGTGACAATAGCTTGTTTGCATTTGCCTTATGTATTTGATGCTCCCGGTAGTGAAATGCAATCCTTTGCTGTCTATACAATTATTATGATGCTTTTGCAACATGATGTGCTCACTGACACTAGTTTACCTTTCGCAGCCCCAGGCTTGCAACCTGGTGGCATTTGAATGTACCTGCTCCAAAGAAAGCACTGGTCTTATGACAGCTTTGTGATGTGGAATGAGCTGAAAGCAGGCTCAACTGACCCGATTATAACAATATCCCTGAGTCTGGAGACTCTTCTAGCTACTGATGATTGCTTTTTCTCATGTCTGGAAAAAGCTATAACATGCTCCCCCCAAAAAATAAAAAGAGAGAGACAGAGAGAAACAAACCTCTTTGACCAAGTCTCCAAACCATAAGAACTTGTCAGAGACCTTTTATTTATTTTTTTTCTTTTTCCTGAGCAATAGATCTAAGGATAGCAGACTACCAGAAACGTATTTATGATAATTAACTATTAATAAAGTCCGAGCTAATGTTGTTGATGGAATAGCAACAATGGCACTTCCAAAATTTCTGCTTTGGAGGGGATTATAGCTGGCAATCTGATTAGGAGAGAAGGCAGAGGGATTGCAATCCTAGTGTTTTTACTTAGGGTGTAAGATTGCATGTTTACGGAGGTAACAATGGATGGCCTGGAGGAGATTATGGATGGCTATAGAAGTCTCCCACTCTCGCCCCTTGGCACTTCTAAAATCTGCTACTAGTTTGGTGACCATTTTGGAAGTTTATTGTTTGTTTGAATATCTTGTGACACGTAATATTTAGAGTGACGTAAATGAGATAGGTTTAAGAAGGAATATTCCTTTGACAGGGAAACCTACGTGGCTTAGTTGGTTGAGCTTCTAACGCTTGTCTCTCAAATAGTGAGCCTGTGTCAGGCTCCACGCTCAGCCTAAGATTCTCTCTTGCTCTCCCTCTACCCTCTCCCCTGCTCTCTCTCTCTCTAAATAAATGAATAAATAAACATTTTTTTAAAAGGGAAACCTACTAAAACAAGTGTGGACCAAGGAAACTACCTGATGAAAACAAGGCAAACAAAATATTTACTCTGTAACAGGGGCCTTTGCTAAAATATCCTCCATGGGATCTAAATTAGTTTGACTAAGCCTAATTCCCAAAGAAATTTTACTTATCTGAGTCCATCTGCCAAGATGAATCGCCATTTATATTTCCCCCTGAAAGTGGTAAGCCTATTGGGCAAATTTTCTACAGATATACCAGCTACTGTTGATACAGGAGCAGAAATATTGCATAAGATTTCTCTGAAAGGAAGAACAAACTAAAAACTAGCTACTGAGTACATGAATTTCTCATCACTGCTGAGGTGCCATCAGGACCAAAATTCTTCCTTACAAAGCCACCCACCAGATAGAAGAAGGAAAAAAAAAGGGTAACAATTCCAATGTTCAGAAAAAGAAGTCAAGAGCTGACTCTAGTGCTTTCCTTATGTTCTTCTCCAGAGTTCTGTGGAGAATATTATGTGCTGGTAATTGTTCCTAATCAACTGGATGAAAGAGAAAGCAAAAGTAAGAATAACTCTTTGCTATATATTTAGTGCATGCTTAGTTCTCCTCCAAGCTAGAGGACACCTAGAATAATCTTAGAAAAGATCTTTCTAGACATTTCCTCCTACCTATTAACCAGTTCTCCTACTTACTCTTTTTTTTAGAGTGCTTTTGATACCTTCCCTGAAAAGGTATGCAGCATAATAATCTGATAAGGGTATAATCAGTATGATAATCTTTATATTCACTATGATTCAACCTTCACCAAGTTCTAGCTATGCTAGAAAGTGGATTTTGACTGAGTAGAACAGCTCATCTCAGTCACTCTACAGAAATGGAGGACCACCACCTTCAACATGTGATAAGCCTTTGGAAACTGGTGCCTTGGGCAAGGTAAGAATTGAGTTCCATGATACACACCAGTGATCTTCTATCTGGTATCTCTCAAGTCACTGAGTTATAAAGTTGTCTTCTGATTGTATCTATCAGAATAAGGTGGCCCAATATGCATTATAAATAAAAGCATGCTTCAAACCATGCTTAGAATGGATACTTCCAGGGATCTGATGGAACACAGTGCTTTCGGTTCTTAATTTATTATGTCCCCTCCTTGCCCAAGGATAAGCGATGCCTTAGACCTTGCTTTTATGATGACCCTATAATACTACCAAACAAAATGTCATTCAACTCTTAATCTTCCACTTTTTTTTTTTTTAAGTCGTTCGGCCACAAGGTAGGTATACTCATTCCTGCTTCTTTTCATGTTGCGTGGATAAGTGACGACCATTACTTCAGCAGCAAATCAATGTTAATTTCCCCACAAAGAAATTCTGAGAGAATTTGAACTACAGGAGAATAGACGCACATAAACAAAAGCTACATCTTGGGCCTGTGGCCTTTGCACTTACGATGTAAATTCTGAAAACATGTCCTTATATAGCTGTGACCACTAAATTATAACCACCCTGAAGGCATCAGCTGTATTCTGTGCATCTCTGTAATCCCCACATTACAGAATGTCTAACTAGTAGTAGATGCTCAGTTAATATCTCCTTTAAAAGTTAGCTCAATGGGATAATGGACTACTTGTTTTATCTTACCACAGTACCATGACTTGCAGAAGAATGCAGAATTTAGCAATTAGTCACATCTACTGAGTATATAATCAGCTAGCTAGCTAGCTCTTTAAACACTGCACTGGAAAAAGTTAACTTATTTCTTTCCTTTTTGCCTTGGACCTTTTTTATAGAGCAGTCTATTCATACCACTTCCTAAAGGAAACTGGACTGCCCAAGTCTCTGCAGAAGTTCAAAGTTCATTTCTAAAAGAAATCATTCTATACCCCAAGCTGTGGATAATGGAGCTGGAGCTGGGCAATTGACCAAGGAACTTTTTCCATATATGAATATATACCCTGTGATCTGGAAACATGTGGCTCCCTTGGGTTCATGAGATTAGCCAATCATATTCTCAATGTTTAGAATTTGAATGGGAATAAGTTAAAGAGATCTTTTTCCAGCAAGAAGAGGGAATGACAGAGGGGGGCAAACAATGGTATTGACAGTGATAAGGACTGAAGGATGGGGTAGCCAAACTTCATTAATGATACATCCTAGGAGAAGACCCCCCCAAACTCCTCCTGCAGAGATCCTTAAACGACCTTGAGTTCAGAAGCACCTCCCTGAGGACTAATCCTATTATTGAACCCACTATGAGAGCCCACTACTGAAACTATTCTAGATGTGTTCTTTTTTTTAAAATTTTTAATGTTTATTTATTTTTGAGAGAGAGAGAGAGTGGGGGAGGGGCAGAGAGAGAGGGAAACACAGAATCAGAAGCAGGCTCCAGGCTCTGAGCTGTCAGCACAGAGCCCGATGTGGGGCTCAAACTCACGAACTGTGAGATCATGACCTGAGCCGGAGTCAGATGCTTAGCCGACTGAGCCACCCAGGCCCCCTATTCTAGGTGTATTCTTAAACTGACCTTCTCTCTAACTTGAGTGGTACTTTATTCCTCACAGTTAAATAATCTGAATGAGAAGCACCCAATTTTCACATTTGCCTAATAACATAAAGTTTTCACCAGATCTCTTCCCTCAAAGAATGATTAGGAAGGTAGGGAAATAAGGAAAGAGAATGGGAAAAAAATTAGATATGGTTTTGTTTTTCTTCTAGGATATGCCCAACTGGTACCTGCAGGCTTTCATCTACTTACGGGTTGCATGTTACAATGAGCATCATCTTTCTGTGTGTCTGAGATGAGTTTTCAAAAAGCCAGGAACCATGATAAACCCCAGGAAAACTGTGAAGGTAGTTGGTGCTTCTCATTCTTCACTATCCATAAGAATAATCTGGAGATGGGGCACCTGGGTGGCTCTGTTGGTTGAGTGTCTGACTTTTGATTTCCACTCAGATCATGATCTCACAGTTTGTGAGACTGAGCTCTGCATCAAGCCCTGTGTCTGGCTCAACACTGGGCATGAAGCCTGCTTAAGTTTCTCTCTCTCTCTCCCTCTCTCTGCCCCTCCCCCACTCATGTGCACTCTCTCACTCTCTCTCTCTCTCTCTCAAAAAAAAAAAGACGAATCTGGGGATAATGTTAATAATGCTAATTCTGATTTCACAGGCGTAAGGGGGAGCCCAAGATTCTGCATTTCTTATAAGCTTCCATGTGGTACCAATGTTTCTGATCTGTCAATCACATTTTGAGTAGCAAGGATGTGAAAGGAAGATACCCTTCCTGCAACTACGAAGCCATTCCCATTGATGTTTTGCAGGATGGTAAAATAGAAGATGACCATTAAAACTAGACAAGTTCACCATTTTTGAGCTGTATGGCTTTGAGCAACTCATTTAACCCATCAAAGCTTTCATTTCCTCATTTGTAAAATGGTGATGGTAATATTTATCTTGCAGGATTATTCTGAAAATTAAATGATGTAAAATATGCAAATTTCACAATAGCTCCTTAGCAAATGATATTTATTTTTCATTAATTCACTGGGTTAATCAGAAAGCATTTGAACATTATGCAATTTCCAATAAGGGCTAGAGAGGGAAAAAAAAATATGTATATTATCTCTGCCCTAAAGAGTTTACCAAACCAATAAGAGTAAAAAAAACCAAAATGTCTTTAAGTTGCTAATGTCATATAAAATAATAAATGCCATAAGAGAGGGGAAAAATATTCTGGAGTTTAAAGAAGGAAAGATTGACTAAGGGTTGGGAGAAGGAGGAAAAGGTGGAGAAATCAGGGAAGATTTCAAAAAGGAGATTGTGTTTGAGCTAAATAAACCTTAAAAGTTAAGTAAGAGTTCACCAGGCAGAGAAGATGGGGAGTGTGATTGAACTTAGAAGAAATCTCTATAGAGACCATGGTATTGTGAATAACAGTGGCCTTTCAATGGCACCTCCAGAATTCCAATGTGGCCAACCGTGGGTTGAATTGGGAGAATAGGAGGAAGATGAAAACGGTTGCATTGAGAAGGTAAAGATGCTGTATCCCATGCTGAGTTCCTGGGACAAACTGCGTCTCCCTTTACGTCTCTCACCACACCTTATCATAATTATGTTGTAGCTCAAGGACGACTCTACATCTCGACGTCAAGTGTCTGGCCCATAACAAGTGCTCAATGAATTCCTGTTGACAGAATAAATATGTAAGTGTTGCAAGAGAGTTTCTTGCAGTCGGGGGAAAAAGGCCTTAAATAATATTTCATAGATCGCATGCAGTCGCTTGCTCTGTTTGTCCTGCAGTGACCCCAGCCCACATAGATGCTCCAATATAAATAGGCTCCTTAGAGACACACCAAGCATTTTTTATTTGGAATGATTGTTAACGTTATGCAACAAAAGCAACCATCCCATGATATAACACATTGCATGCATTCCATTTGGCCTCCCTGTGATGATTCAATCTCTTAGTGGTGCTTAAAATGGTAAAGGTTGAGAGAAACCATTATACCCTAAGCAGATTGGGATCGTGAGATGAAAACTATGGTATATCAGCATCCACCATCGCTTGTAACACAAAGTTCAGTAATATAGCTCACGGCTACTAGTTGATTAGAACAGCTTTCTAGCCTAGGACTTCTGCTTTCTGAAACACACAGAAGAATGGGGCTGCTTGCTTTTCAAGAAGCAGAAGGATACAGTCTCCAGTGAATGATATGATTTCAATACAGAAAGCTTGCTTAAATCTCACTTCATTTTTATTCCATCTATTGATTTCTTCAGGATTGTGCACATGTATTGGAATACCTTTATTGAATCCCTCAGGCATTCCAAGTAAACACAAATAGAATAATTAGGAACAACTGTAAAGGAACAATCGTTAGGTTGAACTTGCCTTCATATTGTATTAGGGGTAGAAACCTTGGATGTATCAGATGGAATCCTATTAGGACTGGCTCTTGGCAGAATGCTGAAGCTGGCAAAAGCTCATCTTCTACAGAGGGAGGAGACCACAGAGGTCAAGGGCGTGGGCTGGAGGCAGGCCACCTGGATTTGAAATGTTAACTTGAAAACTTCCTGCCTTTGTGATTTGGGATACATTGTTCAGTCTTTGATGCTTCAAGCTCATCATGTATAAAGTGGGGATTATAATATTGTTTAATCCATAAAAGCAGTGGAAAGTTAATCCATGAATTATTGCTTAGAATAATGCTGACACACAGTAAGAGCTTATTAACTGTTAGCTGTTCTTATAATCTTCAGGGTCTCCGCCCCACTAATTCAATAACTATCCCCTACCTCATTCCACATTCCAAGTGGCCCCTATATTCTTTCTTCTCCATTTGCATACTCATTTCTACCAAGAGTTTGAGTCATTTCTATGTCTATGTAATTATGTCCCCACAAAATGTAGCCCCTGACAGAAACCTTTTATTTGCCTTTTATCTTTCACTGTGGAAAGAAAAGAGCTTTTTTTTTTTTTTAAATTACTATTAGGGAATCCAAAACATTAATAATCAAGTGGGAAGCCTATTACACAGCCTATACGAAAACCACTGACGTTACAGCCGTATGCAGCCATTTGTGCAATAAGTCTTTATTAAAGAGTTCTGTATCAGATACTCCTGGACAGTGTGGTGCAAAGACAAACAAAGCAATGTAGATACTCAGTATTCACTGGGGAGCACGGTAATACCAGGAGGGGACTATAATCCAGTGTGCTATAGGGGAGGGGGTGCTAGCAGGAAAGTCTTCTCTCCCTATATCATTGTAGACTTTCCTAGGCTTGTTTAATGACAAGCATCAGTTTTCATTTGTTATTTGTCATCTAAGTGGTTAGAAGTCGAAGCCTTCTCTCTCTTCCTCCTATAAATCCTGAAAACATATCCCTCCACTCATGGGCGATGCTCAGAGGACTGGAAAAAATAGAATGATTCTCCAACTCAGAAGTTAGAGACCTGGGTCACATACAGAAAACTTTCTTTCAAACATTGCTGACTGTCGCTATGAAAAAAGCATGAGTGCATTCCTTCCTTCCTTCATTCAATTACCTGTCTTCACCGTGCCTTCCCACAGAGTGCTTACTGAGCACCTCACCATCCGTGTCAATCATGTTAGATGAAATAGTGTTGATAAAAGAAATTGTGTCCCTGGCCATGTCGAAGTTAAAGATAGTTGAAAGATAACATGTGTCTTGTTATAGAAATAGTTTAACAATGGAATGAAATATGTGATTAAATCCCAATGAATTATTCAATGATTCTTGGTGTTCTGGAAAAGACATCAGCTAAGATAGTAAACACTGTGACTTTCATTTCAAGTGCCACTTCCTATCAACTGGAAGTAAATGCCTGGCAAACTGTCTAGCCAGCAATTATGTGACTTTGCCAGGCTCAGAAGGAGATAGTTTGGAAACTAATGTTGGTCATGTCACAGCAATGGGAAGTGTGGACCCTTTGCCACACCTTTGCCATGGTGTGCTGGTGGTATGGCATGACAGTTAAGAGAAGTGTTTGTAGTCTAATAGACCTGAATTCTGTTGTTTGCTAGCTCCGTGCCCCGGGCAAATTATTTAACTTCTCTGAGTCTCAGTTTTCTCAACTGGAAAGTAAAAAACTATCTCAAAAAACGTCAGCTATTATTCAGCTAGTCTTTAAATTCTGTGCAAGACAGAATCAAGTCTATTTCATTTCATCTTTATGTCCCTGGCACATGGCCCCTCAGATATCCACCTACCTCCCTACCCCCCCATGTTCTATGCACACACATTGAGAAAGGTCTTTGAAGATACTGGGATTTGGGAAGAACTTTAAAGTATGGGTAGAATATTCATATGTCAAGGAGCATAAGAGTTACTACCTGAGCAAAAAAGACCTGGCAAAATATGGAAACCAGAGTGAGTATGACAGTCAGGGACTACAGAGGAGACAGACGAGCCAGAAGGAGAAAGAAATAGCATCCCAACACCTTTGATTTTGGAAGATGCTAAGATCATCTCATCTATATTTCACTTTGTGAAGCAAGAAAACACTGAAGCCCAGAGGAGTTTAAATAACTTACAGTGGTAGACATTGGCATTGCTGAGATTACAACCCAGATTGCCCGACGCATACTGCAGTGCTCACTTGGGAAGGGACTGGAAGAAATGGCTGGGAAGTCAGTCTGAAATCATATGGTAGAGTTCTCCATATGCAAAATTCACTCTTCAAATAGTGAGGATCTCTCTTACCTGTGACCAGCAGTAAAGTAAGACCGGGATGAAATTCCATAGAGGGCCTCTTGGGGCACTATGGTCAGGGATGGTGAGTCCACAGAGCAAGCCTCGTTGGTCAGCAAGCATGATTTTTGAGACACCATGGGTTAAAAAGTCCCAAACCAATGTAGAGAAAAACAGAACCCGGTTGTGTTGGTAAAGGAAGATGCAATGAGCTGATTGTTTGATTTAAGGGGATACTGCGTGGTGGCAAAGATAAGAGAATTTCCTCCACCCTGAAAACACCACACTGTACTGGTGTTGTGCCCAATACTGACAGAAGGTTGAAAACTACACATAATATTATGATTGCTACTTTGGTGTTTTGTTTTTTGTGCTTTTGGCATTGCTATTACTCCCAGCATCTATCCCTTTGTGTTTAGGGCCAGGTATATTTTTAGTCTCATTTAAAAAAAATTGTTTATTTCTTTGCCAGAGAGAGACAAAGTGTGAGCGGGAGAGGGGCAGAGAGACAAGGAGACACAGAATCCAAAGCAGGCTCCAGGCTCTGAGCTGTCAGCACAGAGCCCGAACCACGAGATCACGAAACTGAGCTGAAGTCAGACGCTTAACCAACTGAATCACCTAGGCGCCCCTAATCTCATTTTAAAATGGAGCTACACTTAACAGTCGTTTAAAAATGAATAACACTCAGTTTCTTGACTCCCATTGCCTCATTTGTTACGCCTGATGCTGTCCTACCCCAAAACATGAAACCAGCACCTGATGTCCTCCCTAGGGGTACGTAAATATTGCTCATTTTTATTTGTCATCTAATAAGCAAAAGCCAGATTTGGAGGTGGAACCTTCAAAGTGCAGTTGCTTCATCCTGAGAAAATGTTGGTGTCTGTTTACATCCATATATTAATGGAATAATCTCCCAGATCAGTCAGAGTGCTCGAGACACAATCAATGATACATATGCCTCCATTGTTCTTAATTAGCTTCTGATTAAAATGTCTTCTCATGCTCTTCAAGCTTAATTGTTGTCATTGAGACCCATGAAAGTACTCTTGCGAAGATTTCTGCATTGAGAATTAGAGGCAGGGGATCTACAATGAAGCACCATGACCCCGGGAATGTCTTCTCTCTCTCCTAATTATAATCAGTCTCTGACTGCCATCATGCAAACTTGCAATACCCAGGTAATGGACTCCCTGAAACCCACTGTGACTGTAATATTTGGGTTCTTCAGGCAAAGCTGCCCTGCAGGGCCAGTCTTTGTGTTCAGCGGTGCTCAGCACTTCCATCCGGAAGTTTCTTCCATCAGTGGATGATATTTATTCCTCTTCTCCACTGGGATGGAAGCATGGCAGAGCAGAAGTTGAACCTGAATTCCAACATGGTATTCCTTGCAGCAGACTTCAGGATCGCCTCCTCACCACCAATTCTACCCCTTAACCCACTGTGCGGCAGCACTGGTTTTCAACCCTAGATGCACACCACAATTTGCCTGAGAAATATTTTCTAAGTCATTGGTCCTTAGGCCAGTTCTATCCACATCTTAGCACAGAAGTTAAGAGCCTAGAAGTCTGGAGCCTGCAACCCGAGTCCTGGTCCTACACTGCAAACCCCGGCCCGGTATTTAAACTTGCAGCACCTCAATGTTTTCAAGGACAGACATGAGGTTAATAACAGTAACCATCTCGGGGAAACACGGTGAAAATTACAGAAGTAAATATTGGTAAAGTGCTTAGAACAGGGCTGGGCACATATGCACACAGTTTCAGTATTTGTTATGATGGTGATAAAGTTGATCTTGATCACAAGCATCGTGATGGACGAAATGGAGCTAAGTATGGTCCAATCATGTCAGAAGCCTACCGTACCTCTGAAATGTTCATACTGAAGAATGAGCGAACACCTTGTTAAGTCTTTTTGAGCTTGGTTTTTCTATTATTTATAACTAGTATGCAACCAGTGCTTAGATGACAAGGCTGAGAAACCTGGGAGTTTCTCACATCTGCTGTATTTCTATAACTACAGGAAGACCAGTAGACTGTGACTCAGAAGAACTGAGTTCTAGTCCAAGTGCTACCTACTCTCAGGAACATATGATTTCGGAAGGCTTTGCAGCACTAATTGTATAACATATGAGGGTCTGTGCTATTTCCATCTGGTAACCCACCAGCTAAGACGCTTCACTGCTTAATTCTGTTTATTTAATAAATGAGGGAAGTAGTCTAAAAGAACTTAAAAGGGTGATCAAGCGTAAGGAGTCCGTGTTTTTATCATCTCCCGGAGGCAAAAGGGTAAGTTTACTCTTAGGATGAGAAAATTACCAGACCGGACTTTGTAGTGCACTGCACACAAGCTTCACTTACCTGGCAAAGGAGTTTGTTTCCCTGCCCCCTCCCTGTGGATGAATAGGAGGGAGGTGTTCAATGCTGCTAATTTTCAGAATGGAAACCAAGGCAACAAGAGAAAACAATACAAGAGATGTGCTGATTCTAGAGGGCTGATGAATACAGAAATTACCTGTCTTTGTTACAGGTTTGGAGCAAAGCCATTCTACAACTGATCTGTGCATCTCGAGAGCCTTTATATACAACACCGAAATATTTTCTTAAATAGAAGAGACTCAAAAGTGACATTTTAAAAAGTGGCGACCGTCCCTTGCATCTGGTTTCCTCCGCTGCAGCTCGTCCAAGACTGGTGTGAGGAAATCTTAATGTGCACGCAAGTGTTTTGGGCCACGGCCATGCAATATCCAAACATACACGTGATAAGTAAATTGTAAAGCAGAGAACACAAACTGACACCTTAGAGGTTTCACGTGGCTGATGGGTAGGTTTTGTTCAGGCTACAGTTTACTCATAAATTAGAAGCCAATCTTTATCTTTATTTTATTTGCATTCTTTTAAAGATTTTATTTTCATGTGATCTCCAAACCCGGCATGGGGCTCAAACTCACAACCCTGAGCTCAAGAGTCACACGCTCTTCTGACTGAGTCAGCCAGGCGCCCCCAGAAGCCCATGTTTAAAAGCAGTAGTTTCCATATGAAAGTCCAGGTTTCTGATCTCTCTGGAAAAAAATGGGAACATCTGGCAACATAGGGCTGGCATTCCTGGGGCAACAATGGGCTAATACAGACTTGCAGCTGCCCTGAAGTTTTTCCAGATTGCTGTGGTCCTCACCCTCACTAACACCAGCCGGACACGGAGGCTGGAAGGGTTTGGCATCCAGCTCCTGCTCTTATCTTCTCATACTGGGCCTGCTTCACTCGCTTGTACCGTCATTGACCCTTGTGGGTATCTGAGTTTGCAACCCCAGCTTGGCTTAAAGTTTGTCCATTTCCATGCTGATATGCCCGAATTTTACTTTTTGAAAACTGAATGAAGATTTTACCCCAAGCAGGGGTGAGGAGCGCTGGCTATATGGTGCCACGCAACTGGTTTAATGTGTTGGTTTCCAAAAATTTCAGATGTGCTACAGACCCAGAAATGTAGTTGACTGTGTTATGAACTTCTGATAGGGACTGAGACCTCTGTGTGTCACAAAGAAATGACAGTTCTTCAGATTACCTACTGAGATGAATTGAGGAAGAGTTTTCTGGCATGGGTCTCAAATTGCTTTATAGATTAGCCTCAAGCCTTCTCTGCATTTCCTCATTTCCTTTATGGAGCTTAAGTCAGAAACAGCTTTTCCAGTACCATCTATTAGAAGCACATGAAATGTCAAGCCAGATTTATGGATTAAGAAATTGACATTAGATCATAATTCAGTTTAGAAGAGAAGAAACGAGAATGCCAAAGATGCCTTGGAGCCAATTCCATTGTGGTCACAACAACAGTAAAGAGAGAGCCTTAGCTTCTAAGTCAAAGCCCCTCCTCCCTTCACCCCTGCCCCTACTCTCATTTTAGCACACGTACCAATTACACAGATACTGCATATAAAATTGAAAAAAGAGATTTAAAATCTGCTTACCATTTCCATTTCTTTTTTCCAAGTAGCTGACCCTGGGCTTCTTCTCTCTGACCACCATTTTCTTTTTTCTTTCTTTTCTCCTAGTTCCTCACTTCCCCGCAATCTCCCTGCTTTCATATGACTGTCTCTTTCACCAAATGGTGACTGCCCTGGTGGAAATACATCTTATTCATTGCTGTTCCCCTAATTCCGCAGCAAGCTACTTGGTACTACAGAAACTCAAAACCTGTTTGTAGTTCCATAAACAATTGGGGACTTCTCGCACCTTAAGCCCCTTCTCTAATTCGAAGACATTTCATTTACTTCACCACCAAACCTGAACCTGATGGTCAGCCATTTTAGGGAGTTCTTGCATTTCATTTTCTTCCGTCTCTCTTTGCCAACTTCCCAGACTGTCAGTGGTTACCAGGAAAAGTTGTGAAGACATATTCACTAGTTCTAAAAGTGAATACATGCTATAAAATAGTAACTGATCCTTCACAGGTTATTGTAATGAGCCCGTTCAGTCAATTTGTGTTGACCTTGTTGACAGTGTATGTCTCCAGAATGCCCTAGAATCTTCAGTTTCCCCACCACTCCATTCAACCTCCTCAGTCTTATTAGGTGTCCTAATCCACCTTTGAAATTTAGCCAACCCAAACCAAGCTCCCTTAATTCCCTGTTTCTCTTTTCTAAATATCATTGCATTATGACTTCTCTTTGTTTTTCCGTGTGTCCTTCTTGTCATCTAATTGATTTACTTATTCATCAATTCCTTCCTATCCTATAATCCTTAGCATCTTTTTCTGGATCCTTCTCTCTCTCTTTCTGTTTCTCTGCCTCTGTCTCCTTGTCTCTCTTTTTCTCTTCTGCTTTAGTTCCTTGTTTGTTATGCTGCTTTCACCGACCGCTCATGTCTAAAGCTGTATCTATTAACAGTGATGTCACAACTGCCGAAGCCAAACTCTTTCTGAATCCAATTCCTCCAAAAAATTTGCATTATCAGCACTATTTTTATCACTTTCTTTTTAAATTCTTTGTAACAATAACTTCCATGATTCCATCATGTTTTCGTTCTGTTACTTTCTCAATTTCGTCTTACTCCCTCCCATTTTAGGCTTTTTCTTGCCCCACGCTCCCATTTACACAGACCCGTAATCAATTTTGATTCTTCCTTTTCCTTTGCACTCCTTGTCAAATAGCCCCCAAGTCATGAAGTGTTCCTCAGGGGATAAGACACACATTTAACTAGCCATGTTGTGATCTAGTTCTCAATTGGGACATTTCAATCTCTTTCAGGGACCTCAGATATTCTAGAAGTATACTCAGGAAAACCTCCAGTAAGTAAGAGATTAAAATCAAGAACGCAGCGGAAGCTGTAAAATCACAAAAAGAGTTCAGCATTTGACGTATGACAGGTGAGATGGTATCTGACGCAGGCTTATCTTTTGCCTCTACTTCCCGAAAGGGATTTAGTTCAGAGGAAACTCATTCCTTATGGCCAGCTTCCTCTTCATTCCCTTCCTACTGAGAGGAGAGAAGGGAGAAATGATTTCTATGTAACTATGGGAATGATTCTTAGTAGCAAGTGACAGAAATAAAACCCAAACAGGCTTAGGCTAAAGTAGGGGGATTTATTGGCAAGAATAATTAAACTTGGGAAGGGAGGCAGTGACCTTAGGACAACCAGAACAATTGAATCACATAGCACTGTTCTTTATCCCTTGGTAATACTTCTCTTTCACTTCAGTTATGTTCTCTTTGGTCACCTTTATCCATGGCATTTGAATCATGGCAACTGGAGGTCTGGCTTCACATATTTTTATTGTATCCAACAGGGAGAGGATGAGTTTTTCCTCTGCTCCAATTTAAAAAAATAGGAAAGGCTTTACTGGATGAATTTGGGTGATACACTAATTCTCACAACAGTCAGGTTGGTTGGGTATAGAGGGTCATATGGGAAGCTGGCAGCTCTCATTCGCATGGATTCATAAGCTATCCCTCAAGCCAAAATCAGTCCAGTCCCAGTATGTGATCCCTATTTTAGTAGAATGACCGTTCAGACTAAGATTTGCTCTCACATTTTAAGTGTATTTTCTTTTAGCCAGAACAGTTTGATTTTAGTTTCTATTGGAGTTCACAAATTCGAATTTTTCTAGTTTAAAACATTGATACTTCCTGCATTTGTCGCCACTGGGTTGGGAGAGGAGGATTAAGTACAGCCCTTCACTAACCTCAGAACCTCAGAAATCAAAATTACTTTGGTATGATTCACCAAATGGATTATATGACAATGGCATTGTGTGCGGTGCACAGGTGATAGAACACTTTCATGAAACTCTCAGAATCTCCCATCAGGGCTCCACTGATGCTCCATTAACATGGAGGTCAGGATCTCTTCAGGCCTGCAGAAGAGTGTAGGTGTAAAATCAGAATGCCATCATTCTGCTATCTCTATCAGTGTCGTAGACATTGGCATTGACACCTTCTTCCAACATTCTTACTCCTAGAGACCACCAGAAACTCCTGGTCCTCCCTCCACTAAGACTTTTCTTCTGGATTTGAGGTCAGGACTATGAAATAGGTGAAAGAATATCTTTGTCTCTCAGTCTAAATCCCCCATGAAGTATTCATTCCTAGAATACAGCTCACCGTATGTAAACATCTAAATAATTAAGAATTATTCCAAAGACTTGGATAATACACTCATAAGTCTAAGATCCTGTTTTGACAATCCTTTGTCAGCAAAATCCTGAAGGGAGAAAAAAATTCAGACTAATATATTATGAGTAACTCTATGTGTCTGAGAATAGATGTAATGGAAAGTTCAGGCAGCCAAACAATCAAATACAGAGACGGCTGCCAGAGACCTCCCCACTGCTCTCAAACCGAAATCCTCTCTTTTGGGTGATGTGATTGAAAACAATTTTCTGTGTAAGACACAAAAATCACAGTCGAGAAATAAAAATAAGGGGTTACAGAATCAGAAAATTCCTTCCATTCCATCTAAAAACAGAAAGGCTGCCAGAAATCAAAGCTTGGAACAGACTGACACAGACCCTGATTCCTGAATTCAGCCTGCCTTAGCTACTGCAGCAGCTTTTTTTTTTTTTTAATTGGATACTCAAGGTCAGTAGTTGAAGAATCAGTAATTGGTGAATCTACGGTGTTAAACACAAATGAGTAACAGTCCGTTCTGTAACCATGACTGCTTTGGTAAGAAACTGTCGTTAGTGCCTTCAATATCCCAAACAAAAATAATAATACTAACGAATCTGCTGAGTACTGATGGGAAGAACGTAATATGCATTTCCACAGAAATGTCTTGTAATTTAGGATTAATTAATGTCCAATTATTGTAAGCTGTTACTAATAAATTTTAAAAGTCAGCTCTGCACTTCCATTTTGTAATGTTTTTATAAAATGGAACATTAGATGTTTTTAATCTTGTCTGTTCTTGCAAAATACCCCAGATAACATGCTGTTTTGCATTTCAAATAATACATACTCATTTAAATGCGAAACCAGGGTCCAATCAGAATAAGATGGCAATCAAATTACAATATTCAATGAAGAGTTTTCCAAGCTGACTTCATTAGTAAACTATCATGAATTTCAAGATCTTACAAGGTTTCTATTTGTTTGTACAACTGCAAAGGGCTCAATTATGAAGCTTTGAGCAAGTCTAAAAATAACATCAGACTAATTAAAAGTTTCAGCCGGATTTGGGCTAGTACTGTTTTGAAACTCTAATCTGTTTGACTTTCCAAATGGACTTTGGAAACTAAAACTCTGTTTTTAAAATGTTCAAGTAGAAACAACTAGGGCGATGGGCAGTGGCAAGTGGGGGAAGGAATCCCCAGCCTTCCTCTTCCTGGTACCTAGACGACAGATACAGCAGGGCAGCTCTGTGTGAATAGACCAGACTGGTCAAGGGTGCCGCTCCCCTGCCCTCCTGGGCTCTCAAGGGGACTCAGCTCATTTTCTGGCATTGTTGTGCTTGTTGAAAACTAGCTGGGAGAGCCTATAGCTTCAAGTTGCTGAATCTTCAAAAACCTCAGGCAAGAGGTGCAGTCTTTGAAGTCATTTTCCCTTTGGGAGGCAAGATCCAGGTAATCAGGAAATACTCAGGAGGTCGGGCTCTTATGATAACGTTCTGCCAGTGCAGTTGCGGCTCAGGATGTTCCGTCATGTGGATCACCGAACTTTATGGAAACTCACAGCAGGGCTTCTGCCTCAACAGGTGCTCTCTTTGAGGAACAGGGCAGTGACAGGGTGGGGGACTGAACACATCCAGAGGGCTGAAACTCTTCCCCATTCCTCAGAGAGTGCAGTACTGTAGTTCACTGAAAGTGTTTTTTATTTTGTTCTTTTTCTTCTTTATATTGCTTTTTTTTTTTTTTTTTAATACCAGAGAGTCGGGCTCTCCTGAGATTCTCTATAAGAGAGGAGGTAAAATGTTAGGAAATTATTGTCTTTGCGGAAATGCTAATTTCTCACTCTAAGGAATCTCAGAAATGAATTTCACTGATTTCCAGGCTTCCAAAGTTGTACGAACACTACATTTATTAAACTCTTATTCTGGTGGTTATATAGGTATCAGAACATCTGTCACTGCCACTGCAAAACATTACAGGAAGCTAACAGCTGGAGGAAGGGCATGGTTTTATAATTTGGTTTTATGTTGTGCCTATTAATGCACAAGCCACTATGGTTTGGGTTTATGTTCTTATGCCATTTAAATGAACAAAAGAGAGATGGTGACCAAGGGGACAACATCATCATTAAACTGAGAAGGCAAATTTGCCTCTCAGATCTTCAACGTAGTAGTCATAAGCCTCATTTCAGAGGTTGCATTTCCTTTAGAGGACTTCCTTTACGGTTAAGTATTTTTAAGGGCAATAACCCATGAATAAAATATCTACACGTGAGGCAACTCTAAACTCTATAAAGCGAACTCAATTATCTATCCAAATCAGAGCATGGGTTGCATCAGTCAAAAACTCCAAAAGCTAATCCCTTAGTTTAAATGTAGCTACTAATTTCTACTTTTTATCTCCTCTTTTCAACAAACCCTCTTTTTTTTCATTCTAACCAGAGCTGCAGCTAAACGACAAAGGGGACCAGCTTGAATTTCATCTCACCGTTTCTTTCCATCCCTAAAGGAATATCTGATGAATGGAAATGGCCAAAGGATGGGAAGCAGAAGAACTGGAAACCCCACCAGCTGGCTAATCAAACCTTGAAGAATACAGTATTGGGTGAATTCATATGACTTCTCATTTTCATCAGACTCATATCAACAGTTAGCAAATTCCAATCTTAAGGCTATTCAGAATCCTAACAGAAATTAGTTGGTAGTCAGATTTCATTTGTATAGCGTTTTCCATGTGACTGAATTTGTACAATGTGACTGAGTACAGTCTGGAAGAGTCTTTACAAAAGAAGATATCTCTAAGGTGTGAAAAAGGACTAGATGATCAAAGAAAGTTATAGAGTGCTATAAGAAGCACAGAAGTTTCTTAAAACGTAGCGAGATCCAACGGAGATTGTTTGCAGTAGTGGGAGGGGAAAAAATGCCATTAAAGTTTAATAGATTAACAAAGATGAGGTAGGAAAGAGACGCTAAATTATTTCTACCAAAGGGAGATTGGAAAGCAGGTGAGAAACACCATTACTTTGTACAAGTATTAGACATGGGGTAACGTATGAGTCCATCTATAAATTTAACAGAGCAATTCCAGTCAGTCTTACCCACATGTCATATTCCTTTGTAATACTTAAAACTTGAGACTGCCTTATGTTTTTTTTTTAATTTTTTTATGTTTTTATTTTATGTTTTAGAGAGACAGAGTGTGAGTGGGGTAGGGGCATAGGGAGAGGGAGACAGGATCCAAAGTAGACTCCAGGCTCTGAGCTGTCAGTACAGATCCTGATGCAGGGCTCGAACTAATGGACTATGAGACCATGACCTGCACCAAAGTCAGACGCTTAACTGGCTGAGCCACCCAGGCACCCCAGAGACTACCTTATGTTTATGCAGCAATATCTGTGGGAGTTATAAGATGAACTATTTTACCAAATAATTTGTTTTTATTTATTTTTATTTTCTTAAGTTTTTTTTAACTTTGTTTTGAGAGTGAGAGAGAATGAGCAAGCAGGGAAGGGACAGAGAGGGAGAGAAAGAGCAGGGGAGGGGCAGAGAGGGAGAGAGAGAGAATCCCAAGTAGGCTCCACACTGGCAGCATGGAGCCTGATGTGGGGCTCGAACTCACGAGCTGTGAGATCATGACCTGAGCTGAAACCGAGAGTCAGATGCTCAACCGACTGAGCCTCCCAGGTGCCCAAAATAATTCCTATTTTGAAAGAAAGACTGCTCTGTTTATCTTTTGAACATTTAAACTTCTTTCAACCATAAATGGAGAACAGATTTTAAACACACTTACACAGTGGTTTTCTGATGGCGGTTTACCTGTACTTTTCTAAGAAAAACAACTATCAGGATGAAGTAGGGATCATAAATGAAGATAACTCATACTTTTAGAAAAGAAGTAGCAAATAGAGAAATTAACTCAGTTTCTCAACAGAAGATGTAGACTAAGTGTCCATCCTCAGAAACAGCTTTGCTCTAACTAGAAAAAAAGATGCTCACATGAACATAATAAATATCTGGGTTTTGTTTTGTTTTGTTTCTTTTAAATACTGCCTGGTACCCTCATGCCTTTTCTAACAAAACCTTAGGATCTTTTATTGGAGTTATCTCTTTCCCAATGAAAATTGTGAGAACCTCACTTACCTGCCCAAAAGGTAGGTATATGACCCAAGCTAGGCCAGAAGAATGTTTATGCCTTGGAATCTCATGAGAGCAACATGATAAAGACACAGAAAACGTTTGGACTTCTATCTGAGAGCCAGCCTTTAGGTCAGACTCGCCATACTGGAGACCAGTATCGTGGTTCCTGCTCTGTTATTTCTGGCCCTGCCTTGCTTCTGTCCTAGCTCTTCAGGCTCCTATTTATTTTCTGAGCTCACTATATCTGTCCAGTAAATTTCCTTTTGTTAAAGTTAGCCAGAGTCCATTTCTGTGGCTTTCAACACAAGAATTATGACATATGGAATCTTTAAGGCAGCTTAGAAATGGGGAGGACGTAAAATGTGGAGTGAAAAAGAAAGGATCAGTGTCAATAACAGAAAATTTTAAATCAGACCATTAAAAAAAGGAAAGCTGCTAGCTGTCGGTCCTCGGACTCACGAGGGAGTTGTAGGAGCTAAAAGTGATGCCGAGGAGACAGTATCCCCCATAAGGGATGCTTCCCTTAATATATACGTCTGACAACCACTTCTGTCCTCAGAGAATGCTCTCTGTGAAGGCCTTAGACCAATGGTCCTCAATTTTGTTTTTCCACCCCACCAGAAGGATGAGAGATGGGCTCCTCAGCAGTCATGTCCCCTGGCAGCAGGGATTCTGAGTTCTGGAGGCCGATCAGAAAGGGTGAGGGGGCTGGGAAAGCCCTTTGGGTAATTTGAATACTTTTCTCCCCAATACCTGTCAGCTTTAAAAGACAACAGTGCTTTTGATGTTAATAGACAAGTTGGAATAAATTGGAAAAGTAGGATTAAGTACTGTTTTTTTAAAAAGCCACAAAAATATACCAGCAATACAATATAGGGACATCACATCCAAAAACAATTTAGTGATAAGTTTGTCCAGCCTCATTATTTTAAGGCTGAAGACACTGAGGCACAAATAGAACTTTCTCAGGGTGATAGAGCCAGTCTGTTAAGGCAGGACTTAGAACTCATGGTCCTCAAGGCATGGCCCCTTCCACTCAGACACCCTACATTCCTATTGTTGTAATTTTTCTCCAAATAATATTATGAATAGTTCTAGTTCTTAATGTTAAAATATGACTGGCTACTTACTTGTCAAATATCCATCATCCATAGACAGCAGAAACTCAACTTCATTTTAGGTCTTTTTTACAAATAAAAATCACCAGAGCATGAAATACTAAGCTTTAGAACAAAATCAGAGACTCACATTCCTTTATGTCTATTGTTTTTGTTTTTGTTTCTGCTTTTTTGCCAAAAAAAAATCACCAGCAAACTTCTCTGTATGTGACAATTACTGACAAAACATTCAGCAACACATCTGTGCATAAATTGAGGTACAGTTTTAATGTAAAGAATGAACGCCAATCCACATTCAAGAATATCACTTCAGGCATATGATATGTTTTTGCCCAGGGTACATTTAAGTTAAAAACCCAGTTTCATTCTGCAGTTATAACTTGGAAATAGTGCTCTACAAATTGTGTGGAGAAGTCAAGCTGTGAGGTTCTTTATAGCTGAACTACTGTTACCTTTCTGGGTTAAGAATTAAGGGAAGGCTCACGGTTCCTACCGATCTAGACCTGCTTCTACCTTCAGCTGACAATGAAATCTTCTGTCTGGGGCTAAACGAAGGAGAGGAGAAGGATGTGTTCTGCTAAAACTACCTGACCAGGCACTGTCGCTGTCACCAGTTTCTTCATTCCACCATCACCCGGAGTTATTCTGTGCATAATTAACATTCTGATTTAAGATGCAAGGAAATGTTGGCAAAATGCGTTTCAGGAAGAGGATTGCAAATGCAAAGCCAGTGAGGTGAGAAAGTGAGGAAAAGGAGCTACAAGTGATAAAGTGAAATAGTATCAGGAAGAAACAACTGGACAAATCTAGAAGGTAGAACATTATAGCAACTAGACCACTCTCTTCAATATGATTTTAAACCAAAGAGGAGCTACTCTTCTAGGTTAAAATATACCTTGAAGACAACAACAAAATGGGAAAACTTGGCATTTTTTGTATTTTTGTTGTCACAAATATCTTCTTGTGCCACAAAACAGAGATGTGTTCAAAACCCAAGAGAGATGTGTCACAAGGAGATAGAGTCAACTTGAAAGCACCCCTGCTTGTGAAATTTGAGAAAATTTGAATATCCAAATGAATAATGACAGAAATGTATTAGAAAAAGTGAATAAAATGAATTCATGAGTCCACTCTAACAGAAAAAAAAAAGAGAGAGAAAAGGGGAAAGGAAAGTTCTTTTTGGAAGAAAAATTGCAACTAATATATGTATACATACGTACATATATACATACATAAAATAATATATGTAATATATAATAATAAATATATATATACTTAATATATATGTATGTATTTCAATCACTGTATTATACCTACCACCATAATAATTGATTCTGACAAGGATGGTCCATGAGCTATAACCAATCAGTGAAAGGTTGTTGAGGAACATGATAGTTATACAGTATCAAACTATCAGCTAAAAGGTAGCCTATTAATTGCAAAAAAATGAAAAGTATTTTTCAATGATGAAATCTGGAAGATACCACTTTAACCAAATAGTCAAATTTAACATTCTCAGTAATGTAACAGGCTGACAAGCTTGCTGATGTGACAAACTGAGAAGGACATATCACCCACATGGTGATCCTGCCAGAAATATTTAACCTGAATCTAATTATGAAGAAACCATCAGACAAATTCCAAATGAGGGACATTCTGCAGAGCAACTGCACTTTAAGAAGATTAATATCCTGAAAGATCTAAAACATAAGTTAACTATTCTAGATTAAAGAGACTTGACAACTAAAAACAAACAAACAAACAAAGAATATTACTTCGAATAGACTTCAGATGCCCCTTGAGATAAGAAAACACCAAAAATATCTGCATTTGAAATTGACTTCAGTAAATGTCAGACCATCCAATATTTTATTTCCCACGAAAATCACTCTTTCATTTTTGTAAAAGTGGAAGCACTTGTGCCATTTTGGGCAGTCTGAATACTTTTATTCTGAATAATCTTTTGTTCCTCCATATTTTTTTTTTAATAGAGACTTGGCTGATAGAGTTATCAAGCTGTAGCCATTGTATGCCTTCCTATTTGGTTTTTGTCTATTACTCATCATTCACTGATGATACAAACAGATTTGTCTTTTGACTGAAATTCCTTTTTTTTACAGTTCATAATTCATGAAGAACATGGCCTTCTGTGATAAAGACCCATCAAAAGCATCATTATTCTGCATTTATCTGCATTGAACTGCCTGTTTCATCTATTAGTATTTAAAAGGTTCTGCTTCTTCTCTGTATCTGGTTATAGTCCTCTAATTCATCTCATCTCTATTATCTGTCGGGATAAGGCTTTGACTTAGAGTGTGGGTCAGAAAAAATCACATTATTCAAATTATCTCTGACATTCAAAATAAAAAAAAATATTCCCATGCAATGTTATTATTATTACTATTATTATTATTTTGGTGAAGATGGCAAATGAATATCATTTAGCACTTCTGACACTGATCTAATATTTTATACCTATTGTCTCTGGTAATATGTTGCTTATACAAGATGTACTGAAACAAAGGATTTGTCCTTTGGTTCTTGAGTCCTTGTGTTCTCCGTTAATGGGGTTCCACATGCTTTATTTTTCAAAACTCCTCAAGTTGCTTCCCAGAATTATAAATGTTTAGCTGATCCCATTTCTGAACACTGGCCATTGTAATCTGCATATTAAAACCATATGAATAAAAGGAGTTGGAAAGGGGGTATAGAATTAAAAATAAAGCTATATACAGGGTGGGGAAAAGGCAACTTGATCCGGAGATTGACCAAGGCAAATGACCAAGACTCTTTCAGGTTCTCAGAGATCTTCACAGACTCCTACTTATTGGGGTTTAAAATCTGGTCTAGGGGCATCTGGGTGGCTCAGTTGCTTAAGCCTCTGACTTTGGCTCAGGTCATGATCTCGCGGTTCACAAGTTTGAGCCCCATGTCAGGCTCTGAGCTTTCAGCATTCTACTTCAGATTCTATGTCCCCCCTCTCTCTCTCTTTCTGTCCCCCCCCCACTTGCTCTCTGTCTCTGTGTCAAAAATAAATGAAACTTAAAAAAATTTAAATCTGGTCTATGCCGGGGTGATTTTAAAATCCGATGCTCAAGCATGGCATGAAGATGAACATTGCATATTTTTATTTCTTTTCATGCCATTAATGGCTGCACATGGACACTGAGTGCTTCTGGCTAGTAACTTGATTTCTGCCTTCCCTGACCTCCTAACTTTGGTTCATTGGTGCTAATTTCACCTTATGACTTGCATAGTATTTACAAAATTCCCAGGAAATGATAGGATTCAGAGTTTAGCTTTTTTTTTTTAATAAAGCTTTAAGTGAGGAGAGTACAGGAATCCCAAAGGAACCTTCAGACACATTTCATTTCTCTACTTGTGGTAGGGCAATGCCTAGACCATGCCTGAAAGTCAGCAGTCAGTCTTCCTTTTAGAAACCATAAAAAAGGAAGGTAAACTACACATCATACTTTGGTGACTTGTTTTAGACTATCTCAGTCCTCTCAGGATGCCTGGGTGGCTCAGCTGGGTGAGCGTTCGGCTCTTGATTTCAGTTCACGTCATGATCTCACAGTTCATGAGATCAAGCCCCATGTCAGGCTCTGCACTGACAGCAGAGGCTTCTTGGGATTCTCTCTCACCCTTGCTCTCTGCCTTGCCCTCTCTTGTGCTCTCTCTCTCTCTCTCTCTCTCTCTCTCAAAAATAAATAAACAAACATTAAAAAAGAGAATATCTCCATCCTATAGAAATCCTGAGTCTTATCATACAAAATTTGTGTCACACCTAACAATTTCCTATCAAACAACCTAGTATTTATTTATTTTTTAACGTTTATCATCGAGAGACAGAGAGAGACAGAGCATGAGCAGGGGAGGGGGAGAGAGAGAGGGAGACACAGAATCTGAAGCAGGCTCCAGGCTCTGAGCTGTCAGCACCGAGCCCTATGTGGGGCTCGAACCATAAACCGCGAGATCATGACCTGAGCCAAAGTTGGACGCCCAACCCACTGAGCCATCCAGGCGCCCCAGCTAGTATTTTTTCAAATACAAAACAGATACTGTATTCATCATGATGCAATAGAGACAGCCTTGAAATCAGATTCCGAAGACTTGAGCCATGGCCACTTCCAAGCTATGGGCCTATTTCAAGGTATTGAACTTCTGTGAGTCTGGATTTCTTGATCTGAGAGAATTATAGCAGAGTAATTTGTTAAATAATTGTGCACACTACTTTAAATGTACCATCCTACTTCCACCTAATACAATAACAAACTCAAGACCTGCTAAGTAAAGGGTCTTTTCCTAGGTAATGTGAAAAAGAGGCATATACTCTAGTCTCTGCCAGGAAGGAGCTGAGCACTTAGTAGAGAGAAAAGATATCCAGAAAATGTGACCTCATCAATAAGATAACCTATGTCACATCTTAAATCATGAGTGCAAGAAGTAAGTTCTACTGAAATTCAGATGAGGGATATTTAATGTTTGTTGGAGTAGACAGGAAGTCAGCATATTCATAAAGACTGGTATATGAGGCTTATGAAAAGAATGTAAGGCCAAACTGAAGTTCACTCCTTAAACACAGTATTTTGGACTGAACAGAACTTAATTGGGAATAAAATGAAACTTCTTATTTCCTTTTGTTGAAAGAAATGACATCACCCATTTACTCATTCAACAAATAATGACAATTTCTCTACGAAGTGCCAGATTAAAGGAATATAAATTAGTGGTATTTTGAAAGAATCTTGTGGTTAAGTGGAAAGAAACTGAAACTGAGATAAATCAAATGATTTTCTCAGTTGAACCAAATGAGAAATAGCACAGCCAGCATCCCAAATAAGTTGTGACTGGTTCTACATATTATTTCTGTCCTGCACCTCACATTCATTCCCAAATTCCACTTTGTTCCTCTTATACACGCACATGCACACACACACACATACACACACACATGAACAGGCATGTAGCATGACAGTGTTTAATAATAAACTATGTGTTTTTTAAAAATTCATTCTCCTACTTTTATCCTCACCATTCAAGAAAGAAGAGCTTATACAGTGAACTGAGACCAAAGATAATGCAAACACACACGCGCGCGCACACACACACACACACACACACACACATATACACACATACAAACAATTTATTGGATTTTTAAAATTTAGATAGCTTTTGAAAATCTCTAGCAGAGGTAACGATGTTGAAAGTCATGGCTTTTATTCTCAAGAGCCAAGCACTTGAGGAAAGAAAGTTTTCTGTTTTTATCTTCCTCTTTCAAACACTCAGTGTTGTATATTAAGAAACAATTGAAAATTCAGAGCATGAGTTTGTAAGTAAAACCAATGTTTCTCAAAGCATGGTCTGCAGACCATGTGTTTCAGAAGCATCTAGAGTATGTCATAAAATTTCAGGTAGTGAAGTCCTATCCCGAGCCTTCAAGGACAAGGGCAAGAATGTGAATTTTAACAAGCAGCTTAATTCTCCTTGTCCATGATAAATTTTGAGTAGCTCCTCTTAGGCTATGTTATAGAGAAGACACAATAAAAGTTATTGTTTTCCTCTTCAAATAGAGATACATGTTTGGTAAGCAGGAAAGAATGAGAGAATTGGGGGGCATGACTGGTGTAGACGATTGAGGGTCCCTGAGAAAGGTGTAGAACTCCATTTCCACCAACCCAGGGGAGGTGGTGGGATCACAGAAACACCCCTTAGAAACCTCAGTACCTTTGGGAAAGCTGCGAAGCAGATAGGACCAAAGCACGGTCTAACTTCCAGATTGTCTCTCCTCCAGGAGACCGCAAACCTCGTACTGTGCCCCAGTATCCCCTCACTCCAGAATAATAGAAGGGCACCAGCGAGAGGAGGCATCTAGGGATGTGCCTTGGTGAAACCTCACAAATCCTGTGGACCCCAGGGGTTGTCTTCAGAAGGTGTAGTCATGCCCCAGAGAGTGAGCAGTCAGTAAAATGCAAGTAGGGTAACCAAGTGTTATTGGTTGAATTGTGTCCTCCCTCCCAAAAAATATCTTCTGGAGTCTTAACCCATTATTAAGACTTGTAGGTATACCTCACTTGTAGATAGGATCATTACAAAGGTAATCAAGTTAAAATGAGAGTGGGTGCTAGTCCCTTATGATAGGTTTCCTCAGAAAAGGGGGTGGGGGGATTTGGATGTACAGACAGTCTTGCCTGGGGGAAAACAACATGAAGAGACACAGAGAGAAGATGGCCATCTACGAACCAAGGCCAGGGGCCTGGAACAGATCCTTCCCTACAGCCCTCAGGAAGAACCAGAGCCACTGATACCTTGGTTTCAGACTTCTAGCCTCAAGCATCCTGTGGAAATGGGACTTAGAGAGTTTGCAGTTTTCCAGAGGAAAAATAGCCCTGCAGTCACACCACGATTCTCTGTGTTCTTACATCCTCTCAAATTTACTCAGGGTTTCCACTGGTCCTTCTGTCATCTAAGGACACAACTGGTGAATAGTATGGGCCAGAGATTAAAGCCCAAGGCCAGGTGGAAAGCACTACACCTCAGCTAAAGGCAGACAGGAGCAAGCCTGGCGTACAAATTCAGTATCTCTCAGGTGCTTCGGAAGTCCCTCAATCCTTCTGCTCTGTCCATGGGGGGAGTGGAGTGGAGCAGGGAGGGAATCCTGAACTGAAAGAGTAGTTTCCAAAATACTGCTTCTAACAAGGCAAGTGGCTGAGGTACCTCAGATTGGCAGTCACTGTCACCAAATTGGAACTTGAGAGCTTAGCCAGGTACAAAGAAACAAGGGGAGATTTTTTTTTTCCATAGCCAAGTTTGTAAAGGTGTAATTGCATGTGTTATTTTTATTTCAGCAAATACGCTTGGTACCTAAGTCAAGGTGGAGAAGGGACGAGTGTCTCCAGTGACTGACTGACACAGATCAACAAACAGGATCATCATCAAGACTGTGTCCAGGTCACATGATTAGCAACTGGTAAGTAGGGATCAATCCCATGTGCGTTTGCCTTTGTTGCCTGCCTTTTATTCACTAGGCCTTAAGAACTTGTGAATCGAATAATAAGATAGGTATTGAATTGTAATAAATAATTCCATACATGTCATAAGAAATGCAGGAAAAGAGTGAGGTAGGGGCAAGGAACAGGGAGTCACTACTGCCAAAGGGCTCAGGCAATGTTATATAGCAATTTTTTTAGCTTGTTTGAGCTAGGATAAGTTTTGGAAGCAATGATTGGAAAGGAAGTTGTTCGGGGTAGGAAATCCTCTGCCAAGCCTGGCTTTATAAAAGGTTTTGGCTTGTGCAAAGAAGGTTGAAAAGCTGGGCTGCCCAACCACAGCACAGATCTGCCAGGGAACAGGTCCACCCTGGGAAGGCGGGCCGAGCCAGAATGGGAAGGCAATGCAGAGTCATGCAATTTTATAAATACAGAAATACTCGTGATCGGATTTGTGTTCAGAAAGAACTAACTTAGGGGAGAATGGAAAGTAGACCGGGAGAGGCAAACATATGGCAGGAAGACCCAAGAAAGAGAGTCCCTTTGCAGTGATCCAGGAGAACCATGATAAGGCCACCGAGGGCAAGGTACAGATTTTGCAGTCCTCCTTGCAATGGAATTACCAGAAGTTGGTGGGTAATGGTATGTCTGGAGTGCAAATGAATGCATTATTTGAGAATGTTTAGGTCTTTATTTTGTGCAACAGGTGGATTGGGATGATTGTTAACAGGACAGGAAATCAGGGCAAAGCCTCCCTGCAGTGGCCATCAGTATTTATATAAGCTCCTGCAGGAGGAATTGTATGCAGGGAGATGAAAGCTGGCCAAGAGGCAGTGGCCAGAAGAAGAGCAACATTTAACAGCTTAAGTATAATGGAACTCTTGGCATGTCTTCGCTCAGACTTTGAGCCATTTTTTTTTCTTCAAATAAATGCCCTAAATATTCAAGAAATGTAAGGTTTTAATGGAAAGACCTCTGACGTAGTTAGCTTCTAGTGCCAAATTTGCCACTAATTAATTATGTGGCCTTTGGCATGTCACTTAATCCAACTTAGACTTGTCATCCTCATCCGTAAAACTAGATCTCCAAGGTCTCTCCTTTTTGCTTTCAAATGCAGTGATTCTTACGGGTTTCTTTGAATTAGAGGATTTTAATTGAAGTATATCATAGGCTATTGTGCCAGATGCTTCCCAATATTAGTGGTGGGAAGAAACATTATAATGGTAATTCTAACTTCGTGACCGCAGAACTTTCAGGCTTTTGCGCCTCAAAGTCATCGGTAATTAGGCCTGGGCATTTCTCTTTCTTTCTGCTTCTACTGAGAACAAATTCTATAGGCTAGAAAGATGATACAACACACTGGGGATCTGAGAAAAATTATCAGGACTAGGTGGAAATTTTCCCCAATCATCACTGCAATGTATTAATATAATGGTCATCATTAGTGGTGTTTGTGAGCAGAAGTGCTACATCACGTAAAAATGTCTTCTTTGTTTGAAAAGCCCATGTTCCAGATAGGAGATAACATTTGAACATTGAATTCTTACAACAACGATGTAAAACCTTACCACAAAACAGTAATGTAGTGTTATATATTGTATATAAATATCACTCTGTCTATAATATCACTCAACATATTGACTCTGCAATGAGGGAGAGAGATGATTAATCCCACAGCTTTGCCCCTCGCGTTCCAATTATTGTACATAATAAAAAAGAAAAGTCCCACTAACTTGGACTTAGTGCTCCTCAAAGAGAGACACTGTAGATGAGTTTGTCTTGTCGCTCGTCATACTAAAATGACCCATTTCTGAAAAGATGCCTCACTCCCTCAGAGCCCAGAAGAATTCAAGCGAAGACTTTGCAAGGTGAATTAACGGCACCAAGCATATAGACTTATGCCAAGCTAGTAAACCAGAGAAAATAATTTCAGCCTTCATCCAGAAATTAAATGGTTATTGATTGATAAGGAAGATACTGTAACCTTTCAGATTAAATTAAGAAATGTTGCTGAACACAATTAAAATTTTTCTAATGTAATACTGTTTGCAGAGTGCATTTTTGACTAAACTCCATCTCTGAGGTTAATTACCATGTCTTGGGTCCAGGAATAATAGATTAAGTGGAAAGTTGGCTTCAAAGTTAAAGAATGGGAAGAAATAAGAAGTACTCAGAAGTGATTTATGTCTTCCTGATGAATTTGAGGGAGGAGAGCCAAGTAACCACACCACGCTTCTTCTGTGTTAAAGGTTTGCGGCCAAGGGAGTGGTATAAAATAAAAAGGGTGTTCATTCCAGGAGCAGCTCCACATTTTGCTCATAATTTGGAACTATCTCATTCTTGCTAGTTAGACTGAAGGTAAAATGTCTTATTGAATGTTCTGGAGACATTCTAGGGACTATGAACGGCCTTTGTTTCTAAGGAACTCACCACTCTTTAGGGAAGTCAAGAAACAGTTACAACCTCCAACCACAAAATCTGTTTCAAAGTGACAAGAGCTGTGTGATACTTTAGAGAAGCTAAAAAGAGCTGAGGTTTTGTCTTGAATATGTTATTAATTGGCTGGTTTACACAAGCTATCCAGCCTAACCTGCCCCTTCTTTCTCATCTGTCAAATGAGAGAGTTGGGTTAAGTGTTTTCTAAAGTTGCTCTAGTTCTATAATATACGAATAATAAATGTTTTGAAATTAGAAATAGTAAAATGTAAATATGTACCTTTAATTTCAGCTGCCGGGGTCGTTGCTCCCACCCTGCTCACTGGAACTATTCTGGATAGAGAATATGCACTTTTAGGGAATGTGAACAAAACTTCTGTTATGTAAAGCAGGCCTCCAAAAAGAAAAACCCAAGAAAGGGCCCTTTAAAAGTGTAGCTCCCTGTGAAAACAGCAAAGAATATGTACTAAAAAAAGACTAAAAGGCCTTCATGACACATTCGGTGAAGAGATACCCTTATAACTTTTACCCGTTAATTGATGCATAAAAGGTTGTGAAGATTAATGTACATCAAAATCAAAACTAAATTGAATTTTTGACATTTTTGAAAATAAAAACCCCAAAGAATACATAGGTGCCTTTTGATTTGTCACAGCTGGAAGACTCTGAATCATGAAGCGCTCTAGGAGAGGCCATTAAATAGCGTTAGATGGTTTGTCAGTGTGGAGGAAAAGTAATTGAAGAACCAAACTGTGTGTATGGGCACTGCATTTTAAAATATTTACCAAACAGAGATAAAGTGAGTTTTTTTTTTCTCCCACAACTAAAGCACAAAATGTTGATCCGGTAGTCCAAAGGAAAATTTCATCACTAAAATCCTTTTAAAAAAATTTGTCAGATGAAATAATCTTTGCTTAAAGATATTTCTCGTCTCTATTTCTAAAAATGTATGTATATTGGCCATCTAAACTATTTGTTTTTTGTTGTTTTTTTTTTTTACTTTTCCAAGCAAAGAAAATATTTAAAAGCCAGTAACTAGTCTAGGAGAGAGACATTTGAAAACAGCAATGTGATATGGAAGGAGTACAGAAAATAAAACTACTAAAGTTTTTAGTAGTGGTGCACTAAGCCTATAAATCTGAAAACAATTTCAGATCCCCTCATTCTGATAATCTGATTTGTTTTTAAAGAAACAACAATGGAATAAACAAGTGCTAGTGTATCATTAAGTCAACGAAATTCCCAGTTTTAGTCTTTGAAAAATAATACTATATACTGGTAATATTAATAATCAGGTAAGTGTAATTCCTTTTAAGGTAGACCTAAAATGAAAGACATGCAGATCTATACAAGGTCTATACTGGGGCCCAAACACCCAGGCCCAAAAGAGGACCTAATTATAGGGTTCATGTGTCTCTCCACGATCTGACGTGCCCCCGGAAGAGGTCAGTTGCAGCATACGGAAAGCAAGTCTGCCATCCAAATAACTGGCTTCATCTGACTCGACTCATAAGAACCTAGAGATATGTTTTCCTCCTTAAATAGGATGGGTTCTTTTTTTGAAAACTGTGCCATTAGAAGTAGACATGGCTGACAAAGACAGTACAGAAAGGGACGTGCATTTGCTAATTCCCAAAAGCTCTTGTGACTTTCTCCATTGTCTTTATTTCTGACGATGACTTTAGCAGTTGGCAAAGCATCTCTGTTCGCAAGATACGCGTGTCAAAAACAAAAACAAACCTGATCTTAGAAAACTGACTTCCACATGGAACAGAAGGCAGGAACAGTTTCTATTCTTAGAAGGACAACAGTACTTTGTTTTAATCAGTTGTGAAGGATCTAAAACTAAAATTCTAAATGAGGTTAATAAATCAAGAAGAGTTAAAATGAAAACAAGTTTCATAATCAGCTTGCAAATAAATACTGCTGCATATTCTATTAAGGCAAGTCCCAGGGCTGAGGCAAGTCAGAACAGATTTTTCATAAATACCCACAGTTCAGAGCTTTTAGGTGGAAATGGATCATGAGAAAACATTTTAATAAACAACCCCCCTATTCAGTAAGAATGATAATAGCAGCAAGCAATCAAAAACTGTCTAGTAGAAAGCCTCTTCTCCCTAAATGGATTTTTCCTTAATCTCCAGAACAACTGTTTTCAGAATCACCTGCAAATAAGTCTAAGATATCTAGTCATACCCCTTGAAGCCATCCCTATTTTTACGGAGCATAAAGTCTTTACTTAACGTTCCAACTCTTGCAATTAAAACCCTGAGCCGAGGTTTCTCTGAGGAGTCTATACCGTATGCCTAATGTTGACCATATTTAGGAGAATGGACAGTCTGAAATGAACCTCTCTACACACTTTACTAAAGATTTCCAGTTTCTCCTTTGGGTAGGCAGGTGACCGAGTTAAAAAATTCATGATAATAATGACTTCAGGGGACGCTGATTAATTACATGTTAAATACACCTTGTCGGAAATTCAGAAAATTTTGTCTCTTGTAAACGCTGGTCGGGAGGTCAGTGTAAGGCAGTGCTGGAAAGAAACTCACAGGCCAAAAATGAAGTCAGCCGCTTATATTAAGAGCCCCACGTCACCAAACCAAGACTTGATGCCTAACCTAACTGTAGTCTCAGCCCCTGCCCCAGGAATGTAACCTTGCACCAGGCAACCTGGAATTTCCTGGCCTGCACTAGGAAACTTACTGCTAGACCCTTTCCATTCCCCGTGGAAGGGCCACCTCACCTAAAATAACATGTTCCTTGCTAATACTGTCTTTTTTTTTTTTTTTTCCATTCCCTCTCTACCTTTAAAACTTTTCCATTTCTATGCCTTGACAAAGCTCCTTTCCATTTGCTAGATGGGATGCTTCCTGCTTCATGAATTGTTTAATAAAGCCAATTAGATCTTCAATACTCCGTTGAATGGTGTTGTTTATGAGTACTGGTTGCAGCTACTGAAAGAAATTTTAAAAATTGAAAAAAGTTGAGCCTACCACTCTCAATCATGGTTCTTCCATTTGGGGAAAAAGAGAAAACTTATGTAAAAGACGATGAACTAACGGTAAGAGTCACCAGTCAGGAGAGATGCAGAAGACAGGGGGCTAATCAACTTTACTAAGCCCTGCATTCTTCTGAGTAACACAAGGATGAATACTAGCCATTGGATTTAGCATGCTAGGACAAAACTGGTGCCCTAGCAAGTGCTGTTTCGATGGGAAGCCGTTGTGATGAATTGAGAAGAAGAAGAGGTAAGGAGTTGAAAACAGTAAGCAGGGGCAGAGGCACTGAGGCAGAGATGCCTGGGTTTTAATCCCTGCTTGGACATTGAAAATACAGCCTTGAACAAGCCATTCAACATTAAAGAACTGTATAGCCTTGTACTCTGTGCGTTTAGGGGCAATGACAGTACCACCCAGAGTTTTGTGAAAATAAAACGGGATACTGCATGTGATTTTCTAGAATGGCACTCGGCATATGGTAAGCACTCGATAGCTGTCAGCTATTATTTTGAGAAGAAGAAAGGCAAAAAATCAAGTGCATAGTTTTTGTGTCCTTGGCGACTTTGTTTTGTCTTGGAATCTAGGTGAATGGTTGTGTTTGTGTAGATGGATGTTTTCAATAGGAGTAAATTTAGCCATGTATAGGCTAAAGAGAATCAGCTAGTGAAGAAAGAAAAGGAGGTATCTGAATTGTGCTTCAGGAAAGGAGTGTCTCCATTTGGAGAATATACTTTCAGAAGCCTACTAGGGACAGATGAGATATTCTGGGCAGTAATTTTAGCTGGTGTCAACATATCACAAGAGGGAGGAAGCTGCTTTGAATGAAACAAGGGGAAGAAAGTGTGCTTTTAGTAATGAATGTAGAATCTGCACCCAAGACTTGGATACAAGTAGTTTTTTGAAAGGTGGTCTCAGGGAGCAAGGGTAAATGACCACAGAAATGGAAACTGAAAGAGAAAAAAAAAAAAAAACAATATATTTCAATGTCTTAAATTTCTACCTGAGGATTGAAAGGAAAAAAAAAAGCATTTCTTGATCATCTTGCATCCCCCATTGGTGCAGGTTTTCCCACGGGGTGTGAACTCAACTCCCTTACATTTCAGGATGTGTGTACATCTCCCCTGTCTGACTGGGCTCTGACCAAGCATCTGATAGCACAATGTCAAAGAAAACGTGGAAGATTTTGGTGCATGCTTGAGACAAGACGCTGTCAGTTCCGGGGAAATTGAAGCCTACGCCCAATTAATTTGCTGTAGCCATGCCTGGAATCAGAGATGAGGCCAAGAAAATATGAGTTAGTGAACAAGAGGCATCCGACACAGTTTACCCATTGCAGCGTTCCTGTCTTTCATGAAGTCCGATCCATAAGTCTTCGAGTTTGGGCCTTAAAAAGACTTAGTAGGGGAAGCGTTTGTGAAACAAGACACCAATGTCCCCCTTTCCTGCTATATTGGTCATAGGACCTTAACTGGTAGTCATCATCTTTTGTCTTCATCACCTATTTTGAATTTTCTCAGGCTAAACCGTAAATTCAGCTAATCTGACTGCTTGCCTGTAGGGTGTTATAAACTTTTACCCCTGAGGCGTCTGAGCCCTCAATAGCTCTGCCATTATTAAATGGTCATTACTGAATCTGCCCATTTGCCATTATTACAAGGTATAGAAACACTGAGAAATGTTCTAGTTAATCCCTTCCTGTCCCCATATGTAACGGTAGTCCTAGCTCCTAGTGGTAGTAAGGAACTCTTTTATTTGTCTGCTACTCCACTAGAATAAAGATCCAAAAGTGACCTGGAAATAGTCATAGTTTCAAGGTCAGTAGAAAACCTTGAATCCAGTAGAAAACTGGAACTGTGGCACGAGATTCCAGGGGAAGCCTGCTAGGCCTGCACATATGCAAAGACTGTAAATTCAGCAAACTTAACTACTTCTTGGGCAATCCACAGTCAATAGGGAACTGTGGATAAATGTTACTCCTTGTCACTTCTCTTGTTGCCTGATTATGGGAACAAGGACCTCTAGATCTACATACCTTAAGGTTGAAAACCCCAATTCTGCAAGTGGGACACTGGAAATGATGGTGAGAGGGGCCAACGTTACATCTAATGTGTATTTTTCAACTCAGATATTCTAGATTTTGAGGACACAGTACCATATATTGGCTGTTGGTTCACCATTCCAACACTACAGAGTTTTATTTCCAGGCTAGCATCCAGGTGATATTTGAATAGGCTATTCTCATTCTATTAGATGGACTGCTCCCATGAAGTGCATGTATTTGTGCTGGGACCAGTCCATTCCATGGTCGCACACCCATTGCTACAAAATGGGTCCCTTATTTGGAGATAATACTATGGAAAAACTCATGCCAATGAATAAGGCATTGTGTAAGCTCTTACGTGATGGTGAGGGTAGAGGAACTTCTGTCAGGGAAGATAAGAGCAAATCTGGAGTAGATGGTGATACCATATAGAGAAATCATCATTAACTTTTGATGATGACAGGGCAGATATTCAGAAGTATAGTAGCTAGGTCAGCCTTGGGAAGAGAGTTAATGTTTCTGGAACCATGCATGTTCTACACTCTGCCACACTGGCCTTACTTTTCACGGCCCATGTAAGCACGACAGTGATAGAAAGGCAGTGGATCCACAAGGCAAAGCATAGGAAAGCTTTGAAGGCTGGACTCTTATTTTCCTTTGGAATTCCTGCGTCTGCTTTTGAGTAAAATCTGCAGGAAATGAGGGTCTTTCTAGATGCTGTCCTGGAAATCCTTCCTTCACAGCATGCCCTGACTTGATAGTTGGCTAAGCTAACTCTGTCATTTTCTTTGCTCAAGTCTTCCAAGGTATAAACAGCAGCCAGTCCATCTCATAGTCCTTCAAATTACCATTGCCCTCCTACCGCTGATGTGTTAGAGCCCCTGGATTATCCAGTACTTGGTCTTCCACCAGCCTTCCAGTTGGCCTATTCCATGGCAGGTAAGAGACTTAGTTACGGTGATCTGGATGCTTGCTCGGTACCAACTGTTTAGCCATCATCCCCCATAGAAGTTTTCAGAGACTTCTGCACAGGTACTTTATTTGGAAGGTAGTCACAGTGGGCGGGAGTTAGCAAACAGGAGTAAAATGAGCAAGGAGAAAAGGATGTGTGTTGTTAAATTAGGCACTGCCTCTACCACAGCACTTCAGAAACTTCTCTGGGGAGCATGGAGAATACCTTGCAGAATTGGCCACTTGAAAAGTGCCAGTGAGTAGCATTTATCCATCAGCCCTCTATTGGGTTGAGGAGAGTGCCAGAAGGCATTAACTTTCCTGCACTTTCAGGGTTTGCACGCACATGGGCTTCCCCTGCACCCCATGCCACAGCACTGGAAGAGCCTGATGCAGCCCTTGGTGCAAGACTGAGTGGAGATGCTGCCAGAATAAAGTGAGTCAAAAGCATACGCAGAACTTCTGTCCTCAGCCAGAGTCGGGTAAATTGGAGAAGATGGAGGTGGTGCACAAGGGATAGCTGATACAGAGGGAGCAGGAAGAATAAACAGGAGAAAATACCAAATGAGAGATAAGGGGTGAATCTAGAACTAGATGCATTGGAGCTCCATATTGGTGGGTCAACAGAGGACATGGTCATGAACAATACCTATTACATTTAAAGTCACATATACTGCTGTAGTATAACCCACTTCAATGTGTCCTTCCAAAATCTCTAATAAACTGCGAAGCCAATGAAATCTGCAGGCTAATAGATATTTGGCAGAACCCAAGGAAGTGGCTAATGTTGCGTTTAAGTCAGTCCGGAGGGAGCATGAAGGCTGCACTCAGGAAAGGTGTGAGGCCTGGAGAAAGAGAAAACGAAGAAAATGGTATCACACCTCTCCTTAGAAATTTGGAAGAATATCAGGACAATACATTTGGAATTCTAATAAGTCATGGGACTTTTTTTAAGTGAAGTATGATACTCATACCAAAAAGCATACAAATCACAGGTGTATTTTCACAAAGTGAACAACCCATATAATCAACCCCTATATCAAAAAGGCTGCTTGTACTCCCTTCCAATTACCCACCCGTGGGGGGGTCGCTTTCCTCAATTTTAATACCACAGTTTGGTAACGCCTCTTTCTGAACCTTGTTCAAATGCAAAGTTGGAGCCTGGTTTCTGTCGCTCAACTTGTGAGATTGTTGCAAGCCACGGATTTTTCTGAAGATCAAGTTCAAGATCCTCGACAGAGGTAGCTGTGCTTCTCACTGGGCCGTGAGGACCGAGGCTGCGTCTCATTCATCGCTCTTGCCAGCACTTAGGACAACACCTAAGATCATGATGAAATGAGCGATTCCCTGTGTTTTATCCACCAGAGAATTAACTAGCACAGACCCTACCCTTTATCAGCACACAGTAAACGGCAGTTGATTCTTAGATGGTAAAATTATCACAATTATCCATTCTTGTGCCTCTGGTATTGCTATTGGAATCTCAATTCTTAAATGCCAATGTGAAGTATGCAGTTTATACAGGTTTCTGTTTTTATTTCTTTGTTTAATTTTATTGAGACAAAGGATTCCTAATTTTGCAAAATGGTATGAAGTAATGAAAAGGACC
This sequence comes from Panthera leo, assembly GCF_018350215.1. NCBI lineage: Eukaryota > Metazoa > Chordata > Mammalia > Carnivora > Felidae > Panthera > Panthera leo. Next base: position 75,575,336 of record NC_056684.1, on the reverse strand, counting down.
TAGTGAGGATGTGGTGGGAAAGGAAGACACTGATTGCTACTAAGTCTAAAACAAAATGTGAGGAAACGTGAACATTCCAGAAGGGATTTCAATATACTTCCATCAAAGCATCTGACTTTTTTTTTCAGAGTTTGCATAGTTAACAACTATAGAGCATGCTGAAATTAAAGATTTGGAGATTTGGGCATGTTTCTCAAAGATAAAAGCAAAGTTTGTGAATTTAAGCAATGGTTATAATTACTAGTTAACATTATAGTTTGTTTTGTCTTAGTAGAATCTATACATGTGCTTAATGATCAAGGAGACACTCTTTATGGTTTTTTTTATCTTTCTTTACCAGAGAACAACACATTCTAGCATGATTTGCCATGAAATCCCCTTCTCTTCATTATTTGTGGACAAGTTGAATAATAGCATTGGCTACAATGTATATAGCAATAGCCAAAGATTTTATATATTAACTTGAATATTAACACCTTTAATCCTTATACAGCCCCACGAAGGAGGGGCTTTTATCATCTCCATTTTACAATGAGGAAAACTGAGCGTTTTAGAAATTAAGAAACAGGATCACACACTAGAAAGAAGTAAATCCAGTATATGAACCCAAGCTTTGCAGAGTCTGTGCTTTTAATTGCTGTGCTATGCTGCTAATTAAACTCGAGAGAGATACCTTGGGCATTTCTACCTCGTCTTGTATGAGAGAACTTATACGTTCTTCCCTCAGCCGCGTGCCTCTTTTATGTGAAGCTTAAGGAAGTCTGGAAGGAGAAGGACGGAGGGTCTCGCAGAGAGGCAGAGGAAGAGTAGAGATGGAGAGTAAGGGGCAAGAAGTGGTGGGTGGGGCTGGGCTTGGAAGGCAGGGAAAAGACATGCGCGGTGCAGGAGACCAGGGAGGAGTCTTCCTTAGGGCCACTCTGGGCACTTGCCGGTGAGGGAAGAAATCATTCTGAACGTATCGCTCAGAGGAAGGAGTGTAAAGAATATCACATGGATATTAATAACTTAGTTTAAAATTGGTTTTAAAACAACACAGATAGGAAATCTTTGCTTGGCTATCAGATGGTTAGAATGAATATTAAACTATTAAAAATTAATACAACCACATTAATTTTTCTTAGAATATCAAGGCACTCTAATGTTCTTAAGCATTAAAATGAGAACTGAAAGAAATTAGCGAAACCAAGTGACCAGTCCTGGGGTAATGAAATGATGGACAGGGGCGCCTGGGTGGCGCAGTCGGTTAAGCGTCCGACTTCAGCCAGGTCACGATCTCGCGGTCCGTGAGTTCGAGCCCCGCGTCGGGCTCTGGGCTGATGGCTCGGAGCCTGGAGCCTGTTTCCGATTCTGTGTCTCCCTCTCTCTCTGCCCCTCCCCCGTTCATGCTCTGTCTTTCTCTGTCCCAAAAATAAATTAAAAACGTTGAAAAAAAAATTAAAAAAAAAAAAAAAAGAAATGATGGACAAATGTCAACTGAAAGCAATAAATGTAATTATAAGAAGGGAACATACACTCTGAAGCGCTGGTCAACATAACCCAATGTAATTCTGTCCCTCCATCTCTCCCAGTGCTTTCTATTTCTTTCTTCTTTAGAAACAAAGCTGGTGAAGAACTTAATTTCTTGGACAATATGTAATAACTTGGAGCTAACTTATCTGGATGACTCTTGCCATGGCCTATCAGACTCATATATGTAATAATATTATTAATTGATGTTTTATCATTAAAGAAAGATACATTATCTGTTAAAGCAAACTACACATTACAATGAAATCCCAGACCTCCCAAATCCCATGTGGAATTAATACATTAACACTTTTAGGTAATAAACACAAATTGGAAAAGTGACTCCATTTCCCGAGACACATATGTGAAATTATTTTTGGAATGTTAATAAGCATGTAATTCATTCAAGACAAGAATTATTAGATATTATACTGCATTTTTATGTAGTTTGCCATGATAAGATTGAGCCCAGAGTATTCACACAACATATTTTCTGAGGGCTTTAACCTTCAGAATTTGAATGAAATGTATACAATCTATACAAACCTCAAAAAATGTCTGGCTGATTTAAAAAAAAAAATGTTTGAGAGCAAAACTGTGAGAAATCGTTTCTTAGAAAAGCACATTATCAGTTTCATATTAACAGACCATATACATTTGGCAAAATTTGATCTTATATTTGAAGAAAATATTTTGAATATGGCTGAATGGATCCAAGGTTTATTAATCATTGTTAAGGAAAGACATTCCAAGTTAAATTTAAGTTAATCAAATTAAGTGTAACTTAACAACAAACCTCTTTTGAACGTTCTCCATATGACCTTTGGAGATCACAAAAAAAAAATAGCATGGTATGGTTCTCATCAAACAAGCTTATAAACTTGTTGGAAAGACAATATATAAAGATAGCACAAATAACACAACAGAATAATAGGATATTTCACATGGTGTTAGAATGCAGTTTGGTACAAATGGGAAAGACTTTCATTTGGCCAGGGTTTTTATGGAAGACAGAAGTATTACCCAAAGAGCATTAAGGCTTCTGAGCACAGGGAAGAAAAATAGCGTGGAAGATGAATTGGGTTGCGGTAAGCTTGGATGAGAACGTCTCTAGGAGCGTGAAAGGCCCCAGTAAACCTAAAGGGAAAACTTTTGGGCCCCGAAACACAGGCAGGGATAAAAAGAAGTATGCCCCAGGGTTGAGACATTCATTAATTCAATAATTACTTACCCTACACATACTGTGTAACAGGCACAGTACTAGGCAAAGATGTCTGACCTTCTGGAACTTATTTCCCAACTGGGAGAAATATAGAGTCATGGTCAGTAAATATAACATGTAAATACATGAGTAGTTAACACAGTAGTTTAGAAGTATCAAAAGCTATGAAGAAAATATTAGAACTCAATAAGGAGGACTGAGGATAAGAGGGAAAGAATGCGTTGTAAGTGTCAAATGGTTAAGGAGGATAGACCTCATTAGTAAAATGGCATGTGAACAAAGATCTGCAAATGTCTGGGAGATGAAGGTTTCAGCCAGAACAATCAGCCTAATGGCCCTACAATGAGAGAAGTGCACTAGCTTGTAGGAGAACGGCAAGAAAGCCAGGGACTCTGGGACGGACTGAGCCACGAACACTAGTAAGACATAGGATCATTGAGGTAAAGGGGCCATATCATACAGGGCCTGTAGAAAACCCTAAGAACTTTGATTTACACTTTACATGAAATGCAGATTGCTTAAAGGGTTTGGAACAGAGTCATATGTGATATTTTTTTAGGTTTTAACAGGCTTACTCTGACTGCATTTGAACATGCCTCCCAAAGGCGGAAAAGAAAGCTGGTAACTGCACCCACCTAATTTGCATCATCTTTTTTATACACTTTGCCTTGCTTTATAGCTTCTTCAAGAGTAAATCAAAATCAATAACTTAAACTGCTCATTCTTGCTTATCCTTGAATCTAAAATCATACCAGATGTTCTGACCAACCTCAGGTGAGCATTAAAGCCTACTATAATAATACAAGCATAAGGGAATATGAATCCAGCCAGGGTAGTGGAAACAGAGATTAAAAAGATAAGGTGTTAGAGATAAACTCATCAACATAACTATTTTGGACTGAATGTCTCCCTAAAATTCATACATTGAAACTCTAACCCTCAGTGGGATAGTATTAGGATGTGAGACTTTGGCTGGTAATTAGGTTTGGATGAGGTCATGAGGTGGTACCCCCCCCCCCCATGATGATATTAGTGTCCTTATAAGAAAATAGACCAAAACTTGTTCACTCTCTGCCATGTAATTTGAAGATGGCAAGGAAATGGCCATCTTCAGACCAGGAAGAAGGCCCTCATTAGATAACCAATGTGGTGGCATCTTGATCTTGGCCTCCCTGTACTGCTGAACTGTGAGAAATGAATGTTTATTGTCTAAGTCCCCCAGTGATAATATATCAGCCTGAACTGGATAATCCAATGAAGTGACTAAATGTTTGGATATATAGGGTATAAAGGACAACATTTCTCTCCATTTTCTTATGACAGTGCGAAGAAAAATTGCGAGTCCGTAGAAAGGTGCTTAGAATTTTTAGAAAGAAAGCTCTAGGAAGGAAGTAGGAGAGGAATCCAAGAATACTTGGAGCAAAAGGCAAATTGAAGGAGTTGAGGGTAAGAACGTGAGGATGCAAAGTCAAAAGAAATAGTAAACAGCCTTTATTCAAAGACCAACATAATCTGATAAGTAGAAAATTCTTTCAAAAAGTACTTAAAAACCCAAACCCTTGAACTAATAAATTAGTTTTAAAAAGTTACAAGCTATGGGGTGCCTGGGTGGCTCAGTCAGTTGAATATCTGGGCATCCAACTCTTAATTTCAGCTCAGGTCATGATCCCAAGGTCATGGGATCAAGCCCTGTGTTGGCTCTGTGCTGAGCGTGGAGGCTGCTTGGGATTCTCTCTCTCTCTCTCTCTCTCTCTCTCTCTCTCATTCTTTCTTAAAAAAATTGCAAGCTATAAGATCAATATAAAAAGTAAATTCTATTTCTATATATTGCAATGAGAAATCTGAATATTAAATCAAGAAAATAATTTATTCATAATATAAAAACAAATAAAATAGTTAAGAATCAATTTAGCAAAAGAAATGTAAGACCTGTGCACTCTGAACTACAAAACATTGCTAAGGGAAATTAAAGATCCATGGACAGACATTCCAGATTCATGGATTGAAAAACTCAGTATTTTTTTTTTAACTACAGGTGTTTTGCTTTTTTTTTTTTTTTAAGTTTATTTATTTATTTTGAGAGAAAGAGAGAGAGAATGAGGGAGAGAGATAGAGTCCCAGGCAAGTTCCACACCATCAATGCAAGCCCAATGTGGGGCTTGAACTCGCAATCCATGAAATCATGACCTGAGCCAAAATCAGAAGGTAGGCATTTAACTCACTAAACCACCCAGGCGCTCCAGAAGACTCAATATTCTTAGGATAGTAATTCTTTCCAAATTTCTCAAAGAATTCAACACAAAAGGTATAGAATCATCAGAACATTTTTTTTAAGAAGGAGAACAACATAGGTGAACTTATACTATCCAGTTTCAAAACTTACTGTAAAGATTCTGCAATCAAAGCTGTGGGTTGGCATAAAGATAGGCAAATAGATTAACGAAACAGAACAGAAAGTCCAGAAATAAATTCTTAAATTATGGTTAGTTGATTTTCACCAAAGGTGCCAAGGCAATAATTCATTGGTGGATTTTCAATAAATGATACAAAGACAATTGAATATTCATATGCAAAAAAAGAGAACTTAGACCCTTACCACTTATCATACATACAAATCAAGAACAAAAGAAAATGGATTACAGACCTAAATTTAAGAGCAAAAATTATAAAACTTTCAGAGGAAAATAGAAGAAAACTATTTGCGATCTTGGGTTAGGCAAAGATTTCTTAGATATGACAAGCACATTTCATAAAAGAAAACACATCATAAATTAGACTTCATAAAAATGGAAATTTTTTGCTCTTTAAAAGACAGTGTTAAAAATAAAATGGCCATAGACTGGGAGAAAATATTTTCAAATAATATACCTGCTGAAGGACTTAATCTGAAGTACATATACAAGGCTTACAACTCATTAATAAGAATACAAGCAATTCAATTGAAAAAGTGACCAACTATTTCACCAAATATACAACAGCTAATAATAATAATGAAAATATGCTCAACACCACTAGTCATTAGGGAAATGCAAATTAAAATTTCAGTGAGGTGCTGCTACACAACCATTAGAATGGCCACAATCAAGAAGACTGACAATACCAAGTATTGGCAAGGATGTGGAGAAATGTGCTCTCACACATTGCAATGGGAGTGGAAAATGGTATCGATCTTTTATTTATTTTTATTTTTTTCAAATGTAGTGATTTAACAGTTCCATATATTACTCAGTGCTCAAGATAAATGTATTCTTAATCCCCTTCACCTATTTCACCTGCCCCCTCATGTTCCTCCCCTTGGGTAACCATCTGTTTGTTCTCTGTAGTTAAGAGTCTGTTTCTTGGTTTCTCTCTCTCTCTTTTTTCCCTTTGTTGGCTGTTTTCTTTTTTAAATTGTGCATATGAGTGAAGTCATATGGTATTTGCCTTTCTCTGACAGACTTAGTTTGCTTAGCATTATACTCTAGATCCATCCATATAGTAGCGAATGAAAAGATTTCCTTCTTGTTTATGGCTGAATAATATTTCATTACATATATACTACCTCTTCTTTATTCATCAATCAGTGGACACTTGGGCTACTGCCATAGTTTGGCTATTCTAAATAATGCTGCTATAAATCTAGGAGGTACATGTGTCTCTTTAAATTAGTGTTTTTGTATTCTTTGAGTGAATACCCAGTAGTACCCTATCCATAGGGTAGTTCTATTTTTTTTTTTTTTTTTTTGAGGAACTTCATACATTTGCCAGAACGGCTGCACCATTTGCATTCCCACCAACAACACACAAGGGTTCCTTTTTCTCCACATCTTCACCAACCCTTGTTGTTTCTTGTGCGTTTGATTTTAGCCATTCTGAGAGGTATGAGGTGATGTCTCATTATGGTTCTTATTTTCATTTCCCTGACTATGTGTGATGCTGAGTATCTTTTCACGTGTCTGTTGTTCATCTGTATGCATTTGGAGAAATGTCTGTTCACGTTTTCTGCCTATTTTTTAATTGGATTATTCATTTTTGGGGTGTTGAATATTATAAATTCTTTATATATTTTGGATACCAACCTTTTATCAGATACATTGTTTGCAAATATCTTCTTCCATCCCATAGATTATCTTTTAGTTTTATTGGCTGTTTCTTTTGCTGTGCAGAAGCTTTTTGTTTTGATGTAGTCCCAATAGTTGTTTTTTTTTTCTCTCTCTCTTATTTCCCTTGCCTCAGGAGACATATCTAGAAAGATGCTGCTGTGGCCAACATCCCCAATATCTGAGAAACTGCCTGTCCTCTCTTCTAGGATTGTTCCACATATTGCAATTGGAATGTAAAATGGTGTAGACATTTTAGAATACACTTTGACAGTTTCTTAATAACTTAAAAAAAAACTTATCATATGACCCATAAACTTCACTCTTCTAGATTCCAGTGTCTACCGAAAATGAAACTTTTGTCCACCTAAGACTTAAATGTGAATATTTACAACTGCATTTTTCATAATAGCCAAAAACTGCCAGTACCTAAAATACCCATCAAGTGGTGAATTCATAAATATATTATGATATATTCACATCATGGAATACCATGCAGCAATAAAAAAGAATGATTTGCTGACACATCCTATAACATGGATGAACTTCAAATCATTACACTGAGTAAAAGAAGCCAGACACAGAAGCCCATGTATTGTGCGATCCTGTTTATATGAAATTTCCAGAAAAGGCAAAACTATAGAAAAAGGCAGTAGTTTCCTGGGCAGTAGCACAGATTAACTGCAAACAGGCACAAAGGAAAATTATGGTGTGATGAAAATATTCTATAACTGCATACTAATGATGGTTGCACAGCTGTTTACATGTACTAAACATGAAATTACGCACTTACAATGCTTGCATATTTATGGTCTACAAATTATATCCCAATAAATCTGTTTTTAAAAATCAAAGACATTTTCAAAACAGAGCAACACTTCAACATTCAGAATATTTGCAATGCAACTTTAGGGGCACTTGGGTGGCTCAGTTCACTAAGCGACCGGCTTCAGCTAGGGTCATGATCTCACAGTTCATGGGTTCGAGCCCCATGTCAGGCTCTGCATGGACAGTGTGGAGCCTGCATCATAGTCTCTGTTTCCCTCACTCTCTGCCCCTCCCCCGCTCATGTTTTTTCTCTCTCTGTCTCTCAAAAATAAATAAACATTAAAAAAAATTGAAATACAACTTTAATTCACCCTAGAGGTGTAGGGCCTAGGTAGGCTTTGCTTTGAGGTGCTGTGTTAAAAATCTCTTTTTTCACTCCCTTCTCTATAATGGGAGTTGTGAACTCATAAGAACAACAAACAGATATAATGTTTCCCCTATTTTGACAATAAATAGTTGATTGAATATTAAAAATATCTGGGTAAAGCCAATGAATCAGGTATTTATTCTACATGGTATCCCCATCTGTGATGTTAAAAGTGAATTACTTTTTAAAAAATAAAGTGACGCAAGTTCATTGAGTCTGATAGGCAAAGTCTTAATATTTTCTTAAAAATTTTTTGTTCACATTATCTTAGAAGTATTTTAAAGTAATGATACATCTGAATAAAACGTGGAACTAAAATTCTTTCCATCATTTCACCAGAATAGCAATATTTTTTTCAATTTTAATTGTGGTGAAATATACCCAACATAAAATTTTCCATCTTAACCTTTTTTACATGTATAGTTCAGTGGCATCCAGTACATTCATATTATTATGCTATCATCACCATAGTCCATGCAAAGAACTTTTTCATTTTCCAAAATTGAATCCCGGTGTCTTTTTGAAAAGCTCTCTATTCCTACTTCCCCCAGCCCTTGGTGACCACCGCTGTACTCTCTGCCTCTATGAATTTGATTACACAGGGCACTGCATGTAAGTGGGATGATACAGTATTTGTCTTCTTGTGACTGGCTTATTTAACTTGGCATAATGTCCTCAAGGTTTCTCTATGTTGTAGCACGAGTCAGAATTTTCTTCATTTTAAGGATGAATAAGGTATGTCTATACCACACCATATGTCTATCCAATTCATCTGCCAATGGACACCGGGTTGCTTCCACCTTGTGGCTATTATGAATAATACTGCCATTTACCATAGGTGAACAAATATTTCTTTGAGTCCTTGCTTTCAATTCTTTTGGGTACACCCCCGGAAGTGAAATTGCTGGTTATATGGGAATTCTAATTTTTTGAAGCACCATCATATTGTTTTCCAAAACAGCACCTTTCAATAATTCCATCATCAGTACACCAGGATTGGGGTTCCAGTTTCTCCACATCCTCTCCAACACTTGTTATTTCCTGTGTGTGTGTGTGTGTGTGTGTGCGCGTGTGTGTGTGCATGTGTGTGTGTGTGGTGTAACTACCCTAATAAATGTGACGTATCTTTGAACACAGCATTCCCATTTAAGAAAATTTTTTTAAGTTTATTAATTTTTGAGAGATGGAGAGAGACAGAGCATGAGTGGGGGAAGGGCAGAGAGAGAAGGCGACTCAGAATGTGAAGCAGGCTCCAGGCTCTGAGCTGTCAGCACAGAGCCCAATGTGGGGCTTGGACTCATGAACTGTGAGATCATGACCTGAGGCAAAGTTGGACGCTTAACTGACTGAGCCACCCAGGCGCCCCGTATTCCCATTTTAATTTTAATATTACTCTACCTGATTTTGATACTAAATAGTTATCGAACTTAATCTAATAGAATATAACCAGAAGATTCAATTCTTCACATTCAAAATAATGTGTTAGGCTTATACTCTTTTCAACTATCCCCTTGGATTCTGCTATGCACCAACTTGTACACAGTATATTGGAGTAATACTTCAACTGGAAAAACCTTGAACTCCAAGTCAGATCAACCTGAAAGATTTTTGGAACCAAACTAAAATTAAACCCAAATACTAATAAATATTTTAACCACGAGCTGCATCTTATCCCATATACCAATGAAGTCCAGGTCAGAAACAAATCCCCACAGCTCATGATTTAAAAAAAAAACTGAGTCATTTGAAAAGGCTTTTGAAATAAATAAGAACATATGTAATATTTCAGATCAAGTCTCTGAATACAAGCAATGTTGGCATTCAGCGTTCCTGCTGCAAACTTTCTCATATCCCGTCCCATTGAAGCAGAGCTACATAAACTAGTGTGTTTCCAGTTTTTCGCTGATTATGGAACATTTCCATTGAATACCAGGGATTCTCAGTAAACATTCATCTTCTCTGTCAGCTAGTTTCCCTGTATCATTTCAATTGATCTTTATCGCCTTCAGCAATAACTTCTCTCCTAAGTTTAATTTTGAGAGCTTCTGTTCTCTGCTTCTTGGTGCTCCGTGTCTTTAAAATGTACACTTTTTTTTCTTAACCAAATAAAAGTACTCGGTTTGAGGTAGCAGGCAACAGATTTGTACTGATTCATGTCAGTGCCGACTGCCCTACCAACCTATGGTCCAACAGAAAGTCAGCAAACCAGCCGATACTGACGCTTGACTAACAGGTCTCTCTTTGGTGAACAAGGCAACCATCAGCAGCAGACCCACTGTGGAGTCTCCTGGGAAAGTGTGAACATGACAGTAAACAGCTTACATCAAAGACATTTCGATTCTGCAACAAGCCTTTCTGCTTCGGGTAAGTGATATACACCCAAACAAAACATTAATCGGAAGACCCATTTTGTCTCCCTTGGGGAATTGGAGCTATAGGCAGAGTAATCCTGCTGTCTAAGTGTGATTTTGAACATTAAAATGAGTTCCTTTTAGGAAATCTAGAGGCGGAGAGAAGCACTGTAAATTGAGTAGGGATTTCATGATAATAAAAAAAAAGTCTTGCTGCAAATAAACATGAACATTGTAAAATTTGAACTCTTTCTTTTAATTAGGCCCGTCAGCTGGTGGGGGGGGGGGCTATATTTGAGGCCATCTTTGTCTGACAGGTTGCCATTAACATAAAATGGAGAATGGTTTACATTGTCTGCACAAGCACCCTTTGACCTGTTTGAGTGGAGAAGTGTGTGTATTCATTGTTTTTTCCTGATTTCTGATAATATGGAATTATAAAGGAGAGCTGACAATAGAGTTTGAGTGTGGGACATGGAAAGAGGGTAATATTTGCTTTCCTGGCATGTGGACAGGGCTAATGTGGGAAGTTTCCACTTACTCCAGCAGATGTGAGAGTATCCATGGAAGCCACCTAAAATTGCCAGATGATGATGCTTTGGTCTATGCATTCATCCTAATCTTTACCCTTGTAGAAAACAATGAATTCAATTAAGCCTATATACCACCCTTTATTTTTCTCTTCTACTTTTATTCCTGAATCCCAAAAACTTGATGCACAGCATAGGTCCCAAGATGGGAAGAGGCTGTAAAGATTTTGGTTAGTTGCAATGCTTTAGCCATATCCTTTCCTGAGTCTTACACAAAAGGTGATGAAAAGCGGATGGCATTTGGAGCAGCCACGTTTTTCCTGGACCAAGTTAGAGAGGAGTCCTGTACCTGCTTAGGTTCTGACAACCCACGAAGAACTTAAACCCTAAACCCAAGTTCATCTTCCTGCTTTGCAAAAGATGACTGTCTTGTCACAAGTGGTATTTAAAATGTTAACATTTGTGCTAAACTAGCACATAAAAAGTAGGCTTTCCTTAAAAAAAGATAAAATATTATTTTCTCACCTTTTTTGTAATTTGAAAATGAGCGAACATGTTGTACTCTAAATCTTAAAACAGATACAAGTCTGAAGTTAATCAAAGAAAGAAGTAATAAACTGCCTCTGGAAATCCTATGTTCATAGAAACATAATAGTAAGAGGTGTCTTATAAGACCATGAGTTATATCCCACAATGCTAATAAGAGTCATAAAAAGCAAACAAACAAACAAACAAGTCTTTATGGGGAGGTGAATCCTCCTTCTCAGTAATTATGTCATCTTCCTTTACAAATACTTTTATAAAATAGGCTCTCCTTTCATCCCACAGCAGTATCCTTTACTGAGGATATACTTAAGCATCCTAGAGCCCTTCTCTTCTTACAACCAAACAAATAATCAAGAAACAAATTGTCTTTCTGTTTATTCATTTTGTTGCAGAGAGGAGGAATTTCCTGGAAGAAAAGGAAAACAATCTCTTCACATTTTGCTCACCAAAGGGCAGTAGTGAGGCCCCTGCCTCGTGAATAACCTTCATTCTGAGTGTGCTGTAAATATTGAATAGATTGTAAAAGTCTGCACATATATATTAATATCATCGCATTCTTCATAATGAATCATTGCAGCATACTTTTTAAACTTGATCTTGTTTTTTATCTTTAACATAGTAGGAAATTGATTACAGAGGTCTATGGCATGACTTTTTCTTTACTGACCATCCAAATTTCTGAGAAATGCAAATTTTTAATTTTTTCTTTCACGAATTGCATGTAGATACAGAAAGTGATAATTCCTTTATATTTAGAGCTAGTCAGAGGCTCCTTGAAGAAAGTGGCCAAGTTTAATTTTCATAGCTAAATATTTTCAGTGAGGATTTTTAAATAATTTAAAAGATAAACAGAAGATGTAGTATGTTAATCAGATTTTAAAGACACATAGAATAACCTGCATCTTTTAGGGGTTTTTAATGTTTATTTATTTTTTCTTTAGTAATCTCTACACCCTACATGGGGCTCAAACTCACAACCCCAAGATCAAGGGTCCCTTGCTTTTCCAACTCAGCCAACCAGGTTCCCTGTAACATTCATCTTTTAATTTGGAAAATAAATACTTAAAGGGAACTTAATTGTCTTTTCACTATTCTAAAACGACTGACCAAATGTGTTCATTATATAGAATACACTTGATCTAAATCACTTGTGTTATATTTTAATGTTTACTTTTTTTTTCAGAGAGAGAGAGAGACAGAATATGAGTGGGGGAAGCACAGAGAGACAGAGGGAGACAGAATCTGAAACAGGATCCAGGCTCTGAGCTGTCAGCACAGAGCCTGATGCAGGGTTTGGACTCACCAACCGTGAGATCATGACCTGAGCTGGAGTCAGATGCTTAACCGACTGAGCCACCCAGGCAACCCTAAATCAGTTGTGTTATTGAATTGGGTTAATACAAATGGTTCATCTAGTAACTACAAACAGATAATCTTAAAATGGTTTAAAACAATGAAATAAAATAAGATCACTATTTATACTGAGAACAAAAAATGGAAGACTAACTTTCCTGTATAGTATGGGGAATTACATTGGACAATTATTCAAGATTTCCCCTTATTAGTAGGAAAAACAAATATTTGTAAGGAAAAGGAAGAATGTCTCATGTTTGTTAAAATACTTGATCAAAATCAGATAATACTATTATTGGTATTATCAATTCTTCCCATTATTCTTTAGAGATAAAAAATACCTATTACAATATTTGACATGGTATATTGATATGTCCACAGGTCTAGAAAATGCTTAGTTTCAATAGACAGTGGTCTATATAGCCCCTGGGCAGGGAGGGGAGAAACAATAAATAAGCTGTAGTATCAAGTGTTCCTGGCTCTTAGGAAATAGTATGAATTCGCCTCTCATCTAATGCCAACTAATGTGCTTCTTTCCATTTTATCAGAGAATACAGAAAGTGACAGAGTTAGAGGAATTAATTTTCTTTAAGGTAAAATCCAAAGAATATCCACCTAATCATATCAATATTTCAATGTTTCCTAAATAATTTAATTTCTTTTCAGTGCCTCTTCTAAACCATAGAGTAAGAAAAATAGAAGAGGATAAGCAATATTGAATATAATAGTATTGGAGATAAATCATAAAATATATTGACCCTGGCATACGTCCATAGTATTGATTGGAATCTATATTAATATAATCTTTCTATGGGGAAATTTGACAATGTGGTAAAGTAGTTTTTACAAAGTTCACATCTTTGAAACAGTTATTACACTTAAAAAATAATTTCTAAGGATATATGATAAACAGTATGTACTGTGACAATACTTTTTAATAGCCAAACAAAAAATGAAGTGCCCTGAATACCTACCAATAATAAAATGACTCTTTAAATTATGGTATTTCCACCTTATAATGTTATACATGCCTTAAACTTATTTTTACAAATTTATATAAAATTTTATAATTTTTTAAAATTATACAAATTTTATAAATTTTTATAAACTTTTATAAATTGAGACATCAAATACAAACTTTTATAAATGGTGGGCTATAATCACATATTTATTAAAATATAGTTAGAAATAGCTACATCTATATGTAGGACTTCAGTTTTTTGTTTCTTCTTATATATGTTCCTAAATTTGGGTGATACATATGTATTCATTTCTGGATAGGAAAAGATTATGAAATGAAATAATGAGAAAATAATGTCACCTGTGATAACATAAATATCACTGCAGGTGAGGAACTCTGAAAAACTGCTTTGAGACCTGTGCATAAACTGTAGGCATGCCAGGTCAGGTTGAAGGCAACCACAGAATGTCTGGAAGTGAACAGGTACAAAAAAAGGCAGGCAGGAAATCTAAAGCCAAATATCAAAACCACAGCAACAACAATAACAACACACATGCATGCTCAAAAACTTCTATTAAAAATGAATACTAAAAAAAACTTCAATTTAGAGAGACAAAACAAAATGTCTTCAAAGGAAATATTAAAATTTTCTCAACAGAACAGAAGGTGAGAGTAAAAAGAAGCAGGAAAGAAGATTGGTATATGAAGAATACAGCACATGAAGATAGTCATAACAAATACATCCAAAAATGTGATAGAAAATATTTAACAACTATTTTCTTCTAAAAAAGCTCTAATTTTTATAATCTGCCTATTTCTGTGGAGTTAATAATCCTACCATGACCCATTTTAAGCTGCTACTGTGAGATGCCATTAAAAGAACAGTCAGGAAGAGATGTGCACAGTCATTTCTTGTGCACTGGTATAAGCAAGTTCCTGAAACCATTAAATATACAATAGTAAATTACAGTGTAATAAAAATAATTGTAAATGGATAAAATTCACCTATTCAAAGGCAGAAAATATACCTAGGTATTTTCTTCCAATAATTTTTCATAATACACAAATAATTTGAAAATTAACAGATAACATATACTCTAAAATACTAATCAGAAAAAAAACACAGCCAAAAGACACGCCACACCCATAAAGAGTTTGGAAAAGACATAGGTATATATTAATGTCCAAAAAAATATCCAAGATTTTACTACAAAATATACCAAAGTAAAATGCATTAGTAGAAAAGATAGGACTTTACATAATAAAAGAAACAATTCTCAGTATCTCTCAGGACATCAATACCACAAATTTGTATGCATCCAATAGCACAGTCAAAATGTACAGAACCAACTCATGGAAACTAAAAGGAGATTCGAACACATTTCTATCAGAAACCTACAGATAGAGCATTTAAAAACATAAATGAGTTTAGTAGTTATTTGTGGACTCTTAAGCTAATAGAGAACATACAATGTTTTGAAGCTCACATAAAATATTTACAAATTGGACCAAGTGATAGATCAGAAGAAGTCTTTGCATATTTCAAGTAGTCAATGACATACAAAATTATTAATTACAATGCAGTTAAGTTAGGAATCAACAACTAAGAAGTGGGATCATTTTTATGTTTAGAAATTAGAAGTAATACCCTTATAAAAAGCAATGAATTCAAGAAGAAACTGTAATAAATTTAACAACAATAAAAGAACTACAAATCAAAAGTCATGGGCATCATCTATTAAAACTTCATTCAGAATAATTACAATGTAGTAGGATACTGATTTAAAATAAAAGATGTTTAATAAACATGGAAAAGTATAGTGAAAGAAAGGGATTAGAAAAATACTTTACAGAGAAGTTAACGTTTGAGCTGCATTTTGAAATACAAATAGAAAAATGCCAGGATAATTCGGGTGAGGATATCATTTTAAGTGAAGGGAGCAACATAAGTAGCCAGCAAAATATTAAGAAATGTGATATGTTTGGGGAAACACAAATAATCTAGTCTTACAAGGTGATACAGTGAGAGACAAAATTGGAAAGTAAGTGGTGATCAGACAAGTAAGCCTTTTAAAATATGTCAAATTAGGGGAGTGGTAGGTACAGTCTATTGTTATGGAATGAGTAAGTCATGAGGGTGAAAGTTATGGCATAGGAAACATAGCCAATAGTATTGTAATAGTGTTGTATGGTGGGGTGCCTGGGTGGCTCAGTCAGTTGAGCATCTGATTCTTGGTTTCAACTCAGGTCATGATCTCACCATTTTGGGATCGAGACACACATCAGGCTATGCATTGAGCATGGAACCTGCTTGGGATTCTCTCTGTCTCCGTCTCTTCCCCTCTCCCCCTCTCTCTCACTCAAATCAATAAAAAATGGGGGCAAAAAAGGTAGCACCTGGGTGGCTCAGGTGGTTAGGCATCCAGTATCATGGTTTATGGGTTCAAGCCCTGCATCAAGCTCTGTGCTGACAGCTCAGAGCCTGGAGCCTGTTTCAGATTCTGTGTCTCCCTCTCTCTCTGCCCATCCCCCACTTCCTCTCTCTCTCTCTCTCTGTCTTCCAAAAATAAATAAACATTTAAAAAAATGAAGGGAGAGGCCAGAATGGTGGAGCAGCATGGAAATTTTCTGCTTCTCTCATCTCTGAAATATAACTAGATCAGCAACAAACCATTTTGCACACCTAGAAAATTGATCTGAGGATTAACACAACAATCTGCATAACTTGAGCCACAGAACTTGGCAGGTACACAACAGCAGAGAGGTGAACTGGGGGATAGAAAAGCTGTGGAGGATAGGGAACTGTTTTTGTTTGCAGAGAGAGGACAGAGATGGGAGGAGAGTATAGGAAAAGTACTCACCCCGAACGCAGCTGAAGAGAAGAAGAAAGAGTGGAAGCACCCACAGGGTTTGAAAAAGAAAGGGAGAAAGGAGAAAGGAGAGAGTGTCAATACAATTAGGGCTCTATAAGCAGGGGAGCACAGAGTTGGAAATTCCGCAGCTTGATACCTGGTGGTGCTCTGGTGGCATGGGTTAATCCTCAGGAGCAGACATTAAGGTCTGAGGGGTCATTGGGTCACACAGGGAGAAGATGTTCCCCTGCTGGGAGGACATTTGGTAGAGGTGTGTGACCTCCCCACAGGAAAAGGTCCCAGGGGACCCCAGAGAACAGCAACGCTTGCTGGTGTTGGAACAAGGACCCTTGGGTGTGCTGAAGCCTGGTGCCCGTTGCATGCTGTGATTTGCTCTAGTTCCCTGAACCACTGCTTCTACATGATTGTGTGAACTTGTTCTGTGACAGGCTGGCACCCAGACACAGTCTCTGGGCCTTTGCAGTGGCACAGTCCGACAAGCATTCCTGGGGTCAAGCCAGCACCTGGACATTGTTTGGCAAGACCCTCCCCCAGAGGATCAGTGTAAGTTACAGGACCCTGAGAAGTGAGGGGTTTGGAAACACAGCCCCATCTGATTTAAAATTCTGAAGAGAAGTGCCACCTGGCAGTCTGACAGCTTGGTCATGGGCATTGTGGAACAGGGAGTGGACGGAAACTGGAGACAAAGGAGGGGTACCTGATGGCCAGTCGGTGAGAGCACAGAGTTCTAATGCTAGAGACTGGGGAGCTGGGTGATGCCATTTTCACCTGTCCCACACCTGTGCATACACCTGCATGCAAGCCACACAGATCCACCCCAATAAGCTAAGCAGTACCACCTAGTAGAGAATGGAGCTGTTACACCAAACGTAGTCCAACTGTGCCAACCAAGCCCTAGAGGACGATCACAAGTCTCTCCCCCTGCTTAGTGTACGAATAATAGAGTGCTTCATGGTTTGAGTTCTAGGGGAAATTGGATGTAATTTCATTCAAATTTAATTCTGTTGGCTGGTCTATTCATTTTTTTCTCTTTTTCATTTCTTATTCTTGGACACTATTTCCCATTTTCATAATTAAAAAAATTCTTTTACCGTATTTTTATTTTTTTGTAAATTTTTTATTCTATTTTAATTAATTTATTTTATTTTATTCTATTGTATATTTTTTAATGTTTAAACATTTTCTTTTTTCTTCTTTTTTTCTTTCTTTTTTTCTCTTTTCTTTCCCTTTTTCTCTATTCTATCAAGCTTCTTTCAACAAGAAGACCAAAATACGTCTAGTATCTAGCTTCCTTTTTTTGATTTTTTTTGTTTTTAATTTTTTAATTTTAGTTTTTGTTAATTATTTCTCTTCCTCCAAAATGACAAAAAGAAGGAATTCACCCCAAAAGAAAGAACAGGAAGAAATGACAGCCAGAAACTTAATCAACACAAATACAAACAAGATGTCTGAACTAGAATTTAGAATCACGATAATAAGAATACTAGCTGGGGTTGAGAAAAGCATAGAATCCCTTTCTGTGGAAATAAAAGAAGTAAAATCTAATCAGGCCAAAATTAAAAATGTTATGACATGAAATCTCAAAAGGATGCCATGGGAACAAGGATAGATGAAGCAACGCAGCAAATCAGTGATAAAGATGACAAAAATATGGAGAATAATGAAGCAGAAAAAAAAGGGAAACTAAGGCAAAAGAGCATAATATAAGAATTAGAGAACTCAGTAACTCATTAAAAAGGAATAATATCAGAATCACAGGGGGCCCAAAAGATTAAGAGAGAGAAAAGTGTAGGAGGTTTAGGTACGCAAATCCTAGCAAAAAACTTTCCTAACCTGGGGAAAGACACAGACATCAAAATCCAGGAAGCACAGAGAACTCCCATTGGATTCAACAAAAACCAACCATCAATAAGGCAGATTATAGTCAAATTCACAAAACACACTGAAAATGAAAGAATTAAGAAAGCAGCAAGGGAAAAAAAAATCCTTAACCTATAGGGGAAAATGGATCAGGTTTGCAGCAGACCTATCTACAGAAACTGGGCAGGCCAGAAAGGAATGGCAGGATATATTCTACGTGAGGAATCAGAATAATATGCAACCAAGAATTCTTTATCCAGCAAGAATGTCATTCAAAATAGAAGGTAAGATAAAGAATTTCTTAAGGCTTTATTTTTTTATTTTTTATTTTTTACATGAAATTTATTGTCAAATTGGTTTCCATACAACACCCAATGCTCATCCCAAAAGGTGCCCTCCTCAATGCCCATCACCCACTTTCCCCTCCCTCCCACCCCCCATCAATCCTCAGTTTATTCTCAGTTTTTAAGAGTTTCTTATGGCTTGCCTCCCTCCCTCTCTAACTTTTTTTTCCCCTTCCTTTCCCTTCCTCATGGTCTTCTGTTAAGTTTCTCAGGATCCACATAAGAGTGAAAACATATGGTATCTGTCTTTCTCTGTATGACTTATTTCACTTAGCATAACACTCTCCATTTCCATCCACAATGCTACAAATGGCCATATTTCATTCTTTCTCATGCCAAGTAGTGTTCCATTGTATATATAAACCACAATTTCTTTATCCATTCATCAGTTGATGGACATTTAGGCTCTTTCCTTTTTTTTTTTTTTTTTTTTTAACGTTTATTTATTTGTGAGACAGAGAGAGACAGAGCATGAACGGGGAGGGTCAGAGAGAGGGAGACACAGAATCTGAAACAGGCTCCAGGCTCTGAGCTGTCAGCACAGAGCCCGACGTGGGGCTCGAACTCACGGACCACGAGATCATGACCTGAGCTGAAGTCGGCCGCTTAACCGACTGAGCCACCCAGGCGCCCCATAGGCTCTTTCCATAATTTGGCTATTTTTGAAAGTCCTGCTATAAACATTGGGGTTTAAGTGCCCCTATGCATCAGAACTCCTATATCCCCTGGGTAAATTCCTAGCTGCTATTGCTGGGTCATAGGGTAGATCTATTTTTAATTTTTTGAGGAACCTCTACATTGTTTTCCAGAGTGGCTGCACCAGTTTGCATTACCACAATAGTGCAGGAGGTTTCCCGTTTCTCCACATCCTCTCCAGCATCCATAGTCTCCTGATTTGTTCATTTTAGCCACTCTGACTGGCATGAGGTGATATCTCAGTGTAGTTTTGATTTGTATTTCCCTGGTGACGAGTGACGTTGAGCATCTTTTCATGTGCCTGTTGGCCATCCGGATGTCTTCTTTAAAGAAGTGTCTATTCATTTCTTCTGCCCATTTCTACACTGGATTATTCGTTTTTTGGGTGTGGAGTTTGGTGAGTTCTTTATAGATTTTGGATAGTAGTCCTTTTCCAATATGTCATTTACAAATATCTTTTCCCATTCTGTCGGTTGCCTTTTAGTTTTGTTGATTGTTTCCTTTGCAGTGCAGAAGCTTTTTATCCTGATGAGGTCCCAATAGTTCATTTTTGCGTTTAATTCCCTTGCCTTTGGAGAGGTGTCAAGTAAGAAAATGCTATGGCTGAGGTCAGAGAGGTTTTTTCCTGCTTTCTCCTCTAGGCTTTTGATGGTTTCCTGTCTCACATCCAGGCCCTTCATTCATTTTGAGTTTTTGTGAATGGTGTAAGAAAGTGGTTTAGTTTCATTCTTGTGCATGTTGCTGTCCAGTTCTCCCAGCACCATTTGTAAAAGAGACTGTCTTTTTTCCATTGGATACTCTTTCCTGCTTTGTCAAAGATTAGTTGGCCATACATTTGTGGGTCCAATTCTGGGGTTTCTATTCTATTCCATTGGTCTGTGTGTCTGTTTTTGTGCCAATACCATGCTGTCTTGATGATTACAGCTTTGTAGTAGAGGCTAAAGTCTGGGATTGTGATGCCTCCCGCTTTGGTTTTCTTCTTCACTATTACTTTGGCTATTCAGGGTCTTTTGTGGTTCCATACAAATTTTAGGATTGCTCGCCCTGGCTTTGAGAAGAATGCTGGTGCAATTTTGACTGGGATTGCATTGACTATGTAGATAGGTTTGGGTAGTATTGACACTTTAACAATATTTATTCTTCCAATCCATGAGCACGGAATGTTTTTCCATTTCTTTGTATCTTCTTCAATTTCCTTCATAAGCTTTCTATAGTTTTCAGCATACAGATCTTTTACATCTTTGGTTTGGTTTATTCCTAGGTATTTTAAGATTCTTGGTGCAATTGTGAATGGGATCAGTTTCTTTATTTCTCTTTCTGTTGCTTCCCTATTAGTGTATAAAAATGCAACCTATTTCTGTACATTAATTTTGTATCTTGCGACCCTGCTGAATTCACACATCAGTTCTAACAGACTTTGGTGGAATCTATCAGGTTTTCCATGTGTAATATCATGTCATCTGCAAAAAGTGAAAGCTTGACTTCATCTTTGCCAATTTTAATGCCTTTGATTTCCTTTTGTTTTCTGATTGCTGATGCTAGAACTTCCAACACTATGTTAAACAACAGCAGTGAGAGTGGGCATCCCTGTCGTGTTCCTGATCTCAGGGGAAAGCTCTCAGTTTTTCCCCATTGAGGATGATGTTAGCTGTGGGCTTTCCATAAGTGGCTTTTATGAAGTGGCTTAAGTATGTTCCTTCTATCCCGACTTTCTCGAGGGTTTTTATTAGGAAAGGATGCTGAATTTTGTCAAATACTTTTTCTGCATCTATTGACAGGATCATATGGTTCTTTTCTTTTCTTTTATTAATGTGATGTATCACACTGATTGATTTGCAAATGTTGAACCAGCCCTGCAGCCCAGGAATGAATCCCACTTGATCGTGGTGAATAATTCTTTTTATATGTTGTTGAATACAATGTGCCAGTATCTTGTTGAGAATTTTTGCATCTATATTCATCAGGGATATTGGCCTGTAGTTCTCTTTTTTTTTTTTTTTTTTTTTTTTTTTGCTGGGTGTCTGTCTAGTTTGGGAATCAAAGTAATGCTGACTTCATAGAATGAGTCTGGAAGTTTTCCATCCCTTTCTATTTTTTGGAACAGCTTGAGAAGGATAGGTATTATCTCTGCTTAAAATGTCTGGTAGAATTCCCCAGGGAAGCCATCTGGTCCAGGACTCTTATTTGTTGGGAGATTTTTGATAACTGATTCAATTTCTTTGATGGTTATGGGTCACGTCAAGTTTTCTATTTCTTCCTGTTTGAGTTTTGGAAGTGTGTCCATGCTTAGGAATTTGTCCATTTCTTCCAGGTTGTCCATTTTTTTGGCACATAGTTTTTCATAGTATTCCCTGACAATTGCTTGTATTTCTGAGGGATTGATTGTAATAATTCCAGTTTCATTCATGATTTTATCTATCTCTTTTCTTTTTGAGAAGCCTGGCTAGAGGTTTATCAATTTTATTTATTTTTTCAAAAAACCAACTCTTGGTTTCATTGAAATACTCTACTTCTCTATGGGGCGCCTGGGTGGCTCAGTCAGTTAAGCATCTGACTTCAGCTCAGGTCATGATCTCACGGTTTGTGGGTTCGAGCTCTGCATCGGGCTCTGTGCTGACAGCTCAGAGCCTGGAGCCTGCTTCAGATTCTTTCTCTCTCTCTCTGTCTCTGTCTCTGTCTCTCTGCCCCTCCCCTGCTGACACTCATATCTCTTTGTCTCAAAAATAAATAAAACATTTAAAAAATTAAAAAGAAAGAAATGCTCTACTGCTCTGATTTTTGTTATTTCTGCTCCGATTTTTATTTCCACTCTGATTTTTATTATTTCTCTTCTGCTTGGTTTGGGGTGTCTTTTGCTGTTCTGCTTTGTTTCCTTTAGGTGTGCTGTTAGATTTTATATTTGGAATTGTTCTTATTTTTTGAGACAGCCTTGGATTGAAATGTATTTTCCTCTCAGGACTGCCTTCACTACATCCCAAAGCATTTGGATTGTTGTATTTTGATTTTCATTTGTTTCCATATATTTTTAAATTTCTTCTCTAATTGCCTGGTTGACCCATTCATTCTTCAGTAGGGTGTTATTTAACCTCCATGCTTTTGGAGGTTGTCCAGACTTTTTCCTGTGGTTTATTTCAAGTTTCATACCATTGTGGTCTGAAAGTGTGCATGATATGATCTCAATTCTTTTATACTTATTGAGGGCTGTTTTGTGACCCAATATGTGGTGTATCTTGGAGACTGTTCCATGTGCACTCGAGAAGAAAGTATATTCTGTTGCTTTGGGATGCAGAGTTCTAAATATATCTGTCAAGTCCATCTGGTCCAATGTATCATTCAGGGCCCTTGTTTCTTTATTGATTCTGTGTCAAGATGATCTATCCATTGTTGTAAGTGGGGTATTAAAGTCCCCTGAAATTACCACATTCTTATCAATAAGGTTGCTTATGTTTGTGATTAATTGTTTTATATATTTGGGGGCTCCTGTATTCGGCACATAGACATTTATAATTGTTAGCACTTCCTTATGGATAGACCCTGTAATTATTATATAATGCCCTTCTTCATCTCTTGTTACAGACTTTAATTGAAAGTCTAGTTTATCTGATATCAGTATGGTTACTCCAGCTTTCTTTTGACTTCCAATAGCATGAGATAGTTCTCAATCCTCTCACTTTCAATCTGAAGATGTCCTCAGGTCTAAAATGAGTCTCTTGTAGACAGCAAATAGATGGGGCTTGTTTTTTTTTTTTTTTTATCCATTATGACACCCTATGTCTTTTGGTTGGAGCATTTAGCCCATTTACATTCAGTGTTATTATTGACAGATATGGGTTTAGAGTCATTGTGATGTCTGTAGGTTTCATGCTTGTAGTGATGTCTCTGGTACTTTGTGGTCCCTGCAACATTTCAGTCACAGAGTTTGTGTTAGGATCTCTTGTAAGGCTGGTTTAGTGGTAATGAATTCCTTCAGTTTTTGTTTGTTTGGGAAAACCTTTATTTCTCCTTCTATTCTGAATGACAGACTTTCTGGATAAAAGATTCTTGGCTGCATATTTTTTTCTGTTCATCACATTGCAGATTTCCTGCCATTCCTTTCTGGCATGCCAAGTTTCAGTAGATAGGTCTGCTACTACCCTTATGTGTCTACCTTTGTAAGTCAGGGCCTGTTTATCCATAGCTGCTTTCAGAATTTTCTCATTATCCTTGTATTTTGCCAGTTTCACTATGCTATGTCATGCAGAAGACCGATTCAAGTTACGTCTGAAGGGAGTTCTCTGTGACTCTTGGATTTCAATTCTTTTTTCCTTCCCCAGATCAGTGAAGTTCTTAGCTATGATTGTTCAAGTATACCTTCAGCCCCTTTCTCTCTTTCTTCTTCTTCTGGAATTCCTATGATACGGATATTGTTCCGTTTGATTGCATCACTTAGTTCTCTATTTCTCCCCTCATACTCCTGGATTTTTTTATCTCTCTTTTTCTCAGCTCTCTCTTTTTCCATAATTTTATCTTCTAATTCACCTATTCTCTCCTCTGCCTCTTAAATCCATGCTGTGGCCACCTCCATTTTATTTTGCACCTCATTTATAGCAGTTTTTAGTTCCTCATGACTATTTCTTAGTCCCTTGATCTCTGTAGCAATAGATTCTCTGCTGTCCTCTATGCTTTTTTCAAGCCCAGTGATTAATTTTATGACTATCACTCTAAATTCTTGTTCTGTTATATTGCTTAAATAGTTTTTGATCAATTTGTTCACTGTCGCTACTTCCTGGAGTTTCTTTTGAGGAGAATTCTTCCGTTTCATCCTTTTGCATAGTCCCTTCGGTAGCTCCAAACTGCAGGGCGCTTCCCCTGTGCTGTCTGGAGTAACTTGTGTTGGTTGGCGGGGCAGCAGTCAGACCCAATGACTCACTGTGGAGTGGTGTGGCCCTTGTCTGGGCTACTTGCACACTGCCAGGCCAGTGGTGCTGCTTCGATGGGATCTGGCCAAGGGCGTATTAGCCAGGGTGCATCCACAAGGTACCTGGGTGGGGGTTGGGGGGTGGGAAGGCTTAGTTTGACTTGCCATCAGTGGTTCCCTGCAGAAGGGGCCCTGCAGCACCAGGAGAGAGGCAGGCCCATCAGAGGGATGGATCCACAAAAGCACAGCATTGGGAATTTGTGCAGTGCAAGTCAGTGACTGGAACTGGTTCCCTTTGGAATTTTGGCTGGGGGGTGGGAGAGGGAAATGGCACTTGCCAGCTCCTTTGTTCCTCCATCAAGGTGAGCTCTGTCTTCCAGGGCTCAACAGCTCTCCCTCCTGGCATCCTTTCACCCTCCCCACTCTCCGAGAGCAGAGCTGTTGACTTTTAACATTCCAGTTGGTAAGTCCCACTAGCTGTCAGAACTCACAGAGTCTGACCCCTCTGCTTTTGCAAGCCCATCTTCGGGGCTCTGCTTTGCCGGGCTGGCTGCCCCTTCACTGCCCCGGCTCCCTCCCATCAGTCCATGTAGCACACACCACCTCTCTGCCCTTCCTACCCTCTTCCATAGGCCTCTTGTCTACACTTGGCTCTGGAGAGTCCATTATGCTACTCTTCTGGCAGTTTTCTGGGTTATTTAGGCAGATGTAGGTGGAATCTAAGTGATCAGCAGGACAAGGTGAGCCCAGCGTCCTCATACAGCACCATCTTCCATCGAAATCTCAAATATGTAAGGTTTTAAACTATGCTTCTGAGGGAGGATCCCATGCCCACCTCCTTGGTTTCCATCAATTGGCTAGAGCAACTCACACAACTCAGAGAAACATGTTTCTCACTAGATCACTGGCTTATTACAGAAGGAAATAAATCAGGAACAGCCAGATAGAGAAAATACATAGGACCCAGTGTGGGGAAAGGGCACAGACATTCCAGAATCTCTCCAGGTGCTCCTGCCACCCCAGATCTCCACATTTTCACCAGCCCACAAGCTCCAGATAAAGAGTTTCTAAGACAAACAAAAACTAAAGGTATTCATGACCACTAAACCAGCCCTGCAAGAAATTTTAAGGGGGACTCTCTGAGGGGAGAAAAGAGAAACAAAACAAAAAAGGCCAAAAGCAACAAAGACTAGAAAGGACTAGAGAACATCACCAGAAACTCCAACTCTACAGGCAACATAATGACAATAAATTCATAAGTTTCAGTACTCAGTCTAAATGTCAATGGACTAAATACTCCAATAAAAAGATATAGGGTAATAGAATGGATAAGAAAACATGATCTGTCCATATGCTCTTTACAAGAGACTCATTTTAGACCTAAAGACACCTTCAGATTGAAAGTAAGGGGATGGAAAACCATCTATCATACCAAAGGGTATAAAAAGCCAGAGTAGCCATACTTATATAAGACAATCTAGATTTTAAAATAAAGACTATAAGAAGGGTTAAAGAAGGGCGGGTCTATCCACCAAGAAGATCTAACAATTGTAAACATATATGTCCCCCAGGTGAAACACCGAAATATACAAATCAATTAATCACAAACATAAAGAAACTCATTGACAATAATATCATAACAATAGGGGACTTCAACACCCCACTTACAACAATGGAAAGATCATATAAACAGAAAATCAACAAGGAAACAATAGCTTTGAATGACACACTGGACTGGAGGGACTTAACAGATATATTCAGAACATTTCATCCTAAAGCAGCAGAATACACATTCTTCTCGAGTGCACAAGGAACATTCTCCAGAATAGACCACATACTGGGACACAAATCAGCCCTCAACAATTTCAAAAAGATTGAGATCATACCATCCATTTTTTCAGACCACAATGCTATGAAACTTGAAATCAACCACAAGAGAAAATTTGGAAAGACAACAAGTACTTGGAGATTAAAGAACATCCTACTAAAGAATGAATGAGAAAATTAAAAAGTACTTGGAAGCCAATGGAAATGATAACACCACAGCCCAAAACCTCTGGGATGCAGCAAAGTCAGTCATAAGAGGGAAGTATTTAGCAATCCAGGCCTTCCTAACAAAGGAAGAAAGTTCTCAGATACATAACCTAATCTTACACCTTAAAGAGCTGGAAAAAGAACAGCAAATAAAACCCCAAAACAGCAGAAGATGGGAAACATTAAAGATTAGAGCAGAAATCAATACTATTGAAACAAACAAACAAACAAACAAAAAACCAGTAGAACAGATCATTGAAACCAGGAGATGGTTCTTTGAAAGAATTAACAAAATTGATAAACCCCTAGCCAGTGTGGTCAAAAAGAAAAAAGAAAGAACCCAAATAAATAAAATCAGGAATGAAAGAGGAGAGATCACAACCAACACTGAAGAAAACAAAAAAAAAAGGAAAAAAATATTTTAAAAATGTGCTGTATGGTGACAGATGGTAGCTACCCTTGTGGTGAGCACAGCATAACCTATAGAGTTGTCCAATCACTATGTTGTACAACTGAAGCCAATGTAATGTTACGTGTCAACTATATGTATGTCAACTATACTTCAAACAAAACAAAACAAAACAAAAACAAAAACAAAAGCAGAAGGAGCAAGTGAAAAGTGGCAACAATAAATATATTCTAAAGTGATCATTTAGATACATGTTTTATCTCTGCTGAGATACATATTGTATCTACTCCCTTTGCTCTTATAGAAAAAGAGAATCATTTGAAAACTTGGGATATATCATTTGCTGTAGGCATATAATTTTTAACATAACTCAAAACTAGTTGAGACAAACCAGTTAAACCACAGCAAGTGAAAATCCCTGATTCTAGAGAGGGATTATATATATTCATACCATGAGAGTACCTATAATTCATGACAAGCAGTATGGTTTAGGAGAAAAACAGTACTGAATTACTCAGATTTTCTCCTAAAGCTGTTGGTAAGCATTTGAGTTTTATATGGGTTAATAACATGGTCAAATTTGCATTTTGGAGGGATTGCTATGGTACCACTCTGGAGAACTGAGAGGTATGGGGTTGGGACTATTAAGAGGGCAGACAGTCTAAAAG
Source organism: Panthera leo (assembly GCF_018350215.1). NCBI lineage: Eukaryota > Metazoa > Chordata > Mammalia > Carnivora > Felidae > Panthera > Panthera leo. Next base: position 75,547,812 of record NC_056684.1, on the reverse strand, counting down.
CACAGAGGTCATGAAGGAGGCTATTAAAGTAGTTCAGATAAGATATGGTATGACCTGCGTTAGAGGAGAGGCAGTAGGATTAGAGAAGGGTTGTATTTGAAAGTCAGAGAGAAATATAGTGGATGAGAATATCAAAGGTGATTAAATATGGAAGGTAAGTGAAAAGAAAGGGACTGGAATTAATGTTTGGTTTCTATCTCAGAAGACTGGGTAAAGACTAGCTCAGGCTGCCACAACAGAATACCAGAGACGGGGGACTGAAGAAACAGACCTTTATTTTGCCTAGTTTCAGAGGTTGAGAAGTCCAAGATCAAGGTGTCAGCAAGGAAGGTTTTATTCTGAGGTTTCTTCTGTTGACTTGCAGGTGGTCACCATCTTCCTATGTGCTCACATGACCTCTTCTTTGTGGATATGGGGGAGTGAGAAAAGCAAGCTCCTGGAGTCTCTTCCTTTTTTTGTTTTTGTTTTTGTTTTTGTATTTGTTCTTTTTAGAGAAATAGCATGTGAGCAAGCTGGGGAAAGGAGCAGAGGGAGAGAGAGAGAGAGGGAGAGAGAGAGAGAGTCCCAAGCAGGCTCTACTCTTAGTGTTGAGCCTGATGCAGGGCCCAATCCCACAACCCTGGGATCATGACTTGAGCTGAGATCAAGAATTGGTTGCCCAACTGACTGAGCCACCCAGGTGCCCTGAGGAGTCTCTTCTTTTAAAGGCACTAATCCCATCATAAGAGCCACATCCTCATGACCTCACCTAAACCTAATTACCACCCAAAGTCCCCACCTCCATATACCATCACTTTGGGGATTAGAGCTTCACCCTGTGGATTTTGGAGGAAACAATTTATATCATAGCAGATGATAATGTGATAACTGTGAAGTGCAATAGAGAAGAAAGGCAAATTTGTCTAGGAGGAGTAGGGTAAAGGGAAAGGGGAAGAGCATCAGTTTAATTTTAGATAGGATGGTGTTTAATTTCAAGTGCCTTAGGAAGAGCAGGTGAAGATTTCTGGCAGACACTTGGTTATGTAACTGTAGAGTTTTCGAAAGTGTGGGGGGATTGATATGGATTTATTTATTTATTGCTGAAAAACATAGAGAGAAGTGCAACATGTATGATGGAAAGGGGGCCATGGATGGAGCCCTTGGGAACACGGAGACAAGGGTATACATAAAGATAGAGTGAAAGAGACCGAAGTGGTGGACGGATGGGATGAGAAACAGAAATCTATGTTGTCATAGAAACAAGAGATGTGATTGTCATCATCCACAAAAAATTCAAATAAGTATTCTATTCATTTGATTTGGGCATTAAGATGTAATCGGGGAATGTGTTCCTCTGACAATGCCTTCATCTTGTACCCAGTTTTATTAGCTTTGCCCATCCTTTGTCCCACTCTGCCCAAGAATGACCCTGTTAATTTGCCTGCTACTCTAGTTCTGGTTCTGGGACTACAGAGAAGGACCCTGCTCTGCTCTCGTGAGTTACTCCAGATAGTAGAACCCCAAGTACTGTTCCAGTACCCTGTGGGATACCCCCTGTGACTTGGGGTTGATTCTCTCTCACCCAGACCACCCTCTTGAATAACGCTACTGTGACCACATGCTTTAGATGCTTCCCCCATTTCTGTGTCCGGCGAATTCCCCAATCCTGTCCCCTCTGTGAATGATCTGGCCTATTGCTTCTGGAGGGAAGCCTCAGATCCTTTCTGGATGCTTTATATATTGGATACATTTTGCTTTATGATCTGCTTCTTAATCCCTTTGCTCCCTATCGCTTTTGGAGAGCATTTCTTCAGCAGGGCCTCTCAGTTCCTTAGAATTGCTTTTTTAAGGCAGTTACTGCTAGTGTTTGCAAGTCCAACTTTACTTTTTTAAAAACCAAAAAGGAAGGAAAAAAATAAAAGAATTCTCTTAAGCCCACAGGAAGCATTATGGGAAGAGAGGCCAGGCTGTCCTGTGACTCTGCATTTTAAACAGGTATCTCTCCTCATGATGAGAATTACCTTGGCCTGGGTTGAGCTTTCCCCATGGACCCTTTCCACTTAAGCTTTTTATTTAAAAAGTAAATTGGGATTATTGTATTCCCTCCCTTTACTTTGGAAGTAAAAATTTTAAATTAATTGTGGTCTAAAATGATAGCAAACAGAGAGGTTCTGATAGCAGTCTGGTGGCCTCTTGTTTAGCCAGCAGAGATTTCTGTTATTGCTGCTGGGAATGGCTTGGCTGAGGTATTTTTAATTTACATTTTTTCTTCCTCTAATGAAGGATTGAATTATGACTTACTATAAAATCCCCCAGTGTCGTGTCGTGGAGAGAGAGATGTTGACTGACTTCCTCTGACTTGATTGGAGTGGAGCTATTTATTGGAGCTAGGTTTTAAGTCACAGGGGTGGCATTCTGAAGGAGTTTTGCTTTTAAGGCAGCACTATCTGGAAATGCCTTTAGCTCTGTTCAGTGCTTCAGCACAGCGGGCAGTGTTGTAAAAGATAAGAAGGGCATTTCTGTACCAGTGGCTGGCGTAGCACTACTGGGTTGTCCACCCTGGTAGGATCAGTCACCATGGTTCTAAGTCAGGAACTTCCCTGGCCCTACTGAACCTGCTTCTGCCTGGGAAAATAGGGAAATCCCAAATGTCAGCCTCTGGATATAGCCACCACCTGCCAAGAGAACCATCCCCAACGGACAGGACAGATTTGTAAACAGTAATCCCTGTGCTATAACAATAGCTCTCTGCCTGCTACATAGTGGGGATGGTAAAAATGTGGATGGTGCAAAATGTAATCACTGGCCTGGAAATTTCCCTTCTGTGGCAGATGGTAGGATCAAGAGCAAAGACAGACATGTCCTTCCACAAACCAAGGGCAATGGTTACACAATAGGCTTAGGTAACAGCCACTAGAGTAGACAGCTTTAGGCAAAACTCAGGGATATGTAATAAAATAACTTCTTTGAATCCGGACAGCTTGGATGAAACATCTTTTGAGGATATTGGACTGGAATCCCACTATAAGCATGGGCTACCCAGTTCAGACTTCAGGCAACAGAGTAGTTGTGTCAGGTTTGTCTGTGTCTTGAGACAACTGCACTCTAGACATTACCATATTTCAGGAAAAGAATTTTAAAAGAAAGGAAACAGCACCCAAACTGGGAGTAGAACTCAAGCATATCAACCTTGGAATAACATTTACTCTGTGCCTCCAGTTTTCTGAAAACAGCTTTAACCAAAAAAATAGTTTTTGAAGTTGCCTATTAGAGAATCTGTCCTGAAGCTTATGTGAGAATTTTGTTATTGGTGCAGCACCAAACAATATATGGTCTCTCAAGGTGCATGTTCATTTGTTTGCACTCACCTTATATGTAACTGGTGCACCCCCAGCTCATGTTGCAGAGATAGAGCATTTTCCTGAGGATTGAATTAGACATGCTGCGGAGTTCAATTAATGCACTTTTTCTCTAAATACAATGATTTTTCCCCCCAAGCATTAAGCCAACTAACACATGGAAAAGATCCTTTAATGTTTTGCAGAAAACAGTCCCCACTTGGTAATGTACATGGCAAGTTGAAAGATGGCGTTCTGGTTTTTCCAATCGCTTCAAAAAGACACACTATTTCCTATTTATTGTTTCTGTTTGGCAAAGCTCAGATTCCTAAAAGCAAGAGGGAGATAATTTCCTGAAGAAATTGAATTTTCTTTCTGAATAATTAAGGCCTTGGGAGTCCAATATTTAGAAAAACTTCAACTAAGGGCTTACAAAATAGGAAGATTAAGAAGAAACATTTTATTTTCTGGTGTCGTACAATTTAAGCCTAAAAGGCAACTGAAAATTGTCTCTCATATTGTTGCAGACATCAAATTGTTCAGATCATATGGTGCAGGAAAACAAAATTTTCTTCTTGTTTCTGTTGGACTTCTTGGTCAGACAGTAATTATTCATGAGGAATAACGAGGGTCCCTCAACGCTGCAAACTCAACAGTTGATTTACCAACGAATGGCAAAGCCTTGATAATCACTTGTCCATAAGTTCAAGGACTACTGGCAGGGTGGGGGGAGGGGCAGTTGTCCTTGATGTAGTCTTAAGTAAAGAGGCAGGAGACAGAGCAGAGCCACACAAGTGTCGCCTCCTTGGGGACCAGAAAGTATTGATAAGCGTGTACCTGTGTCACAGTGATATCACTCAATGGTTACAATCAAGTGTTTATGTTAATAAGGATATGCCATAATAGTAATCATGTTTCATGCTAATTTTTAATGAATTGAGAGCCCTATATTCTTACTTTGTTCTGTTGAAAGTATTCAGCTGAGGATACCCCCATAAATAATAGATATCTAATTCCAGGGTTTAAAAGCGAGTTAGATTTTAGATAACAAAATACAATTCTCTAGGAGCAATTTGATTTCCTCGAATATAGCATCCTTCTACTATTTGTAGCAGAAAAACTAGTGATAAGCATATTTTGTTTTAGTAGGGTTTTACCTAATAATACTAAGATTCTTTGGACCATTCATGCATAAATGACAGGAGAGGAAATGGCTGTCATTCATCCTATAATATGAAGAAAAGGAGAGTGGTCAGGGTCACATTATCATTTGGAAATGAGGATGTGCACTGGGATCTTTGCAGCCCCCTGTTCCTGTCCTGTCATTCTTTGAAGGTTGGAAAGCTCGGTTTCCTCTTTGTTCCTATCAATCTGCAAAATAAACTGAGCACCTGATCTTACTCAATCTTCCTGTCCCCTACAATCTTTATTTTAGGTGCTGAGCTACGATTTTATATCATTAATAATGTTTAAAGACTTAAACTTTGGACAATGTGCCAGATCCTACATATCATGACCTCTTCCTCAGAAGCAAGGTGATTGGGATTGGGGAGCAGGAAAAGGTAGCGTGAGTTTCTGCCCATGAATGTGACTTTCTAAGCATAAATGAGAATGACAAAGGAAAGAGACCTTTTCAAAATATAGTCAAAAGGTCTTTGTCAAACTACCAAGCTTAAATTCGTACTACGACTGACCCACTGCCTAACTGCTTGTAAATGGTTTCTCTTCCAAAAAGAAGTAGGTAATGAGAATTTTATTCTGGCAATTACCCGTCTCAAACAGAATTCTGTGGGAGCTGCTGCTCTCTTTCTTTGTTATTTAATCTCTCGCTGAAATATGAGCTCAGGTTTTCATTGGGAACCGTTGAATTCTGAGTTGATTTGGAACGCTTAGAGACCTAGATGAACTGCACCATTTTGAATTAGGTCTCATGTTCCAAGTGTTGAGGTGCGTTTCTAACTTCTGTGAAAGAACCTGGGACCGTCTGTCCTCTGCCAGTCCCACCGCACTGTGCCATGGTCATAATCCATTCAGCAACAAGGAACGGGTTCTCTTGTGTTTAGCAAAAACAGGTACTTAATTGGGAGGCCTTCTTTTCTATTTCATGATTCCAGCTGGAATGTACAGGAACCATAAAGAAGTTTGTGATTGTTCTTGCCCCATCCGTGTCCTTCACTGTCCAGGCTTACACCTGTTTTACAAGGAGCGTACTGCCAGTTGCCTACATGCAGTGGGAGAACTAAGTAGGGATCCTAATAAATGGGCGAAACAGATGGAGGCTAGAAGCTCTTGCGAAGTTAAAAGAATTGTGTGCTTAATAGACTAAATGCTTAATAGCAGTAATAGCTGCCAAGTCACCACATAACTCACTGATATGCATGGACTGGAGCTGCAAGAAAGTGACTGCTTTCAGTCTCAAGGACTTTCCTAAAAATTCAAGGTTGTAAGAACCTAACCTAGAGAATAATTACTTGTCCAGACGTGATAACAGACTCTGGCAGAACAAAAATGACAGCTTGATTCACAGACAAATATAAGTCGGTCTTGGATGTCTGGCTTCCATTTTTCTGTGGAGAGATAGATGTCTTTAAAAAGCCTCAGCAGTGAACATCCTGTCAGTTTAAAAGGTCAGACACTGAAGTGTATCAGAAGAGATGATGCTGCACAGACCATTGAGAGAAAAGAAAATGATTTCATTATCCTCATTCATCTGCTATGGATTAATTCAGTTCCCATCATTGTGGCAATTAAGGCACTTTTGTAGAACTGTCCTGACCTAGTTGAGGTGGAACCAGGTAATAAAAGGCAGCGGCAGGGAGGAGGGCAACTATGGCTGAGTTAATATTCCTTAGGAACAAACGATGTTTGGAAAAGAGTTCGGAGTTGATATGTGCAACTGCATCTGATGAAGAAAAAAGAGCCTAAACAAAGAACAACCCCTAGAAATATTTCCCTCCATGTCAGAAAGTGACTTTTGCATCTTGGGTAGCCCGTGAGTCACGCCAGGGCTTGGAAACACTCACGTAAAAAACGGCATGTTTTGCTTTTCACAGGGGACACTACAGTCATGAATGAGAAGATAGAAGGATTCCAGGAGAACTGCTACCCTCCTGGGTCAAAGATGGGGCTGCTTTTCTGCCAATTGGACCTTCTCAGTCCCTGAAATGTAACGTCTAGAAAGAGAACACATCAGATCCTCCTAAATTAGTTTCTTCTGATTCTGTTTGCTCAGTCACTCCAGCTCAAAACCTCTGTCACCATGTTTAACTACTTGTCTAGTACCCCTTATATTACTTGCCAATTTATATTCATTCTGTGTCCACTGCCTTCACAATGTCTTCTTTATCACTTCCCTTCTTTCCACTCCCACTTGCACAGTCCTCACAGAAGCCCTCATTACTCCTCACTTGGACAACCGTAATAGCTTTCTAACTGTCTCCTCACCTACCCTTTCCAAGCCCTAATGCATTCTACTCGCGACTGACATATTAATCTTCCTAAAGTCTATCTTTAATCATGTCATCCCCTTGCTTGCAAATGTCAAATGTCTTCCCAGTGACTACTAAATTAAGTACTAAGTTTTCACCCTAACATTCAAGGCTCCCCAGAGTAAGCCTTAGCTGATCATTTGTGCCTCATTTCCCATTAGTCTTCCAAGCCCCTTATGGTCAATCTAGACTATGAGCCAATCCTCAGTCACATCTCCTGAGCAAATCCCTCTATTCATTCTTGTCCTTCTTCAAAGAATGTCCTTTGCTCTCCTTTTAGCTTAGAATGCCACCCATTCTGCAAGGTCAGTCATGGAATGCTTCATGGAACATTTCTGGACTTTCCCCTGCTGAATATAATTTCTCACCATTATTTGTGCCTCTCTTAAAGCACTAATCACAGTCCCGTGAAGAGTTAAAAAGTTGCAGGGACTTAGAGCAAGGAGATCTATCCAACTTACTCTCTCGTGAATTGGAGCAAGAATGTAATCTTTTAAAAATCTCAGTTTATGAAATAAAATTCAACAAATATTTATTAAGAACCATCTCTATGCTCGGAATATAGCAGTGAATAAAACAAATACTTACCTTCTAAGGGAGATGACAGATATACAGGCATTTAGAAATACACAAGGTGGGCATCTGGATGGTTCAGGTGGTTAAGCATCTGACTCTTGATTTGGGCTCAGGTCATGATCTCAATGGACTAAAATTTGTATTTCAGGTTTGAAAAGAATAGCCTTTTTAAAAGAGACAAAGAATTCTGTGCTTTCCTGATTTCTTTATAATTTTCTCTATTTCTTTGCGTACTTAAACTGAAACTTGAATCCAACATTTTGAAGTCACAAACAGATAATGTTTCTTCACATTACATTTTCAGTATGGAAAAAGAATAGGTTTTTCTTATCCAGAAACCCCTACCAAGGATCACCAGGAACTGCAATATACCCACTGATATCAACTCTATGGTAGATCCCGTCATGAATTTTTAACTGCATACATGAACCTACTTTATGTCTCAATTCTTACTTTTCTTTGTTCTTTGGTTCCCAATTCACACTGCCTAATTGCACCATTTGGGCCTTTTTAAGTTTTTAAAACTCCTTTCTAGAACAAGGCTTCGACCAGCCAACCGATAAACAAATAAGCATGTTTATACCCTGTAAGCACGTACTAGATATGAATTCCTGCTAATGGTCTCTGGCTCCCAGATGAACTGGAGGAAATAAGATGTATGCATAGTAGGGCAACTACATTCTTTTAGTTCCGGATTGCATGGGTTTCAGAAATCACATAATTTCGCTTTCTTAGATTTGTGTTTCTTACACCGGCTCATTCTGGAAAATAAAATGTATCCCACACTTCTGCTATCCTTTTATTTTCCAGTGGGAAGGGAAAAAAAATAATGATCCATCAAAAGTTTCTATAAAACCCAGCACCTATGTTGCCCAAACTTCAATGTATATGTTTATTGCCATTATTAACATTATGATTACATTTATGTTTTCTGTAGTCATTTTTCTCAGTATTTATTAAGATAAAAGTGTTGCCAACAGAATTCCGACAGGTATTCTATTTATAGTACTAAAATCAAGGCAAAAAGTGATTTTAGTTCTAATAGTTTCGTTACCCAAATAGTTTGTACCAGTAAAAGCAGGCAATCCATTAGTGAAAAAAATAATTATCTCCAATTCCCCCGCATTCTTTCTGCACAGATATAAAGAATTAATACTTATGGGGACAATAATGAATAGGTATGAGCCTCTGCACAAAATATCACACAGGCTTTGGTAAAATACAATGTAATTCTAAGGCTAGGGTAGCAATAGATAAGCATAGGCAAAGGAAATATGCATACAGAACACAAACATCATCATGGAATATTAAGGTAGCTCCAATCTAAATGTGGTCCATAGTTCTAGAAATTAACTCTGTGTGTAAGTTCTCAAACTGTCTTTATGCTGCAGAGAAAATGACTTGCCATCAGTCTGAGAAAAGAAACTGAAGAAATGCATTTGACGAGGCCGCAAAATAAAAAAAATAAAATAAACAAACAAATCCCGTGATGAAGATTGCCATATTGGATATTATATTATTTTAACATGAGGAATAAAAAAAGATTAAAGAGTGACATTTGGGGGAAATGAAGCCATAAGAAGTTCATATTTTATTTTTTTTAAATTTTTTTTTCAACGTTTTTTTATTTATTTTTGGGACAGAGAGAGACAGAGCATGAACGGGGGAGGGGCAGAGAGAGAGGGAGACACAGAATCGGAAGCAGGCTCCAGGCTCCGAGCCATCGGCCCAGAGCCTGACGCGGGGCTCGAACTCACAGACCGCGAGATCGTGACCTGGCTGAAGTCGGAGGCTTAACCGACTGCGCCACCCAGGCGCCCCAGAAGTTCATATTTTAAAGAGCAGAGCGAACAGATGAAGCGTAAAGTGACAGTGTTATTATTTTTTGTTATTAAGATTATTGCAGCAGTCGCTTTATATTTTGATTCACTGTTTTGATTCATGTTGAAGCCTGGCTCTTTTGAGCACTAGAGATGGCTAGATCAGAGGACAAAGGAGACAACTGTGCCTGAACCTAAATGTCATTGGCACTGAACCAGTGGAGACCACTAATGGAGCAGACAATTCATTCTCATTTCTGGATGGCTAAATTACCTGCGCTCCACCAAGGAGAAACAATAAAAAACATATACCATGTGGTATCACTTACAATTTGGGATCTGGCAAACAAAGAATTCTGGGTGTCAGAGTAGCTGCATTCTGGCAACAGGCGGCAACAGCAATGCGCTCCCGGTCTAACAAAATTCCAGCTATTAATTCAGGTGACAGCTCCCTTTGGCCAATATGTACAGTCGACATTGAGTAGGACTGCTTGTGAAAAATTTCCTTCGCATCCTTAGGGCAAGTAAACAGGAATCTCTGTTACCCGCTACCATCCCCAACTGTCATCCAAGATCTTCCTCCATCGAGTTTGATTATCATTCAAAGCAGAGCGTCTGGGAACATTTCAAATGAAGTGATCTAAATATGCTTAACTATATTTTTAATTTGGATTCAAAGGAAAGTTACTTAAAGGATAATGTCTATGGCTTCAGGGGCACACACAGAAAGAGAAGTAAATGGCTTTTCCAGTAGATTAAATGCCAAAACTAAATTGAAGGATTTGACATGCTGGGGAAAATGTAATTTATTACGAATGTGCCATAGATTGTGGTGAGAGTTCCAGTAATAATAAGTCAAAGTCAGTGTTGATTTTAATGACACATACTGGGGCTTTTTGTTGTTGATGGTTCAGGTTTTTCATTTACCGAATTTGATCTTTTTCGCCTATATAAGGAACGGATGAATCATAGTTCTACATGTGCTGCCTGAATTAATAAAGACTAATTATGCCATTTGTAAAATGGCCAAATATTAAAAAAAATGATTTTCAACTATATGCCTGCTGCCAAATGCAATCATATTTTAAACCAAACACTAGGTTTATCTTCCCTTCACTCAAAAGTAGAATGATAAAACTTCTGTATTCCAAATTACACTCTGAAAATTGGACAGTATATTATTCAACGGAGGTGGATATAATCAACTGGAGTATGTACTCCAATAGCTTACGAGCTGGTTTTGTGCAGGGTTTGTACAGTTTTCTACTTGTCTCCTAGAAGTAATGTCAGAAGAGGGTTCCTGGAAATATTTTTCTTAATCCAAAGTCTATGGGCCAAAATGTCTTTTGGGGAAAATGGATAAATCTTTGGATGAGTATTTCAGGAAGTGAAAGAATTCAGACTGCCATGCATTTGTTTGGAGATGAGCAAGTGAGCATATCCATTCCCCACCCCCAACCTTCCACTGCTACAACCAAAGTGACAATACAACTCTACAAAAATTAATAAATCTTTAACAGCCCTGGCAATAAGAAAGACTGACTGAAATGTCCAGGATAATTTGGAGAATGTCTGAAAGCTAGAAAACAGATGGGTTGTTGTTGACTCCAATCCAAAATACATATAGGAAAAAGTTATCACAGAGGATAGAGCTGCTTCCTAGAAAGTCTGAGTTAGGACTTAAAAAGGAAAAAGAAGAAGCAAAGCAAAGCAAAGCAAAGCAAATAAAAGAGGTGAGGTAAACATATCGTCAGCAATGTCCTAGCCTGATGATAGTAAGGGAAAGAATTTAGAGAAACACAACATGATACAACAAGTTGTAAATATGTTAGTAGAGAAACTGTGGAGTGTTGTGATGGCTCTTTCCTCAGCCTAATGATATAAAAGGCAATCGCTACAATCTTAGATTCTAGTCGCAGCCTTCTCGATCCACATGAACAGCATTGACCCCCGAGCTTCAGGCAAGCCTCCGGGAGGAAGTGGTGAGACAACCAAGTGCTGTGTCTTCCTGATCTCTTGGGCAATGATCTCTACATCTCTGTACAACCTCTTTGCTGGCAAATAGTGAAGTAGTATAGAATACATGCTAAAAGTTCAAAGTTCAGAGTCACAATCTCTGGTTTGAACCAGATTTTACAAGTTAGCAGCTGTGCAACACTGAGCAACTCCTTAAGCTCTCTACTTCGCTTTCTTTACCTGTAAAACCAGAAGGATATTAGCATCTACCACTTGGGGTTGTGAGAATTCTGTAAGCTCATCTATGTACCCACCACATAGGTAAGCACTGTGTCTGTTGGTTTTGTATTATTGTTATAAAATTATGATTTTTAATTTGAAAGAAAGAGTTGAGGAACTCAGTGTAAAAAATATGGACATAGAGAAGTAAAAGAAATAAGGAAACAAAAGTGACAAAAGAGAATAAAAGAGAGAATGAGAGCATTAAAAGATGTGGAAGGCAGGTTCATCTATCTAGTCAGACTTCTGGTAGCAAATGAGAGAAAATAATCAAAGAAATAGTAAAAAATTTCTATGAGCTGAATATCTCTGCTATTAGATAAAAAGAGATTCTTGGGTACAAAGGAACAATATAAAAAAAAACACAAGAACTGTTTTGTGAAACCTCAAAACTCTAAGATTTGAGAGGGGAAAAAAAATCCTAAAATTTTTCAGAGAAAAACACAGGTTACCTACACATGAATGTAAACCAAACTTGCATGAGATTTCTTACTGGCCACACTGGAAGCTAAAGGTCAATGCATTACCTTCAAAGTTTTGCAGGAAAATGACTTTAAAACAAAATATTATGTCTAGATAAAATATCAATCAGAACTGAGGTAAAAAATAGATATAGATATAGATATAGATATAGATGATATGATGTATTTTCAAGCATACAATGACTCAGGATTCACAGGTCACACACGCTTTCAGACAGACAACTTATTGGAAGAGAAACTTAAGCAAAACCAAAAAGGAATTAAAAAAGAAAAATAAGATGTGAGAGACAAAGAATCAGGGAACAAACCTAAGATTCTGATGGAAAGAAATTCTGAGTCATCAGCTTATTAGTTAGAATTTTTTCAGCTACCAATAGTAGAAAGCCCTAACTCAACTGGTTTAAACAGTAAAAAAAAAATATTATTTCAAAAATCAGAACATTTTGAGTTAGTGAGTCTCCAGGGTTGATTAATTCATCGGTTCAATTCTGTCACCAAGGATCCAATTTCTTTTCAACTTTCTACTCTGCCACCTTCTGTAAAGCTCCCCTGTGCCCAATCACTAGCTGGACAAAGCCGTTCAGGTATCACATTTAGATGTAAGTCCAGCTAAAAAAGAAAAGAAAAGAAAAAAAGAAAAGAAAAGAAAAGAAAAGAGAAAAGAAAGGAAAAGAAAAGAAAAGAAAAGAAAAAAGTGTCTCTTCCCCTCTTTTTGCTCTTTCTGTCTACTTTTCATCAGTGAACAAAAATAAAAATGTGCCTTTTGCATATTTACTCATTTTTCAATGGCCAGAATTGTGTCTATGTATATTCCTAAACCAGTCACTGGCAAGGAGAATAAGATTATCAGGATTGTTTTAAACAAAGCAGAAAGTTCCATGAGTGTGTTCACAGTAAATATGTGAAGATTTTCCATATATCAATTCTACAACAATAAATCTTTAAGAAGGTTTTAGAAAGACAAAACAGAAAATGACCCTTTGAGTCACATGGGAAAGGGATGGCTGTTAGACTAACATTCATGATTTACAAATGAAATTGGTTCAGATGTAAATTTACAAATTAATCAGTACAAATTATAACCAAAATTCAGTAAGCTCTGTAAAGAATATTCTCAGGGCGCCTGGGTGGCTCTATTGGTTGAGCGTCTGACTCTTGATTTCAATGCGGATCGTGAACGAACTCACAGTTGAGTTTAGTCTGTCTCAGGTTATGTGCTGACAGTGCAGGGCCTGTTTGGGATTCTCTCTCTTTCCCTCTCTCTTTGCCCCTCCCCCACTTGCACACTCTGAGTCTCTCTCTCTCTCTCAACAAATAAATAAAATTAAAAAAAAAGAGAATACCCTCAAGAATAAAACTGCTACCATTACACAAATTTTATGATTAAGATGATCATAATTAATGATGAACAGAGGAAGAAGATGCCTTTTCTGTCAATAAGATGAGAGGTAGGGAATTAAAAACTTTAAAAAGGAAAGAAAAAATGTGTAAGTTCATGGTTCAGATAAGGAGCATAGTAAAATGTGCCCTCGGTATGAGCATTTGATGGAAGTATATGACTCAGAATGTCCTGAACAAGAAACCCAAACCTTACTGGTCAGGTAATTTCGAAAAGTCTGACAGATACTTGAATTAATGAGCGGTCATTTGGATTTATAATAGATACAATCTCTAATTAGGTCTTGTTTGTTTTACTCAGAACATCATTTATCTCTTTTATAGGAAATTGAGTTTGAAGATCAATCTTTCTCAATCAATTTCTTTTGGAAAAATGTCCTGAAAGTAAATGTACATTTCTAAAGTTATTCTTTAAATTTTTTTTTGATATCTGACTCAGTTTTACTCCCTGGAAAAAAAGCTGTTTAAGAAATATGCACTTTAAACAACCACAACAAAACTCAAGCTGTAAATCATAACTTTAGAAACAACTTGTAAGAACTAACATCTATTGTGTTGAAAAATATGAAAGTTCAGGTATATCTTTCAGATTTACTACAGGTTCTTTGCTGTAATTAAATTTAAGTAAAATTAAATGTATTATATATTTGTAAAATATTTAAAAAATTATCAGGTCATTGGCCATTACATGTCTGCATAGCTATGTGTTACACGTATCTAAGTTGGGACCCTCAACTAAACTGAAATCTATAATAAAAGTTGCTCTCCTTTTATCGCTGTGACTTTTCTACCTCTGACTGTGTATTTGGCTAAGAGACCTCGGTTATTGCAAGTGATGATCCATAGAGGCCAAAGTCTACTAGTTGACCTCATGGGACCAAAGAAAGGAAACACTGCCAATTTCTGCCCTCTTGATGACTTCCACCTACCCCCGCCCCCACACACATACACAAACATACACAGCCAGCAAACAAAGGCTACTCCTTGGAGTAACCAAGTTTTGAAGGATGAATTAGAAATCCTCCAGATGGACAGGTTAGCAAATAAAGTATGAGCAGTATATTGCATCTAGAAAAATATAGGTAAATTTTTTTAGTGAATGAATAGAATGATTTCACTCATATGTGGCATTTAAGAAACAAAAGAGATGAACATAGGGGAAGGGGAGGAAAAATAAAATAAGATAAAAACAGAGAGGGAGGCAAACCATAAGAGACTCTTACCTATAGAGAACAAACTGAGGGTTGATGGAGGGAAGGAGGGTGGGGGGATGGGCTAAATCGGTGATGGGTATTAAGGAAGGCAATTGTGATGAGCATGGGGTGTTGTATGTAAATGATGAATCACTAAATTGTACTCCTGCAACCAATACTACACTATATGTTAACTAACTTGAATTTAAATAAAATCTTGGAAAGGAAAAAAAAGAATGAGTTCAAAGGAACTGTATGTTAGGACTATGACTATCAAATAAGATAATTTAGGTGCTACACCAACTAAATGCATTTCTATATTTCCTCTCTCATGCAAACCTTATGAAGTAATCTATGTAAAATTACTTTGGAAAAAATGTAAAAGAATACTGTTAATTATCATAAGAGATTTCAAATATAGCTAGAGTGTGAAATCATTTAATGTCTAAGAAAGTGAAAATGTTTCTTAATTTATCCTGAAACCACAGTTTTAGAACTACACACCATGATGTCTAATTAATGTCTCTTTTTCTCACCTGTTTTTAGATGAATGAATTACAATCAATTTCAGCCTTTATTAAACATAGTAACAATGAGAACTTCTTCCTGCAGGGAAGGCTTGAAGCTTTTTCTTCTTTTTTTTCTTTTAACTATTTGCAGAGAAATATCTAAAATATTTCTCAGTTATGTCCCTTCCTATCCATTTCCTTAATTTTCCTCCTGGGTTCCATCAGCACATCATACCCAAACTAATAGCATCTCAGTGTTCCTGGGTCTCTTGCCCATCAGTTCACTGATTCATCCTTGTCATGGCTAGTAAAAAACCCTATTTTTGAGTAATTTATATAAAATACTTTTGAGTATTTATAACAGAAACCAATCGAAGAAGGAAATTGTGAAAAGAGGTACAAGAACTAGAAAGAAGAAGGCAAAGTTATTATTATTTATGGATGAATTAGGAAATATCCGTGGAGCTGGGCCCAGACAGTGCTTAAAGTAGGAATGGAAGCCATATTCTACTTTTAATTTCTATTGCTACATTTCTGCTCCTTTTCTATTGCTCCATGACTGTTACGGGGTGATTCTCTTTCATCTTCCTTTTCTCCTCCAGAGATAATCCTCACCTTCCTCCTTTCCACAAAAGGGTGTGTGAAGAGATAAATGTAATGAGAACTGTTATTAAGCTTTAAAGATGTTAGTTGTACCTAGAATTAGGAAAAGCAAATCAAAGTAGTGGTATTGTTAAGCTGTTAAAAAAGAGAGAACATTGTCCTTAGGTTTTCTTTTGAAACATTTTTCTATAAAGTTGGTGTGTGTTTCTTTTAATTAACATTGTTCATACAGGAAATGACCTGCTTTCTTGTAAATTTATAAACCTGTCATTACTTCATGGGAAAAACACAGGTAAAGTCTTTCTCTGGCATTATAAATTGTTTATTCCTAAGGCCTACCTTACTGCCCAATCCTATACACTACAGTGCTAGCTACCTTTTCAAATAGCCCCAACCAACCCATAATAGAGAATAAAACAGCAAATACTCCTTAGGAAGTGGCCTGAATAAGATTTTTAGACAGTCACCAACATATGGTCATGGCTAGTTTGATACAAATATATATTTCAGTCAGTCTGAATATAACTTTTCTCATTTCTCCAACATTATGATAATGTGCATATCAATAAAGAATCTTAATTGTAGTCAAAAAGAAACTTGGGTCCTCATTTGACTTTTATGGGAAATCTTCCTGGCAGTATCCAGATAAGTAGACTATATCATAGTTGGAAAGAGTCCGAGAAAGCAAGCTCATGGCATCTTTATTTGGTGTGTGAGTCAGGGTTCTACAGAGAAACAGAACCAACAAGATGGGTATATATATAATGCATTATAATATATTATAAGGAATTGGCTCAAGTGATTATGGAGACGGAGAAGTCCCAGTATCGGCAGTCAGTCTACTGGAAACCCATGGTGCAGTTCCAGTCTGTGTCTTAAGGCCTGAGAACCAGGAGAGCCGATGGTGTAATTCCTGTCTGAAGCCAGTGGGCTTGAGATCCAAAAAGAGCCAATGTTTCAGTTCACGTTCAAACGCAGGAAAAACTGATATCCCAGCTCAATAGTAAAGCAGGAGGAGTTCCCTTCTATTTGAGAAAAGGTCAGCCTTTTTGTTTTATTCAGGACTTCAACTGTTTGGATGGGCCCCACCCACATTACGAAGAGCAATCTGCTTTACTGTCTACGGACTCAAATGTTAATATCATCCAAAAACACCCTCACAGATACAGGGTGTCCAAATAATGTTTGACCAAATTTCTGGGCACTCTAGTTCAGTCAAGTTGACACATAAAGTGAACCATCACAACTAGGAAAGGAGTTCTGTTTCCTGAAGGACTCAGGTGGCAGAAAATTCCTCATACGTAGGCAGGAGAATCCATAGGCATGGCAGTGATCACAACTTCATTTGTACAGTCTACTCATTTGTGTGACCAACACCAATATACATTCTTTTTTCTAATTAGTACACATTAAAGAAAAAAGCTCCTGCCTAACATAATGCAATTATGCCCTGCAATCCAGAGATACACTTGTTCATTTCTAATTGTGGGTGGCCCATGTTTTCTTTATTTGCTTCCTTCAGCACCAAGGTAAAGATTCTGGGTAATGTCTATATCTGTGTTAGTTTCCTTGAAATCCTCTCGCAATAATGGATAATCCATGAACTAAATTGTAATATTATGCATCATCAACATATCGCATTTAAAATATTTGGATGGATGGAAAAAAGGACAAGAACAAAAACTCGCATTAATTTTTCTAAAATTGATGGCAGGGATTCGAATTCAGTAGAGACATTGTTGTGTCTCCTAGCAGAAGCATTTCCTGTCTGCTATTAAGATTTCTAAGTCATTAGCACACAGAATCAGACTTGGGAGTAAAAAACATTTTGAGACACATGGGTGGTTAAGTTAATCAGTGATGGTAACTTTCAAACACTTCATTGAAGTGTTTCAATCATTTGACTTGTTTGCCCTTTCAGTCTACCCAGGCCCACCTCTTTCTCAAGCCACCTCAGCAGTACCAGTCCCACACACACTTCGCTCAGCTGTGTGCAAGTGAAACCTGTCACCCTGGGCCTATATAGTGTCCCTCTTGCTTCCTGCCCCAGAGCTTCTCTGATGCTGTGTGATGAACCGTGCAGGAACCTACTTAGCAATCATGCATGTGCAGTCCAGAAGTTCACAGGCCACGTTTGTCCTCTTCCAGAGGAGGAGGGATAGAGACAGGGTTCCACTATTTTTTCCCCAGAAGGAACATTCTGAGATGCATTATGCAGGTCTTAGTACCATTTGCCCACAGTGGTAGCTAATTGGGAAATACACATTTGTTCTGTCTTTGACTCATTCATTCCATGTTATTTCTCTTGCCGTTCCTTCCTGATCCCAAGTTCACTTACCAAATAAACAGCCAACCCGAATTTTTGTTCTAAGTCTCGCTTTGAAGAGCGCCCAGGTTAAGACACAAAATATATATGTTCCCATACCTAGGTTTTTGGAACTCTGTATATATTGACCATGGGAGTAAACGTATTGGTTTCTGGCTTAGAGTATAGTGTATATCACTTTGCAAGATGATGCTTCAGCCTCCCAATTGTTTGCAGCTGACACTACAATATACTTTAATAAGGCATCGTTCTGTTGTATGTAACCATCTGTTTCTGGGTGAAGCAGTATGTAGTAAAACCAGAAAATCTGAGAATAATCATTTTATTGGCTTCATTGTATTTTAGGCATAAGTCTAAGTACTTATCAATGCTATGTGAGATTTTATTGTGTGACATAAGGCCTTCAGTAATTCCATGGATGGTTGTTGAAGTTAGTATGGTAGATGGGGAAAGAAAGTCCAAGCCAATAATAGCTATCTGTTCTAATACGGAAAAATTGAAGTTCCTTTCATGGATAAATGCATCACATGGAATCAATGGCCTTATACCCAATGTCTGGATGTCCCATCAAGCTTTAGGTTTGATTAGCTGGTGCTGTTGACAAAGGGATACTCATCAATGGCAGTAGCTCGATTGACCTCGTGGACATTTCCTAAAGAAAATCCATGTTATTGAACCGAGGCCTGGTGTTCATTCTTTCCACCATCATCCCTTCAAACCTGCTCTTTTCTCCTTCTGTTGTTAAATACTCGCTTCTGGTGCCAGGTTTTATATTGGTGTTCTTATTTGCAAGTTACTTTTGTAAGCTGCCAGGGTTCCCAATTCAAAATCAACAGCTTGTTAATTTAATCCACAGTCTAGGTCAATTATCTACTCCCAAAGTGCATGAGAACCTGGGAAAGTGAGTGCTATTTTCAGCTTCTATAGTGGGAAGCAGTGTCACTAGTATGGGAATTCCCCAAATATAGAAAAGTGTTCTCAGACGTTCACTGGCCAAAGAAAATAACAGATTTCTACAGCCAAAGTTTCCAGTTTGTTGTCATCGATGTGGCTATTGTTTTTGTTCAGGTGCATACTTTTCCTTTCAAGAAGGATAATTTTGCCTCCGGTTATCTAAAGCTGAGAAACCTGCGCCTGCACCCCAATGTAGAGGTAGTATGTAATAAAGAACAGAATTATATTTCCTAATTGCATCATCATCCTTTTGCCAGGCACCGCATTAAGGATAGGAATACAAGAGCTTAAGACAAACATGGCCACAGCGCTCAAGGATCTTATGGTCTACTGGGAGGGGACCAAACAATTGATTGGTTAATTATATTTGCGACAACTTCTCTGAAGGATAAATATAAGTTAACATGAGAGAAAACAATGGAAAAAGCTGGCTTGTCCTTCACGGCAGGATCATTGAGGGAATCGCATTTACGAGTCCTGCAAAAATACAAATAAAGAGGCTACAAAAGAGGAGGTCTGTTTGTGCCAGAGTCACATAATCCCTGACTATTATCCTTTACTAGTCAAAGAGCTTCCTATTCCTTTATGTTTATTTAATAGAAGATACATAAAGTTATTTATAGATTATTGGTGTTCATGCTGGGCTCGACTTAACTACAGTCTAAAATAAAATAAAATAAAATAAACACATTTTCTGCAGAAAGGGATCGCCCATATGGAGGAATGATATTCCCTTGTCCCAGCATTTCTATGAAAATGGATAGCTCCAACTTATTGGACAGGAGGTTTTGTCATCTGATGTAGTGTCAGTGCTTCCCTCAATGAGAGCCTAATGTACCATCGGAATCATTGCTTTGCTGCAAATAGAAAGTTGAAATTGTGCTGATATTTTACTCCCTCTGCACTTTCCATTTTGGCAGCCTGGCTTTCTGGCTGGTTACTTTAATCATTTTAAGTGCTTGAACTAAGAACCCATTTAACACTTTCCATTAATAAAGAAAAATGTGGTCCAGGAATACCCAACTTAGAATCTTGGAGGTCATATAGTTTAACCTCCATCCAATTCAGGGAACTCTGCATCACTTGTCTGACAGGTGGTTATTCAGGATCTGCTTAAAACCTTCCAATGATGGAAAGTTCTGTAACTTCACAAGGTAAGAAATCCTCCCGATGTGGTTGAACTAGCGGAATCCAAGACCTGAACGTTATACATCTGTATCTGTTAGGATAAGTTCACATGCAAGTGACAGAACATTACAAATGAACAGTGGTCTAAACACACCGATACCTTAAAAAAACTATTTTATGTAAAAAATTTCTGGCAGTTGGCAATGACTATGGAAATCCCACAGCCATCAGGGACTCAGGGCCTTAGGCCCCTTATAGGTCCAGGCTGCCAAACCTAGGCTTTTATCTACACGGACCCAGATGGCTGTTTGAGCTCCAGCTATCAGGTTTAATTTCCAACCAGCATGAAGATGAAGGAGCTATCTTTTCAGAAAGATTACAGAAAGCTGAAACACAATACTTCTGCATATGTCTCACTGTCCAGAATATAGTTGCATGCAATGCCGGATGCGAAGGATACTGAGAAATGCAGTCTTTAATCTAGGCAGTCACATGCCAAGATAACAGTTGCAGGTCCTATTCCTAATGAAGATGGGGAGAGTGTGATTTGGAGAATAGGGATTGATGAAATTTTTCTGCAAGCGGCCAACTAGCAAATATTCTCATCCTTGGGGGTTATATGAACTCAGATGCAAATACTCAACTCTGCCACTGTAGTGAGAGAACAGACATAGCCAGTACATAAGCAAATGAATGTGGCTGTGTTCAAATAAAACTTTATTTGCAAAAAACAAGCAGTGGGCCAGATTTCACCCAGTTGCTTACTTACCCCTGGAATAGGAAAAGAGAATGCTGTACCACATTGATTAACGTATCAGAAGATATGTATCTTGTTAATAAACTTTGTCTTATTGTTGGGTCATATTAATAGGCAGGCAACTAGATATTTGATTCTTTTTTACATGAGATGCAAATTAAGCAGTGGTTTTTATTTTTTTAAAACCTTACGTTTGTCTTCACTGTGCTCTCTCTTTTCTACCAAATGTTAGTACATTTGTTAAGCATGCCTACCGTGTCTTTCAAATGGCTTGTGAAAATGTTGAACAGGACAGTGATCTGCATGTTCCTGAGATTTCCTTCACAGCTCAACAAACAAATATTTATTGACCGTCTATTATATGCCAGACACTAAATCACTATTAAAACTCTAACGACATCGAGGATGGAACACTTGCCCTTTAGCACTGTGTTAGTATAATTCACTGGTTAAAATTTGGCAGCCAATCAGATTCATCCAGGGAGTTTGATCAAAGTGTGTATTCCTGGAGAAAACCTGGATAGTTTTCATTCATTTGATATATGGCAGGGCAAGCGTCAGGACATCTTTATTTTTAATAGCACATTCCGGTGGTTCTGATAGAGTCCATGATTTGAGACCTACTGGCTACTAAGTGCTGAAAAGAGCTGTCAGAAAGATCAGTTTTTGTGTCTTGCCTACAATGGTATCATGAGAAGCTTTACCAAACGCCTGGCTAACTTCAAGTGCACTCTATCTAGAACTGGCCTCTAATTTCCAAGGCAAGCATTCTGGGTTTTGTTGCTGTTGCTGTTGTTGTCGTTTGATGTAAGATTAATTGGTCTTCCCTTAATCTTAGTGAGCACTGATTGCCTTATTCCTTTCCAAGTAATCACAAGTAATAAATGTCACTAGTTACTAATGCTTACTCTGTATCTCGGCATAGTGCCGAACACACTTTACACGTATTACCTTTTACACAACAATCCCATGAGGTAGTACTGTTAATATTAATATTTAATGATTAATATCAATTAATAATATGAATATTAAGCAAGTTTTACAAATGAATAAACTGAAGAATACAGAGCTTACTAACTGCCCAGGGTCACGGCTCTTATAAGTAGCAGAACAAAGGTATGAATCCAACTTCGCTGAGCTAGACCAGCAAAGTCTTTGTGGCCATAGAGGTTTATGTCTCAACTGGGAAGAGAATAATAAACAAAGAAATAAACAAGATAAAATTTTATTTACTTGGTACCCAAAATGTAGGTGTTTCACCTGAAATAAACATAAGCCTTAACACTCTGAAACGGAGGGATGAAATCACTTGTTTTACTGATGAAGAAACTGAGGTTTGTGCCCTAATCTCACTGAGTCCACTCCTGCCCTTTTCTGACATACTTGTAACCATACCATCCAGAGTTATGGTTAGTGCAGTGTTGCAGATGGAATGTGAGGGAGGACGTTGACCAATGACAACAAAATGAGCGCTTTCTAGATGCTCGTCAGTGTTCTATGTATTGATAGTCATATGACTGAGTAGTCAGCTATTCATTTCTGCCTTCTTAGCATTTAGAATGTAGTTTAGGAAATAAGATTTGGCTTCTCTCCTACATGAAACCTAACTCATATCGGAACACGAATGCTAAGTGCCAAATAGAAAGATCAGATAATAAAAAGCATAAAATGTCAGAGGGAGGAGCCCTCTGTCCTTGCTGTGCACTGTGATCTTTCTTAAAGCAAATCTCACAATATCCCTTACGTGTTTAAAGTCCTTAGGCTGCTTTCTGGAGTGCCTGGGTGGCTCAGTTGGTTGAGCTTCTGACTTCACCTCAGGTCATGATCTGGCGGTTCGTGGGTTCAAGCCCCGCGTCGGGCTCTGTGCTGACAGCTCACAGCCTGGATCCTGCTTCAGATTCTGTGTCTCCCTCTCTGTCCCTCCCCCACTCATGCTCTGTATCTCTCTGTCTCTCAAAAATAAATAAATGTTAAAATAAAAAATTTAAAGTCCTTAGGCTGCTTTCGATCAATTCTAGGGCGGTGTACAAACTCTTTGGTGTAGAATAGGAGGGGCCTTTCCTGACCTCATCTGTCCTTACTTTCCCAATCCACACTTACCCTCTTCCAGCCCCATTTGGTCCATGTGTTAACTTCTGGAGGAAGCCATCTCTGATGACGTTAGCTCCCAGTCTTCGTAATGTGGGTGCACTCATAGAATCGTGGCTATATTTCTCTCATAGCTCATAACACTGAATTAAGCTTTCTTATTACTTATGCACTCCCCTTCTCTGTGCAATTTTGCAAACTTAAATTCCTTCTAAAGACACTTTTAGTAGACACAGTAGGCTGCCCACTCAATACCCATTAACCCAGTCTTCCTTGTCAACACAAACTAGCTTTATCTAAGTATCCAGCTTTCAGAGAAAGGGACTCTATTCTCAATTCAGGAGTCAATTCTAGATTAGTATATTGGTTTACTGCCAGTAATTCATTTAGGGATGGAAAAGTGACATAATTCTGGCCAACAGGACAGGAAAGGATGTCAGCTAGGTGGTGAGAATTTCCTGGAAAGATTTCTTCACTTTTAAAAAGTGACGCAGAGCAACAGCCTTCTTTCTTTGGACATTTTTATGTCTGGAAGCTCTGAAGGAAAATGTGGTGACAGAAATACATAAAGAAGTTGGGTTTTCTAGGTCTTCATTAAGTGAATGTGAATTGACAGTTTCTAGAGCCACCCTGCCTTAGAGCTTCCTGTCTTATCACCTGTTGCTAAAAATATCCTAAATGATACAAAATTGACTTTCTTTAATTTTTTGCATTCTCTTCCATATAAACAAGCTGAGAGTTTAAAATAGTTGATTCTCCACCTATCCATCAGGACTGTCTTTCAAACCATGGCTTGTGAACATTCAGAAATTTAAGATTACTCAGGGAGATGTTAAAGTCAGCAATGTTATCTGCTCGCAACTCCACTTTTAAAATAAAGCAGCGCAAAGCTGTATATTTTCATTTTAAATGGAATAATTGGAGAACCTCCAGATACTTATGAGTTGTGAATCTAAAGCGGTCAGGAAAGCCCCAATAAAATAAGGTTGTTGATGATTTAGCTATTTGAGGCAACCTCATATCCAATTTAATGTTGGTGCCATTATGATAATTTTTAGTTTCCATTGTTCTGTTTTTAATAACGCATTATTTAATGTATACCCATGATGCACAGTTGGATGGATCCAAGAGAAATAAGGAACGGCAAGGCCGAAGTACAAGTTGATGAGACGTACAAAAGCAACAACTGCAGATTTGCCTCGGTGTGATCCGCACAAGATCCACCATCCGCCAGTTACACTTGTCTGTTCAGAATTCGGCCCAGTACTGAAAGATGCCCCTGATACTTTGAAGATCAAACAGATAAAAATCTAGCAATGATTATTTGGCGTTTCATTCATGGGGGATAAAAACTCTTCACACCCACGATCTGTTACTCGAAGAGAGGAGCTTGTAAGTCAGAGAGTTTTAAAACCTTTCTTTTTATTTCATCCTTTGAAAAAGTGGAAACTATAGAAACAAGCCTTTGATTTTGTTGATGTGTAAAACGCAGAATGCTGAGCCAAGTCATGAAAAGTTTTGCATGCTTGTATGTTGTATGTTTTAATGGCATCCAGAACTGAAGTAGAGAGAGTTTTGTGCCGTCTAAAATGTTCTTTTATTTAGATATAATGTAAACCTCAAAACAAGTTTGCAAAGCAGTCCAGAGAGTACCCAGTATGCCCTCACCCGTCTTACTCTTATCTAACCATAGGACAATGACCAAAGATAATCAATTAACATTGGCACAACACTATTAATTAAACTAGAGACTTTAGTCAGATTTCAGCATTTCCCATAAATGCCCTTTTTCTGTTCCAGGATCCATTCGGGATCTCAAGTTGAATTTATTTGTCATGTCTCCTTGGTCTCTTCTAATCTGTGACAATTCATCAGTGTTTTCTTGTCTTTCGTGACCTTCAATTTGGGTTTGTCTGATGTTGTCCCATGATTAGACTGAGGTGATGCGGTATTGGGAAGGATAGATAACACAGAGGTTCTATGTACCTGTCAGGGGGTAGATGTTATCACCATATATACCTGTTATATTAATTTTGATCACTTAGATAAGGTAGTATCTGCCAGCTTTCTTCACTGTAAGATTACTATGTTTCCATTCATAATTCACAACTATTGGGGGGGGGGGGGCAATGCTTTATAATTAACAAATATTTGAAGGGAAATAGAGTTATCCCGCTTCTGAATAAATTCACCCACTAATTCTAGCAGCCTGGTGGTAGGTCCGCTTGCAAAACTGTAGCACCCCTTCTGTCCACTTAATTTACTCAGCTTCCTACATATATTTGCAAAGACTCATGCATACTTATGTTATTCTTTGGTTATAACGCAACAGTATCATCGTTTATTTTGTTTTCCAGTTTACACCACCTCAGGCCACCATGAGTTCATCTAACACCTCCGACTCCAATCTAGCACCACACTGTTCGTGCTGGCCTTCTCTCCTTGCTTACCTGTGACTTCTGTTTTCCTAGAGAAACTTGGCTCTCATTATCCCAGCATATTCCCTTATCGGCTCAAGTTCATTTCTCCCCACCACCTTTAATCACTTGTAATGTAGTTGGTTTGTTTTGTCACAGTTGGCATTTCATCTTTCCCCTTTCATCCTGGCTGGTTTTGTAAATTTACATATAAGAAAATCTACTTTGTGGAGTATAGTTTTATGGGTTTTGACCAATGCCTGAAGCCTTAGATGCACTACCACACAGAATAATGCCATCACCTTAAGAATTCCTATGTGTTACTCTTTGTCTACTCCTTCCTTCACCTTCCAACTCCTGCCTTCTGTTTCATTCTGTCTTTGGTTCCTATACATATGTCTTTTCCAAAATACCGTATATGTGGATTTATGCAATATGTAACATTTGAGGTCTGGTTTCTTTTACTTCCTAAGGTATACTTAAGATTAATCCTATCCATTGTGTGAGAAAACAGTTCAGCCTTTTCATTGCTGGGTAGAATGTTATTGCGTGGATGTATCACAGCTTGTTGATACATTCCCCGGTGAATAAAGGATACCTGAGTCATTTCTATTTATTGGTGGTTTTGAGTAAAGCTTATAATGAACATTCACTTGAAGATTTTCATGTCAAAATAGTTTTCATTGTTTTGCATGAACTATCCAGGAGGGAGACTGCTGGGTCATAATGGCAAATGTATTTTTAAGTTTATGAGAAACTGACAAACTATTTTCGAAAATGGCAAAAACATCTTGTATTCCCACCCACAATGTACCAGTTGCTCTGCATCTTCACTAACACTTGTTACTACCTCTTAAAAATGATTATTTTAGCCATTCTAGTAGGTGTATAATTGTATCCCATTGAAGTTTTAATGTGCATTTCCCTAAGACCGTCTTTTCACGTCCTTATTTGTCATCTGTATATCTTTGGTGGAATGTTTGTTCAGGTCTTTTGGCCATTTATTTATTTATTTATATTTATTTTTGAGAGAGAGAGAGAGAGAGAGAGAGCAAGAGCAGGGACGGGGCACAGAGAGAGGGTGACACAGAATCCAAGTAGGCTTGGCATTGAGAGCAGAGAGCTCAACTGTGGGGCTGGAACTCATAAACCTTGAGATCGTGACCTGGGCTGAAGTCAGATGCTTATTCAACTGAGCCACTCAGGCATCCCTCGGCCATTTTTTAAATGTTTTTGTTTGTTTGGTTGGTTTGGTTTACTTATTCCTGAACTTTGAGAACTCTTTATATATCCTGGAAGTAAAGACTTGGTCAGTTATATAATTTGCAAGTACTTTTTCCTACGTGTGCTTTGTGTTTTCATTCTCTTAACTGTGTCTTTCATAGAGCGATATTTTTTCATTTTGATAAATTAGAATTTATCATCTTTTCTTTTGAGGATCATTCTTTCAGTGTCACAGCTAAAAACTAACCGAAGATTTTTTTCTAAGTTTTCTTCTTAGTGTTTGGGAACTTTTAATGTTAAATTTATATACTTAATTTTAAGTTAATTTTCATATAGTTTGTATAGTTAAAGTTCATATTTTGGCATATGGATTCCCAACTTTCTTACCAACATTTTTTTGGAAGAAACTATCCTTTCTCCGTTGAATTACATTTGCACTTTTGACAAAAATCAGTTGATTATATTTGTGTGTATCTATTTCTGTTTCATTAATATATTGGCCTTTTTTCTTTTAAAAAAATTTTTTTAACGTTTATTTATTTTTGAGACAGAGAGAGACACAGCATGAACGGCGGAGGGGCAGAGAGAGAGGGAGACACAGAATCGGAAGCAGGCTCCAGGCTCTGAGCCATCTGCCCAGAGCCCGATGCAGGGCTCGAACCCGCGGACCGCGAGATCGTGACCTGAGCTGAAGTCGGACGCTCAACCGACTGAGCCACCCAGGCGCCTCTTTTTTTTTTTTATTTTTTTTTTTAACGTTTATTTATTTTTGAGACAGAGAGAGACACAGCATGAACGGGGGAGGGTGGCCTTTTTTCTTTTAAATGTCTTTCACCAGTGTATTTAATTTTCAGTATACAAATCTCATACAAATGCTGTTAGATTGATAGCTAACACGTTGGGGGTTATTTAAATAGTTTTTTTTTTTTTAAGTTCAAACTCCCGTCATTAATTCCTAATATAGGGAAATAAAATTGATTTTTGTATATTGATCTTGTATCCTGAAATCTTGTTAATTCACTTATTTGAGGATTTTTTTTATAAATGCTTTTGAATTTTGTATTTGTTAATGTTACCTGTGAATAGAGACAGTTTTATTTCAACTTTTCCTTTCTGCCTTTTATTCCTTCTTACTGTGTCATTGCACTGGCTAGAACTTTCAGTAAAATGTTGAATTAGAGTGTTGAGAGAGTATATCCTGTCCTGTTTCTGATCTTAAGGGTAATGAATTCAGTCTTTCTCCTGTTATCTGTAGATATCTTGTAAGTATGCTTTCTTATATTAAGAAAATTCCCTACACTTCCTAGTTTTCTGAGAGTTCATCATAAATTGGTGTTAAATCTTATCAAATATTTTTTTTCTGTGTCTCCAAAAGTGATAATGAGGTTTCTTCTTTAGTAAATAGTTTTTGGCTGTTATATTTGTTATTTTCTTCTTTACTGCTTTGGATTTAGTTTGCTTTGCTTTTCCTAGTTTCTCAGATCGAAGTTTAGGTTATTGATTTGAGACCTTTCTTCCTTTCTAATGTAAGAATTTAGAGAGGTAACATCATCAAGGCTAAATAGATCATTTCCAACTTTAGTCTCCTTCACACACACAACAACAACAACAACAACAACAAAACAGCTAGCAACTAGCCATAGAGAAGACACCATTGTAAAAATCTTAGGATCTGAGGATGAGGCTAAAGCACCCCCCTGGACAACAGAGGCTGAGAATACTGTGTCAAAATGGTCAGAGAAGTGGCTACACGCTGACCACATTGCTCCTCCCCCACCCCAGCACACCAGTGCACCAAGAGTGTCTCCTAACCCCAAGTCCTTGGTTTCTCTAGTGGGAAAAGAAAGCCCAGGGTGGAAACTCAGCCTCTCCAGCATTCAGAGTGCTTCCCAGGAAGCTTGCTTGAGTCCCACCTCATGGGGATCACTGGGGAAACCTGCAAGGCATATCTGCAAGGGATCAGATGGAGACAGAGAAGGATGGCAGGGTTTACAGCAACCGGCACTCAGATGTTGGCTTATCACATTGCTATTGGCGGTGGTGTCCAAGCAGATCCCAGCCAATAGCTGTACTCATCTGTGAAGCTAAATCAGTGACCCAATCTGGCCTGGCAACTCGGATGTCAGTTCTGATTTAGATCTCCAGCCAATGGGCCATACTTGCTATGGAACCCATTCTAGGGCCCCACCTGGTCAGGTAAGTAAATTTGTACCTCTTCCAATACAAAGCATAGCCTCCAGTCCTGCCCCACCAGTTATCATGGCCACAGGTGCCCAACAAACACAGAGCGTATCTGGTGGCTTGGCTGGGCAGAGAACCAAGCCAGGAACCCTGCTAACTATTGAATAGAGCCTTTGACCCCATATAACTAGGAAGCCTGAAAAGTGAGTAGCCTTGGAGCCAAGTCTATGGTATCACCAGCTGTGGAGCCTACCCTACAATCCCACTCTGCATTGGAGCCCCACCAGTAACCACCCCCAACTACAGAGCACAGACTGTAACCTCATCTGTCTAGGGAGCCTGGACAGCAACCCAGCTAATCCATCAAGCATAGTCTCCAGCCTCACCCAACTATGAGTTACAACAGGAGGCCCCACACAACCAGGGAGCCTAGCCAGTGATCTTGCCCAGTAGTGGAACACAGGCAATGACCAACCTGATCACAAAGCCCAGGCAGTGGCCCCACCCAACATCAGGACACAGCCTACAACCCTGCCTGATCACAGAGCACAGCCTGAAGCCCTGTCTGACCACAAAGTCTGGCCTATGGTCATGCTTCAACATAGAGTCCATCCAGCAACACTTAGCCCCTCTGGGAGCATAGTCTGAGGCCTCCACCAGGCCTAAACCAGGAGCTCTTATGGAGCATGGCATAGAGACATACCCAACCACAGAATCTAGCTAGTAGCACTACCTTGCCAAGGAACAGAGCCCGCAGCTCTGTCTGACCAAAGGTGATTGCAGAGCCCATTTAGTGGACCTACCTGACTATAGAACATAGCCAGCATCCCCCATTTGAATGAAGGTCCCAACCAACAGACCCACTCAACCAAAAAGCCCAGGTAGTGGCAACCCCCACCCTCCACCCCTTTGTCTTCAGAGCATGGGCAGTTGTTTTGCCAAACTAGACATCCCAATAACAAGCTTGGCTTGTCCATGGATGCTACCAACTGACCTATCCAGTACACAAATAACTAATAAATGCATATATTAAGAATTTAGAAAGATCTCAAGTAAACAACTTACACCTCAAGGAACTAGTAAAAGAACCACAAACTAAGCCCAAAGTGAGAAAAGGATGGACATAAAGATTAGAGCAGAAATATTCCACAGAAATACCAAGGATCATAACAGACAACTGTGAATAACTATATGCCAACAAATTGGACAATTTAGAGGAAATGGATAAACCCCTAGAAACATACAACCTACCAAAATCAAATCATGAAAAAAATAATTTAAAATCTGAATAGACCAATAACAAGAAAGAAGAATCAATAATCAAAAACCTCCCAAAAAAAGAAAAGCTAAGGACCATGTGATTTCACCAGCGAATTTTCCAAACATTTAAACAAGAAGTAACACCAATCCTTTTCAAGCTCTTCAAAAAAAACTGAAGAGGAAGAGGCACTCTCAAACTTATTTTACAAGGCCAGCATTAGCCTGATTCCAAAGCCAGATAAGGATACTAAAAGAAAAGAAAACTATAGACCAATTATCCCTGATTAATATAGAGGCAAAAACTCTCAACAAAACACTAGCAGACCAAATTCAACCATTCACTTAAGGAATCATACTCCATGATTGAAATGGATTCATTCCTAGGATGCAAGGATGGTTCAACTTGGACAAATCAATAAATGTGATACATCACATTAATAAAATAGAGATAAAAATCATATAATAAGTTCAGTAGAGGTGAAAAAAGCGTTTAACAAGATTCAACATCTTTTCATGATAAAAACTGGTCTCAACAAATTGGGTGTAGAAAGAATTATATTGGGACATAATAAAGGTCATATATAATCATATATGATCAAAGCTCATATATGATACTGACATCATACTCAGTGGTTAAAGGTTGAAAGGTTTTCCTCTAAGATGAGACACAAGTGAAGGGTGTCCACTCTCACCACATATTGAGGTAATTATTTTACAATAAAAATATGTCAAATCATCATGCTGTATACTTTAAACTTACACAATGTTATATGTCAGTTATATCACAATAAGGCTTGGGGGGCAGAAGTAATTTAATGCTATTTATTTCCCTTTAAGTGCTGCCTCACTTCCATCCTTAAATTTTGAAATGTGATATTTTTATTTTCATTCAGGTCAAATATTTTTTTTAAATATCCACCGTGGGCGCCTGGGTGGCTCAGTCGGTTAAGTGTCTGACTTAGGCTCAGACACTAAGTTTTGTGAGTTCGAGCCCTGTGTCGGGCTATGTGCTGACAGCTCAGAGCCTGGAGCCTGCTTGGGATTCTGTGTCTTCCTCTCTCCCTGTCCCTCCTTGGCTCGTGCTCTATCTCCTTCTCTCTCTCTCTTAAAAGTAAATAAACATTAAAAAAAATTTTTTTTTTTTAATTTCCACCGAAACTTCATCATTGACCCATGGGGCATTAGAAGTATGTTGTTTGTCTTCTAAACATTTAGGGGCTTTCCAGATATTTTTATGTTATTTATATTTATATTTATATTATATTTATATTCGGTTATTTATATTTCTAGTTTAAATAATTTTTCCTATTAGTTTACATTTGTTGAAGTTTGTTTTATGGCCCAGAATATAGGGTATCTTGGAGAATATTCCAAATGCCCTAGTAAGGAAAATGTATTCTGTTGCTATTTCATGGAGTATTCTATAAATGTGAGTTAGATCTAATTGTTAGATAGTGGTTCTCAGACCTATATCTTGACTGATTTTCTGCTTACTTTTTCTATCATATTTTGTTGAAAGCCACACGTCTTATGTAGACACTGGAGCCTGAGGTAGTTTTTATGCCTGGAAATAAGCACACCTTTCTTTCTGATAGGACTTTGGTGTGGTCACTTCAACATATTATGGTTAGGAGTTAGTCTGGGCTTAGGGTCTGTTGTTACTGCTATGGTTACCCCCTGACGTCCACAGGCATCAAGTTCCTATGGTGACTATGTCTGGAGGCCAGGAAGCTTGTTAGAGTGGTACCTGCTTTACCCTCAGGTTGAGGTCTTCTCTTTGAACTATTTTTCAGAGAGGTTTCTTGTAGATGGTAGGATTTGGCTGCTCCTTGTTACTGGAAGCTTAGGGACTCTCAGTGGTAGGGGGAAGACTTGCTGTGAGGGAGAGGGTGTGAGGAGTGTTCTCTATTATTCTGATTCATCCTCATTGTTAGGGAGGCACCTGTCCCTGAATTAACTTAGGGGTGGGGGACACCATTTCATTTCTTCACCCCTTCCCTGCCACTCGGTCCTGGACCCACCATGTATTCCTGTCCTTCCCAAGCAGTAGCGATTTCTTTTTTCCTGTTGCTTCCTGAGGAATCAGTGAATTTTCACCTTGGTCCTAAGGTAAGGCTGTCTGCTGAACTCCATTGTGTGGATTAAGGTTCTCATTTGAAGAAAAATAAGGAAAATTGTCTGCAGAGGGTCTTATACCCCTTCTGCACAAGCTGCTGTTCTCCTCCTCAGGTCCTCCCCACCACAAAGGCTTTCTTGGGGCTCTTTCCTATTTTTTCTGTGAAAGTGTGACGGGATTTAAGGAGAAAGAGCCTGCAAGAGGGCGCTGAGGGAGCCTCAACTTCTGTGTCTTACAAGGGGTTCACGGTCACACTTGCCTCTCACCAAACTGTGAGCTACTATTAATGGAAATCTTCTTCCTGATGTCCAATGGCAGCTACTCCCGGCAAGCAAGTGTTCACACTTCATCACTTCCTAAGGTGCCTGTGTCTCTTTGCATTTGGGAACAGTTGACTGCCATGTGCCCCCCTTTTCCAACGGATTAAAAAAAGGTCATAGATGTTCAGTTGTCTAGGTTTTTAATGTTATTATTATTATTATTATTATTATTTTAGTTATAAGAGCGGGAGAGATGGCTATTCCAGTTCTCTACATCCTTGAGCAGAAGCCAGAAGTTATTTAGGTAGGCTTTAAGAGGAAATCTGGTTGAAAGCAGGGGCTATAAAACTTTCTCTTAAAGCTGTAGCTGTATAACATTTTATTGAAGATTGAGAAATCCTTTGTTCAAATCAAAATATGGGGGAGAAAGTCCAGCAGTTGATGGAGATTCTGAAGGGAGAGCTAACAACCCCCTTCCCACCCTATACTGCCACGTGGTCACTGTCCCCAAACCGCCTAAAAGTCAAAACTAGCTCTCCAGCACCCGCTTTTCAGAAGCACAAGCACACAACGCGTGCTCTCACTCTCTCTCTCTCTCTCTCCTCATTTTCCTCCCTTCCTCCCTCCCTCTCCCCCTCTACCTCCCCCCTCTCTCTTTCTTTCCCCTTATGCAGTTTTTATCTTTATATCCTTTTGTCTTCCACTCCATCCCTGGCTCAAGCAGGACCTCTTCCCACTTTCTCGTGATACAGTGAACTTGCTAAACAATGGGAGCAAGAAGGGAATTCTGTCCCTTTCTGCCCTGGGGTTATGGTCAACGGTCTTGTATCTACAGCCATTACCCACCTTGTCTGCACTTAGTAATCCACAGAAGAGTGGCATCCTACTCCTCCCCCGCCCCGCTCCCAGCAGTTTCTCCACTGGGATCCTGCCAGCTGGTACTGTTGAAAATTGATGGAATTACTTCAAAAACTTTTAAGGAGGTTAATGACTGTGCATATAACTGTGGAAAAGTTTGTGAGTCACAAAATACCAGGCTTGTATAGGTTGTAGGCAAATGTATAGTGATTCTCACCTAGTTTTGACTCCTACTCACTTGTTCTGAACCTTCCTACGATAGTCTGATAACCTTATACCTGAATTTTATCTGCATTGTAAGTACTTTTCCCGCTGGTATCTTGCATGGCTGTGTGCGTGGTGCACTCATTCCCTTTTGTTCCATGACACTTTCTCATTTCCATGCTCTGCATCTGTAGGTCAGTCCTGCCACTCTTCTTAATTGCACAGGCCTCTAGGAACCTAGGTCAAGTTCAGAGGTATAGCAACTCCTGATCTAGGAGAAGGATTTGGATATCACTGCCTGCCACATCATATACACCCTCAGTAAAAAGAGTCAAATATGACTTAGTAAAAGGACAAGCTAACAAGCTAGCTAGAGTCCCAGCCATAAAAGACTTCTCATAGAGAAGGAACTTGAAATAAGTTTTAAAGGATGGTTATATCTGAGATTGATAAAGAAGTGAAGCAAATGCCCTAACAAATGTATAAATCATCCCTCTATAACAACACTCCCTTTCTACCAGCCTTTCTAAGATGCTACAAATGGTGATCAGTGACACCTATGTCACTACATTGCTAGTGGCCAATGTCGCCATTACTTTTCCTCCTCATCTGATCTCTCCTCTAATTCTCAGATATTTTAGTCTTGCTCATGTTGATTCTTCAAGGCTGCAACTGCCTCTGTGTTTCCACTCTAAAGGCACACAGCTCAGTTTTGATCTTGCATCAGTACCCCATATATTGATATATACCTGAGAATGTTCATATTATTTTTACCTGTTATGACCCACTCTCTTGGATGCATGATACTTGCTCCTGGATTTTGTGAAAGCTGTATTTTCTCAACGTTTCTCACTTCACCCAAGTGGTCTATTTCTTCCATGATTTTGCTTTGGAGGCTTCCATGCCGGCTTGTTAATGCTGTAGTATCACTGACTCCTCAGTAAACTGGCTAGCGCAGGTTATGCCAGGAATGTCTCATCTCTGGATCATTTCTGCCATCTTCTTTGCATCAGTACCCTTGCCAAGGAATTGTGGCTGGAGAGCAAATCAGTACCAAGCTCTGTTGACCAAAATAAGATCACGGTTTTATTAATCATCTATTTTCTCTACCAGTTACTTTATCTTATTAAAGCTGGTTTTTTGGATGCCCCAGCAGCCTTTCCTGTATCTATTATGTGTAGCAGTGGTTCCAATTTGGGAAGTTAAACTGTATTTATCCTAGAATCAAACATGTAACAGTGTATCCAGAGACAGAGGGCTGGATCAGCTAAGAGTCTATTTGCACAAACTGCTGAGGAGATTCTTGGGAGTAAAAGGGAAAAGCAAGCAAGCAAACACCCAGGCACGTTAGTGTGTGTGTGTGTGTGTGTGTGTGTGTGTGTGTGTGTGTGTGTATTTTCTAAAGTCAAAGATCTAGAGACTGAGGGGGGTGTTAACACTATATCTGCCATTCAGATTGTCTTTTATCCTAGCCCCAAGGACCCAAGCCTGAATCCTGGAAGAGGAGATCTACAGTAAGAAAGCCAGTAAATGCTGAATCACTGGGACACTAATTGCAAAGTGACATCAGCCTTGCCAGGACAGGAGTCTTTGAAAAACCTTCCTAATCTATTTGGGTGACCCACATTAAGGCCTCTGACTTCATTAAATACATAACAGTGTAACTGTATTGTGGCATGGGGGAGGGGTGGATTTCACAAAGGATTTTTATCTCTGAACTTTCAAAAATTATATCTGATTTGATGGTGCAAATCCTCTTATAATGTATATGTTTATCAAATCACCACACTGGACACTTACATATATTACAACTTTGTCAATTATGCCTCAATAGGGCTGGAAAAAAAAAAAACCCTGGTTTACATTTTTTGAAAAGCTCTGAAGTGTCTCCAACAGGTTAAAAAGATAGAATCTCCATGTTCAAATTTGTTGCAAATGTCTACATAGATGTGAAATTTGAACTTGAAGGGGATACTTTAAAAAACTGAATTTGTAATTCACAGCCACAAGCAACAGTGATGTTTTGGCCACTGTTGTTTGTTTCTTTCTTCTTTTGTTTTTGTTTTTGTTTGTCTATAGACATTTAGGTCAGTTGTTACTGTGATACGTTAATTTGCTTTGTCAACTCACATTTACACACAGTGAAATGCACAGATCTTATGATTACTAACATATATCACGACCTCAACCAAAATATAAAATATTGCCCTATCTATTCTTCTATGGATGGACATGGACAGGCTACTTCCATATGTTGGCTATTGTAAATAATGCTGCAATAAACTACTTTTTTGAAGTAGTTTCTTTATTTTCTTTGAGTAAATAGCCGGTAGTGGATTTACTGGATTATATATATATATATATATATATATATATGGTAATTCTATTTCTTTTTTTATTTTTTCAGGAACCTCCATACTGCTTCCCACAGTGGCTGCACCAATTTGCATTCCCACCAACAGTTCCAGAGGGTTTATTTTTCTCTAAATCCTCACCAACACTTGTTTTTTGTGTTGCTGATGTCAGCCATTCTGACGGGTGTGAGGTGGTCATTCATTGTGGTTTTGGTTCGCATTTCCCTGAGGATGAGTGATGCGGGGCATCTTTCCAGTGTCTCTTAGCCATCTATCTGGCGATTGCCAGAGGGAGGGAGCTGGGAAAATGTAGGAAATAGGTGAAGCGGATTAAGAGGACACTTAACTGTGATGAACACTGGGTAATGTGTGGAATTGTTGAATCACTATATTGTGCACCTGAAAC
This sequence comes from Panthera leo, assembly GCF_018350215.1. Lineage (NCBI taxonomy): Eukaryota > Metazoa > Chordata > Mammalia > Carnivora > Felidae > Panthera > Panthera leo. The sequence continues at coordinate 75,511,658 of NC_056684.1, read as the reverse complement.
AAATAGAACACTACATGTTAATGATACTGGAATTATATAAATGGGTGTATATGTATATACATAAACATATATAAACATGTTTCCATCGACTCAGAAATGTCCTTTCTGCCCCCTTACAGTCAATCTTGGCCCCCTAAAGGCACCCACATTCTTACAATTTGGTTTTGCTGTTCCTGAATACCATAAAGATGAAATCACGTAGTATTTATTCTCTTAGGCTTTGCTTCTTTTGTGCAACGTAATGTGTTAAGAATTGTTGAATGTATCAATTAAATTGTCCTTTTTAAAATTTTTGAGTAGTTTTTCATTCTAATAATTTATCAGAATTGGTTTAGCCTTTTCCCATTTAATGATAAACAGTCGAGTGGTTTCTGGGTTGGGACTATTCCGAATAAAGCTGTTCTAAACAATTTATGCAAGCGTATCAGGAACGTATGTTTTCATGTCTTTTGGATAAATATCTGTGTAGAACTATAGCCTCTCAAAGGATAGCCACTTCCAATCCCCAGAACCCGAGAAGGAGTTAGGTCTCTGACAAGGGGGAATCCAGGTAGCAGATGGAATTAATGTTGCTAAGGGGCTGACCTCAATGAAGGGAGACTTCTTGGCTCTCCAGGTGAACCTAATGTAATCACAGACATCTTAAATATGAAGAGGAAGGCCGGAGAGTCAGTGTTCAAGCAATGTGAAGAGAGAAGGACTCGGGGGGGTGGTCACAAGCCAAGGGATATAAGCCATCTCTAGAAGCTGGGAAAGGTACAAAAGCGAATTTTCTCCTGAAGCTTCCAGAAAGGAATGGAGACCTGTCCTCACCCTGATTTTAGCCCGGTGAGACTCATTTTGAATTCCTGACTACTAGAACAGTAATATAAAAACTTCGTTTTGGTTTAAGCTACTAAGTTCATGATAGCAGCGATATTGATATTGATACTCATGTTTTATACGGTGTCAGTGAGTGGGAATGCCAAGTCATATGGTAGCCATATAATTAACTTTAAAAGGAGTTACTAGACTTTTCTAACGTGCACCAATTTACGTTTACTCCATCAGCAGTATGTAAGAATTTAGTGGCTCCACAAACTTGCCCACAATTAATGTTGTCTGTCTTTTGTTGTTGAGCTGTTTCGTTGAAAGCTAAGTATAATCACATTTTTAGTTTTAATTTGTATGACTAATGATATTGGGCACATTTTCATGTACCTATTTGTATATTCTGGGAAATGTCTGTTAAAGACCTTTGTTCATTTTTAATTTTGATGTCTGTCTTTTTATTAATTGCCAGAGTGTTTCATATAGTCTGAATATAAATTCTTTGTCAAATGTAGGGGTTGTGAACACATTCCTCCCCTCTGAGTCTTGTCTTTCCTTTTTCTTTGACATCTATTGATAAGCAGACATTTTAAAATTTAATCAAGCCAAACTTATCTCTTTAGTTTCATATTTACAGCTCCTTGTGTTCTGGCTAAAAAATATTTCCTTAGCCCAAGGTCATGATATTAATTATTCTTCTATCTCTTTTGCTAGAAGAGTTTACAGTTTCAGCTTTTAATTTTTGTGTGTGATGTGAGGCGCTGATCAAGGTTTACCGTTTTCCTTACTTTATCTACTTGTTGCAATACTATTTGTTGAAAAGACTTCCTTTCCCCATTAAATTGCATTGACATCCTATAACCTTGTAGGTGGGTGGATATTTATGCATGTTCTATTTGTTTCCATTTATCTGTTTGTATTCTTATTCTAATACTACAGTGTCTTAATTAGTGTCACCTAATTAGTAATAGTGATACCTAAAATTAGTGTAATGTGTCCAAATTTCTCCCCTTTCTTGAGGATTGTTTTGTCTATTCTAGATCTTGTGGGGGGGGGGTGTGTTTTTATATGTTTTAGAATTAGCTTGTCAATGTCCATGCTATTTGAATTGCAATTGATTTGGAGATAATAGGAATCGTAAACATTGAATTTTTTTTTTATTGATCTTTTAATGATTATTTTTGAGAGAGGACAGAGAGAGAGAAGCAGAGGATGAGCAGGGCAGGGGCAGAGAGAGAGAGGGAGACACAGAATCCAAAGCAGGATCCAAGCTCTGAGCTGTCAGGACAGAGCCTGATGTGGGGTTCGAACTCACCAATCATGAGATCATGATCTGAGCTGAAGTGATGCCTAACAGACTGAGCCACCCAGGCACCCCTTAATCATTGAATTTCTAATTCATGAATATGGCATTTTCTTTTTTAACTCTAGGTTGTCTTTAAATCTTAAAGATAGGTAGTTTCTGTACTCTGTGTAGAGGACTTAAATATGTATCTCATTAAATTTATCCCTCCCCCCACCTTTTCTGGTGCTATTGAATGATGTGGCTTACTAATGTTTTCTAATTTTTGTTGCTAATATATTGAATTCTATCAATTTTATTGTATCCTGACCTCTTATCCTAGGATCTTTCTCATTCATTAGTTAGTACCTTTTTTAGGTTTCACAGGGTTTTATATATACACAATCGTGAAATCATGTCCTCTATGAATAAAGACAAATTTATTTCTTCTGTTCCAATCTTTACACCATTTCTTTTATTCTGCCTTATTGCACTGGGTAGAAAATTCAGTACAATGTTCGAGAGAAGTGGTGAGAGTGAACACCTTCACCTTGTCTTTTATATTGGGGAAAAAGTATTATATGTATCAATCTTAACTATAATGTTAACTGGAGGTTTTTAACAGATGTCATTTATAAATGAAGCGTTTTTCTATGCTTAGTTTGAGAATTTGTCATGAATGTGTTAAGTGTCATCAAATGCTTTTGCTTCAACTAAGGTAATTCTTTTTTCTTTGTTATGATTTTAAAAAATTTTCACAACCTTAAATCCTGGGATAAATTTCACTTGATTATTATATTATCTTTTTACATAATTCTGGATTCTATTTGCTAATATTTGGTTAACAATTTTTGTAAGTAGTTTAATAAGAAATACTGGTCCATAATTTTACTTTTATGTCCTGTTCTTATTTATGCTGGTGTTAGAGGTATGATGCCTTCTTGAAAAGGCATAGAAAATATTTCCACATATTCTATTTTTCCAAAATAGTTTATGCAAAATTGTTATCATCATTAAATATCTGATAGAATTCACCAGTGATGTTATCTGGATCTGATGTCTTTGCAGACGAAATGCTTACTTATAAGTGAGGTTTCTTTAATAGGTAGAACCCTATTTAGATTTTCTATTTTTATTTTGTCCGTTTGAGAGGTTTTTTTCTAGTATTTTGTCCATTTCATGTTATTTGTCAAATTCATTGGTACAAAGTTGTATATAATATTTCTCTTTAACAGAACATGGTGTGTTGACATGTTTTTGGTTTTTTTTTTAGACTTCTACTTGGGATTTATTGATTTCTTAGATCTGTATGGTATCACTTTCTGTTTTTGGGTTTTTTTGTTTGTTTGTTTGTTTTTCACCAAATTTAGGAAATCTTCAGGTTTTGTCCCCAGGATTTTTTTATTCTGATGCCTTCTTGATACTTTTTTCCCCTGATACTCTGTATGGTTGACTACTCAGTATTGTCTCATGGGTCATTGAGGCTTTCTTGATATTTTAAATATTTTTCTCTTCCTTCCTTAATTTGGATAATGTTATTAACCTTCTATATCTAATCTGTTGGTTAACCCATCAAAAAGTATTTTTGTTTTTGTTGTAGAATTTCAATTTGCTTATTGTTACAGTTTTTTTTTCTTCCCTGAAATTTATCCATCTTTCCCTTTATATCTGTGAATGTTTATAATCGCTGCTTTAAAATCCAAATCTGCTATTCTTTTTAGCATCTATTGCCATTAGATGCTTTTTTCCTTGATTATTTCCTGCATTTTCTCCATCTAATAACTTTATTGTATATGTTTACTTTGTAGAGTTTCATGTTTATTGTCTTGATCTTTGTTTGATCAAACAGTTAATTGGTAGGTTATAGTGACACTTTTAGGCTTGGTTTTGTGTGATGGGTTCATTCCATTGCTCGGTGAGGTCACTCCACTGCAGGTGGCCCAGATTCTGACTATTTTTAGCCCTGTGCAACCTTTAGTGTCTCCATGCTACTTTTGGCCTCCCAGAAGCCATTTTCCGCTAGGTCTTGTGGATGCAGTGCCCTGAGCATTGAGCATCTTAGCCCTCAGCCAAGAAACAAAGGAAACCCTCATGGAGACTTCTGGGGTGACTTCCCTATACTGCTAATTAATTTTCCATACCCCAAGTTTCACTTGCCCCAGTGGCTTCAAACTCTACTCTGTGCCTCCTCAGTTCCGTGAGATTCCTGTCTCCTGGACCCATCTTCCTACTGCAAGGTTCTGGAAAGTGTCCCAGTCATCTGGGGATAAGAAGCCTACCTTACGGGTTTTCCCCCTTTCTTAAGGATGATAGGACTGCTCTTTGTGTCCAATGCCTGAAAGTCATTGTCTCACATTTTTGTCAAGTTTGTGTAATTATTTATGTAGGAGGAGCACTTCAAAACAAGTTCCTTCAAATTACTGGAAGCCAAAGTCCTCGAGCACATTTTTGAGTATGTACTGTGTATTAAACAGTATGCTAATCATTATGGCACACAAAGAACTAAAAGTGATTTTCCATCCCTTACCAATAAGAAAGGTGCATATATAAATATAAGACACATTGACTTTTTTTCAGTTCCTGGAAGGCACTGAGACCTTTTTCTACGTCAGACTTTCCAAATGTAATTCCTTCTGTTTTAAATTCTTCCCTCTCCTCCTGGCCTGAATGACTTTCATTCACTCACCAGATCTCCACTAAAATGTTGCTTCCTCAGCAGAGTCTTCTCTGACCTTCCCCTCTAAATTATTTTCTTTAACATTATTCTTATGGCACCCTGTAATTTTCCAGCACAATTACTACAATTTCTCTTTATACACATTGGATTATTTGGTTATACATTTCATAAGTGCAAGACTGTATTTCCTTCACTGTTATGTCCCTCAATCAATCACAGTATTGAAAAAGTAGCATAGGGGTGCCTGGGTGGCTAAGTGGGTTGAACATCCAGCTCTTGGTTTTGGCTCAGGTCATGATCTCACTGTTCATGGGTTCAAGCCCCACACTAGGCTCCACACTGATGCTGCAGAGCCTGCTTGGGATTCTCTCCCTCTGTCCCTGCCTCCACCCCTCAAAATAAATAAAAGTTGAGGAAAAATGCACAAAAATATTTCTTGAGTGAATAAACAAAGGGATAAGTGTCACAATTAGTATAAAAAATGGGCAAAGTTTTTCTATAGGACACTCATTTCCTATTGAGTTGTTCAGATAGTCTTAAGAGATGGGATTTTGAGAGGGATGAGAAAAGGGACTTGATAGGTAAGAAACTGGCATGAGTCGAAAGAGTGCAAGTCCTATTTTAGGAGGTAGTAACTAGGCTTGTTTTGCTAGAGGATTTATTAGGATTAGTTTGGAAGGCAAATGGGGTTTAACTTCTTATCTCAGCAGTCTGATGATGACAACCAGTTTGTAAAATCTAAATCTCTAATGCCAGTTAGTGCATATAATGTATTTTAAAGATGATGTAACTTACTTTAAAAAGCTAGGAATTACCTAAGTGCTCCCACCAATAACGTCATAAAAAGACATCAGCTGAAATTGGTGCCCATAAATTGGAGTCCCTACATCTGAGGTTGAATCTTGTTGATAAAGTGCACTTCTGGCATCCTTGTCGACCACCCTGTATGAGACAAAGAGTAAGCTTCTTTGCCGGTGGTTCACAGTCCTATTGGTATTAAATAAATCATGTATTTGAAGTCACCTGCCAGTGGGATGTTTTGGAGTATGGGCTGTAATACAGTTCTTGGAAACCACTGTCTCTCTTCTTGTGCCTGAAGGAGAACATTTAGAACAAGTGAAGGGTTATGAGGACTCCATGAAAACGGAGAGAAGTAGAAAGCGGAGGGGGTACTGGGAAGCCAGATGCCATGCCCATGTGAGATTCTTGGAGTGTGCATGCTCCAGTTACTTTCTCCACTTGCAGTTAAGCACAGAAGTATAAATGAGTGGTCTATTCACTGCCTCATGCTGTTAATTCTCAGAGCAGTTGCAGTGAGGCTTTCTCAAAGGCACAAGCCACCTCCGGGAACCAATTAGTCTCTTCTTCCTGCCCTAGTCCTGCTAGTGAAACCCACTCAGTCACAAGCGGTCCTGAACAACACCATTAACGGCACCCTCCCCAGTTCCCTTAACAGAATGCATTTGATTTCCCTCAATTTTACTTTCTCAAATTGGTGTCCTATAATGTGAAAGGCTGAATGACGTTATATTTCATCCATGCGGCCAGTGTGAGAAATTCTCCCCACAGGCCAATCAGTAACTAACCCACTCTGAAACCACGTCCTCTCTGGCCCCACCACTGTGTGGGAAGGAGGAAGCATGAGCAATAAGAAGCTGACTCACCTTGTGGCATTTGTGGAATTCATTGCAAACTAATCCTCAGCTTGAAAAGTTCCCATTATCTCACCTCTCAAAAGTGGAGCTGACTTTGGAAGATGGCTACTTCTTCCCAGCCAGCTAAGTGCTACACGTCTTTATCTCCGTTCAAAGTCATGCCATTGGAAAGCCTCCCCTCGGTCCCCAAACTGGATCACTAGATACAGTTTCCTTCTGTATGTGTGTTTTCCCACTGCTAGCACCCTGACCGCTGGAAGGCAGCAACAAGTCACAATGAAGTCTAGGGCCTCGTTGGAAGCTCAGCTACCTGCCTTTGAAACCAAATTCCACCAGTTACTAGTATATGACTTGGGCAAAATAAAACTCTGTCTTATTTGCTTCACATTTAAAATAGAGATGGTAGGGCACCTGGGTGGCTCAGTTGGTCAAGTGCCCAACTATTGATTACAGCTTAGGTCATGATCTCACTGTTTCATGAGTTCAAGCCCCGTGTCAGTCTTTGCAGTGACAGCATAGAGCCTACTTGAGACTCTCTTTCTCCCTCTTTCTCTGCCCTTCTCTCACTCAAGCTGTCTCAAAATAAATATTAAAAAAATAAAATAAAATAGAGATGATAAGGGTATCTATACCATTTCATAGGGTTGTTTTAAGGATAAAACAAGGTCATTTTCTCTAAATTTATGAAGCACTTAGATAGGGAGCAATGTTTGTCAACTATAATCACAATTTTAATTCAAGTTTTATGTGGCTCCCTCATGATACACAAAATATTTATTGAATACCTGCAATGTGCCAAGTATGTTATACAATATACTTGAACAAAATCTCCACCTTTAAGGGGTTTAGCTTCTAGAGAGCAAGAGGGGAAAATAAATAATGCAAATAATTTTAAGCCACACTACGTTAAAGTGATTTTCTTACTTTTTAATGTTTATTTTTGAGAGAGAGCGAGAGAGAAAAAGAGCACGCACAAGCAGGAAAGGGGCAGAAAGAGAGGGAGACACAGAATTCGAAGCAGGCTCCAGGCTCTGAGCTCTCAGCACAGAGCCTGACATGGGGCTCAAACTCTCCTGAACCATGAGATCGTGACCGGAGCTGAAGTCGGACCCTCAACCGACTGAGCCACCCAGGAGCCCCAAAGTGATTTTCTAAAATAGAAAAAATAGAACTAAGGAGAATCTGAAGTGCTTATAGAACAGATAGTAATTTTAAGTTAGTTTGTTCACGGAAGGTCTCATTGAGGAAGTGACATTTGAGCAGGTTTCTGAGTGAAGATTGTTCTCCTTAGAACAGTTGCAAATGTTCTGCGACTGGAGTGTATGTGGTCTGTGGGCAAGCAGGGAAACCAATGTGGCAGGAGTAGAAAGAACAAGGAGAGAAAATAAGGAGATGATGTTAGAAAATTGGGGGCCAGGGCCCTTTGGATCAGTGCAAGGGCTCAAGTTTTTGCTCTTAGTGAGATTGAAGCCATTGCAAGAAATTGAGCACAAATATGGTGTCTGACTTGGCATTCTAAAAGCACCACTCTTGCTTCTCTGAGAATAGGCAATGTGTGAGGGTAACAAGACTGAAAAACCTGTTAGGAAACGAGCTGAAACCCACATGCAAGAGGCGAGTGGGTCAGACATGGTAGCAGGGGAGAGGTTAAGATGCAATCAGATTCTGGTACATTTTGAAAGTAGAAACGAAGAACTGCCTGACGGAATGCTGACAGAGACAGCATAGAAAAAGCATTATCTCCCTCACCCCCACCCCCCGGAAAATTCCAAACACCCACCATGTTTGTTGTTCCTTAAAGTTGTAACTCCAACAAGTAGCAAAATGCCCATTTCTCACATTGTTCAGTGAGAAAAGGAAAACAGTATTCTAAGAGGTTGAGGTTTAAACTAAAATTTTTTAAATGTTTATATTTTTTTGGAGAGAGAGAAAGCACACACGTGCTGGGGGAGGCACAGAGAGAGAGAGGAAGACACAGAATCTGAAGTAGGCTTCAGGCTCTGAGCTGTCAGCACAGAGCCAGATGCAGGGCTTGAACCCACAAGCATGAAATCATGACCTGAGCCAAAGTTGGGCATGTAACGGACTGAGCCACCCATACATGCTTATAATATTTATTTACATTTTTTTTTAAATTTTATGTTTGTTTACTTTTCAGAGAGAGAGACAGAGTATGAGCAGGGGAGGGTCATAGAGAGAGGGAGACACAGAATCTGAAGCAGGCTCCAGGCTCTGAGCTGCAAAGAGCCTGACATGGGGCTCGAACCCACAAACTGCAAGATCATGACCTAAGCCCAAGTCAGAGGCTTAACTGACTGAGCCACCCAGGCTCCCCTATAATAGTTATTTTAAATCAGAAGTTGCTTTTTGTTTTTCACTTTTTTTTTTTTCTTTTTGCTTTTTGGTTTCTTTACTCTTCACCAGGGATAATACTGGTATTATCCCAGAACTTAAGACCCTGAAAAGTCTTTAATAATCAGTAGATTAAATTGGAGTTCAGGGAGATAATATTTTAATATTTTACTAAGCAAAAAATAAAATCAAATAACCACCCTGCATAGTACTCCTCCCAAAAGAAATCACTGCTATTCTTGCCTGCACACATCAAATACATATTGGCATTTCTAGCCATTTAAGTTGTGTATGAAGCAGCCTACTTACAGATTGTACATTCTCTTTAGATGTATCATCGGGACACCTGGGTGGCTCAGTCAGTTAAGCATCGGCTCTTGATTTTGGCTCAGGTCATGATCTCATGACTGTGGGTTTGATCCCTGCATCAGGCTCTGCACTGACAGCACTGAGCCTGCTTGGGATTCTCCCTCCCTCCCTCCCTCCCTCCCTCCCTCCCTCCCTCTCTCTCTCTCTCTCTCTCTTTCTCTGCCTTTCCTGCTTTCTCAGTCTACCTCTCAAAATAAATAAATAACCTGAAAAGCTTTTTAGATGCATAGTGTCATCAACTTGGCTATCACCAGGTCTTGCTCTTAAAGCCCCTCAATTTAAAATTATTTTTGCATGTGCCTAATCTCATTAATTTTCTACAGTTTTATTAGGAAGTCATTAGAGAAGAGTTGCATTGGACTAGGAATTTCTATCAAAGAGGAGATATTTATTTTGCCCCATTTTAATTGTTGTTCCTCTACAAAGGAGTTTGTAAGGTCCAGGGGAAAAGGTACTGCCAGCTAAAAATGATCTCTTGCCTTCGAGACCTACTTACTATCTACCATTTGCAAGTGGAAAGTAATGTCAGTTTTTAATTTGCTTCCTAAGGTACCGTGAGGCCTGTTTGACAAAAAGTAGAAAGTGTGCCCTTTCTTTTCCCCAGTAGTAGAATTTTCTTCCCTTATTCACACTATGACATGCTCTTTCTGGTGACCCTAGCATACAGTGGTGCATTTTTAATTGGAACAGAAGAAGGGAACTCAGAGTTAATCAATAAATTTGGTCATCTTAGCACCGATAGTTCCGTACTTCCTCATCACTGACCAGGGTATTTTTAGTCAGCTACACAAAGGCCATTAATCTCACAGAGACTAATGTTGAATGATACCTTGATGTTCCATAGGGCATTCTTCTGGAGTGACTCATTATGAAATAAACTTAGAATGTCAAAATTCCAAACAAGTTGCAGGTTTTGCTCATAAAACTTTACTGTCAAACTACAGTCGGTGGTACAGTAAGACCAATTTTAAACCCATGTGACTAATCAGAAGCTAAATGGCAGCGATCGGACATTGGGGAATCTGGCATCTTTTAAATGGAAGCTCTCTGGGCAAATATGTTCAGTAAATTGACAAAATCATTTTGTCTCCAAAAACATTGGCTAGCCTCTGTCTGAAATGACTTGCCTCCTACCCACGAGGAGTTTTTTTGTTTTGTTTTGTTTTTTAAGCAAAATCTCAACAGACTGAAATCGAGGTACCCAAAAAAAGCTCTATGTGCAAGTACACAAAGTGTCAAATGTGAAATCACATCGATTAGAAGCAAAAATACTTGGGGCGCCTGGGTGGCTCAGTCGGTTGAGCGTCCGACTTCAGCTCAGATCATGATCTCACGGCTTGTGGGTTCAAGCCTCGCGTCAGGCTCTGGGCTGACAGTCCCGAGCCTGGAGCCTGCTTCAGATTCCGTGTCTCCCTCTCTTTCTGGCCCTTCCCCAACCCCACGCCCCCTAAAAAATAAATACACATTTTTTAAAAAAAAGAAGTGAAAAACACCTATTAGGTATTTGGTTATTTGGGGACCATCTATCTCGAAATGTCTATTCCTGACTTCTTAAATAACAAAAGGAAATGCAATGGAAAAACAAAAATTATCATTGGGGGAAGAGGGATAATGTGCAATAATGAAACAAAAATCCTTGATTAAATGCATCCTTGACATGCATCAATAGCATCATTAGCTGTTAGGCTTTAGGATTTTTAATAAGGAATCAAAGACCAAAATGAGAATGATTTAGAATCTATTATTCAGGAGGCAAGAAATTGGAATGATAATCATATCAAATGAGCCAAAAATAAGGGATTAAGGAAAGGTATTTAAAAGTGAGCAAGAATAAAATATACAAATTTAAGCCAAAGCCAGCTAATACCTCATTACAATGACTTGACATTTAAGTTGGGCCCATGATTGCAAATCCAGCCCTGTAAAAATTGCGCTTTTATTAATAAAATTGACCAGCTACCTTCTGTGGCTTCATAGGAGTACGCTAGAAAGGACTATTTTGATAGCTAAATTTGAACAATTTTCCCATAAACAGGAACTTTGCAAAGTGGCACAGTGCAGGCAAGTGAGGATGTGATGACATTTTTCTACTAAAACTCCTGCGCGATGACCCATCAATCTACCTCCCTGGACCTCCCTCCCTCCCTATTTATCCATTCAAATAACTTCCATCGGCGTGCTGTGCTGTATGCCCACACACCAAAAGAAATGCCCCAAACTCTAAATTCTCATAATATCTTTGAGAATAGATGCATTTGCAGAAACCCTCTGAGGATCTGTGTTGTGTGGGGCCTTAATGCTTTGTTCCTGTGCAGTACAAAGGAAGTAAATCACATACTTCAAGTACTGGACATTAATAATATCCCCATTCTCCAAGGAGGACCCACTCGTAATGGAAAGATTATTCTCCAAACCTCATCAGCGGTGCCAGCCTCAAGGTGACTCACTCTCCCACCTGAACCTGCAGCAATTTCTTCCTCCACTGCTCTTGCCAGACATTAGCTGTTGGCATCCTCCACAAAGGGACATTAATAGTCCTGAAGGAAATATGCTGTTTTTGTTCTTGCTTTCTGTCCCCTCCCTGGTTGCTCATTAACTTATATCTGCCCTCTAGGAATATATAGCTAGTAATCATCTAAGGTGAGGTAGAAAGTTCTTGCCACTTCACAGATAAAAAATAGAGGGAAAAGATTTTTAAAAGGTAAATTATTAAAACCAAGATAACTCATTATTCATGAACCAGAGATCAGCTACTTTGAATGCCCTTAATGTTGATGATTGTCAATGTCATTTATTAATACATTTGAATTCATTCCGGATTCAAAGTGCAATTACAGACACGGTTTTCTCACCTCTTAAAATGTATATTCTATTGGCAGAAAACACACACAAGGTTAGCAGAGATGACAAAACATGTTGAGGTAACACGCAAGCCGCTTGTTCTCGGCATAGTTCAACATGGTGCCCTTTTAGTACTTAAATAAGAGGAAGCCTTTCTTTGTTTCCTGCAGGGAATATTGGCCAAATTGAAGTGTATAATACATTCAAGCAAATAAATATTTGCATGGAATTGGAGCTCCTATTCAAGAAAGCTAAACTCTTAAGTGCGTTTCAGGGTTACCTCAGGAGTTAGGACTAAGCTCTAGGAATACACAGAGTAAGGAAAACAAAGATCTGTTGGGGGAGCAGGCTGGGGTATACAAGTCCTAGCCCTCCCCACCCCCATTCATTCCTTTTAAATTTCGATGGCTTGAGGCTAGGAGTCACATTTGCAAAATACTGTGTAGGAATTTTCACTTGCTCTATCAACCAGTAAAGAATATTTGGCCAAGTTGAACAGAAAGCTACTTTTCTAACTCCTGTGTTAGATACTGAATTCAGTGTTCCCTTTTGAAAAAGTCTTATTTGACCCCCAGTCATGGCATGCAGTGCCTCAATTTGAAGTCCCCTTCATAATATATTGCAAAGACGATGCTGTGAGATATCCAGATGCCTACTGTCTGCGCTGTAATGAGGATGATTCAGCTAAGGTTCGCAAAGGATTTTGACAGTCCTGGCTGGAGGAAGGATGCTGAAGTGCACAGCTCAGGGCTCTTAGCAAGCACAAATCTTTCTCTTATGCAAAGAGACTCACAGATACTTCAGGAATGTGGTAATGTTATGCTTTAGAAGGCAAGAAAAATGCTTCCCCCCCCCCAGGTGAGACAAGGAATAGAATTTCTTGACTAGAACAGCCTTTTCAGAGTTTCTAATCACCAAGTTCACAGAAATTCCATTGGTCCTGAAATTTTCCTATTAAGAAAAACTAATAAGGCTGTCCTGCTCCTTACAAATGCACCTATATCTTTTTCAGGTTTTCCACATAGTCACATTTCTCTAATGAGGACACATTTCTTTTTAAAACTCAATCAAAATAAGATCTAGACCAGATTAATGATTGGGCAGGAGGGCTGATGTATATTTTATGCTGTCTTATGCTGCAGGATACGACTTGTACCTCATAAGTGGCCTAATTCCTTGCTACTCAAAGTTTGGTCTTCAGATCAACATCCCAGCATTATCTGGGCCCTACTCCAGACTTAATGAATCATACCCTGCTTTTTAACCAGTTCTCCTGGCAATGTATATATCTACCCAGTGACTGTGAGAGCAGTGGTAGTTCACCAAGTCAGCAGGGTCTGGAGAATCTGGGTAGGAGACTGAGTTTGAGCACTAGAGCAAAAGGCTAGGTCATAACATATTCAACCGACAGCTAAAAAATTGAAAGTTTTTGGTGGAGAAGACATGGACAACTGGCATATTCCCACCCAGAATTACATTTCCGAAGACCTTTTCTTAGTTTCAATTCTCCTCTCTTCTTAATCATCAAAACTGTTCTAGTATTGCTGTGCCTTTTTATACAGATGTGTGTGTGTGTGTGTGTGTGTGTATGTGTGTGTGTATAAAGGGGGGGGGATACAGGGGGGGAGAAGGGGAGGGGGCGAGGGATAATGTGTGTATGTATATATGTGTGTGTGTGTATGTATATATAATGTGTGTGTATGTGTATATATATATTTTTTTTTCCAAACACTTAAAATTAAATTGCATATGTCTCTCAGACTCTATATGAATAAAAGGATTTCACTTTGAGTATGTTCTGAGGATTTGTTTTTCTTCTCTGAGAGATTTAATGAAAAGAATCTAGTAGTGTGTTTAGTCATTTTTGAACCTTAACAGCATTAATGGTCACCTAGGGCTAAGCTGCCTACTGGGCTTTCTCCTTGAAGTCCTGTGTCTTATCTCTGCACTGTAGCAATTCCTTCTGACTTCAGGGCAAATTCACAAGCACTTATAAAGGGGCCCTAGCTTCTTATAGAAGCACCTGGAAGAACTCTCTCTCCCTTTCTCTCTATCCACCCCCCCCCCCCCCCCAGTGCTCTCCCTCTCTAAATCAGATGTTTAGTTTAGATTCTCTTGGTTCTGAGAGGTCTTTTGCTCTTGGGTATGCTCTTCAATTCTCTGTTTCCTTGTTTATCTCCATGCCCCATACTTCTTAGAAACAAAACAGCAATAAGAAAACCACTTTCCTCAAGGCTTGAGCCTGTCCCCAGCTCAGAACCCACTCCTTTTATTGTTTCCCGCCTCCAATTCCTCATGTGCTCAGGAAGACCATTCAGGCACTTACTCTGGGGTTTCTCCCTCGACCTATTTTCTATGTCCATGTCTAGAAAGCCAGGTTGAACATACCTAGGGTTTCGAGCCTCGTAGCCTGCCAACTCCACCCTCAGCTTCCAGCAGCCCCCTCCTTTGGGCCCCAAATCATTCACTCAGTAGACACTTTTCCCAATGAGTTCCTGGAACTTTCTCCAGTGAATTTGATACATGTAACACTAAAGTCACTGTTTCCAATTCTCCTGGAAATCTCTGACACAGAACTTGCCCTTTCTCTTCCAAATCTGACTATTCCAGCTTACGCTAAGCTTCAAGTTTGGGGATAATCAGAACAAGGTGTGAAAGAGAAATTATTTAGTATCTTTCTTTTAGAGATTTATTCCAGGATCCAAGGCCCTTTAATGGAAATCAACAAGATTGCATTTATCAAAAGCTAGATTATAACCGAACCTTTCTAAGAGGCACATGGCAGAACTCTGTGTACTCATTCCAGCCAACGCTTATTTGAATAGCAGTTTTATTTCCTCATTACTTTCTAGGATAAAATTAGGTTATAGATTTACCAGATGTTTGATTTCTCAATTTAGAGGGGTGCCTGGGTGGCTCAGTTGGTTAAACGCCCAACTCTTGATTTCAATTCAGGTCATGATCTCACGGTTATGAGGTCAAGCCCTGCATTGGGTTCTGTGCTAGGTGTGGAGGCTGCTTAGGATTCTCTCTCTCCTGTCTCCCACTATTCCTCCTATGCTTGCTCTCTCAGTCTTTCTCTCTCTCAAAAAAAAAAAAAAATTAACAAGAAAGGCTAATTGTCCACAATGAAGCTAGTTCTTGGTGGTTACATTTTTTTGTTGTTGTTGTTAAATTGAACTTGGGATTTTTGTTTTTTGTTTGTTCCCTAACCTTCCTGTGGAAAAGGTGAAGGACCTGATAAAGCCCATCAGAATTTGGTGCTATATTTTTAAGACCTTGGACCTTAAGAATTTTTTTTTTATATCTGGGGATTATGGACTCCAGTGAGATGTGGGAACACAAAGATGGTGAGAATTCTTTGCATCCAAGAGTAAGAATAAATGTGTTCCTATAGTTAAAATGTTGATATAGGGGCCCCCAGGTAGCTCAGTTGGTTAAGCATCTGACTTTGGCTCAGGTCATGATCTCACAGTTCATGAGTTTGAGCCCAGAGTCAGGCTCTGTGCTGACAGCTCAGAGCTGGGAGTCTGCTTTGGATTCTGTGTCTCCCTCTCTCTCTGTCCTTCCTACACTTACACTCTGTCTCTCTCTCTCTCTCTCTCTCTCTCTCTCTCTCAAAAATAAAATTAAAAAACATTTAAAATGTTGGCAAATAAGGATTATAGTCTAGGTTAGAGACCTAAGCAATACCAGTGGTAGAAATTCAGTGACTTTTAAGGCCTGTGCCTTCTAGGGGACATACTTGGATCATGAATCTCCAGCCAAAAGAAGCTGAGAATCATGAGATAACGAGGGAGGTGGTGACAAATGGTATTGAGCTTTTTTCAACAATTCCCTCAAGTACAGTTCAGGTAGGTAGGCCTTTAGGACCACAGTCTTAGTGTTGGATAGGAAATTAACCTGCTATATTAAGTCTAGAAGAAATCTTTCTCGATCAAAGGATAGAGATAGAGGTGTGTGTGTGTGTGTGTGTGTGTGTGTGTGTGTGTGTGTGTGTGATGTATTTTTAAGGCCCTTGATATAATGATATAATAGCCTTTCAAAGAGTTTATGCCAATTTATGGTTTAGCAAGCTGAGTATGACAAAGTATGCTACCCCATACCCTGGTCAAAGAACTTTAGACATTCTCAAAAGGTCAAGGACTAGTTGGAAAAGCATATCAAAAAAGACACGTCATGTAGGGTCTGCCTCAGTCTCCTAAAGTTCACTTGCCCTGCCCATACTTGAAAAAAAGCACCTATTCTTCTATTTAGAGTCTTGCAAAATAATGAAAGTCTTCGTTCCAAGACTTTTTCCAACACTGGTTTTCTCATTCTATGTGAACCATAGCTTTGACATTTCTTGCCTCCACCTAACCTAAAGAAAGTGCACCTTGTAGCCTTCTTGGTGGCAGGCTTCCAGGTATGTATATCTGGCTTTAGGATCTAGCCCTCACGAGGAAGTTCCAAAATTGGAGGACCAATTCTGAGAACCTGCTGTCTGACTTTGAAATGTGTCTGGGCACATCGGGACCGTCTATGCAGCAAACCTGAGGATATGCTGGCTCTCATGTGCACATGACAGAGTATCACAGGCTGAGTGGCAGCGGTAGGTTTCTAAACCTAAATGTGGGAGGGGTATCTCTGAGTATAGTTAATTCTACCCTTAATCTGTGTCTCATCTCTGTCTTCTAACAGTCCATCTCTATTATAACTGAAATCCAGATACTCTTCCATCAACTGGTGCTCAAAATGCTGCAAGGACGTCCTTGCCAGTTCATTTCTTACTCCAGATTCTAACCTTGGGAGCTGCTTATGTCCTACATGGGATTAATACAGTGCCCACCTAACCAACTCAAGTATAAACTGTACTTAATTGCACATGTATTCATTTTCAGTCTGGCTGACTTAAAACAGATTAAAATGTTTTCAATGGAAAAATTCTTATTTTTTCTAAAATAGTCAAATATACCACCACACATTTTACTGAATTACCATCCAAGTACCTTTCTTCCCTGAGAGGCATATTCAGAAGCTATAATGTAAGGAAACGACAGCTCTTATAATTCCCTGTAGTTCTCTGATACACGCACAATATAGGAAATACATGAGTATTAACATCGTGACACATCAAAACCAAGAGCTTAAGTGGACAAGATGTGGGGGCTAACAAGCTTCCGTGTATTTGCTCTTCTCTCTTCTCTTGTCCCTCTATATACGCACAAAAGTTTCTCTTTCAAGTTTAAAAACCTTTGTAAATTAAGGGGCACATCTTGAAATGTTCCATATGAAGAGATGATTGGTGTCATCTGAGTTCTTCATACCCATAAATGACACCTCTCTGAAGAGCACTCAAGATGTTCTGAGCTGAAATCATTACCTAGTCTACCACTTGAAATTTCCAACCTTACACCCATCTTTTTTCTCTTAACATCTCACTCATTAGGACTCTTCCATTTTTTTTTTCTCTATCCTTCATTATCTTAGCTCAGACATAGCCTTATATATTAAACCCATTCTGTGTGCTTTTTATGGTTACTTTGCTTTAATATGCTGTCCCCAATGTATCAAAATATGATTTGGTGTCACTTTTCTTTGAAAAATATACACTACTGGAGAATATATTGGGATAAAACAGGCCCTTATGAGTCTGCCTGGAAACTATTCCTGAAAGAAAATGAAATAAAAGATTCAATACCTAATTACAAATACAATGTTGAAATACAAACCACATGTAAGTTCAAGCATGCTAAGTGATTTCTTTCAGGCCCTATTGCTCTTCAAAAGGAAATATCTTTCGTGATATATCCCATCACCAATTAGGGACATGATCAGAGTTATATTAACCTCAGCACTTAATTCAGGGAGTATTGCTTCAAGAGTTCTAATTGCCTCCATGAATTCTTCATGTATTTAATAAATGTGTATTAAGCATCTATCAGTATGCCTGGCAGTTGAAAATACATATATAGGAGCTCATTCCTACTTTTTCAAACCGGTCTCCCTGCCCTCTGTAAAGGGGAGAGACATAATCGAATCTCTTGAGTGGGCAATGACTGAATATATAATTGAGAATCTCTCCAGGTAATTTGGATACTCCCATCCATGCCCATTTGAGAAGCCCTGTTCTTTATCTTTTCTGTTGGAAATCTCATTTACTCTCATGGCTGCAAATAACTATGCAAATGACCCTAAAATCTATCCTTCTAGTATAGTTTTAGGAAACTTAGTTTTCTCCCCCAAACTCCAAAAACTTCTGTTTCTGGATTGTCTCCTTAAAGTGCTTCCTCACATAAAACTTCTTCAAAACCAAACTCAGGCTCTGTCTTCCTACACATGAACTTTCCACAACTTTCCTGTTTCATTCGCTATTGCTGTATATACAGCCACTGATAATGGAAAAGTAAGCATTCTTTTCTCCTCCCTCTTCTGTATCTTAGAACTTCCTATCTGTCTCACAGTCTGGTTAATTCTTTACCTACAATGTGTCTCTAAGCTGTCTGCTCTCCATCTTCACTATGACTTCCTACAGACTAGACCTTCATCAACTGATGTTTCAACAATCGTCACATGTTCTATCGAAATTCCTTCCTTGGTGCAATTCTTCAGTTATCATTCTAACGCAAAAGTCATGTAAGTTCACTCCTTGTTTCAAAAACTTTGAAGATACCTTCATCACTTCCCAGATTAATTTAAAATACATTAAAGGATACAACACTCCATAAATCTTACCTTTATTTCATGATCTGCTTGCTCTCTCCTGTGAACTAGAAGCACATAAAACTTCAGATTTTTAGGAAACCTTTCCCCTCTAGTGTGTCTGCATTTTTGAAACTGCTCCATTTAGTAGGACAAATTGGACTTGAAATGCAGCTTAACTTTAACCTTAGATTCACAACATATAAATTGAGAATAGCAATAACTATCTTGAAGATTTGCTAGAGGATTATTAAATGAGGTGTTTATAAGGCCCTGAACACATATCCTAGTACAAAATTAATGTTCAATAAGTGGTAGCTATTTAATGCTGTTTGTTTGTATCTGACAGTTTTAATTTAGCATTATATTGTATTTCTCCATGCCATGAAATAGTCTTTGAAAATATGATTATAAACTGCTGCAGAGTAATCAATCACATGGATATACCTTAATTAATTTTACCAAATGCCTATTGGTGAGCATTTACATTGTTCTCAACTCCTTAACTCTTATAAATAACACTGTAATAAATATCATAATGCATAAATCTTTGAGAATACCTCCAAATATTTTTTCCAGGACAAATTCCTACAAGTGAACATTTTCAGGCTCTAAAATCTTGTTGCCAAATTACTCTCCAGGAAGGTACCATTTGATGTTCCTGCTACCGGTATCAGAGAGTTCCTGTCTCCTGTACCTTTCAAATGCACATATTGTATTCTTTCTCTCTCTCTCCCTCTGGTCTTTACCAGATGGTATCTTACTTGTTTTTGTTACAACCACCAAATAGTCCTCCATCTTTAACCCATCAGGCTTTTTTTTTTTTTTTTTTTTTTTTTGGTAACAGACAGAGGCCCATTGGCTCTGAAGAATCTTGGGAGGTTTTTTTGTTGGTTTGTTGGGTTGGTTTTCTGGGGTTTTTTTTTGTTTTGTTTTGTTTTTTAATCTCTGTCTCTGTACTTATGGGAGTAGACTCTACATTTCAAGCATTGTCCAGAAACATTGCCTTTAATTAGCTATGTCTTAAGTAAACAAATCCCCTCTCCAAGCCCACCAATCCCCAGTTACCAAGCAACAAAAAAAGCCAAACACCCCATACTGGAGCATTTTATGATTCCCTGACATTCATCCCTCATGTCCTGACCTCAAAATATAAAAATCCATATTCCGTGATAAATGACAGGGTAATAATTAGGAGTAACAGAAGGGATAAAGCTACTTAACCTCAATATCCCAGCTCAGTCAAGATATAAAAGTATATTTATAAAATCACTGGTATAAATGATCCTTATCCAGCATCAAGAGATCAGTTAAACACCAAAAATTACATAAATCCTACTTATCAACTGGTGTAAGAGGAGATAAAGGCAACATTATTTTATACACTGTTTGCTAGCTAAGAAAACGCAGGATGATATAAGGCAAGTAGTTTAATAGGATTATGTTTATCTTCCGGTCATTGTCTCTCCAGGGTCAGGCATATTACAATCACTCAAAAATGTTGAATGAAAGAGTGAAGAAAAAAAAAATGTTAACGAGATTTGACTCGAAACTACTTTCACTTAAGCAGGGAGTCTTAGAATAGCTCTCAAAATTCTGATTAAATTTCCTCTCAACATTTAATTTGCATTTATTGGATTGATAGTAGATAAACATGGTTTTAATTTCACTATTAGCCATTTGTATTCTTTTGTGAAATATAACATTACATATACTTACATGACCTATGTTACATGAATCCTTTAGCCAGAAAGTCTGTCTGTGACAATTTAAGTAAATAAACATAGAATTTCAGAATGTATTTGAATATACAACCTAAAAGCAGGTGTTTGTGGCACAACCATCAAAATGTTCATATCTGGAACATACAAAGACCACCTGAAAATTAATAAGAAAATGAAAAACATTACCCTCCTAAAATAGGCAAAATACAAAAAAAATTTCATACAGGAAAAAATAGGAGTGAAAAGTCACTCAAGCAATCACTGATGCAGAATCAAAAACAAAAACAAAAAAAGCCTCCACAATGGGCTACTCGCTCACATCCATTAGACTCAAAAAATTAAAAAAATGACCTAGCTAAGAGTTGGTGAGGGAAATGCCTGGGTGGCATTCATCTCCTTCATTAAATCCCACCAAAATTGTTTCCAGCTGGCTGTGTGCCCCTGAATCAAATGTCACTGCTTCTCTCAAGGCTGTCACCCTTACATGACTGTTGATACATTTCTTATCCCTTCAGAATTAGCTGGCCTAACAGTTAATTTTGGTACCTGCATCGAATGTGTGGTTCCCTGAAATCCATACCTCTTTAAGTAGTCTCTTTGTAAGTAAACCCTTTTTGCAGTATTCTATTTTGTGCATGTCATCTACTTATTGGGACATTGCCTGATATACATGGAGAAGGATGGGAAGAAAATTAGGGGGAAGGCCTATGAAAGGGTTTAAAAAAGTACTTGGAGGAACAAAGAGTAGATATTTGTTTAGAACCTGATGACTATCTTAAAATAAAAAACTAGCAAAAAAATAGAAGGGTCTTAATTCAGGAATATATTTAAGGTCCTTAGGTATTGCCTCATGAGACAGGGAAATGGCAGGTTGACCAATGTCGGAAGAAAAGGACTCTGGTAGCTCCTTGTGGGATAAACTGGGGCAAGATCTTGAAAACAAAGGGCCCATGACCTAGCAAGCCAGTGGGAACTGGGCTGATGACCTCCATCTTGGAGTGTATATTTGAAGGGACACCCACATAAAGTCCTTAAATATTCCCAGTCCTACATCACAATGTGCAGGTCCCCATTGTTTCTGGCATGCCTCATCTATGAAGTCTGGATGTCAGGCAAAGGGACGACATAACAAAACAGGAATTTAGTTAAACAGCTCTTTTTTGCTGCCAATAATATTTTAACTTGTATCCATAATAATGCTAATTATTTTCTATTGCCTCATTCAGGGCCTTTAGCAGCATTTCATATTCCACTCTAGGTGTGTTTTGAGCTTTTATGGCACCAAAACAAATACTCATTAGTGTTTTGTTCTGCCTTCTTTTAAACCCAGTCTTTTTATATCGTTACTTTGTCCACAATGAACTCTGAAATGTCTGTTTAGCACCATCTGCAGATTTAATTAATGTGCCATTTTTCTCATCTTCTAGATGATTAATAAAGATGTTGAATAAAATCAAGCTTAATACCACAATAACGTGTGGCACCCTGTATCCAACTCCCTCTAAGTGCATTCAAATGCAGTCGGCTTTGGTATCCGTTCTTGGCCCTTTTTGATACTCTCAATCCATGTGAGAAGTGTCTTTCCCGAGCCATGTTGGGGTTTGCAAACCTCAGGTGGAAGCCTCCATGGGAAGAAAAACTCCTCCATGGATCGCAGCACCTGCACCACCGACTGACCTGGTTCAGTGTTGTGTGAAAGTCACGCTGATTTGGATTTCTGGAAAGATACAACCTACCTTCTTCTAGTGCTTGAGGTTTTCAGTGTTCACGTAGTCACTTTATAATCCAGTCCTTGCAACCACCAGTAACATTATCAAGCTCATTCTACATATCTCATGAGGAACTGGAGACTCCAATTATAGAAAGCTAATGAGAGTTCCAACCCTAGGATTCTGGAATTCATACTTGCTAATGCTTAATTTGGTGTTCTAACTAATTGAGTTTCTTTTTTTTTTTTTTTAATTTTTTTTTAACGTTTATTTATTTTTGAGACAGAGCATGAACGGGGGAGGGGGAGAGAGAGAGGGAGACACAGAATCAGAAGCAGGCTCCAGGCTCTGAGCCATCAGCCCAGAGCTCCACGCAGGGCTCGAACTCACGGACCGCGAGATCGTGACCTGAGCTGAACTCGGACGCTTAACCGACTGAGCCACCCAGGCGCCCCAAATTGATTTTCAGTATCAGTTTTGGGGAAGACTCTTCTTACCATATCTTCACCTCAGTGCTTGGAAGCGAAAGTTAAAAAGATCTTCTAAATTCCCAGCAACGGGAATTTTAATGTTTCTCAACACTTGGGTTTGTGGTGGTTCTTACTGATATTAAGCCAGTTATTAAAGGCAAACAAACGAGAAAATGAAAGGTGGTCTTTGAAATACTCCCCTGTCGGCAGTAGGTACTTATAGATATGCCCATAGATGAGCTCATCTTTCTGTTTAACAGAAAATGTACGCAGTAACTCAGAGTCAGCTAAGCTATTATTAATGCCAGTTTATCTTATGAGTGGGTTGTTCTAGCTGATTTTCTGCTTCATAAGAGAGGTTTTACTACCATCCCCTAGGCTAGGTCCTCCTCCTTCTGCTCAATCACTGAACCCCTGAATTCATCCCAAGGCCACAGAGACCTTTGGCCTCTATTAACCAGCACTCAGTTTCCTCTCTAGGGAGAAATGCCAGAAGCTGACAGCATATTCTTCACTTGCTCTTGCCTCTGGTATGATTGGCAGTGGAGGGTTTCTCATCCAAGATGTACTGCTGATTTCCAGCTCACTGCAGGGCCCTCTGTGCATGAGGCCTGTGTGGAGTTCCTAGGCATGTGTGTGTGTGAGGGACCTCTCTGTGCCCAGGCCAAAACTGATGATAAAGAGCCAGATGAAGGATGAGAACCACAGAGAGCAAGGTTAAGTATTTCTTCATTAAGCTTCTGCCTCTGGCTCATTCTTAGGACACTGTTAAAATCTGTTGTGTGATCCTTGGGCAAGTTATATAACTTCGGTTTTTCTCATCAGTAAGGATAATAATAAAAGCAGAAACTTCAGTGGACACAAGATATGTAATGTGCCCCAAAAGTAAAATGCATAAATGCATATTTTGCATGCTAGACCTCCTTTCCTCCGTCTCCTAAGTCATTATAATTTTCTACTAAAACTTACCACATTAAAGGCTCTCACCTTCTTAAAGAAATTAGTGTAGCACAACATATAAGGAAACAATTATTGCAGGTGAAGTTTTTATATATCTTTGAATAATAAGTAGAAAGTAAAGCATACTTTTTTAGGTTTGTGTTAATAAACTTTTAAATGAAACTCATTATTAACCAAAGATAAAAATGGAAAGAACATGTCTCAAGCCAATTCTTCAGGGTACAAAGCAGGATTTGGTGCCTAAATCCTAACACTTATCTCCTCGCCATACCCCAAGCTCTGACCTCAGGATACGAACAAGAGAACTAAATCAAATGGGAGTCAGACTTCAGCTCGATCATAAAGCTTGATTGGAGTGTGTGTCAGGGACTTGAAGCCAAAATGAGATTTCCTTCTCTTTCAAGGATGGTCAGGTACATAGCATTAGCCACCCTGACCTGCTTCTCCAGGTGTATTTATCCCGTGGGTATCAGAAGAGATTGGAGAGTCATTGTATCTGAGGAGAGAGAGGTAGTCTCTTCCATGAGGTGGGTTGAATAAGAGCTGTCAAGGGAAAGGGGAATCTGTGAAGGAAAGAGAAGAGAAAAGGTGGAAGCTTCTTTGACCACAACTTCTGAGAGCATCTAAGTCTTAGTAGTCATTGCCTAGTCACAGTCAGAGGTACAAAGGTCGGCAGAAAATCACTCTCCTTACACGAACACCTGCCACAGTCATAATACTGGTACATTTGCTTCATAAAGTTGGCGTCAGAGTTGTTCTTGGACACATTGGGGCATTTTCCCCAGTAACAGCGCTCAATGGGCAAACCATCCTTTATTTAAAATTCTTTAAGCAACTCAGTCTCAGGAGCAAATAATAAAGGGGAGATAATAATAGTTACGTGTTTAGCATCAATTTTTTATCAGGCACCTGACATCTCCTATTTCATTTTCTTCCTTTCTAAATCATGTGACAGGTAGTATGACAAATATTTTATTGATGAGGAACCTGATGCTAAGGCACTGATCAAGGTAATTTAGATGGAAAGAGGTTGAAGCAGAATTGAGATCCATCTCCAACTGATCTCAAAGCTGTCCTAGCAAGCTGCATTATGTCCGGCTGGTGAAAACAAAAACCAGACAAACAAAAACAGACACATTCCACATGCTTATTAACAATCAGCCAAACTGTGGAACTGGGAAATCACTCTGGCATGAAGAAGGCCATTCACTTCCCAACAAATATTTCTCTGGTGAATCTGCTTTTTCATGGCAAATCTCCAGGTTCATTTTAAATCACTTTTTTTAAACCAGATTGACTATCTTCACCAGTATTATCTGATGAAATTGAATACAACCCATAGTCTTCTAAGTTCTCCCATGAAAAAGTTAAAACCCAGGAAATTACATTCCCCAGTACTGAGTCTGCTAAGAGCAGGTATATGATAAAGGTAGAGCTTCTGGGGCTTCCTGGCTTCCTCCTAAAAATTACCCAGACTAGTGCTTTAGACAGCCATGATCATCTGCTTCCTTGGGGCTTCTGCTCTTCTGGGTATCCTGAAAGCCTGCAGAGCCCTCTTCCCTTCATTCCTAGTAGCTCTTCTAATGTATGTGCAAGCCTCTAATTCTCTATATTAAATTTGTTCCTGCTTGAATTACCTAGCATGAAAGCTTTATAAAAAAAAAAATTCTAGGGATTAGCAAACTATAGTCCATGTGACAGTTTTGGCTTAGGGTTTGTGTTTATAAACGCAGATATATTAGGATACAGCCACTCCCATTGGTTTATTTATTGTCTACGGTCATTCTTTATCTATGATGTCAGAGCTCCGTAAACGCAACAAGACACTCAAGAACCCGTGGTCAACAGAACAATGGCCTCCAAAGATGCCCTTGTCTTAATTCTAGGAACTTGTAAATATGTTAATTTCTGTGATGGCAAAAGGAACTTTGCAGATAGGTTAAGGATTTGTGATGGGAAGATTGGGTGGGCCCAATGTCAGAGTCAGGAAAGAGATTAAAAGATGTTTTGCAACTGGCTATTAAGATGGAAAAAGAGGCCCCAATCGAAGGAATAGACGGGGTCTTGGTGCTGGAGGATGCCAGGAAACAGGTTCTCCACTAGTTTCCAGAAGGAATATAATCTTGCTAACTGTATTCTTGATTGTAAAACTATACTATATTTGGGTTTTAAACCACTGAGTTTGCGGTAACTTATTAAAGAAGCAACAGGAAACAATGTAACCATAAATCCTACAATGTATTTACTATCTGGTAAGTTTTCTATCTCCTGCTTTGCCAAACATACCCTCTTAGGGATGGCTCCAGTAAATATTGCCAACAGTAGTCATTATCCACTTCTCACTGGGAAAGCATTTCAAAAAAAAAAAAAAAAGGTTTTTCCCATTTCCCAATACATATTCCTTATTTCTTACACCTATGCAAGTTGCCATGTGTTCATCATAGGCCTTCTCTACCTCCCCATTTTCCTTCTAATGAGCTCAGGGCCTCTTTCTGGTTCATGACTTTGGTCATGTCCCCCGCTACCATTGGTTCCCTGTTTCTCTTCGCATAAAAGCAAACAGCCACACAGCATTACTTTATAATAATTTATAATACTTGCCTCCTGCACCTTTTGTTATTTGTCATGTTGCCTCCTATTTAACTTTTCTACTCACTCTTATTCATTCTTCCAAATGCTTCATAACTACCAGAAAGCCCGTAGTATGCTATTCTACACTTGTCCCCTCTCTGATCATTTCTTTCCTGCTAACACTCTCTATTGGCTACAGAAAGGGAAGTGCTTGGGTGACATATCTTTGAATTATACAGGACAGCTTGGCAGGTACCAAAAATTTTCTACTCACAGATTGATTGTCTCAGACAATTCTAAAAACACATCTGTCCCCAGTGATTTAATTTACTTGATAGTAAATCCATTGTAATCTACTCAGATAACAACTTGCTATTTATATCAAACTAGTATCCAATTCTGAGATGTTAAATATAGGATTCTCCACATTTCCTGACACTCATTTCTAATAAACCATGGCATACGCGAGAATGAACATTTAACTTTATAGAGAGTCAGCTGCAAGGCAAAAAGGTTTAAAGCACCAGGTCAGATTATAAGCCAAAAGCAAGTCCTCTATTTCTAAACTAAATAGAGCGTTAAAAAAAACTGAGAGCTAGAAAAGGCTTTACAGATCATCCATTGCCATCCTTGCATAGAAGTGAGGGAACTAACACAACTGCAGATCTCCAGAGGGCTCACTCAAGGTCACACAACTAGTCAGGGAGAGAACGGGTCTTGAACCTATGGCTTCTGACTTCAGCTCACAGATCAGTGCTCTTTCTACTGATACCCCACAGCAGCACTTGAAAGTGCATTCTGGCCACCAACAGTTCCACCCATTTTTCTCAAAACAGACTTAATACATTTGGAAGCTCAGAAAAACACTCGATATTGTTGTACTATAGCAATTAAATGGACAGCCCTGGGTGCTGAGTAGTAGTTTCGTGAGTGAAAAAGCCTGTTTGTGGCAGGAGAGTACAGAGTGGTTGCTGCCCCTCCCCTGATAACTGGACTTTAAAATATTCTGGGGAAAGTCATCTCGGCAAAAGTTCTAAGTTCAATGCCATAGATAATTAGCTTAATTTGAAGACGTCACAAAGAAGGACGCATTAGCCTAGAGTTGTCACGTTGTTGTTATTTTTCTACTCCTCCCAAGAGTCTTTGCAAAGAGACCTGTTCCATCTTAAGTGCCAGCAACATTAAGAGAAACTAATGAAGGAGAAAGAAAACTACACTGGTGTGTTTAAGTTGCAAGTGATTCTGTAATGGTGTAAGTACTGGGTTAGAAGGAAAGAGGGCTTCTCAGACACACTTGGAGTCAAGTTTACAGTCTACGAACAGACGGGGATTGCCAGTGTAAGAAAATACAATTGTACTTTAAAGACTGTCTGTAAAAACCCACAGCTGTTAGGTGTAACATTCGACAAAAGTTTTGACCACATAGATGATGAACTACCATTCGATTGCTGCCGTATGCTCCTCCGTTTAATGTGGTTAACCACTGAATGTGGGCACATTTGTGTGACAAGATGGGTGGAAAGCACAGTGTTAGAATAACTTCACACAACAAACTGCCATTTCTGATTAATTTTTATAACTGTATCAGTTACCTTTATGTCTAGGAAATGTGGTTCATTAACTGTTACCAATTATTAATTAAAAGCATAATCACATGTAAGGAAAATAATACTGGTTACAAAAACAATGTTATATAAGTCATACTTTGTTAAAATGACAGAACACAATAAAACCTTTTATATTACATACCGACCCTCTAGCTATACTGTGTCAGTCTAATAAGATTGGTGACAAAATCCTACTCGGTATCTTTAAATTCCAGTATCTAATATCCTTCAGGTTGTTTAACCATTTGTTGAGAAATATTGAGCGTCTATTATGTGCCTAGTAACGTGCCTGCTCTGGGGGACAAACAGTATATCAGGGTGCTTACTCCTCTTTCTGCAAATTGAAATCATGATCCTTTGAAGACTGATTCTAGCTGTCCAAAGCCTCGTGATGAAGGCAGGATGACAGGTAAAGGGACTGACCATGAAGTGTGTGGTACCAATCTGCTGTTCAACTCACTATCCCTCACCTTACAGAATAGATACTGTCTTTCTGTCCAAGTGAGCCAAAAGCTCTATTCTCTATAGATTATTTACAAAATTTTATATTTCTCTGCCATTTATAGCTTACTTTCCTTATTTTATGGTGCATGCTAAGAGATGGATTCCCTTACTTAAAAATAAGGGAACTAAATAGGAAGTCTGGTATGGGCCAAATGGAGTAAATTGACTGTGGAAAAGCAGGTATTAAGTCAGATCTTGGAGACAAAGTTTTGTTAAGACCTCTTGAGCAATATCTATTTTATCCCAAGGTGATGAGTGGTCACTAAAGGATTTTAAACTGAGGAATGACATGATCAGAGTTGGATTTCCAAGGGGTAAATATGACTGGCTTGTAAAGGATGAAGTGTAGGGTAACAAGATTTCAAGGAGGTCCTAAAACATTCATTACCGTGTCCTACCCAGAAATGATGGTGTCCTGACTAAGGGTGGTGGCCATGGAGGAAAACAAACAAATAAACAAAAAACCTGGATGGATCAACCTTCTGCATCTCTTAGGCTGTTTTGTTTGTTTGTTTACTTGTTTTCCTTAATGATTTCCATTACATCTCGGGTTTGGGATTCAGCTATATTTCCATGAATGGGAACACAAAATAGATTGCAGTTCTCTGTAGTACATAAACCACACCAAGTGACTAATTTAATCTAAATTCTTCTTGGATTGTCCCAAGTTATCTTTTTTTTTAATTGTTTAATGTTTATTTATTTTTGAGAGAGAGGCAGAGAGACAGAGTGCAGGTCGGGAAGGGGTAGAGAGAGAAGGAGACACAGAATCTGAAGCAGGCTCCAGGCTCCAAGCTGTCAGCACAGAGCCCAACATGGGGCTCAAACTCACGGACCATGAGATCATGACCTGAGCTGAAACTGGATGCTTAACTGACTGAGCCACCCAGGCGCCCCTCGTTACCTTTTTTAAAAAAAATATGTTTTTTCTTAGTGAAGAAGATTGATATATTTAAGGTAGAAGATTACACAGTGTTGTCACAGCCCAAACTTATTGGTTAACCTTTAATTTTAATAGTCTGAATATTTTGATGCCCTATGGACCTAGTAAGGGGATCTAGTGAATCCTGTTTAAGAACCTCTGCTCTTAGAAAACAGTAATGAGTGAATGCCTGATTCTTAGAAAGGTATGTGTAACTTAACAGGCTGTCATGATAGGAACCATATAGGATATATGCTTCAGTGTTTATTTGAGCATTGCTACTTTCTGAT
Source organism: Panthera leo (assembly GCF_018350215.1). NCBI lineage: Eukaryota > Metazoa > Chordata > Mammalia > Carnivora > Felidae > Panthera > Panthera leo. The sequence goes on along the minus strand of NC_056684.1, from coordinate 75,482,234 downwards.
ACTCTCTGGTACCTAGTTAACAGCCAGTGTGTCCCAGGATGTTGTACACAAATTTTGAGAGAGATTGAGTGTGCGTGTGTGTGTGTGTGTGTGTGTGATCTCCAAATAGAAAGATGGTACAAGAATATAGAATGATTCAGGAATGTGAGGGCTATTATATTTCCTGGTATGGAATATAATAGTATATATATATATATATATATATATATATATATATATATATATATAATATAAATATATATAATAATTTCCTGGTATGTCTACCATTTCCATAGCTTGGACTTTTGATGGGACAATAAAGCTAATATCAAAATGCAAAAGATGCTGGAGGGCTACTCCACTAGCCCTTGAGCTCAAATAGTTGATTACATTCTATCATCTGTGGGTAGAGGGGTTTTAAGGATAAGTGATGTATGGGAGGTAATTTTCTTAAAACAATGTACTAATCCATATTCACTAGGAAATACGTAGTGAACTTGGGTAAGTAATAAGACGAAAACTTAAATCATTCATATTTCTATTACCCAGATATAAACCCTTAATATTTTAATATGCTCTATATTTTATATGTGGTCTTTAAAAATTCTTTTAAATGGCTGCAGAGTATTCTACTTTCTGGACACAGCATAAGTAGGTAATAAATCCCCAAGTGTTAAAAGTTGAAGTTGCTTTCAGTTTTTTATTATCGTAAATAATACAGCAATAGATATTTTTGTCGTTAAATGTAGAGTGGCTGTATGAAAGACTTTATGGGCTACAAGACTTTTGATACATATTTCAAGATAGATGGTACCTTCCTAGACCTCACCAGTAGTCTTGAAAACAGAGCCCGTTTTAGCAAACCTCTGTTAACTTTGGGAATCTTTATTTTAAAATAACATCTGCCGGGGTGGTAGGTGACCATGGGGCTTTGTTACTTTTTAAATTTTAATTTCCATGACTGCCGGTGAGGCTGAACATACTTCTTACAATATGTCAAGATGGTGACGTAGCAGAACCAACTGCCTTTCTCCTTTAAGATTAAGTTGAGGAACACGCAGTGAAATACACAGAACTGTGAGAAATCCATGGGGTAACGCTGAGTCTGTTAGGAACTGGTGTGAAAAGGATGCAGCTTTGACCTGAGGCAAGAAGCAGCAAGACAAAGCTGTGGAGGCGGAGGGGTGGGGGGACTCCTAAGAATCTTAGGAGTTCATCTACAGCTTCTCATTTAACCTGAAGACAAAGAAGTTCTTGATGATATACCTGCGTAAACTCAGACCTCCAGTCTAGGTCCCTGAAGAGTAAAATCAGGATAGAGTGTAAGGACACGAGAAAATCAGTGGGGATTAACCAACTCAAGCATCCAAATTCAAAAGTCTGGTTCATTAGTATATAAATTACAGTAACTATCCATGAGTTAAACTTACCTGATACAGGTGTTCACGTGAGCATATTTAACGCCTAAGGACACACAAAATGAAGAAAAGTTTGGAAAATAACGTAGATCAGGTAAATGTTAACTTAGAGAAATGCTAACTTAGAGAACACAAATTAGTATCAAATGAAATAGGTTTAGGATAAAAAAAGATAGGCTCTCATGGTTATGGCATCATGATAAAATTTCACTTTACCAGAAATACATACTAATTTTAAACATGGTTTACAGCCAATAAAATAGCTTCAAATACATAAAAGAAATGGATAAATTTGCACCATCATAGTGATAGCAACATACTTATCTTGATTCTTGATAAACAAGCAGATCTAAAATTACTAAGAATATAGGGAATCAGAGCAGCACACTTAAAAATTGATATAAATGACATACAGAGAGTTCTGGCAGAGTGTGGGGAAAGTAAGAAAATTTAATGAATACATAAGAGTCAACAATTGTAGCTTAATATGAAAATAATACACAGAAACAAAAAAGATACTGCTACATATTCCATGGGTTAATCTGTGGAATGGAATAAAAGAGGCATTTTAAAGGGAAATATGTAGCCCTAAATACTCTAAACTGAGACTAGGTGCTATAATTACAGGTAAAATAGAAAGGGTTATCAACTGTATTCTAATACTTTAAAAATTTAAAAGTCTAAACATAGCCAAGAGTAGAGAGACTGTCATAATAAAGCCTTATATGTACATCATTCAAATTTGACTTACCTCATTATCCTCATTTTTATTTCATTCTTTGTAGACTACCTTTAAAGAACATTTTGGGTATCCTATCATTTTACCCCAACATACCTCTTCTCTAAAACTGTATAAATAGCTGCAATATTGCTATCACATAAAGCAAAACTAATAAATTGTTTGGAATCTTCCAACTCCTATTCTGCAATTTACATATATATTTTTCAATTTCCTTAAAACTGTTCTCAAAGTACAGTATAAACTACACCCATACATTAAATTGGGGGGGGGGGGTCATAAATCTCTTTTAATCTAGATCCACTTTTGTTTATCTCACCAATTTTGCAGAATTTTAGTCCATGTCCTATAGAATTTCTCACATTTGAATTAAGGTGTTGGCTCTTTTAATGGTGTCATTTAACCTGTTACTCAATCTCTGCCTTTCCATAAGTGGAAAATAGATCTAAGATCTTGGTTAGATTTAGGTTAAAAACAATGGGGGGCAAGAACAGAAAAATTGGTATATATGCTTTATTTTGGATCTCATAACGAGGCATGTAATATTGGGCTCCTGCTGTGACAGCCCAATCCCTACATTTTAAACTTTTGTCTCAAATTTTAATCTAATAGTTTCATCCATCAGTGAATTTCTCTTAAGACACTTATGTCATTATAGGCAACGAATATGTTGTATCTTTTAACTACTATATTATTCCTTCCATATATATTAAATGGAAATCTCTCATAAAAAATGCTCTCTCATCAAACAGGGCTATCTGTTTCTACTGAAATATAGTTCTCACTGGAAAGTCATGGAAACCTAAGATGACATAGATTTCTAGAAAAACACAACTTGCTGAAACTGACTAAAGAAGAAATAACATCCTCAGGAATCTCATGACTATCACAGACCTGTAGGGAGGGTTTAACCTCCTTCCAGACAGAAAAAAAAAAAAAAAAAAAAAAAAAAAAAATACCAGGCCTAGATGATGTTGGAGAAGCATTTTCCCAACTTTCTGTGAAAAGATTATCCCAATTTTTTACAGTCTTGCTCATAACAGTGGGAAGCCTTCCTAATTAATTCCATAAGGACAGTGTAACTTTGGTATTAAAATCAAACAAAGACATTGCTAGACAAGAAAATTATAGGCCAATTTTATTCATGAATATAGGTATCAAAATCCTTAACAAAACTTTAGCCCGTAAAATCAAGCAATAAATTTATTCCTCAACCAAGTTGGGTGTATGTAGGATATGCAAGCTTTGTTTAATATCATAAACAGGGGCACCTGGGTGTCTCAGTCGGTTAAGCATCGGACTCTTGGTCCTGGCTCAGGTGGTGATCTCACATGAGTTGGAGCCTCAAATCAGACTGTGTGCTGATGATACAGCCCTGCATGGAATTCTCACTCTCTCTCTTTCGCTGCGCCTCTCTCTCTTTCTCAAAAATAAACATATTTTAAGAGGTGCAATAAATAATTATATACTTATCTGTTAACTAATATATCCAACAGGCATATTAAAATGAGACCCTTGTATATTGTATATATCTGAGGCACTGCTGTTAAAAAGATGGAGGGATAGTCCATATTCTAGAGGAGCTTTAGTATTCAAAGAAGACAAAATGATGACCGCAGTTGTGGAACCAAAAATGAGGACTCCTGAGTTAAAGCATTTAAAATTAGGATTTCCAGGGGTGCCTGGGTGGCTCAGTAGGTTAAGCCTTTGACTTCAACTCAGGTTGCGATCTCACAGTTGGGTGGCTTCAAGCCCCATATCCGGCTCTGTGCTGACAGTTCAGAGCCTGGAACCTGCTTCAGATCCTGTATCTCTGGTCTCTCTCTGCCCACCCCCCTGCTTGCATTCTGTCTCTGTCTCTCTCTATCTCTGGAAAATAGATAAACATTTAAAAAAAGTTTAAATTAGGATTTCCAGAAAACTTTCTTTGGAATTACATTTTACTTCATATTTTAATTCATTACATTTAGTTTAATAAGATATATTCTAGGGGCACTGGGGTGCTTAATTGGTTGAGTGTGCAACACTTCATATTGGTTCAGGTCATGGTCTTGCAGTCATGGGATTGAACCCTATGCTCAGCGGGGAGCTTGCTTAGGATTCTCTCTCTCCCTCTCTCTTGCCCCCTCCATGACTTGTTCTTTATCTCTGTCTCTCCCTCTCAAACATTTTTTAAAAATGATACATTCTAAATAATAAATAGAGTTGGTCGATCAAAAGAAGAAACAATATATATAGAACCATGGTATATAGCATGTGGTATACCCTGGGAATATTAATATTCTGCTAAAGCCTAGATTTTGTGGGAAGATGAGCAGTGAAAGTAAGTTAGGTATGTCGGTCCTGTGGCAATCTGGATCAGCCTATCACGTTACTTCAAAATAGCTTCACTATTAGTAACATAAATATAGACAGTATTATATACAGGCTTATTCTCAGCTTGGTCCCTGCTATTAAAGTATTTTCCACCAGTTAAACTATTATCGATCATCCAAATCAGAGTTTGCCTTAGGAGCTCTATGTATGATTTTCTTTTTTAATCTTTATTTATTTTTGAGAGAGAAACAGCATGTGAGCAGGGGAGGAGCAGAGAGAGAGGGAGACACAGGGTGTGAAGTAGGCTCCAGGCTCTGAGCTGTCAACGCAGAGCCTGACGTTGGGCTCCAACTAAAGAACTGAGATCATGACCTGAGCCAAAATCGGATGCTAAACCGACTGAGTCACCCAGGCGCCCCCGTGTGACTTTCTTACCCTTTTTAATGCTGACTTCCCAAGTTTCTCTGGATTTTTAAAAGTACTTCTTCCTGTTTGATAAATAAAAAGACATTTCTCATTATTGCTTTAAATTCAGCACTCCAATTTAGTTTCATCCAACAAAGGTGATAAAAACAACCTTCCACGTCCTCCAGGTCAGCTCATATTTGAAAGCGTGGGTGAGTATAATCAAACGGGGACCTCGAACAAACCTATTCGCCTCACCTATGCAGTAACAAAACAGTAGCTACTGAAATATGCTCCACAGGTCACGCAGAGACATCATGCCTCTTGTGACTGGAGGCTGCTCATTCACTCCCTGAGCTGACCTGAACTTGCCTAGCAACAGGATGTAGTTGCTAATGGTTACCATTCCATGGGGAAATATTTGTTCTTGGTGTTTGGGGTCTTTGTCTTTACAGAAACATAAGAGTTTGATAGACTTTATAAGTATGAGTAGCAAGGTCTCAACCCATTCCATTCTTTTGCCTTCTGTGCATTTACAAATTTAGAAATTTCCTCAGTAGAAGCACAGTGTACTTTTGAGAATTGGCCTCACTCTTGATTTGATTCAAATATCTACACTTTTTTTCTTTTTTTTATTTTTTTTTTACTGCTACATCTTATTGAGCCTGGCTCTGGCTTGCTACTTTCCCACATGGGCCCCACCTGTGAGTTCTCAGGTATGGGCAGCTTACGTTATATGGAGCCTGAACTCTAAACAGTGTTTTAAAATAATAATTTCAGAAGTAGTAAAATTCACTTGAAAATGTGCCATTGAGGTATTTAAGTTATCAATATATTAAATTGAGGTTGAAGGATCTTCAGCTTGAACCAGTTTGGTTTATTTTGTTTTAAAGTTTAATTCCAGTATCATTAACATACAGTATTATTAGTTCCAGATGTGTAATACAGGGGTTCAACAATTCTATACTCAGTGCTGATCATGGCAAGTGGACTTTGAATCCCCTTCACCTATTTTGCCCGTCCCCCCACCCACCTCTCCCCTGGTAGCCATCAGTTTGTTCTCTATAGTTAAGAGTCTGCTTTCAGGTTTGTCTCTTTTTTTCTTTGTTCATTTGTCGTGGTTCTTAAATTCCACATATGAGTGAGATCCCATGGTATTTGTCTTTCTCTGACTTATTTCACTTAGCATTACAGCCTCTAGATCTGTCCATGTTGTTGTCAATGGCAAGATTTCATTCTTTTTTTTTTTTTATGTCTGAGTAATATTCCCTTGCATATATATTCCACATCTTCTTTATCCATTCATCTATCAACAGACACTTGGGCTGCTTCCATATCTTAGCTATTGTAAATAATGCTGCAATAGACGTAAGGGTGCATGTGTCTTCTCAAATCAGTGTCTTCGTTTTGGGGGGTAAATACCCAGTAGTGGAATTACTGGATCATGTGGTAACTCTATTTTTAATTTTTTGAGGAAACTCCATGCTGTTTTTCATAGTGGCTCCGCCAATTTGCATTCCCACCAACTGTGCATAAGTGTTCCCCTTTCTCCACATCTTCGCCAATGCTTACTGTTTCTTGTGCTGTTGATTTTAGCCATTCTGACAGGTGTAAGGTGATATTTCATTGTAATGTTGATTTGCATTTCCCTGATAATGAGCAATACTGAGCATCTTTTCATGTATCTGTTGGCTATCTGTATGTCTTCTTTGGAGAAATACCGGTTCATTTCTTCTGCCAATTTTTAATTGGGTTATTTGGGGGGGGGGGAGGTTAGTGTTGAATGTTAAAAGTCATTTATATATTTTGGATGCTAACTTTTTATAAGATATGCCTTTTGCAAATATCTTCTCCCATTCAGTAGGTTGTCTTTTAGTTTTGTTGTCTCCTTTGCTGTGCAGAAGCTTTTTATTTGATGTAGCCCCAATAGTTTATCCTTGCTTTTGTTTCCCTTGCCTCAGGATACTTACCTAAAAAAAAAAAAATTGTTATAGTCAATGTCAGAGAAATTACTGCCTATGCTCTCTTCTTGGATCCTTAGAGTTTCTAGTCTCACATGTAAATCTTTAATCCATTTTTTAATTTCTTCTTGTGTATGGTGTGAGAAAGTGGTCCACTTTCGTTCTTTCGCATGTCGCTGTCCAGTTTTCCCAACACCATTTGTTGGACAGACTGCCTTTTTCCCATTGCATATTCTTGCCTCTTTTGTCATAGATTAATTAATCATCTACTCATGGGTTCATTTCTAGGCTCTCTATTCTGTTCCATTAATCTATGTGTCTATTTTTGTGTGTGCCAATACCATACTGTTTTGATTACTACAGCTTTGGAGTAGATCTTGAAATCTAGGATCCTGATACCTCCAGTTTTCTTCTTTTTTCAAGATTTCTCTGGCTCTTCTTGGTCTTCTATGGTTCCATACAAATTTTCTGATTATTCTAGTTCTGTGAAAAATATTGTTGATATTTTGATAGGGATTGCATTAAATCTGTATATTGCTTTGGGTAGTATGGAAATTTTAACAATATTCGTTCTTCTAATCCATGAGCATGGAATATCTTTCCATCTGTTTGTGTCCTCTTCAATTCTTTCTCCCTCCTTCCCACCCTTTGTTCCTGCATTCTTCCTTCCCTCCTTCCTTCTTCCTTTCAGGGCAGGGGAGAGTATTCTGAGTTGGGTTATAAGGCCCCCTTGTGGTGGGTACCTCACTTCACTGGCAGTGAGTCTTTTCCAAGCTCCAGCTAAGGAGGCATCTGCCAGGCCCCTCCCCAAAGGCAGGGTCCATGGCATCTCCTGCCTAGTCTGCCATCACACAGAGCTCCATTCTCTGGGAACTCACCTCCCCAAAATTTGGGGAAGACCCTGTTAGGGCCACTTTTGGCCCTAGTCTCTGACCTCATCTTCAATTACTTTTATCAACATTTTGTAATTTTCAGGGTACAGGTCTTTTACCTCCTTGGCTAAGTTTATTCTTCAGTATTTTAATTATTTGGGAGTCTAATTGTAAATGGAATTGTTTTCTTAATTTCTTTTTCTGCTGCGTCATTAATGATGTATAGAAATACAAGAGATTTAGGGGCACCTGGGTGGCTCAGTTGGTTGGGCATCCAACTACGGCTCAGGTCATGATCTCACAGTCCGTGAATTTGAGCCCCGTGTCAGGCTCTGTGCTGACAGCTCAGAGCCTGGAGCCTCCTTCAGATTCTGTGTCTTCCTCTCCCTGACCCTCCCCTGTTCATACTCTGTCTTTCTCTGTCTCAAAAATAAATAAACATTAAAAAAAAAAAAGAAATACAAGAAATTTATATTTTTTTTGTCAAGAGATTTCTGTATATTGATCTTGTACCCTGCGACCTTACTGAATTCATTGATCAGTTCTGCTAACTTTTTGGTGGAGTCTTTAGAGTTTTCTATATATAGTGTCATGACATCTTCAGATAATGAATGTTTTACTTCTTCCTTTTCAATTTGGATGCCTTTTATTTCTTTTTGTTGTATGATTCGGTGGCCAGGGCTTCCAGTAAGTACTATGTTGAATAAAAGTGGTGAGAGTGGACACCGTTGTCTTGTTCCTGATCTTAGGGGAAAAGCTCTCAGTTTTTCACTGCTGAGTATGATAGTTATGGGTTTTTCATACGTGACCTCTATTATGTTGAGGTATGTTCCCTCTAAACCTACTTGGTTGAGGATTTTTATCACGAATGGATGTTGTACTTTGTCAAATGCTTTTTCTGCACCTATCGAAATGATCATAGGGTTTTTATCCTCTCTCTTGTTGATGTGATGTATCACCTTTATTGATTTGTGAATATTAGGCCACCCTTGCATCTCTGAAATAAAATCCACTTGACTGTGGTGAGGGGATTTTTTAATGTATTGTCGAATTTGAACCAGTTTGCTTGAGAGCAAGGTTTCTCAACTTCAACAGCGGTCATTGTGGGCTGGATAACTCTGTTGTAGAGGAATTTTCTGAGCATGAAGGATGTCTAGCAGCATCCCTGGTCTGTACCCACTAGAAGCAAGTAGCAGCCCTCTTCCCAGTTATGACAACCAAAAATGTCTTCTGATTTTGCCAAATGTCAAGGAACCCTTTGGGGGGAAATTGCCCTCAGTTGAGAACTATCAATTTTAAAAACTTTATTTAAAGACAAGATTGTAAATGCAGGATCATTAGCCAAGCAGAGAAGGTATAATTGATTGAAAGATGAAGGAAAGTCTTAAATTGTTTAAGTCTGAGAAATTGGCCCCAAATACCAAAACCCAATTAAAATTTCTATAGTGCTTACAAAGTACTAAGAAATGGCCTACGTACGGGAGGCCAGTGCTTAGAATTACGTTGACATTTTTCTTCTATATTTAGACCAATATTTGGAATCAGTTCTCATCCCTTCCTAATTCTTATCTGTGGTTCCAGCTAAGATGAATCCTGATGATTATTATTACTGGTCAGTAGATTTCTGTATCCTGCTCTAATTTAGGTTTCTGAGCAGGAGTTATATATTATGGGCCAAATGAGGACACCTCCTATGTGATAGCCTCAGAGACTGAACGATGATGCTATCACCATTTCCTGATATTGATAGCCATATTACAGTTATAGAGGAGAACGCCTTGGTTTGTAAGAAACACACTGAAGTGTGAGGATGATGTGCACCATGTGTGCAACTACTCTTGAACCAGAAAAAAAAAATTCTTTGTACTATGTCTGCAACTTCTCTGTATGTATGATGTTTTTAAATATTACGAAAATATACAAATTCCACTGTATACAAAGGCAAAAACAAAAAGAAGAATATAAATGATGTAAGTGATGGCACTAAATAGACAGCCTTAACTGAGCATGAACTGAAAGACGTGGTTATTCTCTCAGTAGGTTTCAATTCCTACATGCCTCGTAGAATGTGAACATCTTGGCACATTTACATTTCATTGGCAATTGGAGCAATTATTAGCATTCACTTTTATCAACAATAACTTTTCAGTATATGCACATTTTTCTTTACATGTTACTTTCAGAAGTCATCCCATAATAAGATACAAGCAGGGAAGAATGAATAAAACCAAACTAAACGATGTCCATGGAAAGCTAAGGGAGGGCAGAGTTTTGAGAAGGATGAATGTGTTATAAATGCTCAGGGGGTTAAAATGAAGATTGTGACCTATGCAGTGCCAGCATAGTACCAGGGCAGTGCTGGTCTAAAACCAGGGCTGATGAGCAAAATGAGCTGTTTAGGGAAGGCCATCTGTCCAAGGAGGAGCCTCCCAGAGACCCTAGTGAGTGTAGTCAGGTCTCCTCTCTCTAGGAGCTGCTGACCACCTCCAGGGGTGGTGAGGAGACTGATAACTGCACCAGCAGAGACATGTAAGGTCACTAAAAAGGTCTCAGTGACCTTGGCCAGATGATTCCAGTGGAGGATGGCAGTGAGTTCAAGAGAGGAGAATGTAGACACCTTGCTTGTAGATGAGTTTTCCAGGACACAAGGTCAGGAAGGGGAGACACGTGGAGACAGCACTTGTGGAGGGGCATAAGATTGATAGAGAAATGTCTTGTAATTTGGTTTGGGGGATGAGAGAAGCTTAAGCAGGTTTAAATGTGGTAGAAGAAAAATCCACAGAGAGGGGCGCCTAGGTGGATCAGTTGGTTAAGCGACCGACTGCAGCTCAGGTCATAATCTCACAGTTTGTGAGTTCGAGCCCCATGTCAGGTTCTATGCTGATAGCTCAGAGCCTGGAGCCTGCTTTGGATTCTGTGCCTCCCCCTCTCTCTACCCCTCTCCTGCTCACTCTCTGTGTCTCTCCATCTCTCAATACTAAATAAACGTTAAAAAAATTAAGAAAAAGAAAAATCCATGGAGAGTGAGTAGCTTTCAAAACAAATGGTTTGGAAGAATAACAAGAGTTGAAGGAATCAAGTCTCGAGGAAACTAAGGCACACTCCAACAGGAAGTAAGGACTCAATGAGAATTACAGTTTCACGAATGAAGCAGTTCTGGGTGAAGAAATGGCTCTGTGGAATTCTATTTCAAGTGAGAAGAAATGAGCCACGGTATGGCCAACAAAGTAAATGACTGGAGAGGGGCATGGAACTAAAAATAAACTAAAACCAAAGCCATTGATTTGAACTCCTAGGTGTGACTTACATGCCTGTGGTATGATAAAGGGACACCTGTGCTGATTTAACTTTCCTGTAGGAATTTGGTGTATAGAGAGAGTCTACCACATTCTGCTCCCTTTTTGCAAATTGTTTGGCTACTTTTTGTTTCAGATAGAATGTTTTTCTGTTAATTTCTCATGCTTCAGAAGAGATCTCTAATTTGATGTTGTAAACACTGATTAAATTTGTTCAGCACAACTGGAAGTTTCCCACCATTGCCACCACCTTCCGGAATCTACAGACCAACCATGGGAAGCCACTTAGTCCTACATGTAAGTGTGCGGAAAGCTGTGGATCCAGACACAACCCAGTTCCCATATTTTTGGCAACTAGTAAATATCCATGTTCAAACAACTATCCTTATTTTATAGCTTACAGTTTCCTTTGCTTGTGGAATCCTTTTCCATTTTGGTTGGTGGAGCCTTAATCAAGTGACCTGCAAAACCAAGGGCATACCTTTCCAAACTGATGACTCTTGGGAGGGGGCTATTTGAGGGAATTACTTTTGAAATAAAATTAGGTAATCCTGTTGATTCCAGTGTTTTAAAATTTGTACTTGTACCCTTTGGCAAAGAGTGCATAGGGGGTCCTTTTATTGATCTCAATAGTAATTACGAAAAGTCCATTTGCTGTATATTAAATTTTTTTATGTCTTAATTTTTTTTATTTTTGAGAGAGAGAGACAGAGACAGAGACATGAGCAGGGGAGGGGCAGAGAGAAAGGGAGACACAGAATCCGAAGCAGGCTCCAGGCTCTGAGCTGTCATCACAGAGCCCAACACGGGGCTCAAACCCACGAACCGCGAGATCATGACCTGAGCCGAAGTCGGATGCTTTACCGACTGAGCCACCCAGGAGCCCCATTTGCTTTATATTAAATAAACGTGCCACTTCTGCTTGAACACATAGCCCAAATTCAAGCGAACAAATCAAATAAGAAAGGAGATTGAACTAAAGACAGAGAGTGAAAATTTCCAAAGTAGCTAATGATGAGCAACGAGTAGATGGTCTTTGGGTCTTTTCAAGACTATTAAACAACCTCGTTCTTATGATTAGACTCCATCCACACACTCTTTAGTGAAGTTGGATGTTGTACCATTATCTGGGGAAGTCACATTTGGATTTGCCTGGAATTAAATTTGCTCTTTGGATCCTGACATTTATCAGTACGGAATGTGTTCCTTAGAAAGCCGAGGTCAGCAATTCAAGACCCAGCAGCACCAAATAGTTCGACTTTCCTCTGAAACACTTGAACCTTATGGCTGATGCACAAGGCAGGATGTTGGAGTGCAGGCACACCCCTCAGAGGTGACCGATAGATAGTGAGAAAAGAAGAGTCTGAAAAATCCGAGGACTCATGGAGTAAAGAGGGATCAGTTACTACTACCTTCTATAGATGTGAGTGGGTCCCCCCCTCCCACTGCTTACTGTGTTGTTTGTCTTCTTTCAATTGCCGGCCCACCGGGTAGAGATTGTAGCTTCTTAAAATTCCATTCAGAGCCTCCTTCACAGTTGGTATTCAATAAATGTTAAATAACAATAATAACAGCATATAGAGCTCTAATTTCAAAAAGTGAGGCAGAAATTGGTTTTGAATCTCCATACGAGTAGCACTGGCTCTTGATGCCTTCTTCCCCCCTCCCCACACTGTCTCCTGCTGGCCTTTAGGCTGATCCCTCTGCAAAGCAGCCCCTACTAGTTAACCATTCTAATCCGCTGCCACAAGGGTCAGGGACCTCTGGCTCTGGGAGAGGAGAAACTGCGCGCATGCACCCAATCGTGCCAACACCGAGGGAAACAACACAGAGTCACTGCCCTCAGGAGACAAGCTCTCCTCCAGTTGCCTGGCGTGCCCCATCGCCTCTGGCACGTGTCACCCACTTGAGCACAAGAGGGTATTAGCGGGTGTTAGAAAAGAAACACCACAGTTTATTTTATAGCCCTTTCTGGTCGCTAACAGTGACCCGTGAGCCTAGCCACGGGTTCAGCCTAGTGATCAGCGTTTGCTTGCAATGGGTTGTTTAATGCCATTTTGTCCTCTTAAAGTTGGCAACTTTCTTTCATAAGCGATTTCTTTTTATGCAAAGCACCACTTGGCAACTGAGAGCAGTTGAGTTTCAAATTAAAATAGCTGCCGTCAATTAGAAGAAACTCACTGCAAGTCCAGTGGGCATTTTTTTTTAAAAACTTGAAGATATTAATACATTTTCTTTAACTGGAGGTAAGAAAAGGAGAGGAAATGAAGGAGTCTGGGGAGGGGACAGAGGAGGAAGGAAGGGAAGGGTGGGATGTGAGCCGAGTTCAGGGAGACGTGTGCAGAGGGCAGCGTGAGAGAAAGAAAAACCAAAACGTGTTTTGACTATCACTCTGTCTGTCTTACCAGCTGTGCTTAAATGGAGTGCTTGGAAGAAGATAATTCATCCCAGAAGGTTCTGTAAAGGGCAAAACAATATCTTAGTTTACGTTAAATGTGGTAGAGATAGATAAATGTCCTAATTTGGATTTATAATTGACTCTTTATAACGGCAACTTTGAATTCTGGGAGCATGAGGTGACTGTTCTGGCGGTGTGGGTACTGTAACCATCTTTGCCTTAACTCGGAGGAGGGCTCAGGAGGTAGGCATGCCAGAGTCTCACAATGGAGAAGTAGGACTGTACAATGAAAATAAAAGCACTGAATATCTCCCACATGCCAAGTGCTCTTCTACCTAAATGCTTCACATAAGATGATTTCCTTAAATTCTCACAACCAGTCAATGAGAAGAGGGACTATTATTCCTGCCTTACAGAGAAGGAAATTAAGACACAGAGAGAGATTAAGTAGCTTAGCCGGGGTACCAGAATTTTAACTCCGTTGTTTGGGTTCCAGGAGCCCTGGTCTCAACCGAGTACTCAGTACTGAAAAAGGAAACTCAGACATTTACTATACTTAGATCTAATTCTATTAGTTATGCTGATGGTAGCAACATAACTGGAACCAGAAGGGCACGTGGCTTTTCATTAATCTGCAAGATCAACTCTTCTCTTCGGCAGGTACGTGGTTGTCGCATGTTGAAGGTCCTTCGTGGTCTAGCCACACTTTCCGTTTGTAGCCTTGGCTTCAGCTACTCTTCACAATTGAGCCTCTAAGCCATTTTAATCTCCTTGCACTTGTTGTTTTCCCCGTATAGCTCCTCATCTTCTGCCAGGACTTGTTCCTTGCCTATAATTCCGACATCCCTCACTGTCTCTCTTTCTATCCATCTGATAGATTTGTCTTCCAAGCCTCAGCTCAGATTTTTGCCTGCCCTAAAAAGACCTCTCTGAATTCTTCAAGCATGTTTCATACTTTCTTTCTGTGTAATCCCACAATACCTATCTACTCATGCTTTGGAGCGCTTACCACGTTGCCTTCCCATTATTCTTTTACAAATTTTACTCTGTTATTATAAATATTAAAATATAATATTATTATGTTACTCTGTTATGTGAATGTTCCAAAACAAATACAACACCTTATTCATGCTTATGTATCTGTTGTCTTTAAAAGCGCCTTATAAATGAGGGTATACAGTAATCAAAGATGAATGGATGTTAAATGAGCCTTATCCTCAGGCTCCTTTGAATCCATCAGGTCTCAACCTAAATGTCAACTGCTCAAAGAGTTCTTTTCTGACCATTCCCTCCAGTTACTCTCTGAAGCAGATTAACGATTGAATTACTTTCCCTTCCTCTCATGAAGAAGTGGGCATAAACCCTCACCCTTGGGTCTGAGCAGACTAGTGGCCATATAACAAAAGGAACACAGCACAAATGATGCTTTTCTAGGTTTCAGCCTGAGGCCATCAAAAACTGGCAGCTTCCCCTTCCTGTCTCTTGGAACATATGCTCGTTGATCCCAGATGCCATGTTGTGAGGAACCCAAAGCAATGCTGTGAGGAGACCCACACGGAGAAAAGCAGTCAACATTTGTTAGCAAAGTGCCATCCATGTTAGTAAAGTCACCTTAGCTGACATCATGTGGAACAGGTATGAGCCATCCCAGCTAAGCCCTGGAACCAAATTCTAATTAGTCAGCAAAATAAATGATTTTTGTTGTTTCAACCTAGTAAGTGTGGGTTGGTTGGTTGTTTAGCCATAGAAAACTGAAATATTCTCTACTACAGCATCCTGTTTATTTTGCTTTTCATAATCTGTCTTCACCCGCAAGATGTTTATCATCTCTCTCCTCTAAGTCACCACTCTCAATTAAGTGTGAATTCCATGTCTGTCTTCTCTGCTTGGATGAATGGAACCTGGTATAGAATAAATGCTTAGTGAATACTTAATCAATATCTGAATGCTCTTCATAGAACTATGTTAAGGAGTTTCCTCATAGATGCAACCAAGGACTTCTGGACACTTTGATGAAGTAACCTGTCTTATGTGGAAAGTTTCAGTACATTTGCTGTCTAAAGTAACTGTACTTCAGCTTTCATGTTCTAGGCAAGGACGGTTACTACCTTCAATTGACTTTCTTCGGGTAAAGTCACGTTCCTGGTGTTAATAGGTATTTCTTATCTTAAACCAGATATGTTCTAATAAGGAGAGGATGGGAGGCCAGAAGGTGGTAATGTCTTGTTAGAGGAGAATGGCTGTGTCTATAGGCAAAATAATTTACAAGAAAATCTGCAGCGTTTAGATTTCAGTTTTTCTTAGTCCTTCTAGAGATTCAGTATATATAAGTTCTCTGAAATATGATTTATTAAATTTTTTAATGTTTATTTTATTTTTGATAGAGAGAGAGGGAGACACAGAGTCCAAAGCAGGCTCCAGACTCTGAGCTGTCAGCACAGAGCCCAACACCGGGCTCAAACTCCCAAAGTGTGATATCATGACCTGAGCTGAAGCCAGACGTTTAACCTACTGAGCCACCCGCGCGCCCCTGAAATAGGATTTTTAAAATAATTGAATGAATGAATGAATGAACGAATCATTACTAAGCCATGTTCTTTTGAAAATCCTGTCATGTTGGGCTACCTGGGTGGCTGTCGGTTGAGCATCTGACTTCGGCTTAGGTCATGATCTCATGGTTCGTGGGTTTGAGCCCCACGTTGGACTTGGGCTCACTGCTGTGAGCAGGGAACCCCCTTCAGCTCCTCCTTCCCCCTCCCTCTGCCCCTCCCTTGCTAGCACTCTCTCTCAAAAATAAACATTAAAACAAAATCCTGTCATGTTGTCATTTACTCTTAAATAATAATTACACACAGTACTTCAAAGTACAGGTCATAAAACTTAAGAAAAACTCACTTTCATAGAGGTCATTTAAATTTTAAAAAAGTGTAAAAGTTTTAACGGTATTATCTGGACACTTTTGTGTACTGAGAGGCGAATGTTGGTCTCAGTGTGCTCATTCCCAGCTCCATAAGCAAGTGGGGCACTTTAAGTCCATGTGGGAAATAAAGTATCAAATGATCAGCAAGAAGCTGAACTTTAAATTTACAGTGCACTTTCAATTCCCATGGAAATTGCACATTTTGTGGAAATGTGCTTAGATTGTCATTGTCTAGTCAAATACAGTGAAAATGCAAGTTGAAGGAGCATAATTAAGGTTAAAAAAAATGATACAAGGAGAATGGCTGTCTTTCGTGAAGCCTAATCAGCACCTTGGATGTATCTGTGGGCACAGAATGGTCAGACACATTCTCTTGAACCACTGGTCCTCAATTATCATCATCTGTGTCTTGTTATGTAAGTGTATGCAGCATTTCTGTATCCTTGCTTAGGTGATCTGGGTGCCTGTTTGAATAGAAATTGTCTTTGAGTGGGCTTCGTCAAGCCCCATTGCCCAGTTCTATTTCTTTGATGTCATGCATTTTATCAAGTTATCAATACAGCAGAAATACTTTTTCTTGAGGGACAGAACTTCTTTTGGCAATACAGTCAGTGAATTTTAATGTTAAGTTTAAAGAGAAATTGTAAAGATAACTGAATAGGCGGTTATATTTTCTGTGCATCCACAGAGATAGGAATAATAGAAAGACACTGATAGAAGAATGAGCATCACACAGCTAAAACTCCACATATCAAACCTCTCCTGCAGAACAAAGTGAAATACAATTAAATTTAAATCCACAAGTATTATCTACGGAACATCTATGCTGAAGACAATGTCCTGTGTTCTCTAAAGGACATACTGAAATGAACCTACAGTCCTGAGCAGCAAGTAGATTTCAAAGCATGTTAATATCCTGCCAATTAAGAAAATAAATACAATTTTATTAAAAAAAATGGATTCAGTGATTGTAAAAATGTGTCCAGATACTGGGGAGTACGCTTGGATCCTCAAATTCTAATTCCCTGTGGCCTTAACTATATTTGGATAAGTGGAAGTGGTTGGGCAGCAATCCATCGAGAAATATTAGGTATGGGTCCACAAAATAAACTCAAAGACCTAGACACAAATTTTTTCATCCATCTTTTATTGAAATATCCGTAATGTCTTCTAATGGTCAAAAAATTTAGTGGAATTTTAATAATGTAAAATGATTATAAACTTCCAATATGCTGTCTGCCTGTCTTGCCTACAGGACATGTGACTGGCTCATTGATTTTTTTACTTTATGCTATTTCATGAATTTAAGAGTCCAAGCACATCCCAGTGGAGGAAGTAATATTCAGAAGAAGATATTTTGGGTTTCAAAATTCATCTAGGACATAAAGAGGACTGGGGAGAGGCCTCAATCATGTCTTTCTACTCCTCCCCTCTGTCTATTTTTTACTACAGAAGTAAGTAACTGTCTATTTTCTTTTATAAAAATGATTTGAAAGGTTTTTGCTTTCTTATCTAGAGTCAAGTTCACAAAATTAAATTCTAAGAGATTGGTAGGTTTGCAGTCATTGTGCTATGTTTCATCTCTTGTTCCTAGAATACAACTTTGATTATTTCGGGAACTCATTGACTGTAGGATATAAATGGTCTGTGTGTTTTGCACGTATGTTTCAAGGGCAAATTTTCTTGCAGACAAATGAAGACAATTAATTATCTTTAAAAACTCCCAGCAGGACTCAGACATACCTCAGTAGAAACCTGTTTTAAGTCATCACTTTCAGATTCGAGTATGTAGAGTGTTATTGGAGCTGAGTGTAAGATCAGCAGGGATGAAATGATAAAGCATTGTGTAGGCAGTGTTAGAAAGTTTGCATATTTTGTTTAGGTAATGGGAGCTTATTGAAGAATTTTAAGCAGGGGAATGGTATGATTATATTTTCAGTACAAAAGATCACTGGGAGCAGTATAAAAAATGATTTGAAGGAAACAAGATTGGAGACCAAGAGATGGGGAGAGGTTCAAGAGAGATACACAAAGTAGAGTCCACAGGGTTTGATGAGTGATTTTATATGAGTAGCAAGGAGTGGGCATAGTTAGAATTCTTGTGGCTTCTGGCTTTGGAAGTTGGACAGGAATTGCTGCCATCTAACAGAAGAAAAGTCTACAGGAAAAAAAAAATCAAGAAGTAGCATTTTGGAGGTGACAGTGATGAGTTGGAGAATTTTGGAAGCATCCTCCCAAGAAGATGCTTAAAATAGTTGAGATATCTAGGTCTGGAAGTCAGGAGAGAAAAATTCTGTAGGTGTTTATATGGATCTAATTGCCACTCGTGCAAAGTACTGCTAACTGGCATATATATGTAGGGCTTGTAGATCATTGGTATAAAGTTGGTAGTTAATAAGACCACTCAGGGAGGGGTAGGTAAATGAGACAAATAGAAGGTTGAGAATGAATAATTATTAATAGGTAGAAAGAATGGATATATGCAGGATATAGGAAGGAAGTAAAAAAAGAGTCAAGGAGGAAAGTTGTCCTAAAAGCCAAGCTAACAAAATGTTTCAAGTATGACAATGATCAGAGGTATCCAATGTGACATAAAAGTGAAATATGGTTAATGCAAGAAAATACACACTTTGTATATTTTATAACTTTTTTTTAAATTTTTTTAACGTTTATTTTTGAGACAGAGAGAGACAGAGCATGAACGGGGCAGGGGCAGAGAGAGGGGGAGACACAGAATTGGAAGCAGGCTCCAGGCTCTGAGCCATCAGCCCAGAGCCTGGCACGGGGTTCGAACTCACGGACCACGAGATCGTGACCTGAGCTGAAGACGGACGCTTAACCGACTGAGCCACCCAGGCGCCCCTATTTGATAACTGTTAAGACCATATTCCACGTAGGGGGTACACTCTGAACCCTATTTCATCTATAATATTCCATGTGGGAACTACTGCCATGCTTACGAGCTCTCTTCATCCTGTTTGGGTTCTAGCTTCCCATGATAGGTCATCACCTCTCCATCCTTGCCCCCGTGCCTTGCCTTGTGGGCTCCGACACCCCATCTTGTGCTGCATTCCTATGACGACATCCTCTTCACCTTGATCAGATGCCAGTACTGTGCTCTAGCCCATCCCAAGTTCTCCCTACGCCAGGCAAGGAGAACCACATGCTTTGCCCCACTTAATGCCCATAGCAATGAATTATCCATGAAAGGAAGGAAAAAAGGAAGAGAAAGAGCTAGTTTGTATAATTTCAATGTGTTTATAATAGGAATCTGCTGGCCTCACACTCCAATATGCAGCACCTGGTTCTCTCTTATAGGGAGCTCTGGATTAGAGCAAGTGCACTAAACCAGTTTGGCCAGCCAAGAACTTTAAGACTTTCATTAGATCTGTCAATAGGAGGGTGTCAGTGATCTTGGTTAGAACAATATTACTGTCTTACTTCATCTGCATTTTAAGTGTTTCAGGTTCTACCCTTGGCCTTTACTACTCCTCTCTTATATATATTTTATGCATATCATTTACAAACTACTTTCTCTAAATTGATAGCTACAATTCCCCATTTCATATTAGGGAATATTTCAGATTCCCTACCATGTTTCATAATTGCCAGATCCCTGTTTCTAAATGTCTTGTACTCTCTATTAAATGGCCCACAGATGACTAAGAATGTCCAAAATTTAACGTTCTCTTTCCCCAGAAAACCTGACTAATCCTGCTGTGTTTGCTTTCTCATGAATGGTGTCTCTATCCTACTGGTCACCCAAGTTAAAGTCTTGTGCCATTCCATACCCCTTTTCCCTGATGCCTCAAACCCCACGGCTAAGCTCTGTTGCTTCTACTTCCTAAATAAATCTAAAATACATCTTCCCCTTTTCATTTCAACTATCACTGTCTTAATTGGATGCTGTGGCTTACAACTCAGATCATTCAGGATCAAGGAACCCATTCTCTCTCTCTGCTAGGATGTTGCCTGCTGGTGGCTCACAGCAGAAATTCCCTCCAGCCAGGAATTTTTCAGGGGCAATTCACATCCAGTGACGACTGGTTGGTGCAGGGTGCAAAGGTGTGGTCCTCTTTCTGCAGTCTGAGACAACTATGAACAGCCATTCCAGTGCCTGAGTTCCCCCCATGGGACAAGTTGAGGATTTGTTATAATTCCATTGCAGTTCAACCCCTCCCAATCCTGATTTCCCTCACAGGTGGTTGCCAAAAGCACAGTCAAATAAACTTCTGTGTGTAATTCTCCATCTCACAATTTGTTTTCTGGGAAATCTGACTGAAGATATGAAGATAGTTGATTCCAAGGGTATAGACCAAGGAAACAGAACTTTGAAACTGGATCACCTACCAGTCAACTGGCAAGTCTGGCAAGAAGTCTTATCGTTAATGGCAGTCTGATCATCTCTGACAAGCTGGACTGATTCAGTTACTAAAACTTCCCCCGGTGATAAATTCAAGTTGCATAGTTGTGAGAGGGAATGCACTAGAAGGTATAATGTCTCAGGTATTTGAAAGATTGAGAGTCAATAATCATAACAAGGAAAATGGAATTGTGTGGCTATTGCCAGTACAACTTACTCATTGGAGAAAAAAACCTGGGGGTGATGAATCACTCACACAAAGTGTGAAAATCAGAGGGTCTCCTTGATAGCCAATAAAAGGACTCTTATTTCTTAGAATTTCAGGGCACATAATCTTTGGATCAGGTTAGAATCAATTATAAAGACAGTGGTGCTCCAGGGAAAATTGAGTTCCCAGCCATGGAGAGTTTGCTTTGCCGACATCAAAACACCGGTTGGGAAGTATTGGAGCCATGAGACTTGGGATGGGACCATCCAATCACTACTATAAAATACCTTGAATCATCAGATTCAACACTCTGAAGCTGCAAAGTGGTCCATTCCTCCTCCTTAAAGGCCGGGATTCTTCTTCTCTACCTTGAAAATGATGGAGAGACCTCTGTAATGAAAACATGACCACCCATATACTGCAACCCAGGATCTATCTCTACCCCGTCTCATTGCCACAAAACCAATAACTAGGATTAAGTCCTAACAGGTAGCCAGAGAAGCCACTGGGCTGGCAGGTAAGAAAGGGATTATAATCTGAAAAAAAATTATAGGATGTAAGCAACATGTATCAACAATAGCTAAGGAAGCATACAATGAGATTCAGTCCTGAGATTGTTAGATCCAATAAGGGCAGAACATAACATTGGATAGGACAGAGTTTATCAACAGTGAAGCACCCTTCTATCATGTAGGATTTAATACCACCATGGAAGAGGCATGAACCAGCCAACTTGTCAGAAGAATGGCTTGACCAATTGATGTGAGCCCACCTCTGCCATCAGCTACTCCAGTGCTGACCAACTGAATGCATGATAAATATTCTACAGGCCAGAAGCATGGGCTCCCACTCACGAAGGATGGTTTAGCTTTTGCAACCGCCAAATGTCCTAACATAGAATCTGACCTTGAGCTCCCAGTATGGCACCATTACTGGAGGAAACCAACCAGCCACTTGTTAGAAAGTTGATTATATTCTACCCCTGCCACTCTGGAAAAGGCAGTGGTGCATCTTGATTTGACACGCATTCCAGGTATGAGTTTGCCTTTCCTGCCCACAGGCCTAAGCTAATACCACATGCGTAAAAGAGTAAATAAAAGCCTCTGCTCTCACAGAGCTCACATTACAGCAGGGTGGGAAGGTTACTAGCTGATCTATAATCCATCCTTACCCTGGAGACAACATAGGGAGGAAGAAAATTAAAAAGTAGGAGATGGCAGAGGAGGGAGGGGTAGAAAATGGAGAAGTAAAATGGTTGAATATTGGTGCAAATATTCTAATCACATTTCCTAGTTTGTATTTACTAATAGAGAATCCTTATCTATGGTATGTTATAAATAGCATGTGCCTGGCATGTCTAGTTTTGCTAATGATAAACCAGCCAGAAATCTATGGATTTCTGAGGCATGTCTCTCTATAGCGTCTTGATGCCAGCTATGTAATTTTTGGAAGAGAAAATGAAGAACTTTAATGAACAAGACAGTGTATAGCAGAGGTCAGAAAACTATAGGCTATGGGCTAAATTCTGCCATGCCCGTTCTCTTACCTATTGTGTTTGTGTGTGACTGATTTCACTCTGCTGCTGTAGAACTGACTACCTGCTATAGAGACCATATATCTTGCAAAGTTCAAGTACTTCCTGTCTGGACTTTCACAGAAAAAGGTTGCTGATTCCTGGCATGGATTATGCTCCACAAGCATCACTTAGAAAACTCCTATCTCACACCTGTGCCAGGGCTCATCCTAATGTAGCAAGGAGGGATAAAAGCCGCGTGGTATAGTTCCTATAAACTAAAGGAAGAAAGTGTTTCTAGACGGAGGAAGCTTTGTTCTCTAAGGTTTCTGGGTATTAACAGAGCTATAAATCAAACCCTCTTAGGATTTAATCTAGGGAAATGTTCCCCTCGATCTCTCAGTCAGAAAGTGATGGAGGCCTGGCAAATCAGGACACCTTCTCTCTTGCCTCTTGATTATTCCCTGACTTTAGGGGACAAGTGGTTCTCTCCTTACCGAAGCAGAGTAATATTGCAATATTTTAATATTAAATAATGTTTGGCATGTTCTGCAAAGTCCCTCAAGGTCTTCTACAGCTCCTTGTGTAGTGATTCATTCTCTCATTTCTTGGTAGTTAAGCTGGTCATTCTTCAATGAAGGTCTTACAAATTTTTAAAAATACCTCAATGTTTCAAATAGATGTTAAAGTTTAAGTTTGAACATCGCTATTGAAACACAGTATTAGAAGCCTAGGACCCCAACCACTCCTTCCCTGTGGTCCCTCCCACAGTGGCCTTGGAATCAATTTCTTGGAATTCCTAGAACTTAGGAAATCAAATTGAGAAGTCATTGAAACAGATATGTTAAAGTTTCTTTCAAGATTAATTTACTATGACTTTTAAGTCTCCTATCTTGGGCTCAGTGGATTCTTTTCACTGCTTTATCAACTCTTCCATGCTCTTTGATAGAAATACTTATTACATGTTCAAGTGTGCCAACTGTTTAATTGCATTTCGAAATGGATGCCCTGGCTTTCCACAATAGTGAGCCAGAAAATTCTTCTTTCTTCTACTTTTTATCCTAGCCCACAGAGGAGGAAGCCTGCTAGCATGTCAGGAAGAGCGACTGGTCTGACTGGTCACAGTCCAGGATAATTTTCGAAAATCATGTTTCGCCAGCACTAACTTTTCCCCACTTTAAAGGCCGATGGGAGTACTTGCCTGCTCTTTCACCTCCTGTGAAAGGAACACAGGGAATAGGAAATCACAATAAAGGTGAAGTTTCTATTTTCTGGAATGCCCTGCACAGATCCTTTAATCAACATTGGTATAATACCCAAGACCTAAAGCAGTTTTCTCAACTCTGGTGCACACTAGAATTACACAGAGAATTTTTTTTTCAATTAGGAAATCTAACCGGTTTTGCTATGTTTTTATTCTCACTCATATATTTGGGCCAGGGCTGAGGGACTAGTAGGAGGACATGTTTGCTTTGGTTGCACCAGGAAAACAGGTGGACGAAATGCATTTTTGTGCTGACAAGAGAGGTGAAGGCTTAAATTTAAAAAGCCAAGGAGAGGCAAGGTTTTGGAGAAAAGGGAGTAGGTCTCATTTGGGTTTCGATAAAACTGAAAGTAGTTTTGATGGTTAAAATTATACAGGAGAGGCTAACAAGAATTATGGTAACCCCCATATTTATTTAGATTACCCTTATGACTAGCATTATTGTGGGTGTGCTAATGAGAGAAGGAATAGTTTGAAGCTCTCTCACTTTTTTCCTTTGTTCATTTCAGACAATTCAGAGTACCACCAGGAAAACTCCGGTTTTAAATTTCAGGTCCAGCCAAATCATTAAAATAGCTGGGGTGTCTTAGTGGCTTCATAAAAATTAAATCAGGCACACATTTTGAGTAAGCTCATTATGGAAAGAAGGATCCACAGAGCCATTTTAAGGTTGATGCCCAATCCCACATCTTGCCATTCTCTTATATGTGCGTGTCTGTATGCGCTGGGATGTCCGGTCCGTGGTTCTATAAAAATGCCTGATGGCAGGCCCCTCTGCTTTCCCCAATGGATATTTTGATTTATCTGCTTCCAGCTTTATTCCACTTCCACTGATTAGTTTGCATTTACATTTTCATAGCATCCAGCTGCTCGGCATTCGTGATTTACATTCATCCAATGTAATTAAAGTATTTGTTGTGGGTTTATAAGCTTTTTAATGGTCTATATTTCTGCATTTTGTGTCTCTCCTTTTCCAAATTTATTTTATTCATCAAGCTGTGTCCTAAAAAGCAGCAGAAACAATTACCTCTAAAGTATGTTAGTATACAGCATGAATAACACTCACGCTAGATTTAAAACTACCCTCGCTCGAATTACCAATTCAGTGCTGAAAATAAATGTCTCTCTCTCCAGAAATTAGAATCTAATTATGTACAATAAACCATGTTAAATAATATCAAGGGTCTAGCCTAAACCAACAAAGACTCAAACATCCCCATAGAAAGCTGAAATGTTCCTGCTCACATTTGCTCTTCAGGGCCAAGGTATTTTCAGATGCCTCTGGCAATGTTGAGAACTTGTCCAGGTTTCAACACAATAGAATTCAAGTGTACATGAACGAAAAGAAGTAGTCTGTCTCTCTTGCCTGGCAAGAAGCACAAAGCAATTTGATTAATACTTTGATTCTAGTCCTCTGTAATTAATAGTTAGTTAGCTGTGGCTTTGGGAAGTAACAGCAAAGTGACAATGAACTATTTAGACTTTGACTGCAAGTGAAATTGTCTGATGCAGTCAATACTTCCGGATAGTTTCAGAAACTGAAATAATCTCTAAGATTTAAATTCCCCTTGACCTCTAAGTCCTAACTTCTAACATTTAAGTCTCATTTGGCATTATTCTCACCCCATATTTGCTTTCGTCTTTGGATGCATGCCTATAAAAACCCTAGAAGTAGCAAACGTTACCTCCTACACTGAATTATTTTAGTTGTTTTTTTTCAGAGCAATATAAATATCACAAATTTACCATCTTATTAGATGCTAAGGCACACTTTTCATCTATTTCAAGTCCTAGGGAAAGGTTAACATTTTAAAGAAACCCTGCCCAGTTAATACAAAGAATGTACTCTCAACCTCTGAGCCACTGCACATTGTTCACACATCACAACAATTATTTTACCCTCATGTCTGTTTATCTTTTTAGTATTTGTGCTGCTTTGACTATCTCCTCTCCCCTGTTTTGTTGAAGATAGAGGGTAAGACATTACTCTTTGTTTTAATTGGTTCTGAAGAGTACAGATTTTAAATGATTGTGAAAAAAAAATGTGTGAGTTTTAGTTGGGAGCGGAGGGTAGAAATTTGGTAATAAAAAAATGGAACTTCATGCCAATTGACTTCTGTTTGAAAGACATATAAAATGTATAATGAGATAGTTATAAATGCGTTTGCTGTGCCAATTAGAATGATAATATTTGTGGTCCATAATCTTTGGCATACTAGATTTTATTGAAATAAGTTAAAAAATAGTTATGGAACCTGCTTAGTGCCACATGTCAATGTAGACTTTTACTGAGTAGCCTACTGAGAGTCTAGTGTAATTACTTTTTGATTTTTATGGCTATTTCAGGATTTTTGCTAAGATTCCACCCCTGAACATTTAAACTACACCTCCTAAGAGATTACTCCCTATTTTGAAGAAATATCTACCAGGATCTTTTTTAAAAACTGATTTTGAAATAATTCGACCTAGAGAAAAGTTGTAAGAATAGCATGGTAGTTTCCTACCGCCGTGGTGAAAAAGAACCACAAATTCAATCTGACTGGGCTAAAATCAAGGCATCAGCAGGGCATTGTTCCTTCTGGAGGCTCTGAAAGAGAATCTGTTTCCTTGCCTTTTCCAGCTTTGGGAATTCACCTGCATTGCTTGGCTCCTGGCTCCCCCCCTACATCTTCACAACCAGCAGTGTAGCGGCTTCAAATTTCTCTCTGACTCTCCTGCCTTCCTCTGTCATTTTCAAGGATGTTTGTGGTTATATTGGCCCTACTTGAAAAATTCAGGATAATCCTCCCATCTCAAGGTCCTTAATTTACTCACCTTTCCAAAGTCCCTTTTGCCGTGTTGGTTAACATATTTACAGGTTAGGACTGGGCCACAGATATCGTTTTTGGGGGGAGGGGGCATTATTCTACTACCACAAATAGTATAAAGAATTTTTCTATAGTCTTCACCTATAGTCTCCAAATGTGAACATTTTACCACCTTTGCCCTATATATTTCCCTTCCATTCCCTCTCTCTCTACTTATACATATTTTTTTCAGAAACTTCTGAGAGTATGTTGCAGACATGATGTCCTTTCATCCCTAAATACTCAGCGTATATTTTTCCTAAAAACAAGCTCATTCTATTATATCATTACTGTAAAATTTATCCAAATCAGAAAATTACCATTGGTAAAATAGTACTAGCTAATCTACAGATCTGTTTCAGATTTTGCCAGTTGCACAATAATGTCCTTTAGAGCAAAAGAAAATCCCAGAACATATGCTGCATTTGCTAGCTATCCTGTCTCTTAAGGCTCCTTTAATCTGAAATGACTTCTCATTCTTTCTTTAATGGCATGTATAATTTTTAAGAGTACAGGTCAGTTATTTTGGAAAATGTAGCTCCGTTTGGGTTTGGTATTTTCTTGAGATTAGATTCAGGCTATACATCTTGGGCAGAAATATCTCAGAGGTGAGCTTGTGTTCTCAGTGTATCATGTCAGGAGATCCCAGAAGCCTTTGCTGGATCTAAATTCCAGTCTCACTAATAGCAAGGCCTCATATGTACCGAATTCTCAGTCTGTCTGGATCTGTGCTAAACACCCTCACATATATTATCTGATTCAATTGACCACATTTGTGTTCACTACAACTGAATGGGAAATCCCCACCACTGGTGCCATGAAGATCCAGAATTTGAATGCTTTGTCTTTTTTACTCTAATGCCATGCTCTTTCCACTTTATTTATAATAGTTACTCAGTTTTCATATGCCCATTAGCTTACCTAAACTTCAGATAAGTTCCTCCCAAATGTAGGTCCCTGACCTCCCTTTTTTTTTTTTTTTTTTTTTAGAGAATTTTTTTTAGAAAGCTTTCAGTTGTGAATTCCTTTTCTGATCTTTTTTGAGATGTAAATCTTGTCCCAGACTATTGCCCGTTCTACAATCCAGATATACCTTCCACCAGGACCTGGAAGCCATCCCTTTGATATGTCATCACCAGGAAAGAGTGCTCCAATCTCCTGGCCTCTGTGGGAGGGTAGAAACTAACTTGATAAATGCCAGTTGGCAAACACACTGACCAATCTCCCTTGCTAATACCCTCTAGTACTTTCTTGGTAACTCACCAGAGCACAGACATGCTCCTCCCACCTTAAGTTACGGTGGAGGTAAATCTAATCTCTTTCCCCTATTGCAGGAATCTTGAATAAAGTCTTGTTCAGGGCAATATTTCTTTTTTTTTAATACTTTATTTTTTATTTATTTTTTATTTTAGAGGACGAAAGCATGAGCAGGTGAGAGGGACAGAAGGAGAGAGAGAATCTCAAGCAGGCTCCACATTCAGTGCAGAGCCCAACATGGGGCTCTATCCCATAGTCTTGGGATCATGGCCTGAGCCAAAATCAAGAGTCAGACATTCAACTGACTGAGCCATCCAGGTGTCCCTGCAATATTTCTTGTGTAGGTTTATATGAAAAAATTATTTCAGTTGATAAAAATCAAGTTTCCTC
Organism: Panthera leo; assembly: GCF_018350215.1. Classification (NCBI taxonomy): domain Eukaryota; kingdom Metazoa; phylum Chordata; class Mammalia; order Carnivora; family Felidae; genus Panthera; species Panthera leo. The sequence continues at coordinate 75,454,089 of NC_056684.1, read as the reverse complement.
CAAGTATAAAGTAAGCAATAACAAGTATAGCAGTTGTAGTTATTTTTTTCTTTTTTTAAATTTTTTTAGTGTTTTATTTTTGAGAGAGAGAAAGAGAGTGTGTGAACAGGGGAAGGGCAGAGAGGGAGGAAGACACAGGATCTGAAGCAGGCTCCAGGCTCTGAGCTGTCAGTACAGAGTCCCACATGGGTCTCAAACCCAAGTCGGACGCTTAACTGACTGAGCCACTCTGGCACCCCGACCATGGTCTTGTTTTAAACAGAAAATTATACCTTTGTGTTTTGTCATTTGAAATAACCACCTAAAATTGTCTGCTACCCATTTCTAGGACTAGCTATGCACGTGGGCTAATGGGAGCTGCCAGGTTAGTATCGTGCAATCTCTCCTTGCTTAATCCCTAAAACATTGCTCTCTTTGCTTAAGGAGTTGGGTTTCTGTCTTTGCAAAGAAAGGAGTTCCGTTAAATGTTCTCATCACTGAAGATGTATTTCCACCACTGCCTTGGTATCCAACCCCTTCATTTGGAGGCACATGTAAGAGTGGTTTTGGCTCTCCAGAAACATTAAGGCAGATGGCATGATTTAGATTTCTGCATCCTCACTTTTGTGGCTCTGTGCATGAGGGTTAAGGAGAAGGAAAGGGTGTGCCTTTCCTTGTATAAAAGACAGGAACTTTTTTTGATCCCAGGAGGAGGAACCAGCTGAATATATTTACTACTCATCCTCAGAGTCTGACTTCATAATTGCCTTGTTTCACATTTGACTTTTTGTTTTGTCTTCCTGGTACCTAATTTCCACAGTTTCTTTTTCATAGATATCTTTTCTCATTGTTCTGAGAATGTTAATATTTTCTCTAAAGTTTTCTCTACTCCTTGCATTAGTTCTAAATTATGCAGGTTTTTATATTATGGTTGTCCCATATGTTGTAGATGTTTTCTTCAACTGACTTGTGAAACCTGGCCCCTACTCATACATAAAGTAAGGTACTGAAAAGCTAATAGAAGCTCTGTCTGTGTCCCTTGCCATCAACTGAACCTGTCAGTTTCCTTGGAGGACTTCTCAACGGCATTATCTTGTATTCCATTTTCTCGTGAGAAATCCTACAACTTCTTGCCTGTAGGTATAAGCACAGGAGCAGGACTGTGGGTGCTGAGGGTAAGATTGAGTGTAGGGAGCAAGGAAGTTGTTGATTCAAAATAAAGACTGATCAAGCCACACTATCAGTTTTCATTTCACCTGCTCTACACTATGTTTGCTTCTGTTTAGTCCATGGCTTCTCTGGCTCCATTTTGCCTTTTCAGTGTGTCTGTGTGAATCTTGGGGGCAAGATGAGGGAAGGACTAGCCACCTGTTTTGAAGAATTGGGGAATGGGGAAGGGGAGCTCCTAATGCTTTTACTACCCAGTTTTAACCAGTTCTGTCTTCCCTGGTGTTCCCAGTTGTGAGAAATCAGCCCACCCACCCAATCAAAGGAGGGACGTGGAATCTCAGAGCACAGTGAAGTGAGGCTTTAATCAACGTTCTTGCAAAAGCTGGTGTCTGATGGACAGGCACACGCGGGGCAGTTACAGCAGACAATTTATTTCCTAGCGTGCAAGTCCCTCCTCTGGTTCCTCAATACCTGAGTACTACAGAGGTTACAGCCTTACCCAGTGGTGGCCTATGCCCATGTAAGGCAAAAAGTAGTCTGATTGGAAAAAATGTATATTCCCTGAGGTGACACACTTACAGTCCCTCCTCCCTTTATTCTTTGGTGTATGCTCATTGCAAAGCCCATGAAAATAAGCCCAAGAAATGGAGAGGGAGGGGAAGAAGAACCAGGAAGTGAAGTGTCTAAGGGTTTGGGACTCCATGGTGGGGGGGTGGGGGTGGGGAGGAGTGGTTTGTCCATATTTCCAATAGGTTATAAACCTACTATTAACTAGACAGCATGGCTTTTATTTGGTATTTCCGAAAATGAATCCTCTCCCTTACTTCTCATACCAGTTCTAGATTTTTTTAGCATAAGCTGGCCTGCTCTTGTTGGTTTCCACTATTGGGGAGAAAGAACTTCCTGTCCCCTTCAAGGTCCTTCCAGCCAGACTAAGAATCAAATGGACATGAGACAGATGAACAGAAGAAAATCAAATTTAATTTCAAACGTATGGGGCATCTACACAGACATGGAAATTCCAAAAACGGGCAAAATGAGTTATATACGTTATTCTGAACAAAGGCGAAGGGGGTAGTGATCTGAGACTTCGAAGGGAAGAAATGTAATTCCTAGGCAAAAGAAAAAGTAAGTGATAAACAAACTTTTGCTGGGCCACTTAGAAACAATGGGACATAAAGGACTTTGATCAAATAGGCCTTGCTAGGTTTCTCTTCGTCTACCATTCCTACTTCAGATCATAATGTGGTTATCCATGGAGGTGGTTCTCTTCCTGGAACAGGTCCTCTATCTAAATTCTTTTAAGGCAGTTGTGTGCGGGCAGGGGTGGGAAGAGGGTAAAGAACATTGCCTGAATCTGCTGGGTTTTGATTACTTCTTAACTCAAAATATTCTTCATGCCAAAGTGGTCCAACTCAGAGCAGCCTACCCTTGACGCCCATCCCACTTACACAGATAGCTTGTCTCTTCCTTTGACCTTGTTCCTTTCTTCCTTGTTCTGTTCTATGTCCTTGTTGGTTAATAAGTTTTTAGAAATACTTTTACTCATTTTAATGGATCTGGGGAAGGTACAGAAGTAGATGCAACAGTTCCGTCCCCCGTGTTTAACAGTGGATACTGTTTTTTAAATTCAGATCTCCCCGTGTTAATGCCTGTATCTTTACAACATCTCTTTTCTGGCTAGATTTAACCTCCTGGAAAACAGGTATATTCTCATACATGCTTTTGTGTGTAGTATACGTGCATATACGCGTATGGTATTTGTGAGTTGTGTAACCATAGTATTGGCAGAAACTCATTGAGCACTTAGACTTTCCAGGCACTTCACATGGATTAATTCATTTATGCACTATATCACTCTCATGTCATAGGTATTCTTGTTATGTCTGATTTATAGAAGAGAAAACTGAGATGTTCAAAGGTTAAGTAACTTGCCCAAGATCCCATAGCTACGAAACTGTAGAGCTGTGATTCACACACAGGCAGTTTGGCTCAAGTCTGTGCCCTTAACCATTAAAGCACATTGCCTGCCAGTTATGTACCTTGTATATAGGTATTTGTACTTCTATTAGTCTGTCTTAGAGCGTGCTGTCCGCTATATAGATTTTTCCCTTTTATTTGTATGGTTATGATAGTAACTGGGAATAATGTTTGCCTGAGAACAGATATCTGTATCATTAGAGGACTGATACCACTGATGCTATACTGCAGTATCTTATCCCTTCCTAGCAGCATGCCTCGTCCAAAGAAAAATCTCAGTGAATGTTTATTATTTCATTTTAGTTTGATACCCATATGCAGGTCATTTTATTGGTAATTTGGGCTTCATAAAAGTTCTTTAATCTGAAAATATCCTTGCATCTAAAATTTAAGCTGTTTTTAGTGGGGAATGTAGGGATTGGTTCTCACAGAGCCATTATTTACACAGAAGTTGTTTACTTTTGGATTGAAATGAAGAATCTATTATACAAGCCAATTGTTGTATTCCTGTAACTACTTTGCATTTAGATGGACTCTATTTAGGGTCCACTGTACATGATTTAAGCCATTTAGATTTTAGATGGACCCTGGACTGCATCTGATAAAGACAAACAAAACCTTTTTGAAAAAGAGTGAGTTAAACCTCTGGGTGTGTTACAGGAATGAAAATTGTTGTGGCTTTTTCCCCCACAAAGACAGAACTCTATGTGCTTGACTCAAACAGGTATAAATGTATATACCCTTTCCTCCCCTGCAAACACAAAACACACACAGACACACACACCTTATTTTCAGGTTTGAAGTCATAGTCAAAGCTATTTTTTCATTCAAGCTTGTAGAATGGTGACAAAGGAGAACAAATTCCCTTCCATTATTGGGTCATGTCATGTTCCTGATATCTTTCTCCACTTTGATAGGAAAGAGCCACTGTTTTCATTTATATATTTTTTGTTCGTTCATTTGTTTGTTTATTTATTTATTATTGATGTACAGTTGACCTAGAGTGTTACATTCATGTCAGGGGTATAACACAGTAATTTGACAATTCTGTAGGTGATGTTGCACTCCCCAGACCACGCCATTACAATACCATTGACCATATTCCCTATGCTTACTTTTTATCCATGACTTCATCCCATAACTGGAAGCCTATACCTCTCACTTGCCTTCATCCATTTTGCCCCTCCCCTCTGGCAACTGTTTTTAAATAAGAAAGCAGTGAGAAACTTTGCTGTACATTTTGACAAGAGACTGCTTTAGTATTAGGTTTTTCAATGACTGATGATTTGCATTGCCTTCAAAATATCCTCAAGCCAGGAACTTCTTTCACAAAGCTCACCTGAGGGCTTGCAGTAGGCAGCGACTTTAACATCATTACTGATCTTCCTATAACTCTAAATAGAAATTGTATTTTGTATCATATTTCCCAGCTCCTCTGCTCAAAAAAAAATTTCCGGTAAATGATTTCAAGTTCTCTGTGTATATTCTTATAAGAGAGGATTAGATAAATTACAAGCAGTAACCTTCCCAGGGAAAAGCATGCACACATAAACTTAGTTTACTTTGTATCTGACTTTGAGGGTATGTTTGTGCCTATGTACTCTATGGGTGTTCTTCTTCACAGATAGTTTAATAATTAGATGATAGGGCAAATCTGTTTTTCAGTGTCCCAATAACTGAAGTAAAAATGAACAAAACAGATTTTCCTTAAATTTAGCAGGTGATTGCTAAAATTTCATGGCAGTATTCAAACTAAGTGGTCATAGGCACATTTAAATTTAGCTTCTGTTTTCTCTTTCTTGCTATCTCTCAGCGATCTGTGAAACTGTTCTCCTATTTTCTCAGTGCCTTGGTATTATCTCCTCTATGTCCCTGTTGGTTCTTTTTTTCTTCTGGTATATAATTAAATTTCATGAAATAAATATGGATTCATTCTGCTGAATGTTAATATGTTGAACTCTGCTATTAGTTCTGGCCATTTGGGGAATGTTGTAAAAGTCTTTTGGAATTTTCCCAGAACTAATAGGATTCTGAAAAGAAAAATCCATCAATTTACTTCCCAAGTTTGATCGTTGTTGGTTTCTTAATGAAAGAATGTGACCTTTTCTCGATGAACTTGGCATTGATCAGACTGGGAGTTGAGGGGCTTGCCCAGAAACTCAGAAGCCACATGACAAGTAGATGTGTAGCAAAAATCTGTTTTTTCCTCTCAGAATGCATTGCACTGTTCTTATTCAACAAAGTTCAACTTCACCTTCTTGTCCTCTCCTGTCATCAGCAGGGGGACTACCTCAACACCTGTGTGATTTGTGGCACTATAAAGTACTATACTTTGAAAACAGCCATGCCATTTACATAATTTGCCTTCACACTTAGGAAGTTTTCTCTTTCCTCTCAGTGAAATTTGCATCTCAATCTTTCCTCCTTGTAAGAGCCTCCAAAACCCCTTAAATCACAATATTTCTGAAAACATGAAAGTTATGATTTGACTTTCCCATTGCCTGTTTATCCATTGGATTAGTGATTTTCATTAACCTCGGGAATTTAAGGAGGCAAAGCTCCTGACTGAGAATAGATCTTTATCATGAAATCAAATTATCAGATGAAACCTTAATTAGGATTTGCACTGCTGATCAAAGGAACAGCCAAGGGATTATGTGGCAAAAAAAGGAAACACAGAATCTGCCCAGTGCCAATGGAGGGATTTTTCTCCATGATGCTTTTATATATACTAAAGCAAGTTTTTGGATACATGGCGCACTAATAAACCAGAAATATGAATCAGTTATTTTCAAGTGAACCTACTAATTCGTTATTTGAGAATCATTCTAAAGAAATAGGAAAGGTATCTTTTTAGGGATAAGCACAAAGGAATAGAAGTCTACAGTTAAGTCAGAGATATCAGCCTGTGGTTTAAAATCAGGTCCTGAGCCAGTGAGAGCCATATCTGTCATAAGACTCATCATCCCCCTACTGGCAATGAGTTTGGCATTGGCCTGACCTTCAAGTTAGTGTGATGCCCCTGGGATTCACTTCATTTTCTCAACTAATGTTGATGACTTTTGTGTGCCAACTGCCTTGAGAGATACTGGGGAAACTGTGAAAAGCACATCATTTCTCCTCCTCTTCCTCCTCCTCCTCCTCCTCCTCCTCCTTCTTCTTCTTCTTCTTCCTCTTCTTCTTTTTAATTGAAGTATAATTGACATACAATATCAGTACACAGCCTAGTGAATTGGCATTTATATACATTACAAAATGATCACTACAATAGGTCTAGTTGCCATCTCTCACCATACACAGTTATGCATATAGTTCACTGGGCAGACAAAAATTTAAACACTTAATAAACATGGCAGGTGCTATGTTAGTGGTAAATATGACAGAGGATACAAAAGGGATACAGAAGACACTTAGACACCTAACAGACCTACTCGGGAGGGAGGGTGACTTTAAGGGACTTTAAAATGTCGCACTGGAGTGTCAGAATAGCTTTGTGGAATAGGGAAGTAAACTATGAGGTTAGGAAGGCTGGAAGAGGCCAAGTCAGGAAGTTCCTTACATTCCACACCAAAGAGGTCAGATTGCATCCTTTGGGCAACATGGAATAAATGAAAGGTTTGTGAGCATGGGGATGATATGACCCAATGGGCATATTAGAAAGAAGTCTGAGTTCACTATGGGGCACCTTGTGGAAATGAAAAAGGCTGGAGGCAATCATGACGTCCAGAGGTATCCCGAGCTTGGAGAGTAGTAGAGAAGATGAGCCATTTCAGGAGCTGTTAAGGAGACAGAGTCCTAAGATTTGGGGATCGATTGGGTAAGGGCAGGGGAAGTTAATGAGATGTGGAAATAAAGGATACCACTCTCAAGTTTCTTGCCTAGGAAGATGGATAAATGATGCTACAGTTTACTGAAATAGGAGCTATATGAAAAGTAGAGTTTTCCAGAAGACACTATACGGTTAAGTTCAACCTTGGGTATATTCAGAATAGGGTGGCTGCAGGTGTCCAAGTAGAACTGACCGTCACGCAGTGCACTGTTCCAGGAGTCCAGAAGTCTGGACAGAGACAGGTCTGAATTATAGACTTCTGGGGGTGATCATCCTAGAGATGATGAGTGAGGTCATGAGGCTGGAGAGTAAAGAGAAGAAAACTTAAAGAATGTAAGAGAAAGAGGAGCCAATCTCCAGAAGACAAGTTGCGTCTTCCTCCACTCCCCTTTCTGTTGTGCCCTTGCCGTGGGGTTTGTTTTCTGTCTTGGTTGCTGCTTCCCATTTCAGCTCCTGACTAGATAGTCCTGCTCTAAACCCTAAGATCATTTTGCTGGTGCCCAGAAAGTCTGTAAGCCCTTACTTAACAAGCCCTTTTTAGAATAGATGAGGCACTGTTCCTTTACCATCAGCTAGTGACTAAAATCCAGCTTTAATCCAGTCATTTTCTCCTGGGACCAAAGCTACTTCCCGGCTCTTTCCCCAAACTCCTAGTGTTTAGTCCCTTCCACGTACTGGACCAGATTCGTTGGATATCAATGACATTCCAGATTAGACTCAGAATTGTCATGCCTCCTTGGCCGGCAGGGCACCTCCTTTGTGCATTAAGTATGTTTGAACTTTGGAGTTAGACAAATCTCAGTTTAAAATCTGCCTCTACCACTTACTAACTTTGTCACCTTTGGAAAGTTACCTTCCTGACTTCATTTTCTATATTTATAAAATGGATTAATAATTCCTACCTGCCAGCACCATTTTGAGGATTGAATAAGAACATGCACGTAAGGTACCTGGCACTTCTCTGTAAATTAATACATTTTACTTCTTTCCATATTTTTCCTCAGCTTGATTGTAAGTAATGTGGGAGCAGTATGATACAGTGGAAATAACAACGGCATGTAGTAAATGCTTAAATGTTTATATTTTTAGAGGCCTAAAATGGGTTTCAAATTACCTTACTTCTCTGTGAGTGATTTTAGGGATGCCAGCTCTTTTTGAGCTCCAGTTTTCTCATTTGTAAAATGAGCATAATAATACCTGTGTTATTTACTTCACAGTTGTCATGAGCCTCAAAGATAATGCACGTGACAGCACTTTGAAAACTAGAAAGTTCTTTAAAAATATAAAATATTGTCTCAAGCACACTGATCTTCTCATACAAGATATTAACAACTTTTATTTTGGATATTCAAATGTGGACATACCAGACATTCCAAACTTGACCAGAAAACATTAACTTATTATTTGATTCTTTGAATTGTCTGCAAAACGTCTCACCTGCAAAGAGACTCGACAAGATTTTTACTGTTACAGGTCTAAATTAGTCTCCAAACATTTATGGAACACTTAGCGAAAAGTACTGTGTTTGGCCCCAGGAAAACAGGAAATGTCTAAAGCCTGACTTTCAGAAGTTTGTTTCCCAGAATGAAGAGAGCCAAAGAAGTAATTACAATCACACTGATGAGCTTGTTTTCCTTAGTAGATATGTACCTAGTCAAGGCTGAAGGGATTAGGGAAGTCTTAAAGAAGGTGACAGCATGTTGGGTTCTGAAAGACGATTAGGAAGAGTGAGCCAGGTGACATTTACGAGTGGAAGTGGAGATCCTTGAAGATATTACAGGCAGGAGGAGAAGCAACAACAATGACAGAGGCATTGGCACATTTGAGCAATCGCCAGGATTTTAACACACTTGTGTGCATTTCTTTAGGAATAGAGAATAGTCATAGTTGGGAGGCATGGAGGAAGAAGCAAGAGTAGGTCTAGAGATTGGAAATTAGGTCCCTACCACATATGGAAGAGCCAAATAGGGAAGTCTTGCCATTGAAATATATTAAATATGGGGTTCCACACGATGGCATTAAATTTTACCTCGGGTATCTTGTCCAGTAGGGCAACCCTGAGGGGCAAGAAGAAGAATGGGGGAGAGAGGATTATTGCAATGACCCAGGTGAGAAGTAATGAGGCCCTAATGTAAACTAATGACAGTGGGAAAGGAGAGGCTGTGCAGAGCCAAGGTTCATTAGAGGAGAACTTAATCACTGATTGGATGTGGCAGGTAAAGGGGAAGAAAAATGTAAAATATTCTGATTTTCTGATCTGTACAAGAAAAGGATGGTGTTAGGCTAGAGGATTAAAAAAAAAAAAGACAATACTAACAGTCAGATAAAGATAAGAGCATGAGATGGGAGCATGTGTAGTTTTATACATCTGGAGTTGGTAGGTAGCCAAACCCAGAGGACAGTGTTTAGTAGGCAACTCCAAGGACAGGATGTGTACATTTCTCTTAGATACACTATCGTCTCTTCTCTCTCTCATCTTCTAACTCAGAACCACCTCTTTGGTTAGCTGTAGAGAATCTGAAGTTCCTCCTAAGTATACTTGATAAAAATCCAAAAACATTCCGTGAAAATATATTGATTCAAGTCAACTGTTTGGTATTTTAAATTCTGGTGACAGGAAGGAGATACAAGACCTTCACAGAAAATGACAATTCATACCCATAAAGCAATCATATGAACAAGCTTTCCATTTTAACTCTATCAGCATTGAGTCTCCCTCCTCCTTTTACAGTCTTTCAAACATTAGCCATGGAACATTGCTTAATCTATCATGTTGCTGTCATGATTTTTCTAGATGTCTTAACATAGACAGGCAAGGCCTCCTAAAACTACCCTAATCTGAAATCGTTGAATAACACTTCTGTGTCATTTTTTGTGTGCTAGGTTCAAGTGCTTTAAACACATAAATTCAGTGATAACAGTGGATGGCAAAGATGATTGGCACATCTCTATTTTATAAATAAAGAAACTAAGGCAGAGGAAAGTTAAATGACTTTCTTAGTGTCATACAGAGAATAAGTAGAAGAACCAGGATTCAAATCTAGACCATCTGGGACCAGAGGGCATGCACTTAACCACCCATTATGACAGGTGTGGATAGTAGGACAGGAACCTTTGTAACATTGGATAAAGCTGGCAATTCTGAGGCATGACTCTCACCTGCCATAGGCTCAGGATTCAAGATTCCTTGGGTCCAAGATCCAAGATATATATACACACATATATATATATACATATATGTATATATGTGTATATGTATATATGTACACATATATATGTGTATATATGTGTATATGTATATATGTACACATATATATGTGTATATATGTGTATATGTATATATGTACACATATATATGTGTATATATGTGTATATGTATCTTGGATATATATATATATATATACATATATATATATATATCTTGGATATATATCTATATAATATATCTTGGATATCTATCTATCTATCTATATATATAGATAGATAGATATATCGATATATATATATCTTGGATATATATATATATAGATATATATATCTTGGATATATATATAGATATACATATTTATATCTCGGAGATATATATATATCTATATATATATATATTGGAGATATATATCTATATATATATCTTGGAGATATATATATCTTGGATATATATATCTATATATATATCTATATATAGATATATATATAGATATCTTGGAGATATATATATCTTGGATGTATATATCTATATATATCTATATATAGATATATATAGATAGATCTATCTATATATATCTATATATATATATCTTGGATATATATACATATATCTTGGAGATATATATATATATATATTTTTTTTTTTGAGATATATATCCTTGGGTCCAAGATGCTACATATATATTTTTTTCTCATATACATACACATATATATAGATGATGTGGCATTTTATATAATATATATCCTATATCAAATGTATTCATGAATAAATCTGAATAATATTGAATACTGAACTCATTTAATCCTTCCAACAGGCTTATGAGTTAGGTCCTATTTTTATCATCATCCCCATTTTACAGGTAAGAAAACTGAGACACAAGGAGATTAAATAGCCTACCCCAAATCGTGGATGTGGTAAATGGCAGCTTACGCTGGTCTGACTCCGAAGTCCCTGCTCTCAACTGCCAGGTACCCCGTCACTCTGAGCACAGCACACAGGTCTATCAAGACCATTCATCTTCCTGCCTAAGTGGGTGTTGTGCTTTTTGTCTGCAAAGTGATTTCATTTTCCTCTTCTGATAGGATAGAAATAGCCCCTGAACCTCTAAAGATAATAGCTTAATAAGAAAAAAAAAAACTGTGGAAAAAAAAAAAAAAAAGGAAAGAACAGCAGATGTTAAAGGGCGGCTCTGACAGGAAGGGTCTCCCCTCCTCAACAATTAATGGGAATCCATCCCTCTCTAAGCAAGAACGCAGATTGTCTTCATGGTTAAGCTAGAGGCAGTGACCCAATCCACTGATCTCAGGCAGTTGTTATTTCAAAGAGCCATTAACCCCAAATAATCCTGTTTCTTCCCATCTATATGTTAGCCTCTAGCTCATGTAATAAAACTCTGTATAAGAAAAGGGGCCAAGGGGCGCCTGGGTGGCTCAGTCGGTTAAGCGTCCGACTTCAGCTCAGGTCATGACCTCACGGTCTGTGAGTTCGAGCCCCGCGTCAGGCTCTGCGCTGATGGCTCAGAGCCTGGAGCCTACTTCCGATTCTGTGTCTCCCTCTCTCTCTGCCCCTCCCCTGTTCATGCTCTGTCTCTCTCTGTCTCAAAAATAATTAAAAAATTAAAAAAAAAAAAAAAAGAAAAGGGGCCAAACTTGATTTTTGGTAGGCACCAACTTGGCTAGCATACTGATGTAAAACCACTCAGGAATGAGGTCTGACCACCACTTGCTGACTATGAGATCCTGGTCAGTCGGGTTACTTCTCAGTTTATCCACTTCCCAGGGCTGCTCTATGGAGTGAAGATAATGTTCTTAAATCCCCCCAAACCAGGTCTGTTCCAGAGTTAGCACTCAATAAATGGTGGCAATTGTCATTATTATTTCAAAAAGCCACTAAACTTCCTTAGAAAAATCTAATCCCCAAGACTTCTTTGCCTGTCCGTAGTTATCATTGATCTTTCTATTTTAAAGCCAATGATCATATTCTATTTTGAAGGCTAACACATTCTAATCTCTGGGAAGGTTTGAACAATATTATCATTCACTATGAATTTGAGCAGTCCTTCTTTCTACTTTGCTGACATTTGAGTTTGAATTAATTTCATTACAGCTGCACATCTCTCCTCTCATGGCAGTTATCCTACACAATTGAGAATTATGGACCACACAAATCAGGTCAATGGAAAGTTCTAATTGTGCTCAGCTATCTTCCTCACACACCTTTCTTTATAATGCAGGCACTCCAGATGCGGCTGTAGTCACCATCTCCTAACTGCTAGGTAACTCGGGCCTCTCTTTTCACTCCTCAAATGGTTAAAGGGTAAGCCTTCCCAGAATGTCTTTTGTCTCTAAAACTAAGTTGTTTAAGAGCTTTCCTAAGTAAAAGCCCATAGTGCATTATGTACTGTGTATTTCAGGCAAATAAAATGTTTAAATCCACAGACTGAAAATGATCTTCACACATAAAATGAAATCTGATCAGTTTACAGCCCGACATGAACAGAACTCCCAAATTAGGCACTTCCAAATTCAGCACAGCAAACACTGCCAGCCGCCAAAGGAATTGGAGAAATCAAAGCCCTTCTAAATCTTCCTTCCATGACATATAAAAGATTCAGCAGAGTAGAGGTCAGAGAATATGAGGGGAAAAAATGTATAAAAGAAAAGAAAGATAGCTGATTTTTTTTTTCCGGTATGAAGGGATAGAACCTAATTATTCTTTTATGCAGAAAATCCCTTTGGCTGTACACATGAATAAGAACACTCAAGGCAGCAACATTTTTCTTATAATTAGAAGAAATTATGATGTCTCTCTTGAAAGGCAAAATTTTCCTTATCATGAAAAACAGTGTTCTTTATCATCCTTACTTTTTATTAGAACCTTCAAAATGAGGTTTTCTTGAGCCTCTTGAAATAAATCCATTCCACTTTGAACTGCTGGAACTAACTATTAAAATGTGGCCTGATTCATCCTGAGAAATGGCCACATGCCCACTTGCCTGGGATAATAATGACTGCTAGATAAATTAGAAAGAACACCTAATTCCTTTATCCTGCAACCTGAACTGTCCGAGATGGAAAAATGTATTGATCACCCTTTTTAATAGGCTGGCATGTCTCATTTTCACATGGATTTAGTTTTTTTCAACAAGTATTTATTAAGAGACTCTGTGAACAAGGCATTGGGGCAAGGGGCTAAATTTGCTGTGGCTGCTATGGAAATGAAGCTAAACAAAACACCACGCATAAAAGATGATGCCCATCAAAGAAATGAAGAGAAATTTTTTTCTAGATGGAATTTGAAAGCACTGGGAAGTAACAGAGCTTTTTAATTGCATGTCAACTCTTCATGGTGCATAGACGATGCAACTCTGAGTTGTTATTGGCGACTGGCAACTGATGAAATATTGACATCAGGGATGCAAAAATCACAGTGCGGGAGCTGCTCTGCTCACCTGTCCTTGCTGAGTTCAGAGAGAAGAGTCTCCTTCTGGGACACTTTCCACAGAATGTGGCTTAGGGTTTCACCTTTCAGTGCTTGGGGCTCACTCGACCACGTACCCCCTTGATGTGTGCAAGTCTCTCCAGGGTCACTTTAGCTCTCTCGTCCTTCTGTTATTGTTTCCCTTATTCTCTCCTACTGTTTTGTGATTTCTTTCCACTGCTGTTTCTCCCAAGCCCAAGGCATCTTTAGAAGGTTTGGAAAGAAGGGGCGAATAAGTTAAAAACCCTCTCCATAGATGTGGCTCTAACAGTTTCCATAAAAGACCATGTTTATTCCCCGTATCTTAATATTTACACTGAATTGTCATTGCCTGGAATTATCAGCTTGCCTTCTTCTATCGATAGGCAGTTACTGGAAGGAAGAGGCTATATTCTGTGGATTTCTGGACCTTAACCATCTAATCACCACTGTGGGTGCTTGGCAAGTAATTTATAAATGAAGAACTGATAGATACTTTGCTTCACTTTAATCCTCTACATAGACTATATACACTTCATTTAAACTCAGACCTTTTAGCACCTTGGCCATGTACAAGGCTCTGTGCTATATGCTCCAGAAGAAACTAAGACGAGCCAAATAAAGTATCTGTCTTCAGAAAGGTCCAACAGGAAAAATAAAATGAATGTGAAGTAAACCATACTAAAGGCAAAAGTTTAGCTTTGGGGGAGTATCTGTAACACAGAGTTAGAACACGTCCATCAATAGGAACAAAAATACCATGATCCACTCTTCACTTCCCTGCCTGTGTAATTATAGACAAATATGTAAAAGACAACATTGACAATTATAAAGAATAAGCGCCTCCCATGACTGTACCACAGGCCCACGCACACGAGCTGTAAGTGTGTAACAAGAATTTTTTTTAGAGCACGAAGAAAGGGAAGGAGCACATTTGGCTGAGGGGGCAGGAATGGCTTTCTTAGAGATTATTTAAAATGGGCCTACAAGGGTGGTAGAAAGTCGTCAAGAAAAGAGAGGAGCATAATAGTACATGTGGAAAAGAACAATTAGCACCACGGAAGCTGAGAAAGGGATGTGGGGGAAAGACTCAGTGCTTTGAACTGTTAGTTCGGCCAGAAGCTTGGGTTGGAAGATGAACAGGACTCTATTCAAGTTAGAGTCTCGGAGGCTGAGCCACAACTCAACCTCAAGAAACAAATACTTCCACCTAGATTTCTAAGGAAGTACCTATACAACACCAGCAGGACTGGTTGAAGAGACCATCTGGGTCTCTTTACAAGGAAAGAGTTTGAGTCCATCGTCTCATGTCTCCTGCATTCCTCATTAATGGGGAAATTAGGTTGTAGACTAAATGCTCGATAATTATTCATTGACAGAAAATTGAGCCTTGTAAGATACTCGAGACTTTAGCTGAGAACTAAAAATAACAAGTACATAGCTTTTTCTGATATTTGCACATTAGTCCACAGAAACAGAGCTTTTTAACTCCTAGCAACCATAGCAGGTGGGAGCCTGATCCAAGTGTATGAAAATGGTTTGGGGAAAGATTAATGTTTTTTCCCCAAATTGCTTTTGGTGTAAAGATATCTAGAGATGGGCTACTGTATAAGTAAGAGAACGGGCATACTTTAAGAATACATAGTATATTATCTCCGCGATTAATTACACGTACTCTTATTTATGTATGCGTTCATTCAAAATATGTATATTGATTGCCAAATATGAGGCTCTAAATAAGGTTGAGGTGATTGTGAAGATAACTGAGGTAGGATTTCTGCTCATAAGGTTCACAGTTTAGGACACAAAAGGAAAAAGAACAGTGGAGAATGTTTTGTCACTAAGGAGATCTCAATTCCTTCCCCAAATGCTGCTAGCCACTAATAGCACTGAGACTAGGTAATCACTTATTTTTAACAATCATTGGGTCTGACAGATCAAATGTTCTTTTGGATGAATTATATACTTAACCATTTAGTATTTTATTAAAACATTTATTGGCTTTGTGATCAGAAAAACAGCAGCAGTATTTAAAGATTATAATGTAATCATTGGCTCGAAGGGATAAAAATAAATAATTTAGTTAAAAATACCCAAAGAAATATTTTAATAAGACAGCCATTGGAAATATGTGGAGAGACAAATAATTTAAAAATCCAATGCCTTGTCTGTCAAGAAATATTATGATTGAACACAATGTATTGTTGTTAATAGGAATAACTGTGAAAAAAAAAGGCTCATTTATGCTATATTTATTTTATAGCAATTTGAAATAAATGCAGCCTATAATTTCAGATCTAGGTCAGAAGACTTAAGATCACTCTGGTTGACTGTATCCTCATGACTGCCAAAAACACAGATTGCTTTTAGGATCACTCAATAACCATTTCATATGGTCTCTTCCCACTTACAATGGTTTGAGTTCTTTATGTAGCCATACAAATAAGCTACCTATGTGCCTCATTTCTTTAATATCGTGTTTCAAAATGCCTGCCAGATCTGATGCAGAAGAAATGCTACTGACCCACAGGGTAAGCTCTTCCCATTCTGATTTTAGTGCACGTGAGAAGAGGGTTTGAGCACGAGACTGTTTCTCACGATCCTTGCACATCCACAGCAAAAGGTCTTTCGAGTTCACCTCTTTGGACAAATGGCTGGATCGTAAGGAGTTAACATAGTTTAAGACTTGAAAGAGAAAAATGTTCCCAGCAAAAAAAAGGCTTACAGCAAAATAATGAGTGCCAAGGTTGAAGCTGCTCTTTCTTTGCTTTAGCGCTAAAGCTGCATTATTCACAACTGCCAATCAGCTAATCTGAAAAGAATTTGTTCTTTACTGCATTTCTCCTTTATTGCTCCCACCCCACTGGTCTGGTGTACATTGCCTCCAGCTAGGAGGGTTTAGAAATAGCTCCTAAACAGACAACAAATGCGAGTCTGTGAATCGAAGGGCAGTGGACACTGTGGAGTGAAAGGGCTTTTGCTCACCCCCATTTCCTTTTCACATTTAGCCTTTGCTACTGCAGTCCTGAAAAGCTCAGGCTACCGCGAAAGGAGAAATTGTCTGTCAATTTCTGAACATTCAACACCGAGCTTTTACTGAAGATTCAGGATGCGGGACTGGTTGCAGCTCCCTGAGATATTGGTGGTAGGGAAAAAAGAAAAAAAAAAAAAAAAACCTTTTTAAGTCCACAGGAAATGAATTTTAACAAATTCTATGGCTACTGCCTAACCTGCACACCATTACGTGTGAAGTGAGGGAATTAGACATCATGATTTACAGTTGAAAACAAGGGCAGTACAAATGAAGGTGAGATCCGTGTTCTGCAGTGACCCCCACATATGCCCCATGTGCGCATGGAGGCGTGAATGAGCAACGTTAGTAGACATATAAAAACAGATATATGTATGTATAAATCATTGGAGATGGATCTTTTAACCAAGCAAAGATAGTATCTTGGCCAATTTGATTAATGCCCCAGGGTACTTTTTCCCCTTTGGTGTATATTCATGAAGCACCAGTTAAGAATGTTGGAATTCATGCAGGTCTACTGGGGAGTAATTATCACTCAGTGCATTAGCAGTGAAAAATCAGAGATCGTTGCCAGCTTTCCTCACTTCCAAAGCAAAGCCAAACATTCTCCCAGATTGAGTTAAATTGTTTTTTGTTAATTTCTTGCACTAACTCACCAAGTATGGGTACAAGAATGACACTGGCTTCTGTTGCAGATATTTCCATACTGACAAAAACAGGGCTATGAGAGGCTCTTCACGCTGAGCCAGGAATTGCCGCGTGCTCCACACAGGTGCACACCCAGGGGGATGTCTAGCTGGCAGGCCCCCGGGGGGGACTGGGTCTGAGCGGGTTTGCTTTTGCTGCTGCTGTTGGTCCCTGAGCTGAAGTACATGGAACCAGATTATTAGGCAGGCTGAGGTGTGGAGGGCCAGTACCCTTAACTCAGATGCATGGGCTAGGTCTATTCCCATTCTCACATCAATCCAAGTAGAAGCTCATCTTCACTGCCAGCCCCCGGATTGCTGTCAGCCCCTGGTGACAGACCCCGCACCCCATCTCTCAGCACAGCCCTCTGTGTTGCCAGCTCAAGGCTGCTTTTACTCCTGCCCTGCCACATTTACTCAGGCCTCCCCATTCCCTTACCTCAAGCCCATTGATCTGCTTCCTGTCACTCCACCAATCCCTTTTCACTCCTTAGCATCTCAACCTCCTAGAAAGCAGTGGGAGCCTGAGGCCATCAGGCAGTCAGAGGCATTGCAGACCAATGGGTACAAAGTGTCAGATACAACTCTGCTTCAAGTCAGCCAAGCCCCACTGTAGCTCCTAGGAATGGGGCAAGAGTCAACGGGTGTGGCATCCAGTTGTCCTAACAAGGAGATATAAACGAATCGTTTAACAGACCCATGGCTCCTGAAACAGTGAAGCCATTCTATTTTTTGGTCGGAGACCGTTCATTTGTCGAGACATGCTACGGAGACTCTAATGAATGCATCATTTTATCCTTCTGGAAGAATTTGCTTCCGTTGCCACCATGACTCTGTGCATATATAATGCCATTTAAATGTGGTTTTGTTACAAATGAACTGCATCCGTGTGACTTAAGCGCACACGCGTATGTGTGTGTCTATAAATACAATACCTAGAGAGGTAGAGAGTGAGAAGGGAAGGGGCGGGGAGGTGAGGAAAGCTTGGGAGCGCAAGCGCAGGCGCTGTACTAAAAGGGCAGGGGAAAAAAAAATCCAAAGGACTCACTGCAATGCAGTTTTACATACAGGCCTGTAGGAGCAACCGGAATGTTATTAGACCATAAAAGCACATCAGGCTGATTTATGGTTTCTGATCAAGGTTTCTGTGAAAATTACTCTGCATCACCGGCTCAAGGTGACTGCTACCATTAATGTGTGGAAAATAAATGAGATGGGGAGGCTGATAGCACAGGAAGGAAGGGAAGCGCTGAGGCAGTTTATACAGCACAGGCTCCCCATTTTGTTTTACAGTGCAGAGAAGCCTGTCATCAAAATGATTGCTGTGGGGCAGGAGAGGCAATTCTTGGTAATTAGATCTTATGGCATGTAGCTGATGCTTTCGTATAGCGAATAGATCAGGACGGTGGGAGGAATGCCTGCTCTCTGCGTGCCGCCTTTTCGGTTTTCCATTCATATCCAGATACCAGAGTTTAAATTTAGGAGGAAAAACATTGCCGTTACTGTTTTCCCGAATCTATTTGTTTCTACTCCTGTTCGTTGCCACTCTCCTGTGTTCCTGACTCTTGTCTGTTTCTCATCTCCCCCGAATAAAGAATTTTCCAAATCTGAGACTTTCCAAAAGAAGTGAGGGCTGGAAATGCTTCATATCGTATCTGATTGCCACAAAAGAGTTCCGCTGGCTTTGCATTCCTGCCTTGTTTATAATTTCTCACCAAAGCGTTTCACAGATGGAATGCTCCGCTGCTGGTTTCAATGTAAACAAATACCGTATATCCCAAGATTTTCATGTGAGATAGTTGCTGCAAAATGTCTAAAGGCTGCTTGCTTGGGGAAAAAAAAATGTCCTTCTCCTCTCCTTTTCTTCGTTGCTCTTTTAGCCATTACGAACTCTGGTTGCGCATTTGCTTACATTGGGCATCTCTGTATTGACTTAGAGTTGGGAATTAGAATCTATTCCAGGACTTTGACTCTATATGCAAGTAGAGAACCCTGCATTTTGGAATGCTTGAGATGAAAATGAATAGATTAAAGATTTCAAAATCTGCTTTACTGCATCCCTTTCCTCAGCTCTTAAAACTTGCCCTCTGGTGCTTCTGTGTAGCATTCCACATCTGGAACGAGTTGGTATCTGTTCTCACAGCTGGCTTGTGCTGCGGCGATGGCCATTAAGAGACACAGCTTCAAGGAAACCCACAGGTCCAGAGGACACTCAGCCAACCTAGCCAGGAAAGAATGGAGACCTGTATTTCTCTTACTCTATAGTTTAAGTAATTTTTCAATGACACTTTCCACTCTAAATGCCCAGCTTTAGATCACAGCAAGGCTAGATTGACACTTTCATCCCTGCACATGCGACACACACACACACACACACACACACACACACACACACACACGGGAATATTAATTGGGACAGATATTCAACACTGGTACTTCTTAGGCACGTTGTCAAGGATTCTGTTTCCAAAGCTCGAACACAGTGGCCACCCTACTCCCAAAACACAAACTATAAAAAGGTTTAAATGTGGCAAGGGATTCTAGTATCCAGAGAGCACTTCAAATCCTTCCAAAGCTTCCACCTCACATCATGCCATTTGATCATCACGAGAGTGCCAAGAGATCACTAAGATTTTCATTATGAGTTTGTTACAGACGGAGATACAAACTCGGAGACGCGAGGTGTTTTGCCTGAGATCGTTTCATTCACGGTGCTGGATCCAGTCTTCATTTTCTTTACATTTATCTAGACTACCATTGTGTTTTTTGTTTTGTTCCCTTTTTGTTTTTTAAATCACTGTCTTGGGAGAAAACAGACTGCTGTTCTAATAGTGACTCTGATGTGGAGGGAAGACACTAGGCAAGACTCCCACGTTGGTTTCTTTGGTTTTCTTTATATGGACTAGAAAGTTTCTATAGCACCTTCTAGAACTTTTTTGTTCTGTTTTCAAAACCTTGGTCTTCATGAGCCACATTATTTAGGGATGAAACACCAGTCACGATCAACACCCTTGAGAGAGAGAAAGGAACTCCCTTGCCAGTTACTATATCTTTCATC
Organism: Panthera leo; assembly: GCF_018350215.1. Classification (NCBI taxonomy): domain Eukaryota; kingdom Metazoa; phylum Chordata; class Mammalia; order Carnivora; family Felidae; genus Panthera; species Panthera leo. The sequence goes on along the minus strand of NC_056684.1, from coordinate 75,433,689 downwards.
TCAAATCTCAACACGTACATACACACATATATGTGCCCTCTGCCACAAACACCACATTCTTTTCAAAAGAGAAAACTTGAAGAGAGAATCTGGAAATTCTTAGGAGTATATGGGCATCATAAGACACCTGACTGATTTTAAGATGAACATTTAGGCCTTAAAATAGTTACTGAACTCCATATAGAGGTAAAGGCACAACTACAGGTTCTAGAGGGACATCTGCCAGAGTACAGCGTCATCTGAGATGTTGTCAGATGGCTGTTGCTTGATGGCCTGGTATAAGCTGAATGGATCTAATATATCTCCCTTCATATGGGGTCATTCCCCCATCATGGAGCTTCATTTAATTTGGCAGACGCTACCTTTTACAGCAAAAGATTCTACAATTTGCTAATTTCTTCAGCTTCGAAAGAATTGCTTAGTTGATCTTTGGAACGGTCCATTTGTAAACTCAATTATAATAGTAGGATATTAGGAATTCAGCCATCTATGAGGGTATGAAAATGTTAGGGAGAAAAAGGCACTTCCTTCCTTTAAAAGAAATAATGCTTTGCTTGAGAGTTGGAGAGTTGATTGAGCACAGATCTTCCTCTTTCCAAAAAAATCTATTTCCCAAACCTGTCCCCTTCATGACCTTAATGTAATGTATTGGATTTCTGTAACTTGTTTCAACTACAAAACTTGGTCAGTGTTTCAGTAACTATACTAGGCATGATAGAGAATTTTGAGTTCCAGATGTGGTAAAATCTCTCCCTTACTTCTATCTTCCCCGACCAAACCCTCAATATCTCCTACTTCTTCTTGCCCTCTCTTCCTCCTAGAAGATGAAGTACTTAAGGCTCACAAAGAAACCAGGGTGCATGGGTGGCTCAGTTGATTGAGCGTCTGATCCTTGATTTCCGCTCAGGTCATGATGCCAGGCTTATGGGAAGGAGCCTTGTGTCGGGCTCTATGCCGAGCATGGAGGCTGCATAAGATATTCTCTCTCTCTCTCCCTCTCTCTCTCTCTCTCTCCCCCCCCCCAAACAAATAAGCACACACATATACAAAAAACAGAAACATTGAGAAAAAAGACTTTCAGTTGCACCAAAAATACTTCGAAAGTCCTAGGGTAGGATCACACTGACTCACACTCACAGCCAGGTGGAGGGACAAATGCAATGCCACACTGGTGTCATATCCCAGTGACTAGCAATTCTGAAGTCAGCCAATTATGCTCAAGATGCTGTGTGGATTAGAATTATTACTATTTTTTTGGCAAAAAATAATGAACACTGAATATCTGACTTCCTACAAAAGATGGTAAAACCTTGTGCATGGCTAAGAGAACCCTACACATGTCCCATGGGCACATGTGTGTGTGTTTTCGAGCATCTAGCAAGCATCAGAGGGAGACTAGCTATGGATGGGGACCACCTTTCCTTCTAACAAGACTTCAGCCATCTACTCTCATTTGCCCCAAGACAATCAGCAGAGTAGCTAAACTGCTCAAATCTTCATTCTTCTTCATGCACAGAGCAGGCATCATCTCCCTTCATAGAAACACCCTACCTTTTCTTTCAGATAATTGGCTAGAAATAAAATGCCACATTTTCTCTCCTCAAAGGAAATGCATCATGGTACACGTGTTAAAATTTAGGGCACTTGATGAAATCAATTTCCCTCTCAGTCCTTAAAGCCCAAAGCCCCAAGCCCAGTCATTTCCTCGGAGAATCAGTGCTTACACAATGGCCTTGTGTTTTGTTATTTTTTGCTGTAAAATACCTAGCAATTTTTTTAAGTACTGTAATTTTGAAAATTTCCATTTGTTCCAGAAGACATCATCTAGTGGCCAGACAAAAGAAGCAAGCAGAATGACAAAGCCCTTCAATAAGCTGATCAGAATCTTTCCAAACTTTACACGATAAACACAGTTTACCTCAAGGAAGAGTTCATTTGCCATGTGTCCCTTACTCAGTTTAGTAAACCTTTACAGAAATCTTTCGCAGCTACGCATCTCTTTTGTGTATAAGAGAACCAGCCTGATAAAGTAGAAAGACAGCTCACTTCTATTAGCCATTTTAGGACAACCAATTGTCACTTGTTATGAATGTGCAAGGCTGTTTTGATACAGAAATGAAACTTTAATTTCCTTCCTGTGTTGCAGAAGTCTAAGTTTGAAATTAAGCATTCCTGCCTTCAAAGAGAAGAAAGTCTATTTTTTGGTTAATTAACTTTTGTTACAAAGGCTCAACAAGATGTGTTGCAAAAGAACCTGGAGAATAGCCAGGCATTATGGAGAAGGCAAAAGAGAAAGGATCCGGGTACTTAATACATATCTTAGACAAAAGCATAGAGCAAAGGACCTTTTCTGTCAACCTAGAAAGAAATTCTTCCTCGCCTTACCAGAGAGAAAGGAAGAGTGGCAGGGGTATACCTAGGAAAATAGGCATCCTTTGTCAATGCCTATTTCACAGACATGACAACATGACCCATAGGGAGCATTGCATCTTCCTGACATACACTATTTGACCATCCAGAAGCTGTCTGGAAACTAGCTCCACACAGCAGATTATACAACCCTCATGTGCACCAAGTGTCAAGATGGTATCCTTTCTATTATTTCTGAAGAGGATTTTCCTTTACTTCCAAACAACCACTTGCCTAGAGATGGCCTAGCTGGAGTGATGCTTATTTAGTTCTCAAATATGCTGGGTCCCCATTAGACTTACCCTGTACAAACCTCACCATTCTCACACCACAAAGATCCTGACCACCTGATGGCTCAACCTGGGCATCATGACTTAAAGGCAGCAGTGAATATAAATAGATAGAAACCCGCTAACACTAAGGTAGTACTTTCACTTCTAAAGGAAATGAAATTCTTAGAATTCACAGGTAGTACAGCCCAGTTGTCAAGATAACCAGCTGGGGCTTGAGAACCAAGAATATTCACTTGCCTTGAGATTCTGAAGTGCATATCTCCATTGAAAACCCACTGACATGAGGCTGAACCATAAAAAAAGTCAAATTGTCAAATGTTCAGCCACTTTGGGCCTATTAAAATGGAAATTTTGTGTCATCTAACATAATGACAGAATATTCAGGGACTTGGGAAGCCAGCCATGATAGCTACACCATTTCTGTGTAAGAAGAACTAAAGCGTATTATTCTGTTGGAGGAGGGAGAGGACATAGAAGGAATTCACAATGAAACTTCATGTGCTTAGCAAACATGCTGCTTTTACTTAGATCCCTGTCCTCCTGTTCTCACCTCACCATCCTTGCCACTGATATTGATCCTAACTACTCTAGCTCTTTCTATCACATACATACATACATACATATGTGTGTGATTTTTTTTAAAGACTTTGTCTTCAAGCTCTTTATTTTCTTTCTCTATTTTTTCTTGAATCACAATCGCTTTAACTATCATACCAAGATCTAAGATTCCCAAATCAACATCTATGCCTCCTATCTTCCTAAACATATGGACCCACATTCCTTCAGGTACTTTATAAATGATTTTATCTTTAAACTCAGCATATCCCATTTCAAACTCTCTAGTTTCTTACTTTATTTGAGCAGAGAGAAGTTCACTCAAAGCCCCATTACACAGCTCTCAAACGTATTTTTTCTGAGCTAGGTATTGCTGATTGAACGGAGCTGTGACCTGATTGCTCACATCACTCCTCTTAGTCACCCACATGTGGAACTTCAAGTCACTTGTGATTTCTCCCTACCACCCTCTGCACCTGGTTACCAAGTCCTAAATCACCCTCCATCCACAAATCTCTTAAGTCTTTTTATTAATTCAGCAATAGTAAGTGCTTTCTATGTGCCACTCTCATTACTAGCTATTTTCTATCTTTTCCTTCCCCTGGATGCTGCTGCAGTTCAGGCCCTTATTGGCCTCGATTTCTGTATTGTTTTCCCAATTGTTTATATCAAATCATCCGTACACTGCTGCCAAATTAATATTTCTTATCATTTTTACATTTTAGGAATCTGACCCAAAGATGATTATTTACCCAATAAGATGGGGGAGGGGGGAGGAAGAAAAATAAGAACTAGCATAAGGCTGGTCACCAAAGCAAGACAGGACACCACAGTTACTGGGAAAATCACAATGTCCATAGTATTCCAAGGGAATGTCAAGCTCAGCCAGGATTCAGGCATAGACAGCACAAGAGTTTCCAAGAGGAACATCCAGGTTTTCAATCTGATGTATCAGAAATAAAAATGAGAATGATAGGTAACTCCAGAGGCCATGGAGGGGTAGCCAATACTAAGCTCCCCCGGATTTTGGGGTGAAGATGCTGAGTCTGTTGAAATATTTCATGCTTTTTACTTAGTCTAGTGTGAGAACTTGGGCAGGATTGTGTTTTGAGGAAGGAAGTTAAGTAGATCCAGCCTTGTGGAACTAGGGAATAATGCAGAGGCTGATAACCCTCCTATTTTGTTGTTGTTGTTCAAAAAGACTTGCTGACTCTTTATTGCCTTTAATTGTCAATGAAATCTTCACCATGTCCCTCAACCTACCTTCCTGGCCCTGCTTTCAACAACTCCCCTACATACACCTTGTAATCCATCCAACCATAAAAATGCCTACACTTTTCCACTCCATGCCTGACTGGTTCCCTCTCCCTGATCTGCTCTTATTTCCTCACTAGTGCTATTCAGAATACAATCCGCTAGTCAATTTCTAGTTCAGATCCTACCCCCTTCCTAAAGTGTCCCTGAATCAGAAAGATAGGTGGAGCTGCTTCTCCTTCAGACTTTCCACTTCTCATGTTGCATGCCATGTTGAAACCAAATTCTAAGGATATAACTAAATACTTCTATATAATATTCAGAAAAAATACATTGATGTTATTTTGTGCTCGATATCCTACAGTGGACACTTTTTACTCGTCTAGTCCATTCTATGAAATTATAAGCAATTTTCTAGACAGAGGCCATACATCAACTAATCCTTTATGGAATCTATCATAATGCCTCCTACAAAATAGGCTTCAATCAAGATTAATTTATTAAATTGTCTAATTGCAGTTCACCCTTAATGACATGAGTTTGAACTACATAGGTCTGCTTATACATGGATTTTTTTTTTTCAGTAAATATATTGGGAAATGTTTTGGAGAGTTTCAATAATTTGAAAAAATTCAAATGTTGCCTAGAACTATAAAAAAAAATTAGGAAAAGTATGTCATGAATGTACACATGTATACAGATACTAACTTATCATTTCCTACCATAGATACAAATTTATTTTGGAAAGCTAAAATTTATCAAATCTTATACACTTACAGACTGTACATGGTGCCATTTGCAGTTGAAAGAAATGTAAACAATGTAAACATGCAGTATTAAATCCTAACTGCATAAATTGTACAAACTGTATTACTATAATAATTTTGTAGCCATCCTCTGTTGCTCTTGAGGTGAGCTCAAGTGTTGCAAATATCAGCTTAAAATGCCACGTGACACTAATCATGTCCGCATGAACAGTTCATATCTCCAGTAAATTGCATAGCACAGTAAAAAGTTCTCTCTTGTGGTTCTTGTTATTTCCATCCTGTTTAATGCAATGCAATAAACCTTGAATAACACCATGGGACCCACAGGAAGTACCACTGGTAATGTTGGAAGTACTCCCAAGAAGCAGAGGAAAGTCAAGACATTGCAAGAAAAAGTTGACCAGCTTGATATGTACCATAAATTGAGGTCTACAACCATGATTGCCTACCATTTCAAGACAAATGAAGCCATCACAAGGATCATTTTTGAAAAAAGAAATTCATGAAGTCATCATTGCAGCTATGCCAGCAAGCACAGAAACATTGCACGTTTTGCAAAATGCCTTTTTATCATATTGAAAATAGAGCTTTTATGGGTACAAGATTGCTATAAGAAAGGCATATCTAGGGGCGCCTGGATGGCTCAGTCAGTTAAGAGTCCAACTACGGCTCAGGTCATGATCTCACAGTTGGTGAGTTCGAGCCCCGCATCAGGCTCTGTACTGACAGCTCAGAGCCTGGAGCCTGGTTCAGATTCTGTGTCTCCCTCTCTCTCTGCCCCTCCCCAGCTCACACTCTGTCTCTCTGTCTCAAAAATAAACAAACATTAAATTTTTTTTAAATATATATATTAAAAAAAGGCACACCTATGGATTCACATGACTCAAGAAAAAGCAAAGTCGTTAAATGAGAAAGCAGAAGGAAAGTGAAGAATCTAAAGCTGGAGAGTTTAATGTCAGTAAAGGATGGTCTGATAATTTTAGAGAAAGGTTTAGCTTAATACTCATGAAGATAACAGGAGAGGCATCTTCTGCCAACAATAGGCAGCAGATGAGTTCCCAGACACCATTAAGAAAGTCATTGCGGAGGCCTGGGCAGGTTTTTAATGCAGATGAAAGTGCCCTATTCTGTTAAACAAACAAAAATGCTACAAAGTGCATTTATTAGGAAGAGACGTGAACACCAGGATTTAAGGCAGGAAGGCATAGTCTAACTCTGTTTTGTGTAAATGCACTGAGGTTTATGATCAGAACTGCCATTATCTATAAAGCTGCCAACTCTTAAGCCTTGAAGGAAAAAGATAAACACCAGCTGTTAGGTGTTTTTGGTTGGACAAGAGGTCTAGAGAATAAGAACCCTTTCTTTGGATTTGTTCAATCAATCCTTTGTCCCTAAAATCTAGAAAGTGCCTTTCCAGTAAGAGACTGCCTTTGAAAAAGAGTTCTTTTGATACTGGACAGTGTCTCTGGCCATCCAGAAACCCATGAGTTCAACACTAAAAGTGTTGAAGTGGTCTACCTGCCCCTAAAACACTAAATTTCTGATTCAGCCTCCAGATCAGGGAGTCATAAGAACCTTTAAGGCTCATTACACATGGTACTCTATGCAAAGGATTGTTAAAGCTATGGAAGAGAACCCCAGTGGAGAGAACATCATGAAATTCTGGGAGGATTATATCATTGAAGATGCTGTTATTGTTACAGGAAGAGCTGTGAAGGCCATCAAACCTGCAACAATTAATTCCTGCTGGAGGAAAACGTGCCCAGATGTTATATATGATTTCATAGGACTTACAACAGAGCCAGTCAAGGAAATCATGAAAGAGATTGTGGATACGGAGCATTAAAAAAAAAAAAAAAGGTGAGAGGTGAAGGGTATCAAAGATACAGATGTTGGAGAAACTCAAGAGCTCAGAGACACCACACCAGAGGAATTAACAGAAGACAACCTTCTGGAGATGAGTACTTTTCAACCAGCGCCAGATGATGAGGATGAAGGCATAGAAGAAGCGGTGCCAGAAAACAAGTAGACATTAAACAATCTGGAAGAGAGGTTCTGATTATCTAAGACTCCTTTTGACCCCTTTTACAACATGAGCCCTCCTATGATACAGACACTGAAACTAAAACAAACAGTGGAAAAAAGATTGGTACCTGCGGGTTCGGCTCATCATGTCAAAATCACTGATTGTGGGTTCGGCTTTTGGTTTGATCCAGCAAAGCCGAGGATGGAAGAACGGATTATTCAAGGCTCCACAAATCAGGAGAAGTGAGAGGGAGGCTAAGGGAAGTCTCCCCGAGCTGCTCTCAAGCATACATTATAGGGGAAAGGTTGCACAATATGTCAGTGGCTAAGTGCCAGTAAGGACGTATAGAAAGCACAAAAAAAGAGCAGATGCCGAAAGCAGGGTGGAGAAAAAGATGAGATATTCCATAGATAACACGGTCTAAGGAATTCACGAGCACAGGCAGGACCCAACTCCTATATTCACATTCATTAGATACTGGGGGTCCACTGTTTTCAGCAGGGCCAGAAAGCAGTGTAATGCATTCTCCACAATCTCCTTAACTAGCACATAGCTATTTGACTCCCCACAGTATCCTATAGGAACATTTTTAGAGAAATGAAAAAGCAAAAAAGTCAGAAACGGTGAGGGATTTATGTAAAGTGACACTGAGTGTGCCAGCCTCTCCTGCCTCCCCTTCCACCTCTGCCACCGCTGAGACAGCGAGAGCAACCACTCCTTTTCCTCCCCCATCTATTCAACATGAAGATAAGGATAAAGACCTTTATGATGATCCACATCCGTTTAATGAATAGTAGGTAATCATCATGCTGTACAGTTAATAAACATCTGTTGTGTATGTGTGTGAGGGCCTTCAGGTGAATAATAACTTTACAGCAAGTACTCTGAGATGTTTTTGTGTCATTATCATCATTGCCTAAGTAGTCATCATGTATAGCACCTGTAGGGAAGTGGCTATCCTATCTTGACATAGGTGTAAGGTAATATTTAATATAAAATTAATCATGTGTAGGGGTGCCTGGGTGGCTCAGTCAGTTAAGCATCCGACTTCGGCTCAGGTCATGATTTCACAGCTTGTGAGTTCGAGCTCCGCATCGGGCTCTGCGCTGACAGCTCAGAGCCTGGAGCCTGCTTCGCGTTCTGTGTCTCCCTCTCCCTCTGCCCCTCCCCTGCTCATGCTCTGTCTCTCAAAAATAAATAAATGTTAAAAAATTGTTTTTTAATTAATCATGTTTGTCTTATTATCTTTAATAACTTTGCTTTCAAAGAATTATATTACCATATAGTATGTCCCTTTTGGATAATCGGAGAAACTAGATGTCAGCCTATCATCACAGGTAAATGGTTTTTTAAAAGTATAACAGTGTTTCTAATACTGTGTTGTGAATATGACTATAGTACTGTATGGCACAAAATTTTATAAGGATTCATTCATTAGTGTAACCCAGGCACCTGCAAAGCAGTCATATCAATTATACTAGACTACCATAAAGCGATCGTGTTGCTACGTCATTATTAATGTGTGAATCGCTATACCTGTAACTAAGAATTTTCTTCACATTACCTTTTCATTTTTGATGTATAGCATTAGTGATACATATAACATTTACAGTGTTTTATGTCATATAAAATAATATTGATGTAGGAACTGACAGATTATTCCTCTTGTAAACAGATGATATAAACTTATTGATAAACACAGTAGAGTATTATAAATGTATTTTCTCTTTATAGTTTCTTAGCATTCTATTATCTCTATCTTGCTTTATTGGAATAAAACAGTGTATAATACATTTAATGTATAAAATACGTGATAATTGACTGTATGTTATCAGTAAGGCTTTTGGTCAATAGTGGGTTATTAGTGGTTAAGTTTTGGGGGGGGGGTGGTTAAAAGTTATACACAGAGTTTTGACTCTGAGACAGGTCAGTGCCCCTAACCCCAGGGCTGTTCAAGGGCCAACTGTATATATTAAATCGCATAGCTCAAGTATTGAGCTTTCTCTAGATGATGAGCGTAAATGTATCACCATTAATGTTCACAAATACCAGTACCTCCACCTCTTGAAGGAGGGATATTCCTTTTACAGAGAACCATTACACCAGCATTCCTGAAAATCTCCAACAGTGCCAACGTGTCCATGATTCTTGACGGTCCCTGAATGCAATGGCTTCCCTGTAAGGATCGTGCAACTCAGACACCACAGTCCTACTAAGGAGCCATTCAAGGCTTGAATCCTACTCATAACTTTGTCACCGCCACTATCATAACTGGAGATGAGAAATCCTCATCGCTGGTTTTTGAAGTGAGAAGGAGAAACCTTTTTTGGTATTATGCTTAACTGATAGTGGAGGTGGGGGTGAGTCCTTCAATCAGGCCACAGAACTACAAAGCTTTATAGCAGCTATCAACAACTTTTGCTCACTATCATGAGCAAAACCTCATGAGTGAAACCATGAGGTCAGCTCAGGCTCTGTTAATTCCATAGATACATCATTCACGTCTAGCCATCTGGTCTTGCTACTGCCTTTAGGTACCTGATAGCCTTACACCTCCGCACCATTGCTGCTGTCACCACTGCTCCCTCCATAGCTGTTACCCATTAGTGTCACCACAACAGTGACTGGAGCTGGTGAGTCAATGACACCACCAGCAGTCCCTGGGTCCATCTGACATGAAATAGTGCTACCTGACCAAGCTGCCTACTGTACCACTGTAATGCAGCCCTTCACTCATTGACCTGGGCAAAGACGGCATGGGGAGAAAGCTTATAATTGTTCTCTTATATTCTCTTAGAATGTGTCCCAGCAAAGTTGTCTGAGTTCCATTCAGCTCTTTCATGTTGTACATGCACATAGCTACATTCTCCCACATTTTCTCTGCACCCCTTCCTTATCCTATCTGTGGCTGAGTTGGGGTGAGTTCTGATATCAGCCACCCAGCTAAACTAAAATCAATACTGCCTTTCTCCCTTTGGCCTACTCTGTCTGGCTCACTGTTTCAGTCTTCTTTTATCATTAAATTTCTCTCAGGGGCCCTATTTCCTTTCCTGAAAAGGCCTCCATTAGAGTTACAGCAGTCTATTTGATATGTGAGTATACCCTGGAACCTCATTGGTGTCCAGATCTAAGTCTTTTATTTTGTCCCATGAGAGCTCCCATCCCAATATAAATTAGTGAAGGCAAGTGATATGGGATATAGGCAGTGGCATTTGAGCCCTTTATCCTGACCATCCAAGACATGTGTAATCACTCCCTGCAAGAAACTATTTTAAAAGTCTTCTGAATTCCCTGGAGAAGATCAAGGAACTTTAAAATTGACCATTACTATGCTTGGCTATTCAGCAGAATTCTGGTTGGTGCATGGGTAGAAGTTAACTAACTGAGGCTAGGCAAAAAAACAGCCAAAGATATTAGAGGAAATAATGCAGGGTACTTTTTCAAGGAAGCAAAAACAACAAAACAACAACACCACCAACAACAAAAAAAATCCATAATGAAGAGACTATGCAATCAAAAGAAATGGACACAGAAGTAATATATATGTTAGAATTAACAGAGGACATTGAAATGGTTATTATAGCTGTATTTAATATGTTAAAAAGGTTAAGTCAAAATATGAAAAGCTAAGTAGAAATGTGAAAAAGATTCAAAAAAACTTCTATAGTTGAAAACTCTAATATCAGAGATAAAAATTACATTGAATGGGATTATATAAGATTAAATATGAAAAAGGGAAGAGTGAAAGATTAATGACCTTGAACACATACCAACCGAACTTACCCAATTAAACCAAGATAGCAAATTCAAAATGAACAGTGAGCTGTGGGAGGAGTTCAAGTGCCCTAATATACATGCAATTAAAATTCCCCCAAAAAGGAAGAAATATTAGAAGAAATAATAGCCGATATTCCCCAATTTTGAGGGAAACTGTAAACCCACAGATCCAAGAAGCTCAATGAATCTCAAGGACAAGAAACACAGAGAAAACTATACCAAGACATATCATAGTCAAATAGGTCAAGACCAGTACTTAGTAACCAACTTTAATTCCAACAGAAGGGAAAAGACACATTATATGAACAGAAATCTAGAAATAATTACATTACTTTTCTAACTGAAAACGATACAAATAAAGAGAAAATGGAGTAGTATCTTTAGAGAACTAAAATCAAGAAATCACCATCATAATTGATAATCCTATACCCAGCAAACATATCTTCAAGCTAAAAGTGAAAAAAAGTTTTTCAGAAATACCAAAACTGAGAAAATGTATCACCAGCAGACTCAGACTATAAGAAATCTGAAAGGCGTGAAGCTAATATAACATTGTATGTCAACTATGCCTCAATTAAATAAACAAAAAACAAAAAACAAAAAACATCAGGAAGAAGTAAAATGATACCAGAGGGACATGGGGATCTACACAAAGTAATGAAGAGACTGGAAATAACAGGACAGGAGTAAATATATAAGATTTCCTTCTATTTACATATTGTTAAAAGATAATCAACTAGTTAAACCAAAAAAATAATGCAGTGTGGTATGAGTCATATGTAAAACCAAACAAAACAAAACATAGTAGCATAGAGGCTTGAGGAAAGTAACAGAATTCTACTCGTGTAAGGATCTTACACTGTATGTAAAGTTGCATAACACCACTTGAAGATAATCTATGTAAGTTAAACTTGTATGCTATAGGGGCACCTGGGTGGCTCTGTCGGTTAAGTATTAAACTTCGTTTCAGGTCATGATCTTGCGGTCAGCGGGTTTGAGTCCCGAGTCAGTCTCTGTGCTGAGAGCTCAGATTCAGATTCTGTGTCTCCCTCTCTCTCTGCCCCTCCCCCACTCATGTTCTGTCTCTCTCTCAAAAATAAAGTAACATTAAAAAAAATTTTTACATAAAATTGTATGCTCTAAATTCTAAAACAACCACTAGAATAACAAAGCCAAAAAAAAGTAACAAAACAACTATTACAGGTAATAATCTCAAAAAAGGAGGTAAGATAAATTTTTAAATACTGAATTATTAAGACTATACTTACAGGGATCATTTCTATAGTTTGTTAAATACTGAATTATTCCAAAATAAAACAAGAATAGAAAAATAAGAACAAATAGAATAAATATAAAACAACAAAATGGTAGATTTGTACCTAGCCTTATCAATAATCTTATTAAATATACTCTGAACACCCTAAACAAAAGGCAGACAATGTCAGATTTTTTTGTATTGAAGTACAATTGACATACCATATCTTATTAGTTTCAGAGGTACATCAAAGTAATTGGATATTTTTATATATTATAAAATGATCTCTATGATAAATCTAGTTACCATTTGCTACCATACAAAGTCATTACAGCATGATTGACTATATTCATAATGCTGTACATCATATCTCCATGACTCATTTTTTTATAATTAAAAGTTTGTATCTCATTATCCTCTTTACCTATTTTATCTCCTCCCTGACTTGTGCCTATTCTGTGAACCAACAGGTTTTTTTTTTTTTTTTCTGTATCTATGAGTCTGTTCCTCTTTACTTTGTTAACTTATTTTTTATATACCATATATGAGTGAAATTATATGATATTTATCTTTCTCTTTGGGCCCTCTTTTTTTTTTTTTTTGATGTGTCTGACTAGAGGTTTACTAATTTTGTTTACCTTTCCAAAGAATTAAGTTTTAGGCTCACTGATCTTTTCCATTGCTCTTTGAGTCTGTATTTTATTTATTTACATTCTCGTCTATATTGTTTCCTTCCTTTTATTAACTTTCAGCGGTTTTTTTCCTATTTTTCTAGTTCCTTCAAGTATAAAATTAGATTGTTTCTTTTGGATTTTTCTTGTTTCTTGAGGTTAGCCAATGTCACTATGAACTTCCCTCCCAGAACTGCTTTTGCTATATTCCATAGATTTTGGAAAGTGTGTTTCCATTCTCATTTGTTTCAGGTATTTTATTTACTCTTTGATTTCTTTCTGACCCATTGGTTGTTTGGTAGCATGTTGTCCAGTCTCCACATACCTATATTTTGTCCAATTACTATAACAGATTTCTAATTGAAACTAGACCACATACCATTGTGGTCAGAAAAGATATGCTTGACATGATTTCAATCTTCTTAAATTTATTGACTTAGGTTAAGTATATAGATGAACTTTTCTGTTGCCTAACCTATGGTCTATCCTGGAAAATGTTCCATGCACACTTGAAAAGAATGTATATTCAGTTTTTGGATGAAATGATCTATATCTAAGTGAATCTGGCCTAATGCGTGGTCCACTGTTCTTAGTTTTCTGTCCAGATGATCTATTAATGTAAGTGGGGTATTAAAATCCTCTGCTATTATTGTATGATTGTCAATTTCTCCCCTTATGTTGGTTAATATTTATGTTATATATGTAGGTGCTTTATGTTGGGTGCATAAATACTTACAAATGCTATATCCTCTTTTTGGATAGACCTGTTCACCATTATATAATGTCCTACTTTTTCTTTTGCTACTGTCTTTGTTTTAAAGTCTCTTTCTTCTGATACGACTATTGCTGGTCCAGCTTTCTTTTCATTTCCACTTGCACTTCATATTTTTTCCCATTCTTTCACTTTTACTCCACATGTGTCTTTGGGTCTGAAATTAGTCTCTTGTAGGCATCACATAGATAGGTATGATTTTCAGCCATTCTGTCACTTTGTCTTTCGATTAGAGCATTTATACCATTTACATTTAAAATAATTACTGAAAGGCATGCACTTACTGCCATTTTGTGGCTTTCTGGTTGTTTTTGTACTTCTTCTCTGTTCCTTTCTTCTCTTTGTCTCTTCCCTTGTAGTTTAATGATGTTTTTTTTAAAAAATTGAAGTATATTTGACAATGTTACATTAGTTCCAGGTGTACAACATGGTTATTCAGAAGCTCTGTTATGCTCACCACACTGAAGGAACCATCAGTCACCATATAGTGCTAGTACAATACCGTTGACAATATTCCCTATACTGATTTATTTCATAAATAAATTCATGATTTATTCCTTTCATAACTGGAAGCCTGTATCTTCTACTCTCCTTCAACCATTTTGCCTATTCTCCTACTTCCCTCCCCTCCGGCAGCCACTTCTCTGTATCTATGAGTCTGTTTCTGTTTTGTTTACTTTTTTATATTTTTTATATTTGTAAACTTTTTTATATTGCTTACTTTTTAATATTTATATTTACTTTTTAATATTTATATTTACTTTTTTATATTTATATATTATAAAAATATAATCTATTATATATTATATATATAATAAAAATATATTTATATTTTTTATATATTGTATATGTTATACAATATATATTGTATACTTTTTTTTATTTGTTTACTTTTTTATATTCCACATATAAGTGAAATCATATGCCATTTGTCTTTGTCCAACTTACCTCACTTGGTCTAATACCCTCTAGGTACATCCATGTTGTTCAAAGGGCAAGATCTCATCCTTTTTTGTGGTTGAGTAATATTCCATTGTGAGTGTGATATACGTATCTATGCATATATACATATATCACACAGTATATATATGCATAGATACATATATCACACACACAATGGAATATTGATATATATCAATATGTGTGTGTGTGTGTGTATATATATATATATATATATATATATATATACATATATTCATTCCACTTCTTTATCCATTCATCTATCAATGGTTACTTGGGTTGCTTTCATATCTTGCTTATGGTAAATAATGCTGCGATAAACATGGTGCCTGTATCTGTCCCTTAATGTTTTCATTTTCTTTGGGTAAATACTCAGCAGTGAAATTACTGGATTGTGTGGTGTTTATATTTTTAATTTTTTAAGGAACCTCCATATTGGTTTCAAGAATGTACTGATTTACATGCCCCCCAACAGTGCACAAGGGTTCCTTTTTCTCCAAATCGTTGCCAACACTTGTTATTTCTTGTTTTTGGTTTTGTTTTTTTTTTTGTTGTTGTTGTTTTTTTTTTTTGGTTCTAGACATTCTGATTGGTGTTAGGTAATACCTTGCGGTTTTAATTTGCATTTTCCTGATGATTAGTGATGTTGAGCATCTCCTTTCATGTGTTTGTTGTATGTCTTCTTTGGAAAAATGTCTGTCTTCTGCCCGATTTTTAATTGGATTATTTGGGGGTTTTTTGATGTTGAGTAGTGTAAATTCTTTATATATTTTGGGTATTAACTCATTTACCCAAATGGGATATATTTTTGTAAATAACTCCTCCTATTCTTTTGATTGCCTTTTCACTTTGTTCATGGTTTCCTTTGCTGTACAAAACTTCTCATTTGGTGTAGTCCCAGTAGTTTATATGGACTTTTGTTCCCCTTGCCTGAGGAGACATATCTGGAAAAACATTGCTATAGCATATGTCAAAGAAATTACTATGTTTTCTTCTAGGAGTTTTATGGTTTTGTGTCTCACGTGTAAGTTTTTAAACAATTATGAGTTTATTTTTGTGTATGGTATGAGAAAGTGGTCCAATTTCATTCTTTTGCATATAGCTATCCAGTTTTCCCAGCACCATTTATTGAAGAGACAGTCTTTCCCCTATTGTATATTCTTGCCTACATGTTTTAGATTGACCATATAAGTGTGGGTTTCCTTCTGGGCTCCATATTCAGTTCCACTGACCTATGTCTCTATTTTTGTACCAGAACCATACTCTTTGATTACTATAGCTTTGTAGTATATCTTAAAATCTGAGATTGTGATACCTCCAGCTTTGTTCTTCTTTCTCAAGAGTGCTTTGGTTATTAGGGGATTTTTGTGTTTCCACAGAAACTTTAGGATTATTTGTTCTGGTTCTGTGAAAAATTTTATTGATGTTTTGATAGGGATTGCAGTGAATCTATGAGATTGCTTTGGGTAATGAGGACATTTTAACAATAGTAATTCTAATCCATGAGCATAGACTATCTTTCCAATTGTTTTGTCTTCAGTTTGTTTCACCAACGTTTTAAAAGTTTTCAGAGTACAGGTCTTTCACCTCCTTGGTTAAGTTTATTCCTGGGTAGTTTATTCTTATTTTGTAATTGGTATAATTGAAAATGAAATTGTAGCCTGAGTTCTCTTTCTGCTACTTTGTTATTAGTGTATAGAAATGCAACTATTTCTGTGTATTTTCTCTGCTGAACTTTACTAAATTCACTAAATTCATTCATTCTAAAAGTTTTTGGTGGACTCTTTAGGATTTTCTATATGGTAAATGATCCTGTTCATGTATTGTTGAATGTGGTTGCTAAAATTTTGTTCAGGAGTTTTGCATCTCTGTATATAGTTTTCTTTTCTTTTTTATTTATTTTTTTTGTAGTATTCTTTGTGGTTTGGTATTGGAGTAATGCTGGCCTCATTTATTTAGAAGGTTTCCTTCCAATTCTATTATTTTGGAGTGCTTTGAGGAAAACAGGTATCAACTCTAAATTTTGGTAGAATTCACCTCTGGGTCCATCTGGTCTTGCACTTTTGTTTGTTGGGAGTTGCTTTTTTCTTTTATTACAAATTCAATTTTGTTACTAGTAATTCTTCTCAGATTTTCTATTTCTTTTTGATGTTTTGGAAGACTATTGCATATGTTCCACTTGTTCTATATTGTCCAATTTCTGGCACATAATTTTTCATAGTATTCTCTTATAATTCTTTGTATGTCTGTGGTATCAGTTGTTACTGCTCTTTCATTTATAACTTTATTTATTTGTGTCCTGTCTTTTTTTCTCTTGATGAGTCTAACTAAAGGTTTATCAATTTTGTTTATGTTTTCAAAGATCCAACTCTTGGTTTCCTTAATTTTTTTTTTTTTTTTTTTTTTTGGTTTTTGTTTTTTAAGTCTCTGTTTGTTTCTGCTCTGATCTTTATTATGTCCTTTCTTCCACTGCCTCTGGGCTTTGTTTATTCTTCTTTATCTGGCTACTTGAAGTGCAAGGTTAGATTTTTTTCTAAGGTTTTTCTTATTTCTTGAGGTAGGCCTGTGTTGCTGTATAAATTTCCCACCTAGAACTGCTTTTGCTGCATCGCAAAGATTTTGGACCATTTTGTGTTTTCAGTTTAATTTGCCTCCATGTATTTTTTTTTTATTTCTTCTTTGATTTCTTCATTGACCAATTGGCTGTTTAATAGCATGTTATTTACCTGCCACATGTTTGTGTTTTTTCCAGTTTCTTTTTTCCTTGTGATTTCTAGTTTCATCTCATGTGGTTAGAAAAAAATGCACGATGTTATTTCAATATTCTTCAGTTAATTGAGACATGTTTTGTGGCCTAACATGATGTATCCCAGAAAATGTTCCACATACATTGCAGAAGAATAAGTATTTTGGTTTTGGATGGAATATTCCACTTCTGTTTAGATCTGTGAAGTTCATAAGCTCTAATGTATCATTCAAAGACACTGTTTCCTTCTAATTTTCTGCCTGGATGATCTATTCACTGATATAAATGAGGTATTAGAGTCCCCTACTATTACTATATTACTATCAATTTTTCCCTTAGTCTATTAATAGACTTACTTACAATTAATAGATACTTATTAATCGATACCATTGTTATATCCTTATGTTGGACCGACTCATCATTATGTAATATCCTTTTCTTCTTATTACAGCCTTTGTTTTAAGATCTATTTTGTCTGACATAAGTACTGATACCCTAGAGTTTTGTTTGTTTGGTTTTGGTTTTGTTTTTTGTTGTTGTTGTTTTCTCTCTTTGCATGGTATATCTTTTTCATCCTTTCACTTTCAGTCTGTATTTGTCTTTAGGTCTGAAATGAGTCTATTGTGTGCATCATATAGATGAGTCTTGCTATTTTTTTATTTATTTTTTTTAATCCATTCTACCACCTATGTCTTTTGATTGGAACTCTTAGACCATAAGTATCGATACATATGTACTTACTGCCATTTTATTAATTGTTTTCTGGTGGTTTTTGTAGTTCTTCTGTCTACCTTTTTTTTTGCTCTCTTTTCTTGCGACTGAGGACTTTCTGTAGTGTTATGCTTGGCTCCCATTCTCATTTTTTTGTGAATAATTAGATTTTGGGCTTATGGTTACCATGAGGTTCATATGTAGGATCGTAATTATGTAACAGTCTGTATTGATAGTCATTTAAGTTTGAACACTTTCTAAAAGAACTTTTGTACTCCCTCCTCCACATTTTGTGTATATGTTGTCATTTTTTACATTTTTATTCATAAATTTCTTCCAATTATGGCTTTTCTTTTCCATTTAAAGAAGTCCCTTTAACATTTCTTCTAATGGTAGTTTAGTGGTGATAAACTCCTTTAACTTTTCTTTGCCTGGAAAACTCTTTACCTCTCCTTCTCTTCTGAATGATAACCTTGCTGGGTAGGGTATTCCTAGTTGTAGGTTTTTGTTTTTTGTTTTCAGGTCTTTGAATGTATGACACTATTTCCTTCTGACCTGTAGTTTCTGCTGAGAAATCATCTGATAGACCTAAGGGTTTTCACTGTAACTTTTTGCTTCCTTCTTGCTGCTTTAGATTTTTTTTCTTTATCTTTTACCTTTGACATTTTAATTATTATGTGTCTTATGGACTTCCTTGTGTTCAGCTTGTTTGGATCTCTCTGTGCTTCCTGAACCTGGATGTCTATTTCTGTCCCCAGGTTAGAGAAGTTTTAAGCTATTATTTCTTAAAATAAGTTTTATACCCCCTTCTCTCTCTCTTTTCCTTCTGAGAATCCTATAATGCAAATGTGTCCACAAGATCCCTTAGCCTATCCTCACATTTTAAAATTATTTTTGTTATTGTTGTTGTTGTTCAGCTTGGTTGCTTTCCATTACCCTATCTTCCATCTCACTGATCTCTTCTTCTACATCTGCTAATCCACTATTGATTCCCTCTAGTGTATTTTTCATTTCTATTCTTGTATTTTTCAACTCTGGTTGTTTTCTATATTTTCTCTCTTTATCAGAGTTTTCACTGAGTTCTTCCACTCCTTTCTCAAGTTTGGTAAGTATCTTTATGATTATTAAATTCTTTATCAGGCATATTGCTTATCTCTGTTTCATTTACTTCTTTCTCTGGGGTTTTGTCTTGTTCTTTCATTTGTATCATATTCCTCTATCTCTCCATTTTGTTTCACTTACTGTGTTTGTTTCCATGAATTAAGCAGAACAGCTACTTACAAACTTGAAGGAGTGCTCTTGTGTATGGTCATTCCCTGTGTAGACTCTGTGTCTGGTGACTTTGGCTGGCTGGCTGTGTCTGGCATGGGCAGGGGGTCCTGTGATACTCTGTGTTGGGGCTTCCCTAGTGGAATGACCAAAAATGAAGTGAGTGTGGGCGGGGGCAGTCCCAAGTGCCCCTGAGCAGAGGGTACCCTGGCAGGATAGCTGAAGCTAAAGGGGTACAAGCCAGGGAATTCTGGGGTTCTGCATGCAGAGAGTACCCTGGTGGGATGGCTGCAGATGATGTGGAGTGTGGACCAGCAAGTCTTGGGGTGCTCTGCATAGCGGGTACCCCGGCAATATAGCTGTAGCTAAAGTGGGCATAGGCCAGAATAGTCCTAATACTCTTCATGAAGAAGGTGCTCTGGGAGGACAGCTGAGGCTGAAGTGTGTGGAAACCATGGTGTCCCAGGGGGACCCTGAAGGGGCAAGTAGATATGAGGCAGGGTGCCCTACCTCACTGGCTTGAACTGAAGTAGCATTAGCCAGGTGGGCCCAGAATGCTCTGTACTGGGGGTGCCTAGCAAGCTGCCTGGAGCTAAAGCAGCATACGCCTGGAGTGTCCTGGGGTGTTTTGCACCTCTGTCACCTTGGTATGATGGTAAGAACATTGACCAGTGGTATCTCAGTGTGTGCCATGGTAGGGCCACCTTGGTGGGATCTCTAGGACTAGTATAGGCTAGGGACCCAGGGCTCACTGAGTTGGTAGGTCAGCTATGGCACCAGGACTTCTCTTCCATCCATGGTGGTGAAGGTGGTGAAGGAATATAAACCCTGGTGCTCACCAGCCCCTCAGACCCAGTGAGAATTCCAGCAGCTCTCTTGCCGTTTGGCAGGGTTCTAGGGCTAGTTCCTTCACATTCTAGTCACATTTTTAAACTGCATCTTTTTCCCCCTGTGCCCCAGGATGTCCAGAGCTGATGTGGGCTAGGGGACCAGTGCTCACTAACGCTGTAGGCCAGCCATGGTGCCTGCAACCCTGCTCCTGTCTATGCTATCAGGGTGGAGTGGGAACAAAAATTGTGGTGCTTGGCAGCCTCTCAGATCTGAAAAGTATTCCAGAAGTTCTCCCATTACTTGGCAGAGTTCTAGGGTTGGATCTTTTATATTTTAGTTTTTCTTTTAAACCGTAGCTTTTTTTTTTTTTTTCTCCCTGTGCCCAAGGACAGATGAACCTGCTCAGGGTCCCTCAATACTGTCTCTTCCATTGCACTTTGCAGCATTGAGGTGGGGGTTTCCTTTGTCATTGTGTCTCCAACTCTCTTGCCATTTCTCTATGTGATCTATTTTCTGTTGTGCAGAAGCTGTTCAATCAGCCCTCAGTTCTTCAGGAAGAAGTGCTCTGTAAATACGTATAGATTTGGTGTGTCTGTGGAGGTGAGTTCAGGGTCTTCCTACATTGCTATCTTAGACTGGAACTTCTCTAATGTGTTTTGGTTCTTTTTACATTTTTTGTGTATTTTTGTTTGTTTGTTTTAGGATTTTGGTTTTATGATTGCCATGAGGTTCATATATATCAACTTACATATGTATCGGTCCATTTGAAGCTGATAGTGACTTAGGTTCAAAAGCATTCTAAAAACACTGCATTTTATCCCCAGACATGTTCTTTGTGTTTAGTGACTTATTTTACAGTTTTAAATTTTGTGTAACCCTTAACACAAAACCCTTGTAGTTATAGCTGATTTTACAATTTTTGTCTTTTAATGTTCTTACTAGCTTTTTAAGTGACTGGCCTACTGCCTTTACCATATGTTTACCTTTACCAGTGATATTTTTTCTTTGATATATTTTCTAATTTCTAGTTATGGCCTTTTCTTTCCCACTTAAAGACAACCCTTTAGCACTTCTTATAAGGCCAGTTTAGCAGTAATGAATTCCTTTAGTTTTTTTCTTGTCTGAGAAACTATTTCTCCTTCAATTCTGAATAATAACCTTGCTGGGTAGATTATTCTTGATTGTAAGTTTTCCTCTTTCAGTGTTTTAAATATATCCTGCCACTCCCTTCTGGCCTGCAAAGTTTCTGCTGAAAAATCAGTTCATAATCTTACAAGGGTTCCCTTTTGTGTGACTGTTTCTCTTGGTACCTTTAAGATTCTATATCTATCTTTCCCATGTTAATTATAATATATATTGGTGAGGGTCTCTTGGGTTTTATCATGTTTGGGACACTGGACTTCCTAGACCTGTTTTTCTTTCCCAGGTAAAGAAAGTTTTCAGCCATTACATCTTCAAATAAGTTTTCTTACCTTTCTCTCTCCTTTCAGGAACCTTATAATACAAATGTTAGTATGCTCGATTTTGTGTTGGAAGTTTCCTAAAGTGTCCTAATTGTTTAAATTCCTTTTTCTTTCTGCTGTTCTAATTGGGTGCTTTCCACTACCCTGTATTCTAGATCACTGATCCATCCTTCTGTATCATATAATCTGCCCTTGATTCCCTTTAGCATATTTTTCAGTTATTGTATTCTCCAGCTCTGATTTGTTCTCTCATATATATATTTTAAATTTTTGTTGAAGTTCGGTGTTTCTCCAATCTTCTGAGTTCAGTGAGCATCTCCTTGTCTGTGACTTTGAACTCTTTATCAAGTGAATTACTTATCTCCATTTCATTAGGGTTTTTTTTTTCTGAAGTTTTATCTTGTCTTTCAGAACATATTTTTCTCCTCGTTTTGTTTGACTTTGTTTCTATGAATCAGGCAGAATCTCCTGTCCTTAAAGGCTGGCCTTCTGTAGGAACATCCCCTCTCTAGACTGTGTGTGCCTGGCAGCTTTGTTGGGATGGCTGCAGCAGGAGGGACTGCAGGCTGGGGATCCACGGAGCTCAGTTCCAGGGCAACCTAATGGGACAGATGAAACTAGAGCAGGTGTGACCTGGGCAGTGGGGAGATGGAGGGTGGGAGGTTCCCGGTATACCCATCAGGGTGTTCCAGCACAATGTCAGGGCCACTTAGGTGGGATTGTTGGTGCTGGAGCAGTTGTGGACCTAAGACCCAGGACAGGCTGCCAGAGCTTTGGGAGCAACAGCTGGAGGTGGTGTGGGATATGGACCTGGGACTCACTGGCACAGCCCTCGTAGGCCTGCTAGAGCTCCTGAACCATAGTACTATCACTATTACCAAGGAGGAAAAGGAATGCAAAAAAAAAAAAAAAAAAAAAAAAAAATGGAGCTTGCCAGCACCTGCGATTCCAGATAAACTTGCAGCAGTTTCCTGCCAGTTGGGTGGATGCCCCAGCGCTAGCAAATGGATTTCCTTCACTTACATTCAAATTGCCCATTTCTTTTTTAATTGAATATAGTTGACATACAATGTTAGTTTCAAGTGTATACCGTGTCGATTCAACAATTCTAAATATTACTCAGTGTTCACAAAAGTGTAGTTACCCTCTGTCACCATACCAAGTTATTATATTATTGACTATAATTTCCTATGCTATGCCTTTTATTTTTGTGACTGCTTTATTTTAAAACCGGAAGTTTATACCTCTTCATCTCTTTTATCTACTTTGCCCATTTCCCCACCACCTCCTATCTGACAACCGCCAGTTGGTTCTAATTAAGAACCATATCTGTGTCCATATCTTTGCCATTGTAAATGTTGCAATAAACATAAGGATGCATTTAAAATTGGCATTTTCATTTTCTTTGGGAAATACCCAATAATGGAATTATCGCATCACAAGGCATTTAATTTTTTGAGAAGTCTCCATACTGTTTTCTACAGTACTTGTATCTACTTACATTCCCCCCAAGAGTGCACTAAGGGTTTCCTTTACTCCACATCCTTGCTAACACTTATTTTTTTTTATTCTAGACATTCTGGTTGATACTAGGTGCATGTCATTGTGATTTTTACTTGTATTTCCCTGATGATTGTGATGTTGGGCATTTTTTCACTTATCTGTTGGCCGTCTGTATGTCTTCTTTGGAAAAATGTCCATTCAGTTTCTATGCCCATTTTTAACCAGGTTATTTTTTTGGTATGTTTTTGCTGTTTAGGTGTATAAGTTCTTTATTTATTTTGGACATTAACCGCTTATTGGGTATATCATTTGCAAATATCTACTCTTTCAGTTGGTTCCCTTTTTGTTTTGTTGATGGTTTCCTTTGCTGTGCAAAAGCTTTTTGTTTCGATGTAGTCCCAGTAGTTTATTTTTGCTTTTGTTTCCCATGCCTGAGGAGACATAATCATAAATGTTATTAAGGACAATGTCCAAAAGTTTACTGTTATGTTTTCTTTTATGAATTTTATGGTTTCATGTGTCACATTTAGGTATTTTATTTTGTGTTTATTTTTGTATATGGTGTAAGAAAGTGATCCAGTTTACCCAACATCATTTATTGAAAGACTCTTTTCCTCATTGTATATTCTTGCCTCTTTTGTCATAGATTCATTGGCCATATAGGTGAAGATTTACTTTTGGGCTATCTTGTTGCATTAATCTGTGTGTCTATTGTTGTGCCAGTATGTACTGTTTTGATTGCTACAGCTTTGTAGTATATCTTGAAATCTGGGATTGTGATGCCTCCAGCTTTGTTCTTTCCAAGATTGGTTTGACTATTGGTGGTCTTTTGTGGTTCTGTACAAATCTTTGGACTATTGGTTATAGTTCTGTGGAAAATGTGAGATTTTGATAGGGATTGCTTTTAATCTGTAGATTCCTTTAGATAATATGGACATTTTAGTAATTCTTCCATGAGTCTGGTATATCTTTCCATTCACGTGATTTTTAATTTCTTTTATCAATGTCTTAAAATTTTTAGAATGTAAGTCTTTTACCTTCTTAAATGCTTTCCTAGGTTTTTAAATTCTTTTGGTCACAATTGTAAATAGGATTTTCTTAATTTCTCTTTCCACTACTTCATTATTAGTGTGTAGAAACACAGCAGATTTTTGTATATCAATTTTTGTATCCTACAATTTTACTGAATTTATTTATTCTAATAGTTTATTGGTAGAGTCTGTAGAGTTTTTTATTTATGCTATCATGACATCTGCAAAGAATAACAGGTTTACTTCTTTTTACCAATTCAGATGCCTTTTACTGCTGGTCTGATAGCTGTGGCTAGGACTTCTAGTACTATGTTGAAAAAAGTGGCAAGAATGGACATTCTGTCTTATTCCTGGTCTTAGGGTAAAAGCTGTTAGTTTCTCACCATATGGTATGATGTTAGCTGTGGATTTTTCATATTGGCCTTTATTGTGTTGAGGTATGTTTCCTGTAAACCTACTTTGTTGAGAGTTTTTGTCATGAACAGATGAAGAATTTTGTCAAATGCCTTTCCTGCATCTATTGAGATGATCATATGGTTTTTAATCCTTCCTCTTGTTAATATGCTATATCACATTGATTTGCAAATATTAAACCATGCTTGTATCACTGGAATAAATCCCACCTAATTGTGGTAATTTTTAAATGTATTTTTGAATTTCGTTTTCTAATATTTTGTTGACGATTTTTGCATCTATGTTCATCAATGATATCAACCTGTAGTTTTCTTTTGTAGTGTCTGTGTGATTTTGGTGTCGGGGTATTGCTGGTCTCATAAAATAAATTGGAAGTCTTCTTTCCTCTTCTATTTTTTTGGAATAATTTGAGGAGAAGTTGCTAACTCTTCTCTAAATGTTTGGTAGAATTCACCTGTGAAGCCATTTAGCTCTGGACTTTAGTTTATTCAGAGTTTTTTGATTACTGATTCAATTTCATTACTAGTCCTCAGCTGCTCTAATTTTCTGTTTCTCCCTGATTCATTTTTAGAAGATTGTATATTTCTAGCAATTTATCCATTTTTTTCTAGATTATCCAGTGTGTTGGCACATAATTATTCATAATATTCTCATAATTCTTTGTATTTCTGTGGTGTCAGTTATTATTTCTTTTCCTTTATTTCTGATTTTATTTGAATCCTGTCTCTTTTTTCTTGAAGAGTCTGGCTAAAAGTTTATTGATTTTGTTTATCTTTTTTAAGACCAGATTTAGTTTTTATTGATCTTTTCCACTGTTCTTTTAGTCTCTATTTCATTTTTTCTGTTCTAATCTTTACTGTTTCTTTCTAACTTTGGGCTCTGCTTCTTCTTTTCTAGTTCCGTAAGCTGTAAAGTTAGATTGTTTATTTGGGATTTTTCTTATTTTTTGAGGTTGACCTGTATCACTATAAACTTGTCTCTCAGAACTGTTTTTGTTGCATTCCTCAGGTTTTGGATGTGGGTTTCCACTTCCGTTTGTCTCAAGGTAACTTTTGATTTCCTCTTTGATTTTTTCATTGATCCATTGGTTGTGTAGTAACATGTTGTTTAGCCTCCATCTACTTGTGTTTTGTTCAGTTCTTGTAACTGATTTCTAGTTTGATAGCATTGTGGTCAGAAAAGATTCTTGATATGATTTCAGTCTTCTTAAATTCATTGAGACTTGTTTTGTGGCCTAACTCTCCTATCCTGAAGAGTGTTCCATGTACACTTGAAAAGAGCGTGTATTGCACTAGTCTACATATCTGTTAAGTCGATCTGGTCTAATGTGCCATTCAAAGCCACTGTTTGCTTATTGATTTTCTGTCTTGGTGATCAGTCTATTGGTGTAAGTGAGATGTTGAAGTCCCCTACTATTACTGTATTACTGTCAATTTTTCCCTTTTAGTCTGTTAACATTTGCTTTACGAACTTAGGTTCTATGTTGATATTTGCAACTGTTACATTCTTTTGTTGGATTGGATCCCTTTTTCAGTAGATAATGTTTTTCTCTGTCTCTTTCTACGGTCTTTGTTTTAAAGTCTTTTTTGCCTGAAATAAGAATTGCTACGCCAGCTTTTTATTTTTGCTTCTATTTACATAGAATATATTTTTCCACCCTTTTATTTTCAGACTGTGTATGTATTCAGATCTGAAGAGAGTTTCTTGTAGGTTACATAAATGGGTCTTTTCTTCTTCTTCCATTCAGTCACCCTATATCATTTTATTGGAGCATTTAGTCCACTTATGTTTAAAGTAACTGTTGATAGGTATGTAAATCACTGCCATTTTGTTACTTGTTTTACAGTTTTTGCAATTCTTCTTTGTTCCTTCATCTCTTTTTCTCTTCCCTTGTGGTCTGATGGCTTTCTTTAATGTAATGCTTGGATTCCTTTGTCTTTATTTTTTGTGTATCTGTTACAGGTTTCAATTAGTGGTTACCAGAGGGTTTAGATATAACCACCTATGTCTATAGCAGTTTATTCAGTTCATGGTTAAGTCTGACCACATTCACAAAGCACTGCATTTTATTCCCATGTCCGCATTTTATGTATACATATTTTATATATTGTGTATCCCTTGACTAATTTTTACAGATATAACTGATTTTACTATTTTAATTTAGCTTCCATACATTTATAATTGCTCTACTTTAATATATGTTTTTCTTTGCCATTAATTTTTTTTTTGTTTCATAATTTCCTATTTTTACTGATGGTGGATTTTTTTTCCCATTTAAATCCCTTTAACATTTCTTGTAAGACCGTTTTAGTAATGACGAGTTTTAATTTTTGCTTGTCTGGGAAACTCTTTATCTCTCCTCTATTCTGAATAGAATGCTTGGTAGAATTTTCTTGATTGTAGGTTTTTTCCTGTCAGAGGTATGAATGTATCATGCCACTCCCTTCTGCCCTGTAAAGTTTCTGCTGAAAAAATATCTGATAGCATTATGAGTTTTCCTTTATGTCACTGTAGTCTTTCTTTCACTGCTTTAAAAATTCTTTATCATTACTTTTTGGCATTTTCATTATTGTGTGTCCAGGTATAGCTGTCCTTGGATTCATTTTGTCAGGGGCTTTCTGTGTATCCATCCTGGACCTGATGTGTTCTCTTCCCAAGCTTAGGAAAGTTTTCTGCCCCTGCTTTTTCTGGGATCCCTATAATGCAAATGTTATGCTTAATACCACAGGGTCACTGAAGCTATTTTCTTATTGTTATTATTATTACTGTTCAGTTTGGTTGCTTTTTATTACCCTGCCTTGCAGATTGCTGATCCGTTTTTCTGTATCCTGTAATCTGCTATTGATTCCCTCTAGTGTGTGGTTTTTTTTTTTTTTTATTTTAGTTATTGAATTCTTTAGCTCTAACTGGCTCCTTTTTATGTTTTGTATCTCTTTGTTAAAATTCATATGGAGTTCATCCATTTTTTTTCTCTCAGGTGTGGTTGAGTATCTTTATGACCTAAATAATTTTGAATTCCTTATGAGGCATACTGCTTGCTTCCATTTCATTTAGCCCTGTTAGTGTGATTTTTGTCTTGTTCTTTCATGTGGGATGTATTATGTAGGCCAGCTACATCTCCTGGTCTTGAAAGAAAAGACCTTGTGGTGCCCTATAGTGAAATCTCCCTAGTCACTAGAACCAGGCACACCAGAAGTGTCCCTTGTGAACCTTCCTGTTGTGGTAAAGCCCCTGTTGCATTGAGCCCAGCTGGCTGCAATGACCCGTTTCTTTTCTTGGGTACACTGGGCAGAGTTTGCTCCCCACACTGTTGAGAGGCCTGTAACAGCCACAAGCTCTTTGGTGGGCTATCTCAGTCTGTCTGTAGTTAGCCTTTCTGTCACTATGGCAAGTGTACCCAAGGGCAGAGCTTGCTCCCTGCATAAGCCAGCTAAGAGGCCAGGCTCTATGAACTGTGGGCGTACTGATGTATGGACTTATCTTCCCCTTTCCCCAGGGCAGGAGTCATTTTGGAGTGGCAGTGGTCCAAGCCGAGGCTGATTGCAAGGTGTTATGGGGCAGGAGCCACTTTGGATGGATGCCTGGGCCACAGAGAATGCCAGGGTGGGTCCTGTGGTGCTAGCAAGGTAGGTGGAGAGTATTCCCATTGGCTCCCACAAGTATCTGGCTCTCTAGGCCGGGGAAGGGGAAGAGAAATGGCTCCACTTTGCATTTTTGTTCCCAGAGGAATCTCTTGGGGATCCTTGCCACTCCAACACATGTTCTAAGATTATTCAATGAATCTCAAACTCCTCTTCCTGTGCTGTGTCTCAGGCTGAGTTATTTAGTTGCTGGATTCTCATGTGCAGGAGCTCATTTTCATATCACCCTCCAGCTCTCCTAGAGTTTAACTGTGCTGGTTTTCAAAGCCAAATGTTATAGAAACTGGTCCTTCCAGTGCAGGTTCCCAGTGTCTGATAGGAGTCTGATTTTCTCACTCTTCTGAGCTTGTAATGTCCCTTCTATTTGAGGTTAGTCCTACCCAGGGTTATGGTTCCCAACTCTGTCTCTGCCCCTCTTACCCGTTTTGAGGTGGCCTTCTATCTACATTTGGCTATGGAAGGTCTGTTCTGCCAGTCTTGAGGTCATTTCAGAGTTAGTCTCACAGATGTAGCTCTTATCCTGATACTTCTATGAGAGGACCCGAGCTCAGGATTCTCCTATTCCATCATCTTCTCAAAACTTTCACAGTCCAGTTGTCCTTTAAACCATTGTTATTGTTTTTACTGTACCTTAGGGTGGGCAAATCTGTGCACAGACTCCTTGATGATAGTCTTCCCTTCTGTATGTCACTGTGTCTAGCATAGGTGTTTTGTAGTTACTATGGTTTCATCTCTTCTCTATGTGATTCTGCAGAAGCCGTTTAATCAGCCTTCAGTTCCTCCTCAGGAAAAATATGCTTTATATTGCTGTCCACAGGAGGAGGTGAGTTTAGGAATCTTTTTATGCTGCTTTCTTGGACTGCTCTGCAGAGACTGTCAGATTTGACTTAAAAAAAAAAAAAGAAAGAAAGACCCAACTTAATATTTCATAGGCATTTTTTTTAGGTTGTATAAAGAGACAAATATAAAAAATAAATGAATATAAAAAAATGTGGCATACTAATGATGGGAGTGTCAATTCACCAAGCATAACAATCCGAAATTATATAAAGAGGTTTTTTTGTTTTTAAGAATTGGCTCACACAAGTGTGGGAGCTGGTGGTGAAAACTGTAGGCAGATTAGCAAGCTTTAAATGCAGGCAGAAATTGATGCTGCAGTCTTGATTGAAATGGCTCACAATAGAATTTTCTAGGATGGCAAAATATTTTATATGTTGACTATAGTCAGATTACATGGGTGAAAATATTAAAGAGCATTAATCTATTCACTTTAAAAAGTATATTTTCTTATATGTAAATTATATACTCTAGCAAAATTAGAGTGTATTTAAAAAAAATACTCATTGTAACAATTTTAAATTGTTTTAAATTGTAAACAATTTTAAGTTAAATAGACATGTATAACTAAGTGTAACACTCCACCCCATCCAAAATCTACTTCCCTAGAGTAAAACTAAGCTAAAAGACTTCTTTCTGTTAAATTCCTCCACGCAACATTTTTGTTGCTTACCAGCCTTCTCCGTAGCAATTCTGAGTCTCCTGGAGCCTAAATAGCAGTGTTTTTCACTATTCTGTACCAAACCTTTCTCTTGTATAGCTCTATATATTCCTCTTGCTTGATCTTGCATTTATTACCTCCAACCTGATCGTTTCCATCTCTGCTATCCTTGACACACAGTCCCTGAATGCTAAAGAGTCTCTCTTCCTGAAGGTCCCACAGGAATTCTCCCAATCTGCTCCTTGCCTGTGTTCACTTCCTTGTTGTATGACACTATTATTCACGTGACCCATTTGCCAGAAACTAGGAAGTCCATCTAGAATATGATGGGCAAAGAACAATCTTACACTACATGCTTTACCATCTCCTTCTGGTAGCTGTTTCTTTGACCCAAGAGAAAATGAGCTAGTTAATTTTTACCTATAGTGAGGCTGCATGCCACCCACACAGTCTGTGAAAGAGAGGAAAAGAAAGAAAACTACCATATCCTTGAATGGTCATCATGGACTTCCACTCACTCCCAGTCCAAGACAGTTTCCCTTGAGCCCCATCATCTTTTACGAACCTGTTAAAATAAATTCCCAATTGCCTTCCAGGCTCTAGTGTCCAAATAGTTAATTCAGACACCTCTCCCCACCTTTCCACTAATATTCTTTCTAGAAGGGAAAAGGACCAATGATTAGGACTGTATGTGAAGCCATCCATCTAGGATTGTTGATAGATGCTCATGCCTTGTTTTTACCTTCTATTATTCTTTAAACTTGAAATGCTGATTTACCCTCCAGATTTTGCTTCATTCGCTACTTCAGCCTATATACCACACTCCACATTCCTTCACACCAAGAAAAATTTCCATTTCTGAAGTCTCAAAACACTATCTTGTCAACAGAAAATTTCTAACAAATCTCCCCTCTCCAACCCTAGTATAACTCATCTATGTCCTCTGTACCCTAACGTTATTTTATGCTACCGTATATATAAGATGTTTTTACTTTAAATGTCTTGTGCTTTATATGTCCCTATTCAGGGCCCACACAGGCTATCTCAAATTTGGCATGTTAGACCAGATCATTCTTTGTTGTGGGAAGCTCTCCTATGTAATGTTGGATATTGAGTAGTATCCCTGGCTTCCACCACTATGTCGTACTTTCCTCCACTAAAGTCATGACAATCAAAAAGATTTCCAGCCATTGCCAAGGCCCCCTGGAGGGGGGGGGGGGTGAATCACACTGGCTGAGAACTACTGGCCTAACACATATCTGGGCATATAAAAGCATATGAAATAAGAATATATATTGGTTTTTAGGGGTGACAAACAATGACAAGAGAGGGTAGAACTTAACATATCATCCCATAATTTGTCTTGAGAATAAAGGGGTGAAGTGGGGCAAAGTAGAGGACACAATTTTGGAGGCTGTGGGGGAAAAAGTGACTCTGTGAAATCAAAGCACACATCGTGAATGTGTGTTTTCTTCTGTTCTTTTTACAAAAGAAATCTAAGTGAGTACACATAGAGCCAGATTTTGAACTCTGGCCTTTATCCTTAAGAAGAAGATTATTGTAGGGGCGCCTGGGTGGCTCAGTCAGTTAAGTGACCGACTTCGGCTCAGGTCACGATCTCGCAGTCCATGAGTTCGAGCCCCGCGTCGGGCTCTGTGCTGACAGCTCAGAGCCTGGAGCCTGTTTCAGATTCTGTGTCTCCCTCTCTCTGACCCTCCCCCGTTCATGCTCTGTCTCTCTCTGTCTCAAAAATAAATAAACGTTAAAAAAAAAAATTCTTAAAAAAAGAAGATTATTGTAGATCCCACCCTTATATAAACATGATTGGAGCTGACCAGTCTGAAAGTATGTACA
The DNA here is from genome assembly GCF_018350215.1 of Panthera leo. NCBI lineage: Eukaryota > Metazoa > Chordata > Mammalia > Carnivora > Felidae > Panthera > Panthera leo. Next base: position 75,401,989 of record NC_056684.1, on the reverse strand, counting down.
AAATGAGGCCAGGAAGGTGCTCCCATATCCTCACATAAAATACAGATAGACACAAGGGTCACCTTCATGAATCAGTGATAAATATTTCCCCCAAATTGATTACTGCCCTCCTGGAGACAGGAGAAGGAATAAAGAACATTTCATCTCAATGGAATAGAAATGAAATGGAAATTCCCATTTTACAGTTCTGGATTTGGTCATCAAGATTTAGAAGACACAGGCAGAAACAACTTCAGAAGGGTTGGTTTTAAATTAAGTTCTTTTAGGACAGGTCAAATATATTTTTGTACTGAACTAAAGAACATGTGAGAGTCATACTAGGAATGCAGAATCATAAATAGCAAAGCTAATGCCAACACAGCAGCAGTACAAAAGATCAGCAAAGAGACATGACTGAATGTTAAAATAGGTTCTGAACAGACATGGTGAATGTAAGAATTTTTTGTTTTATGTTTTTAAAGCCACTGTAACAAATGATGGTAATAGTAACTTTGGCAGGCTGCTAAAAAAGCTAGGCATCTCAAAAAAAATTATTCTCTCTTCTGTAGCAAAAATAAAATAAAAGTGGGATATTTATTTCCCCTTTTAACACAGCAGGGATCACTTTTAGCAAATAAGCTTAACAATGCTCCCATGTGGGAACCACTGTTCTGTTAAGAACTGACCATTGTCATTATCCACACAATGCAGTATATACCCAAACTGTGCCTTACATCAGTCTTCCCACCTCTGCCTTCAAAGTGCTGTTTCTTTTCCCCATAAAATCTTAGAAGAGGTTAGTAAACAGAAAGGAAGGTCCTCTGCTATTTTCTCACCTCATACTATGCTGACCCCCAATATCAGAAACAGAGTAAATAAACCCAAAATGTAGGATAAAGATCAGACTACAGGTATGGAAGAACTTACCACTCACGCAAGTATATTTATTCATCACCTCCATTGTGTCAAGAATTTATATCAGATTCTGTGGGGAAAAAAAAAATTCAAATAAACATTTGAGGGTGGGGGATGGGTTGAGGATTGTTAAAAAGAACAGTAGACCCATGGAGCAAATTTATGTTTACAAAGCAGGCTGCTTAGGGGTGCCTGGCTGGCTCGGTGGGTTAAGCGTCGACTTCCGCTCAGGTCATGATCTCACAGTCCGTGAGTTCGAGCCCCGCGTGGGGCTCTGTGCTGACAGCTCAGAGCCTGGAGCCTGTTTCAGATTCTGTGTCTCCCTCTCTCTCTGCCCCTCCCCTGTTCATGCTTGGTCTCTCTCTGTCTCAAAAATAAATAAAAAAACGTTAAAAAAAAATTTAAACAAAGCAGGCTGCTCAGATCAGAGAGCAGAGGCAAAGGGAGTCCCAGAGTCTTCAAGGGGACTCAATCAATGAAGTCTTTCAAGAAGAATGTTTAATTGTTAAAGGGTGCATGACAGACACTTAAAAGCAGAACCGACCCTTTCCAATCTTAGAGAAAATTAGATTTAATAGCACTTGAAACCAGAGGGGGGAACTAAAGGGCAACAGCCTTGGGAAAATGACTCAATCTCTCTGAGCCTCATTTTTCTCATTTATAAAATGCTACAGAACTAATGCCTTCTTCACAGGTTGGCTGTGAAGTTTGAATGAGATAATGCATCTTGTATGTGCATAAGCAATGTAATTGTCATTATTATTATTATTGCAACGATCTCCAGAACCATCAACTTATATTGGGTGGGAGAAAACGTACCAAAATGATCAACAGCGATGGTCTGTGGATATTGGGGTTAGAGGTGAAATGGTTTTCTTCTACTTTTCTGCATTTTCTACACTTTCTATAATAAGCATATATTATTATTAATCAGTAAAACAGCATTTAAAACAGATTTTAAATTTAAATTTATTGAATGAATTATTTGGCAGTATAATAAATGTTAATCCAACTCACATAATCAAGTGGCTTTGGAACATACAAATCCTTGATTATCCTGAATACTTAAGTTGTGCCAAACATCGTGCTTAAGTCACATACAGATTTGGGAAGACATGCTCTCGGTCTGCAGGGAGATTATTAGTTTTATGAATAAATGTGCCCTTTCCTCTCTCTACAAAAGCAGTCCAAATGAATTACTGCTGTGTACATAGACCTGCACGAAAAGGTATCAGAGTCCAGCTGTTGAAGGTTCAGGATAGGAAATTAGATGATATGATATCAAATTCTGATTAATATTCAACAAATAGTAATTGACTGCCTATTACATGCTGGGCATTTTCTAAGCATGAGGAAAACAGCAGTGAACAAACAAGTGTATAGCCTAAGATAACTTTTTTTAACCTTTTCCTTTTTTTTTTTTTTTTTTTTTTTTTACTCACCAGAGTAAATGACATACCATATTATGTCCAGTATAAAACAAGTACACAGAACTACTCTGTACTGAATCTTTCCCATCAGTGTTCAGACTTAATGGTTAAAGCTCTCATTTTGTAAATAATAAAAATAAAGTTTTTGTTTCCCTAGCGCCAGCCAGGTACCAACTCATTGTTCTCCTGGTTTATTGGCTCCTGTACAGACACGCAGTGTCTCCAATTCCTTCCCTTCTCCTCTTTTGAATCCACTCCAAAAATGCATTGATCCAGAATTTTTTTTGTCAACAGGGTCTCAGCTAGCAAATATTGTGTCTGTGCGAATTAGAAAATGGTACCCCTCTGGATGGATGAATTACAGATAGCTGTACCCTCCATGGGATGGAGCACAATGCAGGTAGTATTTTGTGACCACTCACCCAATTGGTTGGGCACCTTCGAACAATGCATGACCAGCACATCCACTGTGGTCTTGCTTTTCATGATGGCCCATGGGTTCCATGTGGTTAAAGCCACTGACTAATTTTTAGTCCTTATTTTACCTGCATTACCCGCAACATATGCCAGAGGTAATTACTCCCTTCTCTTTGAAGCACTTTCTTCACAACACACTCCCTTTTTAATCCATTTCTCCTTGTTGGTTCCTTCCTCCCACTCTTGCTTTATTGAGATATAATTCAAATGGAACATTGTATAAGTTTAAGGTATAGAATGTGATGATTTCATACATGTATATACTGTAAAATTATTACCTCAATAAGATTAACACCTCACTTAATCATCATTTTGGGTATGGGGTGAGTACATTTTAAATCTACTCTCCCAGCAATCTCTCCTAACAGTCTTGTTAACTATAATCACTGTGCCATATATTAGACTCCCCAGAACTTATAACTAGAAGTTTGTACCCTATGATGAACATCTTCCCATTTCTTCCAGCCCCTGACAACCACCATTCTTCTATCTCTGTGAGTAAAATACTTTGCGTTCTGACATATGTGGAATCTAAAGCAAAAAAAAGAAAAAAAAAATCAAACTCATAGAAACAGAATAGAAAAGTCATTGCTAGGGACTGGAAGGTAGAGGAAAAGGGAGAGATTGGTAAAAGTTTACAAACCTTCAGCTATAAAATGAGCAAGGTCTAAGAATTTCATGTCAAACACGGTGAGTGTAGTTGATAGTACTGCATTTTTAATAGTATTTGTCTTTTCCTGACTTGTTTCGTTGAGCATAATGCCTCAAGTTCCATCTACGTTATTGCAAATGGCAGGATTTCCTTCTTCATAGCCAAATAGCTTTCCACTGTGTGTATCACATATCTTTATATACATATCACATTTTCTTTATCCATTCCTTTGTCAATGGACACTTGCACTACGGTTGCCTTTCCTCCATGGGTTTACCAACACTCATTATTTCTTGTCTTTCTACCCATTCTAACAGATATAAAGTGGTATGGTGATTTTGGTTTGCATTTTTCCTCATAATTATTAATGTTGAGCACCTTCCCACGTACCTGCTGGTCCTTTGTCTTTGGGGCTTTTGCCATTGATACCTTTGGATGTCAACTCCTTATCAAATAGACACTTGATGAAAAATTTCTTCCATTCTGTAGGTTACCATTTAATTTTGCTTTCTTTGCTTGTGCTTTGGTGTCCTATCAAAAAAAAAAAAAAAAATGTGACTGAGACCACTGTGAAGGAGCTTTATTTTAGAGAGCTCTCTCTAGAGACAGAGTGCAAGTAGGGGAAGAGCAGAGATAGAGTGAGACACAGAATTTGAAGCAGGCCCCAGGCTCTGAGATGTCAGCACAGAGCCTGACTTGGGGCTCAAACCACAAATCATGAGATCATGACCCGATCTGAAATCCTACACTTAACTGACTGAGCTCCCATCAAGAAGCTTTTTCTATATGGTTTTCAGGAATGTTTTAATTTCTACTTTTCTGTGAATTTTCCATTTTCTTCCTGTTACTGATTTCTAGTTTTATATAATAGTGGTCAGAAAAGATACTTGCTAGGATTTCAACCTTTTTAAATTTGCTAAGACTTGTTTTATGGCCTAGCATATGATCTATCCTGGAGAATATTCCATGTGCACTTAAGAAAAATATGTATTCTGCTGTTGAATGGAATGTTCTTTATACAGGTTAGGTCTATTTGGTCTAAAGTATATTCCAAGTCCAGTGTTTCCTTATTGATTTTCTGTCTGGATGACATATCCATTCTTGAAAGTAAGGTATAAATTTCCTTGTTATTGTATAATCGTCAATTTCTCCTTTCACTATTTTGTATTTCCTTAATACATTTAGGTGTTCTGATGTTGGGTGTGCATATATTTTTACAATTTTTATATTCTCTTGTAAATTAACCCCTTTAGCATTATATACTGACCTTCTTCATCTCTTGTTACTTTTTTTTTTTTTTTTGATTTAAGGTCTAGTGGGTCTAATAGAAATATATACACTCCTCTCTTTTGTTTTCCATTTGCATATGATATCTTTTCCCATCTCTTTACTTTGAGCCTATGTGGGTCTCTTGTAGTCATTATATTTGGGTCTTGTTTTTATCCACTCAGCCACTCTATGCCTTTTGATTGTAGAATTTCATTTATTTTTATTTAAAGTATTATTGATAGGTAAAGATTTAATTGTTTTTTGGCTTTTTCTTGTAATTCTCTTGTTCCTTTCTTCCTCTTTTGCTGTCTCCCTTTATGAATTGATGATTTTATGTATGGTTTAACTCCCTTCTCTTTATTTTTTGTGTATCTACTATAGGATATTATCTTATATAAGCCTCGTGGTAACCATAAAGTATCTTATAATAGTCTATTTTACACTGATTAAAAAAAACTACTCTACTTTCCATATTGTGTATTCATGAGCAAATTGTTATAGAGGTTAAAAGTATTAATCATTAGTATAGCTAGTTATTTTTAAGTTATATTAGTTAAGTGGTTAATACATCATCATATTACAGTATTAGAGTATTCTGAATTTGACTATACAGTTACCAGTGTGTTGTATATTTTCATGTTACTAATTAGCATTCTTTTATTACAGCTTGAAGAACTCCTTTCAGCATTTCTTAAAAGGCCCCTCCCATGAATTCCAACTCCTGTTTCCAGCTGCCTCTGAGGCATTTGAGGTAACAGGCCAAAGACTGAGTTACCACCCTCTTCCTTATTCATCATGGTGTTTCCAACATTTTAATTTTTCACACCAAAACCTCAGAATTACAGAATTCCTTCTTTCTCTTGTGCCCATACATATCTCTATAAGCAGAGTCATCAGCACAATCTTCAAATATTGAAGAAAATCAACATTATCTCACTACTTCTACTGCTCCTACTTTATCAAAACCACCACCATCATTCATTATTTCAATTGCTTCCTAACTATTGAATCTACTTCTGTTCTGGTCCCTTTTCAACCTACTTTGCACCTAAGTCAGAGTGATCTTGATAAAATTTAATTCAGATTATATCACCTGTCTAAAACCTTCTAATGGGCTCTCATCTAGATCAGAGAAAAAGCCCAGGCATTGCAATATCAAACCAGGCTCACAAACCCCATCCCCAGTGCCTGGCTTGCATTGCTTCTCTGACCTCGTCCCCAATACTCCCTGCTCCCTAACACATGATGTTCATTCCCCTTCTGTCACATTCGCTGATTTATTCTTCCTTGAGCACATCAAGCACACATTTACCTACTGGAGGGATTCTTTACCTGCAAGTCCTGTCTCCTCAAATGTTTTGTTTTTTGTTGTTTTTTTTTTTCCCTCCAAAAGCTTCCTTGTTTACTCTCCACTGTCTTCAGATGTTACTTTCTCAGTTGCGTCCATGGTTACCATTTTTAAACTGCAACCCTCCACTTTCCTTTCCAGGATTATTACCCAATGATCTATATTTTACTTATTTTTTAAATTGTCTCCCCCCAAATAACATAAAATTCACAGAGGTAAAAATCTTTCTCTGTATTAAAAACTCTGTTTCTGGAACCTAAACCAGAGCATGACGATTAGTAGGTACCCAATAAATACCTTATATATAGTAATTATTAACAGAGACACAGCCTTTTACTTCACTATTTCCAAATGACAGCACTATAGAGAATTCAGAAAGGGGGCAAGTGACTCCAAGGATTCTGGCAGTGATGGACTAGTGTCATGGTAGAATACAAGTGCTGAACAAGTAAAGGCTATAGCACTTCACATTTTTGAAATTTACCAAATGCAGATTTACTTTACCATTAAACACACAAATCAAATTTAGGTGACTGTAGAAAAGATTCCTTAAGGGACAGATTCAGTGAGATTAAAACTATACTGTAATATGCTTCTGGAGACACGTTGAGGTTCGTTGTCACCAATATATTTTTTTATCTTTTCCTTCCTTCTTAAACACTTGCATTTATGTGTGGTCTTTTGACCAGTTCTGGCTAATGAAATGTGAACTTCACATCAACGTGCCACGACACATGCTTAGTAGTTTTCTTTGTATTTGTCTGGTGTTTTGTTCACTGTGAATCTTGACTATGTGGGTTGATGTCTTTTATCTATTTTAGAAACCTCTCAGCAATACTGCTTCTATCCCATGCTGTGTCTCATTCTTTTTCTGATACTCTGTTTACAAACATATTAAACCACATGTCAATATCCCTGTATTAGGTCCCATATGCTTTGTTATTTTTTTAGTTCTTTTCTCTCTGTGCTTCCATTTGTGTTATTGACCCACCTTTGAGTTCCATACATTGTTTTGTCTTGTTCAAGCTGATGCTAAAATTCATTTAAAATCTTAGATATTTTAGTTATACAATCTGTACTTTTTTGTCAATATTTTCTATTTCTTTAAAATTTATGGTAGTTATTTTGTAGTTTTTGTCAATCAAGTATTTGACATATCAAGTAGATATGTGTATCTACTTCTACCGATATTTTCCTAAATTATGGGACACATTTTCTTGCCTCTTCACAGGTCTTTTCATTGTTTTTTATTGTGTACTAGACCTCCCTTGTAAAATAACCAGTCTAAAAGCTATCTAGGTTTTTTGGTTTTTTTTTTTTTTTTTTTTTTTTTTTTTTTCAGAAAAGGGTTTACCCTTTCCTGTTTTGAGGAGATGAGTTGAGAGGCTAATTTTAAGTACCCTATTAGGAATTGAGCTTAGACAAAGCAAGGTTTATAGAAAGATCTTGAACTCATCCCCTCCCACAGACACACCAAATCTTTCTTCCTCTGATTTCCACAACAAAAAAGACTACGTTTGTTGCCCCACATAGGACACCCCAGCCCCTGAGTCTATAAATAGAGAGGTAAACCTTCAGAGTATCTGGCTTAGAAAACAAATGGGGCTGATGTCTAGGGGGTTCAAAGTGCTATAGGAAACAGATTCACCTCTTGGGGGCCTCACATACAATGTTGCTCACCCTGAAATGTGGTGAAAAAAATAGCAATTTGATAAGTATCTAGTGGCAACCCACAAGCAGAATGGATATCATAGAAAGTCCTCCTGAAGAATGAGGGGTTCAAGCTCCATGTTGGGAACCCCTGAACTGGGGTGTCTGAAACAAGAAAAAGAGCCCCAATAACACCTGGCTTTGAAGATCACGATTTTTCGGATGAAGGAAGACCATGAACTCACCTCCTTCATAGACACCCCAAACCTACACGTATTTATACACCCATTCCTCCTGAAGAAAAACTGAAGGATGAATGAACCGCTTCTGCATAACACAAGAGAAATACCCTCATAGAGAATGGCAAAAGAGACGAGACATGGCGACAAAAAGGAACCTCCCAGAGCCAATGCTTCAAACTGCAGTAAGAAGAGATCGAACTGAGGAACCATAAGCAGATTCATCTGCCTTGGGGCAGAGGAAAAAGCCACAGTCTAAGAAACTAACTATAAAATATCCAGCCTTAGAACAACCACATGACAGGGGAGTTGCTTGAACTCTCCCCAGGTCAAAAGGGTTGGTGAGCATATGGTTTTTGGTACCCTCCACCTTGATAGCGCAGACAAGGGCAGTGTTCCAGGTGCTTTCTCTCACCTGGAGTGGGGAGACGGAAGGAAGCTGTTGTTTAAAAGAGCAACTATAATATAAAGGAACTAGCCTTAGAACCCTGCCACAAGGCAGGCGAACTGCTGGAACTTTCTCTGAGATGGAGGGCTGGAGAGTGCCATGTGCCTCCTCCACCTTGATGGTGTAAATAAGAGCAGGGTCCAGAGCCCTAGCCAGCCTACTGCCTCTGTAAACCTAGTGCCCTTAGCACAACACCCTGAAAACACTCACTATAGCTCCAGCCATCACACCAAGGTGACACAGACACAAAGTACCCCAGAAAACTCCATTCTCACACCACTTCAGCTTCAGATGGCTTGGTAGGGCACCCCCAGTGCAGACTGCTCTAGAATACGCCCAGGGTACCCCTGTGCTGAGCACCCTGGGATGTCCCAGCTCATAACCACTTCAGCTTCAGCTGTACCGCCAGGATACCCTCCTTGCAGAAAGCCCCAGGTCCTGCCAACTTGCACCCACTTCAGCTTCAGCTTTCCTGCAAGAGCACCGTTAGTGTAGAGAGCTCTGGGACTGCCCTGGCCATCCCACCAAGGCAGCCACAGCAAGGAGTGCCCTGGGACCCTGGCCATACCAGACACAGATCCAGACAACACAAACAGTGACAAAGCTATAATAACCAAAACAGTATGGTACTTGTACAAAAACAGATACACAGATTAATGGAACAGGATAGAGAGCCCAGAAATGAAAACCACACCTATATGGTCAAGTAATCTGGGACAAAAGAGGCAAGAATATACAATGGGGAAAAGACCGATTCTCCAATAAATGGTTTTGGGGAAAATGGACAGCTACATGCAAAAAAATAAAACTCAACCACTTTCTTATACCATACACAAAAATAAACTGAAAAGAAATTAAAGACCTAAATGTGGGACTTGAAACTATAACGCTCCTAAAAGAAAACATAGACAGTAATCTCTTGGACACCATCTTTAGTAACATTTTTATGGATCGGTCTCCTCAGGCAAGGAAAACAAAAGCAAAAATAAATTATTAGAACAAAACAAAAGCTTTTTCATAGAAAAAGAACCCATCAACAAAACAAAAAAGCAACCTCCTGAATTGGAGAAGACATTTGCAAATGATATACCCAATAAGGGATTAATAGCCAAAGTACACAAAAAACTTACCCAACAACACTAATAAAGAAAAAAGGGGGGGAGGGGGAACAGGACCTGAATAAACATTTTCCCAAAGAAGATCTACAGGTGGCCAAGTCATGTGAAAAAATGCGCAACATCACTAATCAGCAGGGAAATGAAAATCAAAACCACAATGAGATATCACCTGAGACATGTCAGAATAGCTTAAAATATAAGTGTTGGAAAGAATGTGGAAAAAAAATAATGTTTTTGCACTGTTAGTGGGCATGTAAATTGGGGCAGCCACGGCAGAAAACAGTATAGAGGTTACTCCAAAACTTAAAAATGTAAATGTCATACAATCCGGTAATTCCACTACTGGTTATTTACCCAAATAAAAACACTAATTTTAAAAGATATATCCACCCCTTTGTTTATTGCAGCATTATTTGCAATAGCCAAGATATGGAAGCAATCTAAGTATCTATTAATAGATGAATGGATAAAGAGGTTGGGAGGTATACACACACCGGTTAGTGTGTGGAATATTGGCCACAACAAATGAAATCTTGCCACTTACGATAGCATAATACCCTCTAGGTCCATTGATGTTAAGTGAACTAAATCAGACAATGATAGATATAGGATTTTACTTTTATGTGGAATCTGAGAAAAGAATCAACAAAACAGAAACATATCCATAAATACAAAATAACTTGTGGTCACCAGAGAGGAGAGGGTGGATGGGCAAAATAGGTGGAGAGTGGGAGATAAAGTCACAGGTATGAAATGTACAATATTGGGAATATAGTCAATGGAGTTGTAATAGTGCTGTATGGTGACAGATGGTTAGCAACACTTGTGGTAAGCATAGCATGATGTGTAGAGCTGTTGAATCACTATGTTGTACACTTGAAACTAATGTAACTATGTGCCAACTATGCTTCAATTAAAAAAAAAAAAGAAAAGAAAACATCAGCAGGGTTTAACTCCAGGGGTGCCTGAGTGCTAGAGAAAATTGAGGTTCTGCTCTTAAAGGTCCTGCATATGATCTCATTCTCTCAGAACCAGCGCAGAGGCAGCAGTTTGAAAGACGCCTCGGCCATAGGTTAAGATTTACTGAATAATTGTAGGGCAGATGCCAAAGGGTCAAATTCGTAGGAAATTTATCAGGGAACAGGCACTGGTGGAAGCCATCTTTCTTTCTGTCCTTCAGCCTACCTGGCCAGTGTACCAGTTCTTTCCATCTACACTGCTAACACTATTTACCTCACCCTGGCATTCCCCTGCAGACCAACCCCATCCAACCTGCTTTCCCAGGCAGCTGCCCCCACCAAAGCAGCTCTCACCTTTCCATACTTGGTAGCAGCCTCAGATGGGACCAGAATCTCCAAAAGGACTTTCTGCTGGAGGAGGGAAGCTCTGGCCACTATCATGCCTGCAGGAGTCACAACTGTGCCTCAGAGACAGCTACCCTGGGTGCTAATGCCCACAGCGACTGTAGTCAGGCCTCTCAGCCATATGGTGGGGGACGACCCTGTCCCCAGTATACCCACAGCAATTGTAGCCAAGTCATAATAAGAGGGCACAGGTAGCCCACACAGAAGACAGCCCTTGAACACCTGATTTTCATAACCATAAGGGATGGCACTTTGGGGCCCCACAGGCCTTCTACCTAAAACCACTATCTTCAAGACCATATGTCACAGCTGACATACCTAATATAGAAACACAGAGTCTGACAAATGATGGAGACTGAAGCATAGGTCTGAAACAAAAGAATAAGACAAACACCTAAGAAAAAGAACAAATCAGAGATAACTAATCTACCTGATAAAGACTTCAAAGCAATGGTTATAAAGAGCTTCACTAAACATGAAAGAAAGGTGGATGAACTCGGTAAGAACTTCAAAAAAGAGAGAAAAAATAAAAATAACTAATCAGAGCTGAAGAATATAATAACTGATTTGGAAAACACATACTTTTGATGGAATGCACAGTAGCTTCGAGGATGCAGAAAAACAGATCAGCAATTTGGAAGACAAAATACCAGAAATCACCCAATTAGAACAGCAAAAGAACTTTTAAAAGAAGATGGGTTAAGGGAACTCTGGGACATCAAACATATTAACATTCACATTATAGGGGTACCAGAAGAAGAGTGAGAGAAAGGAGCATATTTGAAACACTGAAAACATAATAGAAGAAATAATTCTGAAATTTCCCTAATCTGGAGAAGGAAATAGGCATAAAGGTCCAGAACACAGAGAGATCTATACCACGACACAAAATAATTAAACTGTCAAAAATTAACAATAAATGAGAAAATCTTAAAAGCAAAAGAAAGCAACCTGTTTCATATTAGGGAACACCCATAAGACTATTAGCAAAATTTTCGGTGGAAACTTTGGCCAGATGGAGGTGACAGGATATATTTAAGCTGCTGAAAGGAAAAAGCCTATAATCAAGATTATTCTCCTTGGAGGTTATCATTCAGAATTGCAGGAGAGATAAAGAGTTAGGCAAGCAAAAACTTAAGAGCTCATCACCACTAAACTGGCTTTACAAGAAATGTTAAAAAGATTATTTTAAGCAGAAAAGAAAAGGACATAAGTAGAGGAAATTTATGGGGAAAAAAAACGTTCACTGGTAAAAGCAAATATATAGTAAAGGTAGTACTTCAATCCTTTCTAGAGCCAGTATGAAGGTTAAAAGACAAAAGTAGCAAAATTAACTATATCTACAACAATTAGTTAAGGGATACAGAATAAAAAGATATAAAATATGACATCCAATACATATATACTGGCGAGGGGGAGCAAAGATGTAGAGCTTTGAAAATGTGTTCAAACGGGCAGCTGGGTGGCTCAGTCCGTTAAGCATCTGACTTCTGCTCAGGTCATGATCTCACGGTTCGTGGGTTCGTAGGCTCTGTGCTGAGGGTTCAGAGCCTCGAACTTGTTTTGGATTCTATGTCTCCCTCTCTCTCTGCCCCTCTCCCCTCCCTTTCCCCCTCCCTCCTCCACCCCTCTCTTTCTCAAAAGTAAACATTTAAAAATTTAAAAAATAAAATGTGTTCAAACATAAGTGACTGTCGCCTTAAAATAGACTGCTATACACATAGGGTGTTATATGTAAGCTTTGTGGTACCACAAACCAAAAACCTATAATGGATACACTACAATAAAGAGAAAAAGTATCCAAGCGTTACACTCAAGAAAGTAAATCGCAAGGGAAGAAAACAAGAAAAAAAGAGGAAAACTACAAAAACAACTAGAGAACAATGAACAAACTGGCAGTAAGCACATACCTATCAATAATTCTTTTAAATTTAAATGGGCCAAATACTCCAAAAGACATAATAGGAGGGAGGAAATAAGATGGTGAAGTAGTAGGGGGACCCTGGGCTTGCCTCATCTCTCAAATCATTTTTTAATGTTTGTTTGTTTGTTTGAAAGAGAGAGAGAGAGAGTGCATGAGCAGGGGAGGGGTAGAGGGAGAGAGAGAAAATCCCAAGCAGGCTCCATGCTCATTGTGGAGCCTGGCCTGGGGCTCAATCTCAGGACCATGAGGTCATGACCTGAGCCAAAATCAAGAGTCAGGTGCTTACCTGACAGAGCCACCTAGATGCCCCAACATCAAATTATTTTGAACACCTAGGAAATCAATGTGAGGATTGGGAGATCAGTCTGCATAGTTACAGAAAACCTGGCACGTACAAGGTACACAGATGTGAATTGGGAGAGAGAAAAGCCGTGTTGCCTTGGAGGATAGAGAGCACCTTTTGTGGAGAGAAGAAGAGAGGGGGGAAAGAGAGCATCGGGTCGAGTTCATGAAAGAAAAGCACTCCCCCAAAATGATTGGCTGGGCCATCAGGAGGAACTATGACAAGTTTTTGAAAACAGTGGAACTCAAATTCTGAGGTTAGAGGACTCTGCACCATTTGGCCGAATCGATCCTGATGAGCAGCAGTGCTCCTAGGGAGTGGGAGGATGAGGGCAGAGGTGCAGGAGTGGACAATGGACATCATGGTGTGGGGATCCCTTGAGTCACACTGGGAGAGAATCTCCCCCTTGCTGGAGTGCACTTGGAAGAGGTATATTGCCTCTCCAAGCACGAAAGACCCAGCTGGTGCCTTTAAGCAGGAGACAGAGGTGTGCCCAGAGGGCATATAACCTGATGGCAGCTGTTTGCTCTGCTTCACCATAAGCCCCAGGCACCTGCGTAGCTTTTCTGGGACAGAATGGAGCCACGCACAGTGCTGCGAGGCTCTCCTCTAGAGGAGGGGAACAGATCCACACCTTACCGGGCCCTTTAAGATTTGGAGTTTTGAATCCCAGTCATGTGCCACAGATAAAACACAGGAGAGCTGTGCCACAGGGCTTGTTGACAGCCTGGGCATACACGGGTTGAGGGCAGGGATCTGATGGAAGCCTGGTGTACAGGAGGGGAGACTGTTTGCTCATCTGGGAGGGTTTCCTCAACAGTGGCTGGCGTGAACTCCCTGCCCTGGGGAGGAGACAGTGGGGTGATACCATCTCCCGCTGCCCACCAGCATGGTTTGACTTCAACGCCCCCAGTGGAGACTGAAGCTGCTAACACCAAACCCTGCCCCTTTGCACCCTGCAGGGACATCCTTATTAGGGCAGGTGTGTGAGCTAGGGAAGCAGGCCTCTCCCGCAGAGGACTAACACAGGCACCCTGCATGCACCAAGTCTACTAATCATAGAGTGCTCCTAAGTGTCAGCTTCAGTTCTGGAAGAAACAGGACCAGATTTCTTTAAAATTCTTTTTTCTCTCTTTTCCTTTCTTTTTTCTTTTCTTTTCTCTCTCTCTCCCTCCTTCCCTCCCTCTCTTGTAGAATCAGGCTTATATTTTTTGGTTCATTTCTTTGTTCTTTCATTTTCTCATATTTTGGATAAGGCTGTTTTTTTTTTCTTTCTTTTTCTTTGGAATTACGCTTACAGATTTTTGTCTATTTTGGGTTTTTTCCTTTTCATTTTCTCTCTTTTTGGATCAGGATTTAAAAAAAAAAAAACAGACTTCTTTTAACAATCAAATCAAAGCATACTTACTTAAAGATCCAAACACTCCCCACTGCAAGCAAGGAGAAATTCTGCAGATGATTGACCTGGGGGAAAGAGCAGCCAACCACAACAGCAGAGTGCATCCAACATAAACCTGAAATATTACCAGAAGCACCAGGCCCTGGACAGTGTATGACATCTTCTTAACATAGCATTATTCTCAGGGACAGGAAATATAACACACTTTTATAACATGCAAAAGACAGAAATCTAGACAAACTGACAAGATGGAAGAATTTTCCCCTACAGAAAGATCAAAAAGAAATCACAGCCAGGGATTTGCTCAAAACAGATATAAGCAATATATCTGAGTAAGAATTTAAAAGAACAGTCATAAGAATACTAGCTGAGATTGAAAAAAGCATAGAGGACACCAAAGAAACCCTTGCCAAAGAAATAAGAGATCTAAAAACTAGTCAGGCTGAAATGAAAATTCTATAGCTCAGATGCAAAACTGACCACATGTAATCACAACAATGATAGAAGAAGAACAGGAATGAAAAGGTGATATAAAAGATAAAATTTTGGAAAATAAGAGGGGGAAAGAAGGCAAAAAAACTATTATATTATGAACATAGAGAAATCAGCAATTCCATAAAGCAAAATAATATTCCTATCATAGGAGTCCCACAAGAAGAAGAGCAGGAAAAAGGGGCAGAAGCTGAGAACTTCCTAATCTTGGAAAGGAAACAGACATTCAAATCCATGGGGCACAGAGAACTCCCCTAAAAATCAACAAAAACTGGTCAACATCAGGATATATCTTAGTGAAACTTGGAAAATACAGATAGAGAATTATGAAAGCTGCTAGGGACAAAAGATCCTTAACCTACAAGGGTAGATACATGAGATTAGCAGCATATCTGCCCACAGAAATTGGGCAGGTCAGAAGGAGTGAAATAATATATTCAATATGCTGAATGGGAAAAGTATGCAGCCAAGAATACTTTATCAAGCAAGGCTATCATTCAGAATACAAGGGTAGATAGTTTCCAAGAGAAGTAAAAATTAAAGGAGTATTGTGAACACTAAACCAGTTTTGCAAGAATGATTAAAGGGAAGGGCGCCTGGGTGTCTCAGTCAGCTAAATGTCTGATTCTTGGTTTCTTTGGTCATGATATCCTGGTTTCATAAGTTCAAGTCCTATGTTAGGCTCTGCACTGGCAGTACAATCCTGCTTCGGATTCTCTCTCTCTCTCCCTCTCCCCTCCCCCCATGCCACTCCTCCACTTGTGCTATCTCTGTCTTTTCAAAATAAGTAAATAAATAAATAATCTTTAAAAAACAAAGAATTATTAACAGGGATGGTTTGAGTGGGAGAGACCAAAAGCAATGAAGACTGGAAAGGAACAGAGGCAATCTACAGGAACAGTGACTTTATAAGTAATACAATGGCACTAAATTTACATCTATCAATAATTACTCTGAATATAAATGGACAAAATGCCCCAACAAAAATACATAGGTTATCATAATGGATAAAAACAACAAAACAAAAGAAAACACAAGACCCATCAATATGCTATTTACAAGAGACTCATTTTAGACCCAAACACACCTCCTAATTGAAAGTGAGGGGATGTAAAACCATTTATCATGCTATTGGACATCAAAAGAAAGCTAGAATAGATACTTATATCAGACAAACTAGATTTTAAATCAGAGACTACAATAAGAGATGAAGAAGTGCACTATATCGTAATAAAGGAGTCTATGCAATAAGATCTAACAATTGTAAATATTTATGCCTCAGACTTGGAGGAAACAAAATATATAAATCAATTGCTAACAACTCGAAGGAACTTACTGATATTAATATAATAATAGTAGGGGACTTTAACACCCTACTTAGAACAATTGACAGATCATGTAAGCATAAGATCAACAAGGAAACAATGGCTTTGAATGACACACTGGACCAGGTGGACTTAACAGATATATTCAGAGCATTTCATCATAAAGCAGCAGAATACACATTCTTTTTGAATGCACATGCAGCATTCTTCAAAATAATTCACATACTGGGTTACAAATCAGGCCTCTACCAGTATAAGAAGATTGAAATCATACCATGCATATTTTCAGACCACAATGCTATGAAACTTGAAGTCAACCACAAGAAAAAAATTGGAAGAATCACAAATACATGGGGGTTAAAGAATATACTACTGAAGAATGTATGGGTTAACCAGGAAATTAAAAAAGAAACAAATGGAAATGAAAACATGACAACCCAAAACCTCTGGGATACAGCAAAGGTGGCCATAAGAGGGAAGCATATAGCAATACAAGTCCTCTTCAAGAAGCAAGAAAAGTCTCAGGTCATCTGGTGGTTCACTTAGTTAAGCATCCAACTCTTGATGTCAGCTCAGGTCATGATCTTGCATTTTGTGAGACTGACTCCTGTGTTGGGCTCTGTACTGCCAGTGCAAAGATCATCTGGTTGGGATCCAATCTCTCTCTCTCTCTCTCTCTCTCTCTCAAAATAAATAAAGTTAAAAAAATCAATAAAAGTCTCAAATACAGAACTTAAATTTTTACGTAAAGGAGGTGGGAAAAGAATAGCAGATAAAGCTCAAAACCAGAAGAAGGAAAATAATAAGGATTAAAGGAGAAATTAATTATAAGGAAACCAAAACACACACACACACACACACACACACACACACACACACACAGTAGAACTGATCGATGAAACTAGGAGTTGGTTCTCTGAGAGAATTAACAAAATTGATAATCCCCTAGCAGACTAATCAAACAGAAAAGAGAAAGAATCCAAATAAATAAAATTACACATGAAAACAGGGAGCTCACAACCAACACAGTAGAAATACAACCAATTATAAGAGGATATTATGAGCAATTACATGCCAGCATTTTGGGCAACCTGGAAGAAATGGATGAATTCCTAGAAACATAGAAGCTACCAAAGCTCAAACAGGAAGAAATAGAAATTTTGAACAAACACATAACCAGCAAAGAAATTGAAAGAATAATAAAAAAATCTCCCCAAAACAAGAGTCCAGGGCCGGATGGCTTCCAAGGGAAATTCTACCCAACATTTAAAGAAGAATTAACACCTCTTCTTCTAAAACTGTTCCAAAAAACAGAAATGGAAGGGAAATTTTTCAAATTCATTCTATGAGGGCAACATTATCTTGATTCCAAAAACAGACAAAGACCTCACTAAAAAGGAGAATTACAGACCCAATATCCCTGATGAATATGGATGCAAAAATTGTCAACAAGATACCATCAAATCGAATCCAATAGTACATTAAAAAAGAGTTATTCATCATGATCAAGTGGGATTTACAACACGATACACCACCACATTAATAAAAGAATAAGAACCATATGATCCTCTCAAGAGACTCAGAAAAAAAATTTTGACAAAATACAGCATCCTTTCTTGATAAAAAGCCTCAATAAAGAAGAGATAGAAGGAACACATCTCAACATCATAAAGGCCATATATGAAAGACCCACAGCTGATATCATCCTCAATGGGTAAAAACTGACAGCTTTTGAGGAACACAACAAAGATGTCCACTATCACCACATTGCTCAACATAGTACTGGAAGTCCTAGCCTTAGTAATCAGACAACAAAAAGAAATAAGAGGCATCCAAATTGACAAGGAAGAAGTCAAATTTTCACTCTACACAGATGACATGATACTCTGTGTGGAAAACCCAAAAGAGACCACCAAAAAAAATTGCTAGAACTGATACATGAATTCAGTAAAGTTGCAAGATATAAAATCAATGTACTCAAATGATTGCATTTCTATAAACCATTAATGAAGCAGTAGAAAAAGAAATCAAGGAATCAATCCCATTCACAATTGTGCCAAAAAACATACGATACTAGAAATAAACCTAACCAAAGAGGTAAAAGATTTGTACTATGAAAATAATAAAACACTTATGAAAGAAACTGAAGAAGAGAAAGCAATGGAAAAACATTCCATGCTAATGGATTGGAAGAAAAAATACTGTTAAAATGTCAATACTACCCAAAGCAATCTACACATTCAATGCAAACCCTGTCAACATAACGCCAGAATTTTTCACAGAACTAGAACAAACTATTCTAAAATGTGTATGGAACCAGAAAAGACCCTGAATAGCCAAAGTAATGTAGAAAAAGAAAAGCAAAGTGGGAGGCATCACAATTCTGGACTTCAAGCTGTATTACACAAAGCTGTAATCATCAACACAGAATGGTACTGGCACAAAAACAGACACATAGATCAATGGAACAGAACAGAGAAACCAGAAGTGGACCCACAACTATATGGTCAATTAATCTTTGACAAAGGAGGAAAAAATATCCGATGGAAAAAAGACAGTCTCTTCAACAAATGGTGTTGGGAAAACTGAACAGTGACATGAAGAATGAAACTGGACCATTTTATTACACCATACACAAAAATAAATTCAAAATGGATGAAAAACCTAAATATGAGACAGGAAACCATCAACATCCTAGAGGGGGCAACAGACAGCAATCTCCTTGATTTTGGCCATAGCAACTTCTTCCTTGACATATCTCTGGAGGTAAGAAAAACAGAAGTAAAAATGAACTATTGGCACTTCATCAAAATAAAAACCTTCTGCACAGAAAAAAAAATCAACAAAATTAAAAGGCAACCTATGGAATGGGAGATTTTTGCAAATGGCATATTGGATAGAAGGCTAGTATCCCAAATCTATAAAGAATTTACCAAACTCAACCAAAAACCAAATGATCCAGTGAAGAAATAGGTAGAAGACATGAACAGACATTTCTCCAAAGGCATACAAATGACAAGCAGACACATGAAAAAATGTTGAACATCACTCATCATCAGGGAAACACAAACCAAAACTACAATGAGATACTACTTCAAACCTGTCAGAATGGCCAAAATTAATAACTCAGGAAACAACAAATGTTGGTGAGGATGTGGAGAAAGGTGAACCCTGTTACACTTTTTGGTGAGAATGTAAACTGGTGCAGCCACTCTGGAAAACAGTACAGAGTTTCCTCAAAAAGTTAAAAATATAACTAGCCTATGAATACTACTAGGTGTTAATCCAAAGGATACAAAAATACTGATTCGAAGGAACACGTGCACCCCAATGTTTATAGCAGCACTATCAACAATAGCCAAACTATGGAATGAGCCCAAAAGTCCATTGACTGATGAATGGAAAAATAAGATGTGGTGTTTATATACAATGGAATGTTCTTAGCCATCAAAAAGAATGAAATCTTGCCATTTGTAATGACATGGATGGAACCAGAGTGTATTACGCTCAGGAAAATAAATGAGTCATAGAAAGTGAAATACCATACGGTTCCAGTCAAATGTGGAATTTAAGAAACAAAACAGATGAAGGGAAGGGAAGGAAAAATAAAATAAGATAAAAACAAAGAGGAGGCAAACCATAAGAGACTCTTAACTACAGCAACATACAGAGGGTTCCTGGAGGGGAGATGTGTAGAGGGATGGGCTAAATGGGTGATGGGCATTAAGGAGGGCACTTGTGATGCACACTGGGTGTTGTATGTAAGTGATGAATCACTAAATTCTAATCCTGAAACTAAGACTATACTATATCTTAACTAACTTGAATTTCAATAAAATATTGGAAGAAAAATACATAGTGTGAATGAATGGGTAAAAAAAAAAAAAATAAGACCCATCTGTATGCAGCACACCTAAGAGACTCACTTCACACCTAAACATACATACAGACTAAAGTGAAGGGATGGAAAAAGATATTTTAGGCAAATGGAAAAGAGAAGTAAGTTGGAGTAGCAATATTCATATCAGACAAAATACATTTTAAAACAAAGACTATCACAAGAGACAAAGAAAGGCATTACATAATGATAAAGGTTCAATCCAACATTAGAATATATCATTTGTAAGTATTTATACACCCACCATAGCACTTAATATACAAAGGAAATATTAACAGATATTAAGGAAGAAATTTACAATAATATCAGAGGTCTTTAACACCCCACTTGTGTCAATGGATATATCATCCAGACATAAAACCAATAAGGAAACACATTATTGGTGTTAAATAACACATGACACCAGGTTTACTTAATGGATATACAAAACATTCCATCTTAAAACAATAGAATACACATTCTTTTCAAGTATACATATAACTTCCTCCAGAACAGATCACATTAAAACCACAAAAAAGTCACTAAATTTATGTAGATTGAAATCATATCAAGTATGTTTTTCTACTACAATGGTATGAAACTAGAAATAAATTACAAGAACCTGGAAACAAACAACCAAACACATGGAGGCTAAGCAGCATGCTACTAACAACAAATAAGTCAATGAAGAAATAAAACAGGAAATCAAAAAATACCTTGAGGCAAATGAAAGGGTAACACAATGTTCCAAATTCTTTGGGACACAGCAAAAGAAGTTCTAGGAGGGAAGTTTATAGCAATACAGGTCTACATTGGAAAACATGAAAAACCCAAATGATCTTATCTTATACCTAAAAGAATAAGAAAAAGAAAGCCTAAAGTTAGGAAATAATAATCAGAGTGGAAATAAAACGGGGAATGAAAAAACATAGAAGAGATAAATGAAACCAAAATCTTGTTTAAAAAGACAAAATTAATAAACCTTTATGCAGAATAGTCAAGAAAAAAGACAGAGTACTCAAATAAAAAAAGAAGTCAAAGAGAAGTTATAGCTGACACCATAGAAATACAAAGGATTATGACAGACTACAATTTACACCAAAAAATTGAACATAGAAGAAATGAGTAAATTCCTACAAATATGCAACCTTCCAAGACTGAATTATAAATAGAAAATATGAGCAAACCTATTACTAGTAACGAAATTAATCAGTAATAAAAAAAGTACAGGGGCACCTGGGTGGCTCAGTTGGTTAAGCAACTGACTTCAGCTCAGGTCATGATCTCACAATTCATGGCTTCAAGCCCCGCATCGGGCTCTGTGCTGACAGCTCAGAGCCTGGAGCCTACTTCAGATTCTGTATCTTCCTCTCTCTCTCTGCTCTTCCCCATGCTTGCAGCCTGTCTGTGTCTCTCAAAAATAAATAAACATTAAAAAATTTATTAAAAAAATACTGCTAACAAAGGTCCAAGGCCAATGGCTTCACAGGAAAATTCTACCAAACATTTAAAGAAGAGCAAGTACCTATCCTTATCAAACTATTACAAAAAAATACAAGAGGAGGAAACACTTCCAAATTCATCCTACCATGTCAGCATTACTCTGACACTAATAGTAAACAATGAAACTACAATAAAACAGAATTAAAAGCCAATTTCTCTGATGAACACTGATGGAAAAATCATCAAAGGAAAAAATAACTAGCAAACCTAATTCAACAACACATTAAAGGATCATTCATCACAATCATGGGATTTTTCCAGGGATGCAAGGATGATTCAACATCTGTAAATCAATCAACGTGATACATCACATTTATAAAATGAAGAATAAAAATCATATGACCATCTCAATAGATACAGAGAAAGCATGTTACAATATTCAACAGTCATTCATGATAAAAACTCTCAACAAAGGGGATTGAAAGGGAACAAACATCAACATAATAAAGGCTATGTATGAAAAATCTACACTATCAGCATACTCAGTGGTGAAAGATGAAAGCTTTTCCTCTAAGATCAGGAAAAAGTCAAGGTTGGCCACTCTCATCACTTTTATTCAACATAGTACAGAAGTCCTAGCCACAGCAATCACACAAGACCATATAAGAAAAAGGAATCAAGATTGGCAAGAAAGAAATAAAACTGTCACTAAAAACTCTACCAAAGACCTGTTAGAATTAGTAAATTCAGTAAAGTTGTAGGATACAAAATTAATATACAGAAATATGTTGCATGTCCATACACTAATGACAAAACAGCAGAAAGAGAAATTAAGAAAGAATCTCATTTACAATTGCAACAAAAATAATAAAATACCTAGGAATAAATTAAGCCAAAGAGGTGAAAGTTATGTACTCTGAAAGGTATAAGACATTGACAAATGAATTCATGATGACAGAAATAGATGGAAAGAAACACCGTGCTCACGGATTAGAAGAATTAATGTCGTTAAAATGCTGACACTTCTCAAAATAATCTATGAATTCAAAGGAACCTCTATCATAATAACATAGCATAATGTACAGAATTGTAACAATCCTAAATTTGTATGGAACATAAAAGACCCCTATAACCAAGGCACTGTTGAGAAAGAGGAACAAAGCTGGATGTATCACACTCCCAGATTTCAAACTCTATTACAAAGCTATAGTAATCAAAACAGTATGGTTCTAGTAGAAAATACACATAGATCAATAGAACAGGATAGAGAATCCAGAAATAAACCCACACTTACATGTGAATTGATCTATGACAAAGATGGCAAGACTATACAATGGGAAAAAAATTCTTTAATAAATGGTGTTAGGTGTCTCAGAAGCAAGGGAAACAAAAGCAAAAATAAACTACTGGGACCTCATCAAAATAAAAAGCTTCTGCAAAGAAAAGGAAACAATCAGCAAAACTAAAAGGAAATTGACAGAATGGGAGAAGATGTTTGCAAATTACATATCAGATAAAGGGTTAGTATCCAAAATCTATAAAGAATTTATCAAACTCAACACCCAAAAAACAAATAATCCAGTGAAGAAATGGGAAAAAGACATGAATAGACACTTCTCCAAAGAAGATATCCAGATGGCCAACTGACACAAGAAAAAATGCTCAGTCACTCATCATCAGGAAAATACAAATCAAAACCACAATGAGATACCACCTTACACCAGTCAGAATGGCTAATATTAACAACTCAGGCAACAACAGATATTGGTGAGGATGCGGAGAAAGAGGATCTCTTTTGCACTGTTGGTGGGAATGCAAGTTGGTGAAGCCACTCTGGAAAATAGTATGGTGGTTCCTCAAAAAATTAAAAATAGAACTACCCTACGACCCAGCAATTGCACCACTAAATATTTACCCAAGGGATACAGGTGTGCTGTTTCGAAGGGGCACATGCACCCCAATGTTTATAGCAGTGCTATCAACAATAGCCAAAGTATGGAAGGAGCCCAAATGCCCATCGATGGATGAATGGATAAAGAAGATGTGGTGTGTATACACAAATACACACACAGAAAATGGAGTATTACTGAGCAATCAAAAAGAATAAAATCTTGCCTTTTGCAACTACGTGGATGGAACTAGAGGGTATTATGTTAAGCGAAATTAGAGAAAGACAAATATCATATGATTTCACTCATATGAGGAATTTAGGATACTAAACAGAAGAACATAAGGAAAGGGAAGCAAAAATGATATAAAAACAGGGAGGGGGACAAAACATAAGAGACTCCTAAATATAGAGAAGAAACAGAGGGTTGCTGGAGGGGCTGAAGGAAAGCGGTTGGGCTAAAAGGGTAAGGGGCATTAAGGAATCTACTCCTAAAATCATTGTTGTACTATATGCTAAGTAACTTGGATGTAAATTAAACAGTCAATTAATTAATTAAAAAAATAAATGGTGTTAGGAATACTGGACAGCTACATATTAGAAAATGATACTCAATCACATTCTCACATCCTATACAAAAATAAACTCAAAACTGATTAAACCTAAATGTGAGACCTGAAATCATAAAACTCCTAAATGAAAACATAGGCAATAAACTGTTGGATATTGGTCTTAACAATATCTTTTTGAGCTGTCTCCTCAGGCAAGGGCAATGAAAGCCAAAATATTTAATGGGGACTATATCAAACTAAAACGTTTTTGCACAGTGAAGGAAACCATTCATGGAACAAAAAAGCAACCTACTAAATGACAGAAGGTATTTGAAAATGGTATATCCAATAAAGAGTTAGTATCCAAAATACATAAAGAACTCATACAGCTCAATGTATGCACACACCCACATGTGCACACACAAAATCTAATTGATAAATAGGCAGAGGACCTGAATAGACCTTTTTCCAAAAAACACAAAGAGCCAACATACTCATGAAAAAAAAATTGTTCAACATCACTAATCATCATGGGAATGCAAATCAAAACCATAATGAAGTATCACCTCACATGAATCAGAATAACTAAGATAACTAATCAAAAGGACAAGAAATAATAGATGTTGGCAAGGATGTAGAGAAAAGAGAACCCTTGTCCACTCTTCTTGGGAATGTAAATTGGTGCAGCCAATATGTAAAATGATATCGAAGTTCCTCAAAAAATTAAAAATAAAAATACCATACTCCAGCAACTCCACTGCTGGGTATTCACCTGAAAGAAAACAAAACATTACTTTGAAAAGATACATACACACCTACATTCACTGCAGCATTATTTGCACTAGCCAAGCTATGGAAGCAACCAAGTGTTCATTCATAGATAAAGAAGATAGTGTGTGTGTGTGTGTGTGTGTGTGTGTGTGTGTGTGTACACACACATGAATGTTTCTCAGCCATGAAATCATTCCATTTACAACAACATAGACATACCCAGAGGGTATTATGCTAAGTGCAATAAGTCAGAGAAAGATAAATGCTCTATGATTTCACTCATATGTAGAATCTGAAAACAAAACCAAAACAAACAAAAGAGAAAAAGGCTCATAAATTCAGAGAACAGACTAGTGGTTGCCAGGAGGGCTGGAGCTGCAGGGATGGGTGACTTAGGAGAAAGGGATCAAGAGGTACAAATTTCCAGTTATAAAATAAGTGAGATATGGGGCTGTGAAGTACAGTATAGGGAATATAGTTAAAAATATTTTAAAACATTGTATGATGATAGGTATCAACTACTCTTCTCACAGTAATCATTTTGTAATGTATATAAATGTCAAATCATTATGTGGTACCCTTGAAATTAATATAATATTGTATGTCAATGACATTTCAATTAAAAATGAAATAAAAAACTGGGGTTTGCTTTAATTAAAGTCATTCTACGTCTATTTTCAAGTGTCTCCACGAAAAGTTTTGTCATCTCTATATTGTTGCAGACCCCTCCCTCTAGTGGGACTTTCTTTTAAAGTACCATGAATTTGTGGGACATTTTACTCTCTCTAATCCAGCACTCCAATGTCCCAATTACCCAATCGCTCAAATATCCTGTAGAGAAAACATGCTAGGAGTTTGGAATCCCCCTAGATTTTAATCTTTCCCATCAGCTTGCAACCATCAAAAGCTCTGCTGGTTTCTGTTTTCCCTAGTTGAATGCTTCTCCCATATGGCAAGCACATCCTCAGCCCATCTCCAGACGTGGTAAATATCCCATGTAAGAAAATATCTGGTGAGCTAAATTTACCAAAGAAAGTTCATGTATCTGTAGAATTTTAGTTCACTTTTTTTTTCTTCTAAATTTCTCCTATGTCTGTGAAAATATAAATTCTATCAGTACTCTGATAAAGTATAGAGTAGTGATAAAGTATTTTTATGGTTTTTCTTTTATTAGTTGTCATAACAGGAATTAGAGCTTGCCACTACCTATTACATCACAACCAGCAGTGAAATCAAATTCTGTATTTAAGTTTTAATTACTTAAACCTAGCACTTTATCACAAAGCTTTACATTTATTGCTCACACTTTAAAATATGTTATTCAAAACTTCAAAAATCATTTCCAGTTTTGTCCCACCTAATACTTGCTTACCACATCATCTATATCTCTGATCAATAAGTTAACTAGGAATAAGTTACTCTGACCAGGATAACTATAAATCTTTCTAGTGAAATATTAGAAAACTTTGCTTGAACTAATAACTTCACCAATTAACATTCCTTAAGCACTTATTCAAGTAGATGTTAGATGATGCTTTTAAAATTTTTTTAATGTTTATTCATTTTTGAAAGACAGAGAAAGAGAGAATGAGCAGAGGAGGGGCAAAGAGAGATAGAGACATAGAATACAAAGCAGGCTCCAGACTCTGAGATGTCAGCACCCAGCCTGACACACAGCTCAAACCCATGAACTGTGAGATAGTGACCTGAGCCAAAGTCGGATGCTTAACTGACTGAGCCACCCAGGAGCCCGTAGATCATTCTTCATTAATGCTCTGGCCATTTCTTCACCAAGAAAAGAAATTGTCAGTGGAAGCTCAAGAAAGGAAGATACCCTAAAATAACTGTCTTAATTTTTCTTGCTTAATTTTTCTAGAAGTCTTGTTTATTTATTTTCTAGAAGTCTTGCTTAATTTTTCTAGAATACCTAAAGTAGTAACATTCAGTTGTTTTGAAGTTGATAAGTTAAATTTATAACTGTTTATAGCTGTTATAGTAGCTTAGAAGTAGTAATACATCATTCAGAATATTTATAAGCATTGCAAACTGAATAGAGTTCTATTTAAATTTAAAAGCATAAGTCACTGAAGAAAATAAAAGTTGCAAATATGAATAATAACAAAAATTCTAAAAAATAACAAAATAGAGATGCTCTGGAAGCAGTATTTTGTTGCAGCAAATTATATGCTGATTTTTTTTTCATTTTTATTTATTTTATTTCAGAATAAACACTTTGGGCTTTTTGGGGGTTTTTGTTTTGTGTTTTGCTATTTTACCCTATATATGCAGAGATTTCAACAATGATTTTATATTAGAATCACTAGGGTGCTTTTGTTTTTATGTCCATGTGGGGCCTCAGCATTAGTATTTTTTAAAGCACTAATATCAGTCTTCTGTAAAAGGAGCCTAGGCAATGTAACTTTTAAAAACAGTCTAAGTTTTACAATAAAATCAAGAAGATGATATAGAGACTTCTGATATATCTACAGCCTCCCCACATGCATATGCTTCCCTATTATCAAGATCACTCACTAGAACATAGTTTTGGTGATAAGAGGGGCACCACAGGACCTCTTCTACATAAGGCCACTACTTTCAAGACTAGGATACACAGCTGACCTACCTAGTACATAGACACAAACACAGAGAGTTAGACAAAACCAGGAGACAGGGGAATACATCCCAAATGAAAGAACAAAACAAATTTTTAGAAAAAAGAGCTAAATAATACAGATATAAGCAACATGCCTGATAAAGAATTCAAAATAGTGGTCTTAAAAATACTCACTGGACTTAAAATAGTAGATGAACCAGTGATATCTTCAAAGAAAGAGATGGAAAATATAAAAAATAATCAGAGCAGAAAAATAGGACAAATGAAATGAAATATACGCTAGAGGGAAATTAAAAGATACAAAAGAATGGATCTGCAAACAAGAAGGGTAGAAAACAACAAGAGGAAAGCAAACAGTTACATATAAGGGAAACTCCATTAGTCTATTAGCTGATTTTTCAGCAGAAACCTTGAAGGCCAGAAGCGACTGACCTGATGTATTCGATGTGTTGAAGGGGAAAATAATCTACAACCCAGAATATTCTATATGACAAGATTATCATTCAGAATAAAAGGAGAGATGAAGATTTTGCCAGACAATAAAAGTTAAAGGAGTTCATCACCACTAAGCAAGTCTTACAAAATGTTAAATGATATGCTTTAAGTGGGGGGAAGAAAAAGCCATAACAAGAAGGAAATTATAAAAAGGAAAATATTCATTGGTAAAGGCAATCATAGAATGAAGGTAGTAGGTTTATCATATAAAGCCAGAATAGAAGTTAAACACGAAAGTAGTAAAATCAATTATATCTACAAAAATTAGTCAAGGGGTATACAAAATAAAAATATGTAACATATGACTACATATATATAATGTGGAATGTGGAGTAAAAATGTAGCCATTTTAGAATGTGTTCAAACTTTAGGGACCATCAAATTAGTATATATTGCTATACACATACGATGTTATATATAAACCCAATGACAACCACAAATCAAAAAGTATCATAAATATACACAAAGCAAACAAGAAAAAAAAATCAGTGTAACACTAACAAAAGCCATCAAACACAAGGAAAGAGAGCAAGAGAAGGACTGTGTGCCAGTTTAAAGACAGGGTAACTGAATGGATAGACCTATCCACATGCTGCCTACAGGAGACTCATTTCAGACCTACAAAAACATACAGATTAGAAGTGAAGAGATGGAATAAGATATTCCATGCAAATAAAGCTGGGGGGAGAAAGCTAAAATAGCAATACTTAGATCACACAAAATTAACTTTAAAACAACGGCAGTAACAAAAGACACAAAAGGGCATTACAAAATGATAAATGGATCAATTCAACCAGAGGATATAACAATTGTAAATACCTATGCATTCACCATAGAAGCACCTAAATATTGAAAGCAAATATTAACAGATATTAAGGAAGAAGTTGACTATAACACAATAATATTAGGACTTTAACACCTCACTTACACCAATGGATAGAACATACAGACAGAAAATCTGTAAGTAAACAGTGGCTTTAAACAACACATTAGACCAAATGGACTTAACAGATTGTATGTATGTATGTATGTATGTATGTATGTATGTATGTATACATACATACATACCCAGGGAGAGAGAGAGAACATTCCATCCAAAACCAGAAGAATACACAGTCTTTTCAAGTGCACATGGAACATTCTCCAGGACAGATCACATGTTAGGCCACAAAACAAGTGTCAATAAACTCAAAAATATTGAAACTGTATCTACAATCTTTTCCAACCACAATGGCATAAAATTAGAATTACAAGAAAAGAAAAAAAACTGGAAAAAAACACAAACACGTGGAGGCTAAAAAATCTACTACTGAGCACCCAATGAGTCAATGAATAAGTCAAAGAGGAAATAAAAAAATACATGGAGATGAATGAAAATGGAAACACAATGGCCCAAAATTTGGGGGAAGAAGAAAAAGCAGTGTGAAGAGGGAAGTTTAGTGATATAGGCCTCTATCAAGAAACAAGAAAAATCCCAAATAAACAGTTTAACCTTATACCTAAAGAGACTAGAAAAAAAAAGAAAGAAAGAAAGAAAGAAAGCCCAAAGTTAGTAGAAGAAATAAAATAATAAAGATTAGAGCAGATATAGAGACTAAAAAATAGAAAATAAAAATGAAACCAAAAACTGATTTTTTAATAAAGTTGATAAATCTTTAGCTAGACTCATCAAGATAAAAAGAGGACTGTACAAAATCATAGATTAAAGAGAGAAAATAACAACTGCCACCACAGAAATACAAAGGGATTATAAGTAAGCACTGTGAAAAATTATGTGCCAATAAATTGGACAATCTAGAGCCAATAGATAAGTTTCTAGAAACAAAATAGACAAAACTGAATCAGGAAGAAATAAAAAATCTGAATAGACTAATTATTAGTAGTGAAATTGAATTGGTAATCAAAACACTCCCAAGAAACAAAAGTCCAGAACCAGAGGGCTTCACAAGTGAGTTCTATCAAACATTTTGAAAAAGAGTTAATGCCTATTCTCCTCAAACTATTCCAAATAATAGAAGAGGAACATAAAGTTTCCAAATTCATTCTACAAGGCATTAACCTGATCCCAAAGTTAGACAAAAACACTTCAAAAAAAGAGAGAGAAAGAAAGAAAATTAAAGGCCAATATCCCCAGTAAGCATCAATGCAAAAATCCTCAATATTTTTGAGTTTATTGACACTTGTTTTGTGGCCTAACATTTGATCTGTCCTGGAGAATGTTCCATGTGCACTTCAAAATATAACAAACTGAATTCAACAATACATTAAAAGAATTACTTACCAGGGGTGCCTGGGTGGCTCAGTCAGTTAAGCATCTGACTCCTGATTTTGGCTAAGGTCATGATCTCACAGTTTATGAGTTCAAGCCCTACATCAGGTTCTGTGTTGACAGCACAGAACCTGCTTGGAATTTTCTCTGTCTCCCTCTCCCCGCCCCTCCCCTAACTCATGCACCTTCTCTCAAAAATAAATAATAAACATTTCAA
Organism: Panthera leo; assembly: GCF_018350215.1. Lineage (NCBI taxonomy): Eukaryota > Metazoa > Chordata > Mammalia > Carnivora > Felidae > Panthera > Panthera leo. Next base: position 75,371,492 of record NC_056684.1, on the reverse strand, counting down.
AAAAAGAGTTAATTACCATGAGCAAGTTGAATTTATTCCAGGGATCCAAGCATGGTTCACTATTTACAAAATAATCAATGTGATAGGTCACTTTAACTAGAAAAATGGTGAAAACGCTATGATTATCTCAACAGATGCAGAAAAAGCATTTGAAATTAATGCAACCCTAATAATAAAAACTCTAAAAAAATGGATCTGTAGGAAACATATTGCAACATAGTAAAAGTTATATGTGTTACAGTCACTACCACATCATTCTCAATGGTAAAAACTTAAAAGGTTTTCCTCTAAGATCAGAGCAAGACAAGGATGTCCACTCTCACCACTTTTCTGCAACATATTACTGGAAGTTCTAGGTGCAGCAATCACTCAAGAAAAAGAAATAAAAAGCATATAAATTGGTACTCAAGAAGTAGACCTGTCACTCTTTGCATATGACATCATACTATATACAGAAAATCTCAAACACTCCACCAAAAACCTTTTGGAATAAATGAATTCAGTAAAGTTTTAAGATGCAAAATTAATATACAGAGGTATGTTGCATTTCCATATGCTAATAATGAAGTAGCAGAAAAAGAAATTAAGAAAGCAATCCCATTTATAACTGCAGCAAAAAAAAGTACTAGAAATGAATTTAACCAAGATGTGAAAGACCTATAGTCTGACAACTGTAAGTGATTGATAAAAGAAATTGAAGATGATACAAACAAATGAAATGATACACCATGCTCATGAATTGGAAAAATTAATCCTGTTAAAATATCCATTCTATCCAAAGCAACCTACAGATCCAATATAATCCTTATAAAAATACCAATAGCATTTTTCACAGAACTCGATAAAATAATCTTAAAGTTTCTACGGAAACACAAAGCTCCCAAACAATCAAAGCAATCCTGAGAAAGAACAGCTGGATGTGTCACACTCTCAGATTTCAAGATATACTACAAAGCTAAAGTAATCAAAATAGTATGGTACTGGAACAAAAATAGACACAGATCAATGAAACAGGATAGAAAGCCAGGAAATAAATCCACACACTTATGTGTCAATGAATCTACAATAGAGGAGGCAAGAATGTACAATGGGGAAAAGACAGTCTCTTCAATAAACAGCATTGGGAAACAGGGCAGTTAACATACATAAGAATGAAACTGGACCACTTTCTTACACCACATACAAAAATGAACTTAAAATAGACTAAAGACTTAAAAGTAAAACCTGAAACCATAAAATTCCTAAAAAGAAAACATACACAAACAGTAATTTCTTGGGCATTGGCATTAGCGACATGTGTATGGATATGTCTTCTCAGGCAAGGGAAACAAAAGCAAAAATACACCAAGCAAAAGGGCTACATCAAAATAAAAATCTTTTGCACAGCAAAGGAAACCATCAGCCATACAAAAAGGAAACCTACTGAATATGAGAAGATATTTGAAAATCATATATCCAATAAGGATTTAATATCCAAAATATGTTTAAAATTATACAGCTGAACACCAGGGGAAAATAATCAAATTATAACTTGGCAGAAGACCTGGATAGATATTTTTCCAAGGGAGACATAATGGATGACCAACAGATATAGGAAAAGATGCTAAAAATCTCTAATCATCAGGAAAATGCAAATCAAAACCACAATGAGTTATCATATCTGCAGAATGGCTAGTGTCAAAAAGGCAAGAAATAACAAGTGTTTCTGAGGATGTGGAAAAAAGGAACTTTTATGCAATGTTAATGGGAATTTAAATTTGTGCAGCCACCGTGGAAAATAGTATAGGGGTGCCTCTAAAAATTAAAAATTGAAGTACCATATAATCCACTAATTCTACTCCTGAGCATGTACCTAAAGAAACAAAAACACTTATTTATACAGATATATATATATATACCTTATGTTTATTGCAGCATTGTGTCCAATAGCCAAGACAGAGAGGCAACCTAAATGTCCACTGGTAGATGAATGGATGCAATGGAATATTACTCAGCCATAAAAGGAATGAAATCTTACTATTTTTGACAAAAGGGATTGACATAGAGGATATTATAGTAAGTGCAATAAATCAGATGAAGACAGACAAGAACCGCATGATTTCATCTATATCTGTATTCTGAAAAAATAAACAGAAACAGACTATATAACTTCTATAACAAACTATTATATAATATTATATAACATAACAAACTGATGGTTGCCAGAGAGGAATTAGCGGGAGGGGCAAAATACATAAAGGTGATTGAGAGGTATAAACTTCCAGTTATAAAATAAATAAGGAAGAGAGGTGAAAAGTACAACATAGAGATTAAAGTCAATAAAATTATAATAATGTTGTATGTTAACAGCTGGTGACTATACTTCTTGGTGTACACTGAGTATAGAATTGTGAAACCTCTGTGTTGTACACATGAAACTAATATAACACTATGTCAACTACGCTTCCGTAATAAAAATAAAAGTAATAAAAATACTTATCTCAAAGAGTTATTTAAAAAAAAGAATGTTATCTCACATTTTAAACTTTAGAAATGAGAGACTTTAATCAACTAGAAATTGAAAAGTCTGTGTTACAAATTGATGAATAAGTGATAAATATTGTAATGATTAAAACAGTTTCTCAAAAAGAAATAGTCCTCACAGAATGGTACATTTTTTAACAGGGACATACCTGTATTAACATACCATAATCATCCAAAGTCCTTAATCTTAGGTTCACACATTCTATGGGTTTGGACAAATGTATAATGACATATGTCCATCATTATATCTATATAGAGTATCCATATATCCATAAAGAGTATTTTCATTGTCCTAAAAAAATCCTCTGTGGTCTGCCTATTCATCTCTCCCTCATCTCATCCCTGGCAACCACTGATCTTTGTGTCTCCCTAGTTTTGCCTTTTCCAAAATATCAAAAAGTTGGAATCATGCAGTTTGCAGCCTTCTCAGACTGGCTTCTTTTACATACCAAAAATACATGTAAGGTTCTCCCAAAAAGTCTTTTCATGGCTTTATATAATTATTTATAAAGCTGTTAGAAACATCTGTTTACAGTTTGTGTGTGTGTGTGTGTGTGTGTGTGTGTGTGTGTGTGTGTGTGTATGTGTGGACATAAGTGTTCAACTCTTTTGAGTAAATGCCAGGGAAAGCAATTGCTAGATTATATGGTAACAGTACGTTTACTTTTGTAAGAAATTGCCAAACTCTTCCAAAGTATCTGTGCCATTCTGCATTCCCATCAGCAATGTTGGAGAATTTCTTTTGTTTCTTATCCTTGTCAGCATTTGGTATTATCAGTGTTCTAGAAATTGGCCATTTTTGTTGATATGTAGTGGTCTCTCGTTTTAATTTGCATTTCCCAGATGATATATGATGTGGAGCATCTTTTCATACACTTATTTGCCATCTGCACATATTCTTTGGTGAACTCTCTCAGACTTTGGACCACTTTGAGTTGGGTTGTTTATTTTCTTATTGTTGAATTTTATGAGTTCTTTGTATACTTTTTAAACAGTCTTTTATCAGATGCATCTTTTACAAATATTTTCTCCCAGATAATGGCTTGTTGTCTAATTCTCTTCATACTATTTTTAACAGAAAAGATTTTAATTTTAATGAAGTCTAGCTTATCAATTATTTCTTTCATAAATCATGTCTACACCAGTGTTTTTTAAAATTACAGATGTTTTCGGGGCGCCTGGGTGGCTTGGTCGGTTGAGCGTCCGACTTCAGCTCAGGTCATGATCTCACTGTCCGTGAATTCGAGCCCCGCGTCGAGCTCTGTGCTGACAGCTCAGAGCCTGGAACCTGTTTCAGATTCTGTGTCTCCCTCTCTCTCTGCCCCTCCCCTGTTCATGCTCTGTCTCTCTCTGTCTCAAAAAAAAATAAATGTTAAAAAAAATTAAAAAAAATAAAATAAAATTACAGATGTTTTACACTAGTGGATATTGAAATCATTTATTAAATCACAGTAAGAATCTAAAAAGGAAAACATTAGATAAATAATTTCTTGTAAAAATGGTAAGCACTGTTTTGGGAAACTTACTTTTATTATATATAGATATAGATATATACATATACACACATCCCTACCAAAGAAAGGTGTGATGAGGTATAGAAAATATAGTGTTTACTATAGGTTGCAGGTGAAATATTTGAAAACATATCTCAGCAGTCACAGGCAAAACATAGATATTTATTCACAGCAAGGCATAATATGGGGCCTGGCACTGAATCCCCCACCAAGGTGGTAGACAGGTGCTGGTCAGCAGACAAAACTTATAGCATCTAAGTGGGCAAGTTTGGCATTTTCTAGTCTATTTTTTGAGTACCATGCATATACATCCATCCATGACCACTGGAACTGCTGTACTGTCCACTAATTGGGCTCTGAAAGAATCCTACTTCCCACAGCAGGTTAATTAGCTATGGTCCCCATTAGTATACTATTTTGGTTTCCTTTTAGACTCTGACTTTCTATCTAAATGTCACATATTTTATATGACCCCCTTGGATCCCACAGCCTGCATTTCTATTGCTTATTCATAGTTGGCTTTATCTGTTCTTGACCCATTCTGGGATTATTAATTATAACATGGCCATTTCCTCAGCTTTGACCCAAGTCTCTTAAGAATTCAATATCCATCAATGTCTTCCCGTTGACTCATATGTACTATAGCCAGGAAAAATTTTACCCTCACCAACTGTTGACAATTGCTGCTCTACAGAGTTGCTCTCTCACACTGAGATACTAAGCACGATTTTCTAGGATTGTGGTCAACTTCATTCATAGTTTGGGTAAGTAGAATGGAGGTTCGATATGAAATAGCACAATTTTCCTGATAAGTTAATGTGTGTTAGAAACTATAATTCATCACCTAGAGGAGACTAGAAAAGGCAAAGCAAAGCAGGTAAAGTGAGTGTGTGCTGGGTAGTGAGAGAAGAGGTAGAAAAGGTTGGCTTCTGGAACCTAATCAGAAAGGTACCAGAACAGAATTTTACTACTCTGAGTTGAACCACACTGCCATGTATGGTACAGGTGGTTAAGTTAGTGGTCCCTGGGTTCAGGAGTTCTGACGTGGGGTTTTCTCATATGAATGGCTGCCTATAGGAATATTTTGTGACTCAGAGGAAGTCTGAAAATTATAGATCAACTTAACAAGAGCCTACAAGTCATCACTTGAATTAGAACTACAGATCAGACAAATATGAAGCATGGCTCCATATCAAAGATTAATTAACACTACATTAGAACTCCCTACCACTTCCTGTCTCTGCCTAAATTATACCAGTTTATGCCAACAACAGACACTGATGTAGATCATCGATTATTCAATTAAAAGACTCAATTATGTTAGAATTGAGGTGGGCAGAGTGGTGAGAGTGGGAAGCATGGACCAACTGGAACAAGTCAGGGACCAGTGACAGAGAGAAGACACATCTGAAATGAGTTACCAAGAGGCTGGATAGGTGGAATAAAGTTTAGTGTTGGCTCAAAGCTGAGAGGCAAAGAAGACAGGAAGGAGGGTCTGTGCTCAGACTCTAGTTGTTCTAGGACCAGAAATGCTTATGAACAACATGCTGGGTCCAATATCACCTTGTTTTAATATCTTGAGCAGACCACTTATCATCTTATCAGGCCACTAATCATATAATGAATGCAAAGGAAGGTGGGAACTGAACTAATTAATAAGTCAAAGATCAATAAAGATAAGAGCAATCCTGGGCAAACTAGAGGCTGATAAGAGAGTAGAAAAAGCAGATGCTGACATCTTATACTATTCCACTATTAGAACTGTGGACTCCCTGGGAGCACCTAAACTACTGTTAGAAATATTCAGATCCAGATTAGGTAACTGGGGAAGATGGCAGCATAGGAGGACGCTGGGCTCACCTCGTCCTGCTGGTCACTTAGATACCACCCACATCAGCCTAAATAACCCAGAAAACCATGAGAAGACTAGCAGAATGGACTCTCTGGAGCCAAGCATAGACAAGAGGCCCATGGAAGAGGGTAGGAAGGGTCCAGAGGTGGTGTGTGCTATAGGGACTGGTGGGAGGGAGCTGGGGCACTGGAGGGGCAGCCCGCCTGGCAAGGCAGAGCCCCTCAAGTCTGGCCTGCAAAAGCAGAGGAGCCGGACTCCATGACTTCTGACAGCCAGTGGGACTTAACATCTGGAATGTGAAAAGTCAACAGCTCTGCTCTCAGATGGTGGGGAGGGCAAGAGGACACCGGGAGGGAGAGTTATTGAGTCCCAGAAGACAGAGCTCAGCTCAGCGGGGGAACAAAGGCCCTGCTGGCAAGTGCCATCCCCTCTCCCATCCCTCTAGCCGACATACCAAAGGGAGCCAGTTCCCATCACCAAACTTGCTTGCACTGCGCAAATGCCTGACGCTGTGCTTCTATGGATCCACCCCTCCGATGGGTCTGCCTCCCTGTGCTGCAGGGCCCCTCCTGCAGGGGACCACCAATGGCAAAGTGAGCTAAGCCCACCCCTCCCACCCCTGTGCACATTTCGGATCCACCCCTGCTAATACGCCCTTGACCAGATCCCATCGAAGCAGCACCACAAGTCTGGCAGTGGGCAAGCAGCCCAGACAGGGGCCACACCACTCTACAGTGAGTCCTGCCCCTGGGAGAGGGGAAGATAAGGTACACACCAGTCTGACTGTGGCCCCAGTGGTGGGCTGGAGACACACATCGGGTATGACTGCAGACCGGCCCACCAACACAAGTTACTGCAGACAGCACAGGGGAAGTGCCCTGCAGTTTGGAGCTACCACAGGGACTACCCAAAATGACAAAACAGAAGAATTCTCCTCAAAAGAAACTCCAGGAAGTAGCGACAGCAAACAAATTGATCAAAAATTATTTAAGCAATATAACGGAACAAGAATTTAGAATAATAGTCATAAAATTAATTGCTGGGCTTGAAAAAAGCATAGAGGACAGCAGAGAATCTATTGCTACAGAGATCAAAAACTAAAAAATAGTCATGAGGAACTAAAGAATGCTACAAATGAGGTGCAAAATAGAATGGAGGTGTCCATAGCATGGATTGAAGAGGCAGAAGAGAGAATAGGTGAATTAGAAGATAAAACTATGGAAAAACAGGAAGCTGTGAAAAAGATTAAAAAATCCAGGAGTATGAGGGGAGAAATAGAGAACTAAGTGATGCAAACAAATGGAACAATATCTGTATCATAGGAATACCAGAAGAAGAAGAGAGAAAGGGGCTGAAGGTGTACTTGAACAAATCATAGCATAGAACTTCCCTGATCTGGGGAAGGAAACAGGCATTGAATCTAAGAGGCACAGAGAACTCCCTTCAGACGTAATTTGAATCGGTCTTCTGCATGACATAGCATAGTGAAACTGGCAAAATACAAGGATAAAGAGAGAATTCTGAAAGCAGCTATGGATAAACAGGCCCTGACTTACAAAGGTAGACACACAAGGGTAGTAGCAGACCTATCTACTGAAACTTGGCAGGCCAGAAAAGAATGGCAGAAGTCTTCAATGTGATGAACAGAAAAAATATGCAGCCAAGAATCCTTTATCAAGCAAGTCTGTCATTCAGAATAGAAGGAAAGATAAAGGTTTTCCCAAACAAACAAACAAAAACTGAAGGAATTCATCACCAAACCAGCCCTACAAGAAATCCTAAGGGTGATTCTATGAGTGAAATGTTGCAAGGACCACAAAGTACCAGAGACATCACTACAAGCATGAAACCTACAGACATCACAATGACTCTAAACCCATATCTGTCAATAATAACACTGCATGTAAATGGACTAAATGCTCCAACCAAAAGATATAGGGTATCAGAATGGATAAGAAAACAAGACCATCTATTTTCTATCTACAAGAGACGCATTTTAGACTGCAGGACACCTTCAGATTGAAAGTGAGGGGATGGAGAACTATCATGCTACTGGAAATCAAAAGAAAGCTGGAGTAGCCATACTTATATCAGACAAACTAGACTTTCATTTAAAGGCTGTAACAAGAGATGAAGAAGGGCGTTATATAATAATTACAGTGTCTATCCATCAGGAAGTACTAACAATTATAAATGTCTATGCACCAAATATGGGAGCCCACAAACATATAAAACAATTAGTCACAAACATAAGCAACCTTATTGATAAGAATGTGGTAATTTCAGGGGACTTTAATACCCCACTTATAGCAATGGATAGATCACCTTGACACAGAATCAATAAAGAAACAATGGCCCTGAATGATACATTGCATCAGATGGACTTGACATATATATTTAGAACTTTGCATCCCAAAGCAACAGAATATACTTTCTTCGCCAGGGCACATGGAACATTCTACAAGATAGAACACGTAGTGGGTCACAAAACAGCCCTCAATAAGTATAAAAGAATTGAGATCATACCATGCACACTTTTAGGTCACAATGCTATGAAACTTGAAATCAACCAAAGGAAAAAGTCTGGAAAACATCCAAAAGCATGGAAGTTGAAGAATACCCTACTGAAGAATGAACGGGCCAACCAGGCAATTAAAGAAGAAATTAATAAATACATGGAAACAAATGAAAATCAAAATACAACAATCCAAATGCTTTGGGATGCAGTGAAGGCAGTCCTGAGAGAAAGATACATTGCAATCCAAGCAAGTCTAAAGAAATAAGAAAAATCCCAAATACAAAACCTAACAGCACACCTAAAGGAAATAGAAGCAGAACAGCAAAAAGACACCCCAAACCCAGCAGAAGAGAAATAATAAAGATCAGAGCAAAAATAAACAATATAGAATCTAAAAAACAGTAGAGCATTTCAATGAAACCAAGAGTTGGTTTCTTGAAAAAATAAATAAAATTGATAAACCGCTAGCCAGGCTTCTCAAAAAGAAAAGGGAGATGACCCAAACAGATAAAATCATGAATAAAAGTGGAATTACAATTCCATCCCTCATGAATACAAGAAATTGTCAGGGAATACTTTGAAAAACTATATGCCAACAAAATGGACAACCTGAAAGAAATGGACAAATTCCTAAGCACGCACACGCTTCCAAAACTCAAACAGGAATAAATAGAAAACTTGAACTGACCCATAACCAGCAAAGAAATTGAATCAGTTATCAAAAATCTCCCAACAAAGAAGAGTCCAGGACCAGATGGCTTCCCTGGGGAATTCTACCAGACATTTAAAGCAGAGATAATACCTATCCTTCTCAAGCTGTTCCAAAAAATAGAAAGGGAAGGAAAACATCCAGACCCATTCTATGAAGTCAGCATTACTTTGATTCCCAAACCACACAGAGACTCAGCAAAAAAAAAAAAAAAAAAAAAAAAAAAAAGAGAATTATAGGCCAATATCCCTGATGAATATGGATGCAAAAATTCTCAACAAGATACTGGCACATTGAATTCAACAGCATATAAAAAGAATTATTCACCATGGTCAAGTGAGATTCATTCCTGGGCTGCAGGGCTGGCTCAATATTCACAAATCAATCAATGTGATACATCATATTAATAAAAGAAAAGAACCATATGATCCTGTCAATAGATGCAGAAAAAGCATTTGACAAAATTCAGCATCCTTTCTTAATAAAAACCCTCGAGAAAGTCGGGATAGAAGGAATATACTTAAACATCATAAAAGCCATTTACGGAAAGCCCACAGCTAATATCATCCTCAATGGGGAAAAACTGAGAGCTTTTTCCCTGAGATCAGGAACACGACAGGGATGCCCACTCTCACCGCCGTTGTTTAACATAGTGTTGGAAGTTCTAGCATCAACAATCAGACAACAAAAGGAAATCAAAGGCATCAAAATTGGCAAAGATGAAGTCAAACTTTCACTTTTTGCAGATGACATGATACTCTACGTGGAAAACCCAACAGATTCCACCAAAAGTCTGCTGGAACTGATGCATGAATTCAGCAAAGTCGCAGGACACAAAATTAATGTACAGAAGTCGGTTGCATTCTTATACACCAATAGTGAAGCAACAGAAAGAGAAATAAAGAAACTGATCCCATTCACAATTGCACCAAGAATCATAAAATACCTAGGAATAAACCAAACCAAAGATGTAAAAGATCTGTATGCTGAAAGCTATAGAAAGCTTATGAAGGAAATTGAAGAAGATACAAAGAAATGAAAAAACATTCCGTGCTCATGGATTGGAAGAATAAATATTGTTAAAGTGTCAATACTACCCAAACCTATCTACACAATCAATGCAATCCCAGTCAAAATTGCACCAGCATTCTTCTCAAAGCCAGGGCGAGCAATCCTAAAATTTGTATGGAACCACAAAAGACCCTGAATAGCCAAAGTAATAGTGAAGAAGAAAACCAAAGTGGGAGGCATCACAATCCCAGACATTAGCCTCTACTACAAAGCTGTCATCATCAAGACAACATAGCATTGGCACAAAAACCAGACATATATACCAATGGAATAGAATAGAGACTCCAGAATTGGACCCACAAATGTATGGCCAACTAATCTTTGACAAAGCAGGAAAGAGTATCCAACGGAAAAAAGACAGTCTCTTTTACAAATGGTGCTGGGAGAACTGGACAGCAACATGCACAAGAATGAAACTAGACCACTTTCTTACCCCATTCACAAAAAGAAACTCAAAATGGATGAAGGGCCTGGATGTGAGACAGGAATCCATCAAAACCCTAGAGGAGAAAGCAGGAATAAACCTCTCTGACCTCAGCCGCAGCAATTTCTTACTGGGCACCTCTACAAAGGCAAGGGAATTAAAAGCAAAAATGAACTACTGGGACCTCATCAGGATAAAAAGCTTGTGCACTGCAAAGGAAACAGTCAACAAAACTAAAAGGCAACCGACGGAATGGGAAAAGATATTTGCAAATCACATATCGGACAAAGGGCTAGTATCCAAAATCTATAAAGAACTCACCAAAACTCCACACCCGAAAAGCAAATAATCCACTGAAGAAATGGGCAGAAGACATGAATAGACGCTTCTCTAAAGAAGACATCCAGATGGCCAACAGGCACATGAAAAGATGCTCAACGTCACTCCTCATCACGGAACTACGAATCAAAACCACACTGAGTTATCACCTCATGCCACTCAGAGTGGCTAAAATGAACAAATCAGGAGACTATAGATGCCAGAGAGGATGTGGAGAAACGGGAACCCTCTTGCACTGATGGTGGGAGTGCAAACTGTTGCAGCCGCTCTGGAGAACAGTGTGGATGTTCCTCAAAAAATTAAAAATAGATCTACCCTGTGACCCAGCAGTAGCACTGCTAGGAATTTACCCAAGGGATACAGGAGTGCTGATGCATAGGGGCACTTGTACCCCAATTTTTGTAATAGCACTCTCAACAATAGCCAAATTATGGAAAGAGCCTAAATGTCCATCAACTGATGAATGGATAAAGAAATTATGGTTTATATACACAATGGAATACTACTTGGCAATGAGAAAGACTGAAATATGGCCTTTTGTAGCAACGTGGATGGAAACGGAGAGTGTTATGCTAAGTGAAATAAGTCAGGCAGAGAAAGACAGACACCATATGTTTTCATTCATATGTGGATCGTGAGAAACTTGACAGAAGATCATGAGGGAGGGGAAGGGGGAAAAAAAGTTACAGCGAGGGAGGGAGGCAAACCATAAGAAACTCTTAAATACTGATAACAAACTTATGGTTGTGGGGGTTGGGGGAGAGGGAAAGTGGGTGATGGGCATTGAGGAGGGCACCTGTTGGGATGAGCACTGGGTGTTGTATGGAAACCAATTTGACAGTAAATTTCATATTAAAAAAAAGAAATATTCAGATCCATATATATTTCGGCATTTTCAAGCGTGAGATAATATGCTTGCATATATTTGTGTTAGCTATTCTTTTCAAATGTCTGTGGGGACTATAAGATTAATCAAGTATAAATTAATTTAAAAGATATATTGTGATATTGAATTCATAGGAGTTTATTGCCATTAGCTATTCTCTCAGTACTTGCAAATACTGAAATATACCCACTAGCAGATATCAGAAATGTTTGATGTTAGAAAATATTCTCCATAGCCACATAGCTGAGAACTAACGCTTTAAAAGAAAAAAACAGAGGCACTATCACCCTTAAGCGAAAAAACTAGAATTGGGGGCGGGGGGGAGGGGCGTGAAGGCAGTGTGGTAAAGCGGAGAGAACTCAGGCCCTGCCATCAGATGCCTTCTGCACCATCTCCCAGCTCTGGGATCTTAGGCAAATTTTGTCTCTTTCTATGGCTGTTTCATCAGTGTTAAAAACAGAGTATTAGCCAAATGAAGAGTGTTGTTGCAAGGATTAATGACAATATATGCAAAGAATCTGGCACATAACAGCTACTCACTAAATTATATTCATTTATAGCTACTTCAAAAGAGATGGTAATTAATTCTAAGAAACAAAAGAGATTCAAAACAAAGGAAATGAAAAAATGCTAAAAATTTGATCAGAGGATTGTAAATACAGAGTCAAAGTATATAGAAATATAACTTTACTCCCAGATCTGCCACAGAGGAGGTGAACATACATTACATTTAACCTGTTGATTCCAGATGCTTCTTCAGTAGAATAAAGTAGATGGACTCAGTTTTAGGTCCTATGATTTTCCTTAAGTTACTTTTAGGGAGAATAAGAAGGTCAATCCCAGATACTAGCATTGCTTGAACTACTGAGTGACTGCTGCACACTCTTTGCAGCTGTGTGATCTCTGCTTCTCCCCCACCACCCTCCTACCCAGGGCCTCAAAGAACCCACAAGGAGGGACCAAGCCTGTAGCAAGTCTGGTTGCAACCACATAAAGCTCCCAGAGTTCTCTCCGATTTGCTCATGTGGATTCAGAATGAATCTCCCAGCCATTACTGGTGATTAGTTCCCCGTGTTACAAAAAAAATCCATGATTCCTAAGTACTGTGCTTCCTAAATATTATGTTGTACCCTAAATACAATTAAATAATTGCCTCACAATCACAACCCCCCTTGATTCCCACCATGTCTGTTTGCTTACTTCCCCTCTGTGTCCTCTTTCTTTCCACACCCGCTTCTTGTTACTTCACAGTACCTGTAATTCCTGCTTACTAATAGCTGTAAAAATAATGCTGTACGATTGTACCACAACAATATTGTAAACGCATTCTATAATTTGTGTAAACTCCTACCTGTTGACTTTTATCAGGTTCCCAGTTTTTATTTCTATGAATAATACCCAGCCCAAAAAATCAATTTATATGTGTGTTTATGTATTAATGCTTTTATTTCTATTGGATAGATTCTCATTGTATAGTATATTTACTTAAAAGATAGGTTTTTAATTTAAAATTGTTTTTAATGTTTATTTATTTTTGAGAGACAGAGACTGAGCATGAGGGGGGTAGGAGCCGAGAGAGGGAGACACAGAATCTGAAGCAGGCTGCAGGCTCTGGTCAGCACGGAGCCCGACGTGGGGCTCGAACCCCCAAGCTGTGACATCATGACATGAGCCGAAGTCAGACGCTTAACCAACTGAGCCGCCCAGGAACCCCTCTCTTTTTTATTTTTAATGTTTATTTTTTGGGGGGGGGGAGAGGGAGAGAGAGAATGACTGACCACGATCAGTGGAGAGACAGAGAGAGAGGGAGAGAGAGAATCCCAAGCAGGCTCTGTGCTTTCAGTGCAGAGCCTGACGTGGGGCTCAAACCCACAAATGGTGAGGATCATGACCTGAGCTGAAATCAAGAGTCAGACACTCAACCGTCTGAGCCACCCAGGTGCCCCAGGTTTTTAATTTTAGTAACTGCTGCCCAATTGATTTCCACAAGAGCCTACAACAATGTATATTTCCACCATTAATGTCTGAAAATGTTTTTTTTTCAATGATCTCTACCAGCAGGTGTTTTATTCTTTTTGTAATTTTTGCCAGTATGATGAGTGTGAAGGAAGTTTTTCAATATTACTTTACTGTGATTTTTCTAAAATTTTTGTATGGGCAGGGGGATGGCTCAGCTTATTTTCATAGATGTATTTGTGATTTGAATTTGCTTTTTTCTAAAATGCCTGTTTAGAACTTGTGTTTATTTTCCTAGTGGATATTTCTTTGATTATAGTTTAAGAATTTTTTCTATGTGATATTCATCATAAACTATGTATACTGCCATATACTTTGAAAATATGTTCCTAAATGTTTACCTACTGATTTTGCTTTCAAAATTTTATAGAGTCAAATATGGCTATATTTTCTCTTAAAGATACAGCATATTTTTTATTTTATACGTTCTACCCCAAGTTCCCTAAATTTCTTGAAATATTATAATCTTTATTCTTTAACATTTAAATTATAATGTTGCTAAAAATGCTTTGAATGTAGTGTGAAATACAAAATCAAAGGCATTTGTTTTTAGATGGTTAACCATTTGGGCCAGAATCATTTATACATCGAAACAATATATTCCTACCAAGCTGATTGTCCAGCTTTGTAATATATTACAATCATGCCAATATACAAATATATTTGCCTGATTACTGGAAGGCTAAGGTAATCGTCTACTGTTTTTACTATAGAGATTGGAGGCAGCTGGTTGTTTCCAGTTCTCAACTCTCTCTTGCTGTGTAACCATACAGTGCACAGGAGTGAGTGGCACATTTCCCACACCTCACTGATATTGGGCCTGGCCATGTGACTTGTTTCGGTTAATACAAGTTGGACAGAAGTGACAGTGTGCTAGTTTCAAGTCAAGACCTTTGTCCTTCTATGAATCATCATAGGAAGAACATATCCCACATGCTCTAAGAAGAATGTGAAGACATATGGAACAGACCTGAAACCAACTTGAAACCTGAATTCAAGTTTAGCCAATATGAAGCATAAAGTAAAGACATCCCAGTCAACCCACAGATATTTGAGAATAAATTCTTGTTGTTGTAGTTTGTTATGTATCATCATGGCAACAAAATACAAGTGGTACAGTATGACTATACTATCACTTAATAGGTAACAAGGGAATCTGTACCGATTCATTTTTATGTATGTTTAGCTATATTCAGATATATATTCTTTCATAAAAACTTTTATATAAACTTTCATATTAAACTTTATCACATATAATCCAAAGGTTAAAAAAAAGAAAACCCATAAATTTAAGTTGCTATTTGTAATTATATTGCATACCTTTTCATTTTATTCAGATCCTTTTTTTTTTTTTCATGTTCTGTAATGTAACTTCATAGTTTTCTTGGAGTCCTTTATCACATAGTTTGCCTCTATGAGAAATGGATTATTTCCAACACAATGACACTAAACCCATATATTTCAATAATAACACTGAATGTAAATGGACTAAATGCTCCAATCAAAAGACATAGGGTGTCAGAATGGATAAAGAAACAAGACCCATCTATTTGCTGTCTACAAGAGACTCATTTTAGACCTGAGGACACCTTCAGATTGAAAGTGAGGGGATGGAGAACTATCATGCTACTGGAAATCAAAA
Organism: Panthera leo; assembly: GCF_018350215.1. Lineage (NCBI taxonomy): Eukaryota > Metazoa > Chordata > Mammalia > Carnivora > Felidae > Panthera > Panthera leo. The sequence continues at coordinate 75,355,998 of NC_056684.1, read as the reverse complement.
GAAAGCTGAATACCCATACTTATATCAGACAAAGTAGACTTTCAATTAAAGGCTGTAACAAGAGATGAAGAAGGGCGTTATATAATAATTACAGTGTCTATCCATCAGGAAGTACTAACAATTATAAATGTCTATGCGCCAAATATGGGAGCCCACAAACATATAAAACAATTAGTTACAAACATAAGCAACCTTATTGATAAGAATGTGGTAATTGCAGGGGACTTCAATATTCCAATTACAACAATGGATAGATCATCTAGACACAGAATCAATAAAGAAACAATGGGCCTGAATGATACATTGCATCAGATGGACTTGACAGATATATTTAGAACTCTGTACCCAAGGCAACAGAATATACTTCCTTCTCGAGTGCACATGGAACATTCTCCAAGACAGACCACATACTGGGTGACAAAACAATCCTTAATAAGTATAAAAGAAATGAGATCATACCATGCACACTTTCAGACCACAATGGTATGAAACTTGAAATCAACCACAGGAAAAAGTCTGGGAGACCTCCAAAAGCATGGAGGTTAAAGAACATCTTACTAAAGAATGAACGGGTCAACCAGGCAATTAGAGAAGAAATTTAAAAATATATGGAAATAAAATGAAAATACAACAATCCAAACACTTTGGGATGCAGCAAAGGCAGCCCTGAGAGGAAAATACATTGCAGTCCAGGCATATCTCAAGAAACAAGAAAAATCCCAAATACAAAATATAACAGCACACCTAAAGGAACTAGAAACAAAATACCAAAGACACCCCATCCAGCAGAAGAAGAGACATAATAAAGATCAGAGCAGAAATAAACAATATAGAATCCAAAAACAAAACACAACCAAAAAAAAAGCAGTAGAGCAGATCAATGAAACCAAGAGTTGGTTTTTTGAAAAAATAAATAAAATTGATAAACCTCTAGCCAGGCTTCTCAAAAAGAAAAGGGAGATGACCCAAAGAGATAAAACCATGAATGAAAATGGAATTATTACAACCAATCCCTCAGAAATACAAGCAATTTATCAGGGAATACTACGAAAAAATTATATGCCAACAAACTGGACAACCTGGAAGAAATAGACAAATTCCTAAACACCCACACACTTCCAAAACTCAAACAGGAAGAAATAGAAAATTTAAACAGACCCATAACCAGCGAAGAAATTGAATCAGTTATCAAAAATCTCCCAACAAAGTAGAATCCAGGACCAGATGGCTTCCCTGGGGAATTCTACCAGACATTTAAAGCAGAGATAATACCTATCCTTCTCAAGCTGTTCCAAAAAATAGAAAGGGAAGGAAAACTTCCAGGCTCATTCTATGAAGTCAGCATTATTTTGATTCCAAACCACACAGAGACCCAGCAAAAAAGAGAATTATAGGCCAATATCCCTGATGAATATGGATGCAAAAATTCTCCACAAGATACTAGCAAATCGAATTGAACAGCATATAAAGAGAATTACTCACCACGATCAAGTGGGATTCATTCCTGGGCTGCAGGGCTGGCTCAATATTCACAAATCAATCAATGTGATACATCACATTAATACAAGAAAAGAACCATATGATCCTGTCAATAGATGCAGAAAAAGCATTTGACAAAATTCAGCATCCTTTCTTAATAAAAACCCTCGAGAAAGTCGGGATAGAAGGAACATACTTAAACATCATAAAAGCCATTTACGGAAAGCCCACAGCTAATATCATCCTCAATGGGGAAAAACTGAGAGCTTTCCCCCTGAGATCAGGAACACGACAGGGATGCCCACTCTCACCGCCGTTGTTTAACATAGTGTTGGAAGTTCTAGCATCAACAATCAGACAACAAAAGGAAATCAAAGACATCAAAATTGGCACAGATGAAGTCAAACTTTCACTTTTTGCAGATGACATGATACTCTACGTGGAAAACCCAACAGATTCCACCAAAAGTCTGCTGGAACTGATGCATGAATTCAGCAAAGTCGCAGGACACAAAATTAATGTACAGAAGTCGGTTGCATTCTTATACACCAATAGTGAAGCAACAGAAAGAGAAATAAAGAAACTGATCCCATTCACAATTGCACCAAGAATCATAAAATACCTAGGAATAAACCAAACCAAAGATGTAAAAGATCTGTATGCTGAAAGCTATAGAAAGCTTATGAAGGAAATTGAAGAAGATACAAAGAAATGAAAAAACATTCCATGCTCATGGAATGGAAGAATAAATATTGTTAAAGTGTCAATACTACCCAAACCTATCTACACAGTTAATGCATTCCCAGTCAAAATTGCACCAGCATTCTTCTCAAAGCCAGGGCGAGCAATCCTAAAATTTGTATGGAACCACAAAAGACCCTGAATAGCCAAAGTAATAGTGAAGAAGAAAACCAAAGCGGGAGGCATCACAATCCCAGACTTTAGCCTCTACTACAAAGCTGTCATCATCAAGACAGCATGGTATTGGCACAAAAACAGACACATAGACCAATGGAATAGAATAGAGACTCCAGAATTGGACCCACAAATGTATGGCCAACTAATCTTTGACAAAGCAGGAAAGAGTATCCAACGGAAAAAAGACAGTCTCTTTTACAAATGGTGCTGGGAGAACTGGACAGCAACATGCACAAGAATGAAACTAGACCACTTTCTTACCCTATTCACAAAAAGAAACTCAAAATGGATGAAGGGCCTGGATTTGAGACAGGAATCCATCAAAACCCTAGAGGAGAAAGCAGGAATAAACCTCTCTGACCTCAGCCGCAGCAATTTCTTACTGGGCACCTCTACAAAGGCAAGGGAATTAAAAGCAAAAATGAACTACTGGGACCTCATCAGGATAAAAAGCTTGTGCACTGCAAAGGAAACAGTCAACAAAACTAAAAGGCAACCGACGGAATGGGAAAAGATATTTGCAAATCACATATCGGACAAAGGGCTAGTATCCAAAATCTATAAAGAACTCACCAAAACTCCACACCCGAAAAGCAAATAATCCACTGAAGAAATGGGCAGAAGACATGAATAGACGCTTCTCTAAAGAAGACATCCAGATGGCCAACAGGCACATGAAAAGATGCTCAACGTCACTCCTCATCACTGAACTATGAATCAAAACCACACTGAGTTATCACCTCATGCCACTCAGAGTGGCTAAAATGAACAAATCAGGAGACTATAGATGCCAGAGAGGATGTGGAGAAACGGGAACCCTCTTGCACTGTTGGTGGGAGTGCGAACTGGTGTAGCCGCTCTGGAAAACAGTGTAGAGGTTTCTCAAAAAAGTAAATATAGATCTACCCTATGACCCAGCAATGGCACTGCTAGGAATTTACCCAAGGGATACAGGAGTGCTGATGCATAGGGGCACTTGTACCCCAATTTTTGTAATAGCACTTTCAACAATAGCCAAATTATGGAAAGAGCCTAAATGTCCATCAACTGACGAATGGATAAAGAAATTATGGTTTATATACACAATGGAATACTACTTGGCAATGAGAAAGACTGAAATATGGCCTTTTGTAGCAACGTGGATGGAACTGGCAAGGTTATGCTAAGTGAAATAAGTCAGGCAGAGAAAGACAGATACCATATGTTTTCATTCATATGTGGATCCTGAGAAACTTAACAGAAGACCATGGGGTAAGGGAAGGGGAAAAAAAAGTTATAGAGGAAGGGAGGCAAATCATAAGAGACTCTTAAATACTAAGAACAAACTGAGGGCTGATGGGGGTGTGGGGGAGAGGGAAAAGTGGGTGATGGGCATTGAGGAGGGCACCTGTTGGGATGAGCACTGGGTGTTGTATGGAAACCGATTTGACAATAAATTATATTTAATATAAAAATATGTTTAAAAAAAGAATTGGATTATTTCCCAATTCTATTTCTATCTTGTTACTGCCTGTGAAGATGAAGCTAATAATTTCTGCCTATTAACCTTATTTCTAGCTACATAATCAAATTTCCATATTAAACCTACTAGTTTTCTTTACTAGAATATTCGGTTTTTAAGGTATCCAGTCATGTCAGTAGGATAAAACATAATTGTATCTCTTTTTTACAGTAGTTAAATTTAGTAGTTAAATTTCACTTTATTGTCTTACTGTGGTCAATGTAATGCAAAATCTTGGTGAACATTATAGAAGGCAACATAATTCCAATTTGGATGAGGAGCTAAAGATATAAATAGGAATATAAATATACTGTTATATTAGAACTGTATTTAGGATTTAGCAATGATAAACTATGTATCATAATAGACTGCAATAAAAGAAAAAAACTTTTAAAACGCAAGATATTTCATGGTTCATCACTAAGTGTTCTACCAGGGGAGTCCTATTACTTACAAAATATCCATGTGAATTAAGCTGTTTTGTTCCTCTAGCCCTAAGATTTTAATCCTGATAATACTTCATTCAAAGCAACCCTGTTATTTGGGGCAGGAGAAAAATCAAGATGGGCCTGGAAAATGTTGCTAGGAAAAAAAAGATGCTTTTAAAATGCCTGAGGTAGTGCTGAAGACACAAAGGAACATCTAAAGGGTTTTCCAGTGGCCAGTTGTAACAATAAGCATCAAAAGGAAAATTAAAATTTTAGTTGACTGGAATAGGTTGTGTTTGGAAAAATCCATCCATCTATAATGATACTCAAGAAGAAAAATGGAAATGGAAATGTAAAAATAATTGATGAATTTATATAGTTTTAATGAGAGAATTTGTGCAGGTCTTCTGTTTAATCTAAATATACATTTAATTTTAGACAATATATACACATTTTTTTTTTACCAGTCTAAGTACAGTGGACAACAAAAACTGGAAACAGATTGAATATCAGAGAATTTGGCCCCAAAAGGGGGTGGGGACACATATATATAGGCATACTTCAGAGACATTGTGTTTTGGTTCTAAACCACTGCCATAAAGTGAGTCAAATGATTCTTTTGTTTGTTTCCCAGGGTTTATAAAAGTTATGTGTTTACTGTACTCTATTAAGTGTTCAATAGTATTACCTCTAAAAAAAAAAAAAAGTATATACCTTCATTTAAAAAAAAAATGCTAGCCATTATCTGAACTTTCAGTGAATTGTAATCTTATTGCTGGTAGAGGGTCTGGCCTCCATGTTGATGGCTGCTGACTGATCAGGGTGGTGGTTGCCGAAGGTTGTGGTGGCTGTGGAAATCTCTTTTACATTTGTGGGGAGAGGGGCAGAGGGAGAAGAAAAGAGAATCTTAAGTGGGTTCCACACCCAGCACTGAGCCCAATGCGAGGCTGGATCTCACCACCATGAGATCATGACCTGAGACGAAATTAAGAGTTGGATACTTAACTTTATTAAGCTACCCAAAAACTCTGAAAATTTCTTAAAATAGGACAACAATGAAGTTTGCCACAGCACTGGGCTTTTCCTTTCACAAACAATTTCTCTGTAGCATGTGATGCTTTTGGACAGCATTTTACACACAGAACATCTTCCAAAATTGGAGTCCATCCTCCCAAACCCTAGTGCTGCTCAATCAACTAAGAATATTTATGTAATATTCTAAGTCTTTTGTTGTCATTCCAACAATCTTTACACCATCTTCACCAGAAATAGGTTCTATCTCAAGAAACCACTTTTTTGTTCATGCATAAGAATCAACTTTTCATCTGTTGAAGTTCTATCATGTAATTGCAGTAATTCAGTCACATCTTCAGGCTCCACCTCTAATTCTAATTATCTCACTATTTTCACCACTTTGGTTACTTCCTCCACTGAAGTCCTGAACCGTACAAAGTCATCCATGAGTGTTGGAACTAACTTCTTCCAAACTCATGTTACTGCTGATATTTTGGCCTCTTCACATTAATAATGAACACTCTTAATAGCATCTAGAGTGGTGAATACTTCCCAGGTTTTCAATTTACTTTGCGCAGATCAGAGGAATCATTATCCGTATGGCTATAGTCTTAAAAAATTTATTTCTTATCTAATAAAACTTGAAAGTCAAAATTACTCCCTGATCCATGGGCCATGGAATGGATATTGTGTTAGCAGGAATGAAAACAACGTTAGTCTTGTTTTACATCTCCACCAGAGCTCTTGGGTGACCGGGCACATTGTCAATTAATGATAATATTTTGATAGGAATCTTTTTTTTCTGAGCAATAGGTCTCAACTCTGAGGTTAAAATGTTTAGTAAACCATATTGTACACAGATGTGCTGTCATCCAGGCTTTGTTGTTCCATCTATACAACAGAGGCAAAACAGACTTAGCATAATTCTTAAGGGCCCTGAGATTTTTGTGATGGTAAATGAGCATTGCTTCAATTTAAAGTCCCCAGCTACATTAGCCCCTAACAAGAGTCAGTCTGTCCCTTGAAAGTCCCTTGAAGCCAGGCACTGACTTTTCTTCTCCAGCTATGCAAGTCCTAGATGGTATCTTCTTCCAAGAGAAGGCTGTTTTGTCTACATTGAAATTCTGTGGTTTAGTGAAGCCACGTTCTTTAATTATCTTAGTTACATTTTCTGGAGAACTTGCTGTAGCTTGTACATCACCACCTGCTGCTTCACCTTGCACTTTTCTGTGTGGAGACAGCTTCTTTCCTTAATCCTCATGAACCAACCTCTTGTAGCTTCAAACTTTTCTTCTGCAGTTTCCACATTTCTCTCAGCTTTCAAAGAACTGAGGAGAGTTAGGGTCTTGCTCTGGATTAGGCTTGGCTTACAGGAATGTTGTGGCTGATTTGATCTTCTATTCAGACCACCAACACTTTTTCTCTATCAGCAATAAGAGTGTTTGTTTGTTTGAATTATTTATGTGTTCATTGGAGTAGCACTTTAAATTTCCTTTAAGAACTTTTTCCCTTGTATTCACAACTTGGTTAACTGTTCGGTACAAGAGGCCTGGCTTTTGGCTTATCTCAGCTTTTGACATGGCTTCCTCACTAAACTTAATCATTTCTAACTTTTGATTTAAAGTGAGAGATGTTACACTCTCCTTTTACTTGAACACCTAGAGGGCATTGTAGGGTTATTAATTGGCCTAATTTTAATAGTGTTGTGTCTCAGGGAATAGGGAGGACTGAGGAAAGGGAAAAGGAGAATAACAGCTTGTTGCAAAAACAGTCCAAACACACTTATCAAAAGTTTGCTGTCTTACATAAGCATGGTTTATGGTGTCCCAAAACAATTATAATAATAGCATTAAAAATCACTAGATCAAAGATCACCATAACAAATATGATTTAAAAAAGTTTAAAACATTGAGAAAATTACCAAAATGTGACTCTGAGACATGGAATAAGCACATGCTGATGGAAAAATGGTAACAATAAACTTGCTAAACAGGGCTGTCACAAACCTTCAATTTGAAAAACAACACACACACACACACACACACACACACACAATATTATCTGCAACATGCAGCAAAGCACAATAAGATGAGACATGCTTGTATGGAGAAAATTTTACATTTCTTCTGAGAAATAAAAAACTAAATGAAACAGCATGCCGTATTTCTTGATAGGAAGACTCAATACCATAAAAGTATCAATTTTCCCCATTTTACTCTATAAATGTATTACAACCCCAATAACAATAAAGGTAGTTTTATTTTTGTTGAGCTTGGCAAATTAATTCTAAAGTTCGTAATGAAATTACCCTTAAAAATGAAGAAGAATTTTGGAAGTATATTTCTAAGACCTTTTAAAACAAACTGTTAAAACAAACAGTAAGTTTAAACATTTAGAAAGTGCCAGAAAAATATGCAAATCATGGGGACTTCATAAATGATAAAGATGGAATTTCAAATTAATGGAGGAAATTATTCATGAGTGGAATTGGAGAACAGGAAAAATATTTGGAAAAATATAAAATTTGATCCCAAATGCACCAATTACATTCAAATAAATGTTAAAATGTAAACATTAAATTTAAAACTTAAATCATAAAATTGTTATCTTATAAATAGCCTTTCTCAAGTTAAAGAAATTCTTTCTTTGCCTGGTTTTCTGGGCATTTTATTTGTTTGCTTTTTGTTTTTTAATAGATGCTGAATAATTTTCAGAGTTGTTTTTATTTTTGTTTTGCCTGAGATCAACCAAGTTGACTTTTTCACTTTAATATATATTAATATGTGAATGATATTTCTAGGTTTTATCTGAACTATTCTTCATTTCTGGGATAAATGAAACTTGGTTGTGGTTTACTAAAATTTTAATACATTTTATTAGTTGGTTTACACATATTTTCCTTGGAAATATATCTATGATCATGACAATGAGTGGCATTGATCTCTGATTTTTGTTTTTCATAGTGAGTTTGGCTTAGTTTCAAAGTCAGACCGACATAAGAAACAAAAAAATCTCCTTTTTCTATTCTCTAGGAGAGTTTGTATAAAATAAGAATCAATTGTCCACTGTTTGGTAGAAGGCATATATATAACTATCAGGATTTTATTTGTTCTTTATGGGAAAATTTTAACTTTTGATATGATTTCTTTAATAACATTGGGACTATTCTGGCTTTCTATGTTATCTTGTGTAAATTTTGGAAAATTATATTTTTCTATGTAATTGTCAATTTCATCAAGTTCTGTACTCTTCCATAACTGCTGTGAAACAAAATATCTCCAAACATAGTGGATTAAAACAACACAATAATTTATTGTGCTCACTAATCTGCAATTTGGGTAGGGTTTAGTTGGATGGCTTGTCCACACGGCATTATCTGGGGAGGCTAACTGAAGCTAAATGGTTTGCTTCCAAGATGGCTCACTCACACGGCTACTAAGCTCTCTGCTGGGGCCTGAGCCGGGGCTCTTGGACTGATGCCTCCCTTATTCTCCATGTGGACATCTCACAGAATTGCTTGGATTTAATAAAGCAAAATGGATTGGTTCCAGGCATGAGTGTTCCAAGAGACAGCAAATGGAAGCTGCCAGTCTCCTACAGTCTGAGTCTGAGAAAAGGAGAACACTATCATTCTCCAATTCAGTTGGTCAAATTATCATAGAGTCTATCCAGAATTAAGGACAACAGACGTAGATCTTTTGATAGGAAGACCAAGAAAATTTTATTCTATCACATTTACTCACATAAAATTATTTTTATAGATTTATTATCCTTTAAGTATCCTGTCCATAGTAACATTTCACTTTCATTTTTATTAGTGTTTATTTATTCTCCCCACCACCTTTTTTTAAATTCTTTCCAGTTAATTTTTATCTTACACTCTTTTCATGGAATCAAATTTTAGCTTAGTTGATTTTTTATAATTCTGCCATTTTATTACTCTCTTTTTTATTGTTTTATTTCATGTATTTTTCTGAAGTAAATTCTGCCACTATTCTTATTTCTTCTTTTGGATGACTTTTAACACAAGCATTTAATAAGGTGATATATTTTCCCACATGTTCTCTTTAAGTAAATGCAGAAAAGGGATACCATAACAAGCCTGTATGCTATCTTTTGAAAAACTTCTTACAAATCTGGGCCTTGACTAGTGTAGAAGAACGTAGATTTTGAGAGTGTTCCCACCACTAATTGATGAGTGGCTCACTGTGCCTAAACTGTGCAAACAATATGGCTTATTCTGAACATTGGCTTTCATCATTTGGGTACCTGCCAGGCAAGGGGTACCTATGTAACTAGTTCACAATAAAAACCCTGATTACTGGGTCTCTAATGAGATTCTCTGATGGTCAACATTTTATATGTATAGTCAAAATAACGTTAAGTATGTTCTGCATGATTCCACTGTGAACACATCCTTGGAAACTTGCTCTTGATATCTCTTGCCCCAACTTTGCCAATTATACTTGGTACGGTTTGTTATAACAAATCATAGCCATAAGCACAACTATATGCTGAGTCCTGTAACTCTTCCTAATTACTGAAACTGAAGGTCATCTTGGTGGCCCCCAACATGATAGCATTTTAGCTTCATTCTACATATTTTGATATACAGTTTATTCCTAACCACTCATTACTTTCTATTTCCCACTATGATTTTTTTTCTTGGACCCGTATTTATTTGGAAAAAGATTTTAAATATGGATTTATAATCTTTTTCAAGTATTTTTATTATCAATTGCTAATCTAGTTGCATTGTGGTCAGAGAGCTGAAAGAAGGTATGATCTTTCTGATATTTTGGAGACTTGCTTCCAGGCCTACTATACATTCAGTTTTCATAAACAATGCGCATGTGCTTGAAGAAAAAAAAGTATATATTGTCAAATTATTACTTGGGGTCACCAAAGGCCAATGATGTTATGAATCAGGCCTACAAAATAAAGACCCCATATGAGCTACTATTTCCCACTTACAATGCCCTGTGCATCTCTTTTTCCCTGCCCGTTTCTGACTTACACTGTTTTATAATAAAACCAGTAATCTAGGAAGCGAACAGAGGGATTTTCCCAGATACAAGTGTTCTTTCCTCTTTCACCTCTGTTATCTTCCAAAGCCACATACCACTCTTGTCTCCAGAGCAGTAAAAAGATTCTGCTCCAACTGTCTTCAAGATATGACAGGGCTCTCCCACAGTAGAATCTAAGCTAGAAATCTTAGGGCAAGGAATTTATAAAAGAGATTTGCCATGCTCGCTGTCCCTGAAAACCAGGGTAAAACATAAAAGAGTAGGGATTACTCCAAGGTGGCCTTGGGAAACCTCTGGCCCCCACACACTCCAGCTCCAGCCATCCCTCTAGGACGGACTCAGTGTGAAGCACCACAGGGCACCCCAGCCCATGCCTACTTCAATGCCAGCTGTCCCATTGGGTGCCCTCAGTGCAGAGTGCCTTGGGATACATTGGCCCATGCTCACTTCACCTCCAAACGCCCCACAAATGTGGCCCCAGTACAACATACCCCAGGACCCTGGGACAGCCTATGCACCAGCTCCTACTGTCCCACCATGGCAGCCTTGATGCAATACACCCCAGGAATGGCTGGTGTGCACCTGCTTCAGCCCCATCTATCCTTTGACAGCATGGCCCTATTTGGTGTACTCTTGAGAACTCTCCCACTCCAGTCCCAGACAAAGTTGGCCCAGACACAATACAACCTAGGATGCTCTGCCCAGGTCTGTGCCCTCTCCACCTGCAGCCAGATACCTGTCAAAGCTGCTAGGCACAAGAAGTCTATGCAGAAAATACTCTTATGCAAGGCTACCCCCATGAAGCCCAGCAGAAGTAATTCACAGCAACATACACAGAAAGGCAAACAAAATGAGGAGACAGAGGAATGTGTTCCAAAAGAAACACAAACTAAAACCGCATTAAGGAAAAAAAAAAAAAACTAACAAAACTGAGGTAAGAAATTTGCCTGATGAAGAGTTCAAAGTAATGGTCATAATGATACCTCACGAACTCAAAAGAAGAATGAAGAAACACAGTAACAACTGCCACACAGAGTTGGAACATACATGATAGAACCAGAGCTAAAGAATAAAATACCTGAAATGAAAAATACACTACAGGGAATACAAGCATTAGATGATACACAAGAATGGATCAGCGATAGGGAGCATAGAATAGTGTAAATCACCCAATTAGAACAACAACAAATTTAAAACACAAAAATAGGTTAAAGGACCTCTAGAAATCAAGCATACTAAACTCCCATTATAGGCGCCCCAGGAGAAGAGAGAGAGAAAGGACAAAAAAACTTATTTGAGAATATAATGGCTGAAAATTTTCCCAACCGATGGAAGAAAACAGACATCCAAGTCCAGGAACTGCAGAGAGTCCCAAACAAGATGCTCACCAAGACATATGATAATTAATATGGCAAAAGGCAAAGATATAGAGAGAATCTTAAAGACAACAAGAGAAAAATAAATAGTTACACACAAGAGAACCTCCCTAAGACTATGAGCTGATTTTTCAGTAGAAACTTTTCAGGCCAGAAGAGAGTGGAAGGAAAGTTTATAATTCATAACTGAACAAGAAATAGAGTTTCCCAAACAAGCAAAAACTAAAGTAATTCATTACCACTAAATTGCCCCTACAAGAAATGTTAAAGGATCTTCTTTAAGCAGAAAAGGCCATAACTAGAAATTAGAAAATACATAAAAGAAAAAAATATCACTGGTAAAGGCAACTATATGGTAAAGAGAGTGGATCGACCACTTAAAAAGTTAGTATGAAGGTTAAAAGACAAAATAGTTAGGGGCACCTGGGTGGCTCAGTCGGTTGAGCATCCAACTTTGGCTCAGGTCATGATCTCGTGGTCTGTGAGCTTGAGCCCCGTGTCGGGCTCTGTGCTGACAGCTCAGAGCCTGGAGCCCGCTTCAGATTCTGTGTCTCCCTCTTTCTCTGTCCCTCCCCTGCTCATGCTCTGTCTCTCTCTCTGTCAAAAATAAATAAATATTAAAAATTTAAAAAAAGACAAAATAGTTAAATCAGCTATAACTACAATAAGTAGTTAGGGATATACAAACTAAAAACAAGTATAAAGTATAATGTAAAAAAACATAAAACTTGTGTAGAGGAGTAAAAATGTAGGGCTTTTAGAAACCATTTGAATTTAAGTGACTATCAGTTTAAAATAGGCTGATACAAAGCATAAGAGACTGTTAAAAACTGAGAACAAACTGAGGGTTGATGGGGGGTGGGAGGGAGGGCAGGGTGGGAAGGAGGGCAGGGTGGGTGATGGGTATTGAGGAGGGCACCTTTTGGGATGAGCACTGGGTGTTGTATGGAAACCAATTGGACAGTAAATTTCATATATTAAAAAATAAAAATAAAATTAAAAAAAATAAAAAATAAAAAAAATAAAATAAAATAAAATAGGCTGATATATATTTGGTTAATATATATGAACCTTATAGTAACTACAAACCAAAAACCTGTAATAGATACACAAAAAAATGACAGCAAGAAACCTAAACATAACATTTAGCGAAAGTCACCAGAGGGCCAAGTAAATAAATCAGAAATGAAAGAGGAAAAGTTACAACTGACAATATAGAAATATAAAGGATCAAAGAGAACAAAGAGACTATCATAAACAATTATACACTAACAAACCAGAAAACCTAGAAGAAAGCGATAAAGTCCTAGAAAGACACAACATTCTAAGATTGAATCCCGATGAAACAGAAAATGTGAATAGATAGATTAAAAGTAATGAAATTGAATCAATAATTTAAAAACTCCCCAAACCAAAAGTCCAGGACCAGATAGCTTCACATGTGAATTCTACCAAACATTTAAAGATTGAGTATCCACTCTTCTCAAACTATTCCAAAAAATTGAAGAGAAAGGAGTACGTCTAAACTCATTCTTTGAGGTCAGCATTACCTTGATATCAAAACCAGAAAAAGACACCACAGAAAAGAAAATTATAGGCCAATATTCCTGAAGAACATAGATACAAAAATCCTCTACAAAATATTAGCAAACCAAATTCAACAATACATTAAAAGGGCCACAGTATGATCAAGCAAGAAAGGTTCAACACCTACAAATCAAAGCACATTAGCAAAACCAAAGATAAAAATTATATGATTATCTCAATAGATGCAGACAAAGTATTTGACACACTTCAACATTTATGATAAAAATTCTCAACAAAGTAAGTACAGAAGGAACGTACCTCAACATAAAGGCCATATATGACAAATCCCCAACTATCGTCATACTCCTGAAAGCCTGAAGCTTTTCCTTTAAGATCAGGAACAAGACACTCTCACCACTTTTATTCAACATAGTATTGGAAATTTTAGCTTAGCAATTCAGCAAGAAAAAAAAAAGCATCCAAATTTCAAAGGAAGAGGTAGGGGTGCCTGAGTGGCTCAGTCAGTTAAGTGTCCAGCTCTTGGTTTCAGCTTAGGTCACGATTTTGTGGTTTGTGAGTTTGAGCCCAAGTGTCGAGCTCTGTGCTGACAGTGCAGACCTTGCTTGGGATTCTCTTTCCCCCTATCTTTCTCTCTGCCCATCCCAACCTTCCTTTCTCTCTCTCTCCCTCCCTCTCTCTCAAAATAAACTAAAAAAAAGGGAAGAAGTAAAACTGTCACTATTTTCAGATGGCATGATACTATATATACAAAACACTAAAAACTCCACTAAAAGCCTGTTAGAACTAATAAATGAATTCAGTCAAACTGCAGAATAAAACAACTTACATACATAAAGCAATAGCATTTCTGTACACTAATAATGAGCAATCACAAAGAGAAGAAAACAATCCCATTTACAACTGCATCAAAAAGAATAAAATACCACAAAATAAGTTTAACTGAGGAGATGAGAAGCCTGCACTTTGAAAACTATAAGAAACTGATGAAAAAAATTGAAGAAGATGCAAAAAGAAAAAAAGAAAGATATTCAGTGCTGGTGGATTTGATGGACTGGAAGAATATTGTTAAAATGTCAATACTATCCAAAGCAACCTAAACATTCAATGGCCTTTTTCACAGAATTAGAATAACCCTAAAATTTGTGTGGAACTACGAAAGAGCCTGAAGAGTCAAAGCAATCTTGAGAGGGAAGAACGATGCCAAAGGTATCATGCTCCTTGATTTCAAACTATACTACAAAGCTATAGTAATCAAAAAATTATGGTACTGGCACAAAAACAAACACATAGCACATAGAACAATGTAATAGAATGAAGAGCCCAGAAATAAAGCCATACCTATATGATTAATTAATGTGTGACCAAAAGAGACACAGATATACACTGGGGAAAGGAAAAGTCTCTCTAGCAAATGGTGATGGGATAACTGGACAGCTACATGCAAAAGAATGGAATTGGACCCCTATATTGTATCATATACAAAAAAAAAATAAATTCAAAATGGATTAAGGACTTGAATTTACGACCTGAAACTATAAAACTCCTAGAAGGCAGTGAGCTCTTTTACACTGGCCTTAGCTTTATGATTTTGAGCCAATTCCCAGGCAAGGGCAACAAAAGCAAAAATAAATAAGACCACATCAAACTAAAAAGCTTTTATACAATAAAGGATATCAATAAAATGAAAAGCAACTTACGAATGGAGAAGATATTTGCAAATCATACACTTGATAAGGGGTTAATCTACAAAAATACATAAGAAACACAAGTTAATCATTATAAAATAGCCCAATTAAAAAATGTGCAGAGGACTTGTATAGACGTTTTCCAAAGAAGACATACAGATGGCCTACAGGTACATGAAAAGATGTTCAACATTCCTAATTATCAGGGAAATGCCTGATAATCACAACCACAGAGATATCACCTTCCATCTTTCAGACTGTCTATTACCAAAGGACAAAAAAAAAAAAAAAAGTTACTAAGGATGTGGACTAAAGAGAACCCTCTTACATTGTTGGTGGGAACGTAAATTGGTGCAGCCACTGTGGCAAACAGTATGGAAGTTTCCTGGAAAAAATTAAAAAATAGAGCCACCATATGATCTAGCAATTATACTTCCGAGCACATATCCAAAGAAAATGAAAACATCAGTTTGGAGAGATACATGCATTGCTGTTTGTTGTAGTATTACTTACAATAGTTAAGATATGAAAGCAATCTATGTGTCCATATATAGATGAAGAAAGATATGTGTAGGTACACACACACACACACACACGCACAATGGAATATTAGCCATAAAAAAACAAAATCTTGCCATTTCCAACAACCTGAATGGACCTAGAGGGCATCATGCTAAGTGAAATAAGTCAAACAGAGGAAGACAAGTACCATATGATATGTGGAATCTAAAAAATAAGACAGACACACAAACAGAAACAGATTCAGAGATACAGGGAATAAACTTTTGGTTACCGGAGTGGGGGAGCAGTTGGGAAGAAAATGTAAAATAGGTGAAGCAGATTAAGAGGTACAAACTTATAGTTATGAAATAAGTAAGTCATGGGGCACCTGGGTGGCTCAGTCAGTTGGGTGTCCAACTTTGGCTCAGGTCATCTCACGGTCCATGGGTTTGAGCCCCACGGCAGGCTCTGAGCTGTCAGCACAGCTGACGACTTCTGATTCTGTGTCTCCCTTTCTCTCTGCCCCTCCCCCACTTGCACTCTGTTTCTCACACAAAGAAGAAATGATTATAAAATTTTAAAAAGTATATATATATATATATAAATAAGTCATGCAGATCTGATGCACAGCATAGAGTATATACTTAATATTATCGCAATAACTTCAGCTCCAGATGATAACTAGACTTATCATGAGGCTTATTTTGTAACGTTGAAAAAAACATCCAATTGCTATGATGTACACCTAAAATATCATGTCAATTATACTTGTATTTTTTAAAAGTGGGGTTGAAGAAGAACATAAAGCGCACACAAAAAACAAAAACATAAAAGAAGACAAAACCCCATAAGATGCAGTACGGTATGCCAAATGAAAGACAGCCCCTCTTATAGGCTTCATAGGCATCGAGCGTATAGGGCTTGGAGAGCTTGGTTTGGTTCCCACTGGAACTTGTTCACCAAGGTTGTATAGGACACAACACCAGCAGGTGTCAATGCCCTTAGGTAAAGCTTTTTAATTCTGTAGTTGGAGTAATCTCCACTTTTACTGATTTGGGGCTGCCTTATTCATCAGTTAATGAGACAGAAAAGTTATGATCATTTACTATGATGAGAGATTTATCATTTTCTTGTAATTTTGTTAAATTTATATATTTTAAACTCATCCAGTTGCCTACAATTTTAGATTCACTATATCTTCCTGGTAAATGAATGTTTCATCAATATGTAGTGATCCTATTCATCTCTCATACTTTTTTTGGCTTTGTGTCTATTTCATCTGATACTAATATGGGCATAGCAGCTTTCTTGGAATAGTATTGGTCTGGCATATCTTTACTCCATCTCATCAATTTCAATCCTTCTGTGCTCTTATTTTTTAAGATGATGCTTTATAAACAACACAGAGCTAGATTTTGCAGTCGAGTGCTCTACCCCTGAGCTATACCCCCAACACAGAGCTAGATTTTGTAGAATTTTTATTCAGCCTGAAAATTCTTCTTTTACATAGAAAGTTTGTATATTTACTAGGATGACCTATTTGCTTCGATTAATTTCTGTCCTATTATTTGTCTTATTTTTCCTTATTTTTTTCTCATTTCTTGCATCCTTTTAAATTGAATTTTTTCATTGTTGTTGTTTTCACCTTATTCCTCTACTAGTTTGGAAGTTAAATATTTTACTTCTATTCTTTTGCTATTTCCCTTGACATTTCAATGGGCCAATTTAATTTCTAGATTTAAACAATATATTATCCCTTCCCAAATAATGCAACTGGATTATACATTTATAACAATGACTGCTTTCGTAAATTATGTGCTATTTTTCCTGGTGCTTTAATTCTATCTTTTCTAATTAGCAAAAATTAGTTATTACTATTGCTGGTGTTGTTTGGAATTGTACTCGTGTTTTTTCTAATTAAAAAAAAACCAAAAAACAAAAAAACCTCGTAAGTAGCACATCTTCTACCTGTCCAGGTTCTGAACTAATTAAAAGATGAGCAAGCAAATGGGAAAAAAAGTATGCCTGACATTTGAGAATATGGTTTAAATCTGTGCACCAGAGAACTTCACGATACTGAGCCACAGACAAGATAAAGTTACCCACAGGCAGTGGTTACTACTGTGCGCCTCTCTCTGTGTACGCGGGAGTGCTTCCCTGTAAACATGGCGGGTGAGCAAAATGGAACATGTGCTTTGTGCAAACAAGTAGGCATCTGATCACCAACATTATAAAGCCAATCAAGAAACCAATCAGTCTACAGCACCAATGCTTTTATGTTAAGTCCTTTAATTGCAAGTTTGTAATTAGTGCAAAAATAGTCTGTTGTGTCCACTTTTTAAGGATTTGAAGCACTTACATGAAATTGGAAGTTTCTAACCTTTAAAATATTTGGGGAAAGCTGATTAGCAGGTTTTTATAATTTATAACGTCTACATTTTGATGTATTCATTGCACAAGTACTGCATACAGTTTTAGATAAATTTTGCTAAATAAATGTCTAAGTATGGTGAATGCAGAATTGGATGAAGTGATAAAAGTAGTATGTGACTTTCACATGCAAAGTCCCTGGGACATTTAAAGATCTTGGCAACTATTCTGTTCGTCAAACATACCAAATACTATTGAGTATCTTTGAAAACAATGGGCATCTCTGTCATATGCATAATTTTAATGGAAGGACAGAGTTTTTAAAACGGATTTTGCTGTTTATTCAGTTGTTTGCTAAACTATTATTATATTTCAGTTAACTTATGAAGTTTCCCTGCAAAAGCCAACTTTATGTAGAGTTTATTTGAGGTCTTTCTGCATAATCTTACCACATGCTCTTTTATCTATTCAAATTAGTCTATGATTTTTTTTCCTTTAATGTATTGATATAGTCAATTATCTTGGCAGATTTCCTAAAATTAAACTACCTTTGCATTACTGAAATTATCCTTATTTATTCATATTGCATTTTATATTAATCTACTGACGAATGTTACTTGATCATTTACATAGAGAATTTTTCCTTCTATATTCATAGGTGAAATCTGCCTACAGGGTTTTTGTGACTCTTCACCAGGTTCGGTAGTAAATCTTCTCAGTTCGTAAAATAAATTTGAGGAGTTTCAGATTTAGTTAACATCAGAAATGTCTCATCTTTAGGGGTGCCTGGGTGGCTCAGTCAGTTGAGTGTCCAACTTCGGCTCAGGTCATGATCTCGCAGTTTGTGGGTTCGAGCCCTGCATCTGGATCTGTGCTGACAGCTCAGAGTCTGGAGCCTGCTTTGGATCCTGTGTCTCCCTCTCTCTCTCTGCCCCTCCCCTACTCATGCTTTGTCTCTCTCTCTCTCTAAAAAAAAAGAAAGAAAGAAAGAATAAACCCAACAACATTAAAAAAAATTATCTAATCTTTAAAGGATTAGTAGACCTTTAAACCAGCTGTAAACCATTTTGTCTTAGTGTTTGTATTGACGTTTATTTTTAAATCTTAGATCTTTAATTACCATTCCAATCTCTTCTAGGAATATTTCATATTTTCTTTTTTTTAATTTTTTACATTTATTTACTTATTTTTGAGAGACAGAGATGGAGCACAAGTAGGGGAGGGGCAGAGAGACAGAGGGAGACACAGAATACGAAGTAGGCTCTAGGCTCTGAGCTGTCAGCACAGAGCCCAATGCGGGGCTTGAACTCACAGTGAGATCATGACCTGAGCCAAAGTCGGATGCTTAACAGACTGAGCCACCCAGGCACCCCAATATTTTCTAATTCTTGATTCAACTGGTTATATTTCTTCTGGTTCTTCAAATTGCACACTGTTGAATTACGTATAATATTCCTTTAATTCTTGTCATCTCTGCTACAATCATTTCTTATTGTTCCTAATTTTTTATTTAATTGAAATTTTTCTGATTAAAAAAAATTAACATTTATTCATTTTTTTTGAGATAGAGTGCGAGCAGAGGAGGGACAGAGAGAGAGGGAGACTCAGAATCCGAAGCAGGCTTCAGGCTCTGAGCTGTCAGCACAAAACCCTATGTGGGCTCGAACTCACAAACTGGGAGATCACAACCTGAGCTGAAGTCAGACGCTTAACCGACTGAGACACCAGGCACCCTGATTGATGTGTTTTTTTTTAATGTTTATTTATTTTGAGAGAGAAAGAGCACAAGCAGGGGAGGGACAGAGAGAGAGTGAGACACAGAATTCAAAGCAGGTTTCAGGCTCTGAGTTGTCAGTACAGTGCCTGATGCGGGCTTGAACTCGCAAACTGTGAGATCATGACCTGAGCCGAAGTCGATGCTTAACTGACTGAGCCACCAGGCACCCCTTTATAATGTTTGTTTTTGAGAGAGAGAGAGAGACAGAGAATTTGAGCAGGAGAGAGGGACACACAGGATCTGAAGCAGGCTCCAGGCTCTAAGCTGTCAGCACAGTGCCTGACGTGGGCTCAAAACCCCAAACTGCAAGGTCATGACCTGAGCCAAAGTTGGACGTTTAACTGACTGAAGCACCCAGGCACCCATAATTTTTTGTTTTTTATTTATTTTTTTTTAATATGAAATTTATTGTCAAATTGGTTTCCATACAACACCCAGTGCTCATCCCAACAGGTGCCCTCCTCAATACCCATCACCCATCCTCCCCTCCCTCCCACCCCCTCATCAACCCTCAGTTTGTTCTCAGTTTTTGAGTCTCTTACGTTTTGCCTCCCTCCCTAACTTTTTTTTTCCCTTCCCCTCCCCCATGGTCTTCTGTTAAGTTTCTCAGGATCCACATAAGAGTGAAAACATATGGTATCTGTCTCTTTTTTTTAAATATCATCTTTTTTTAAAAATTTTTTTTAACATTTTTTTTGAGACAGAGAGAGAGAGCATGAACAGGGGAGGGTCAGAGAAAGAGGGAGACACAGAATCTGAAACAGGCTCCAGGCTCTGAGCTGTCAGCACAGAGCCCAATGCGGAACTTGAACCCACAGACTGTGAGATCATGACCTGAGCCGAAGTTGGACGCTCAACCGACTGAGCCACCCAGGCGCCCCTATCTGTCTTTCTCTGTATGACTTATTTCACTTAGCATAACTCTCTCCAGTTCCATCCACGTTGCTACACAAGGCCATATTTCATTCTTTCGCATGGCCAAGTAGTATTCCATTGTGTATATAAACCACGATTCCATTATCCATTCATCAGTTGATGGACATTTAGGCTCTTTCCATAATTTGGCTATTGTTGAGAGTGCTGCTATAAACATTGGGGTACAAGTGCCCCCATGCATCAGTACTCCTGTATCCCTCGGGTAAATTCCTAACAGTGCTATTGCTGGGTCTAATTTTTTACTTGTTAATATATGCTTCACTCTTTTTTGTTCAAACTCCAAGGACTTTTTAAAATTCTCTTTAATTTCATTCACTTTTCTTTTGTTATAAAGGCATTGAACACTGTACATTAACCTCTGATCAAGCTTTTGCTATGTCCCTTATGTTTGCTATATTGTGTTTAATTTCATTGCCGTGTAAATGGTTCAGAATTTTAGTTTTGAAATTTCTTTTAACAAAGGCTGGATAAAAGATTTGATTTTTAAATAAATTTTTAGTGATATTTTTATTTTCTTTTTCTAATTTTTATTTTTATTTAATCAAAGATATAGCCTGCCATATGTCTCCTTTTTAATATTGTATAATGTTATTTTATGCCAAATACATGGTAGATTTTTTTTATATATTCTAAGGGCATATAACAATTATATCTTTTTAAAGGATGTTAAGATGTAAGTGTATCTATAAAAAGTTTTGATAACTATATCATTTAATTCTGTTTACTTTTTTCTAATAAGTTTCTATTATCTAAAAGGCTTCAATGAAAATATCCAACTAAAACAGTTTATTTTTATATATGTTTTTGTGTTTCTAATACTTTCCCCTACATATATTTAGATGTTGCTTGGCCATGAAAGATTTATGACTTCATATCTTCCTTATAAATTATAGCTCTAGGGATCACAAAATTTGCTCTTTATCCTGTTTAGTCTTTTTATTCTTAGATTTTACCCTGTTTAATATTCATACTAAACCCTAGTTTTCTTTTTATTTGCATTTCTTAGTATCTTAGCCTATTCCATTATTTTTCAACTGTCGTTATGATTCTTGTGAACGATATGTAACTGGATTTTGACTTGCAACACAATATTATAGTAGTGATCTTTTTTTAGAGAAACTCCCTTTTTGTATTTTTCCTAGTTATACTGAAATATAACTGAAATAATAATGTGTAAAGTTAAGGTGTACAACATAATTATGCGCACACACACACACACACACACAAACACATACAAACTGTTAAATAATTGCCAATACTTTTAGTTAACATCTATCACCCCCCATATTTACAGTTTTTTTTTTCTTGGGATGAGACTTTTTAAGATATACTCTCTTACCAACTTTCACATATACAATACAGTATTTTTAACTATACTCACCACGCTGTACATTACATCATTACATCTCCAGAACTTGTTCATCTTATAACTGGAAGTTTATACTGTTTGACGACCTTCACCCATTTCCCCCATCCCTCTCCCTCACCTTTAGCGACTCCCAATCTGTTCTCCATTTCTAGAAGTTGCATCTTTTAGTAGCTAAAATCAGGCCCCTTACATTTAGCATATCCATTGATAGACTTTATTTCATTCCGTATATCTCACTTTATATTTATTTTGCTATTTTCTTGACTAGCTTTTTTCAAACTATAACTTCTTCCCTTTACAATTTGTGAGGTCTTGTTTTTTTTTTCTTTTCACTAGAGTTTACCTTATTTCCAAATCCTCATATTCAAATACATTTTCTATTATAAATATACCAACTATTTAACTATTCTTTTCTCACCAAGGTGCCCTGTCCCCCCCTCAACTTTCCAGTTCATGCCAATAAAACAAGACCTTCAGCATATTTTATCACTCACTTCCTCCAATGTCCTAGGTTATGCTAAAATAGTTTATTTGTAGTTCAAGTCTCTTCTCTTACAGTACCTGTGACTGAAATATATCTTATCACTTATTAGGAGAAAGATCCTAGATATCTTTGTTTTGCTACTTCATCATTTTTCTATTCTTGAGGACTCCGATTTGAGCCATTTGTTAGAATATTTTCTTGAGTATTTTCATCAGATTGTGTACATAGGTGATATATTCTCTATTCACAACTACTTGTCCTTTATCATAGCCGATGAATATCTTGGCTGGGTATAGGATTCTCAAGTTATAATCCAATGATCTATTTTCTTAGTATAATTTCACCTTTTGCTTCCTTTCATTATTAAAGAAATCCAAATCAGTTGAATACTATTTTTTTTCCTTGCTAAGTAACCTAAATCATCCAAGCTTATAAAACTTTGTCTTTGGAGTTAGGGATTTTACCAAGGTATGTCTATATGTATCAATTTTCTTATTCATCTTGACTGGAATTTAGTGAGCTATTTCAATCTACCTACTGAATTCTTTAGCCCAGGGAAATTTTCTTCTATAATTGCTTAATTATTGCATTTTCTCCATCTGTTTCCCCATTTTTTTGTCAATCCTGGGACTCCTATCCTTGGTATATTAATTGTACCTATCTCCTTTTGAGCGGCGCCTGGGTGGCTCAGTCGGTTGGGCGTCCGACTTCAGCTCAGTCACTATCTCGAGCCCCGCGAGTTCGAGCCCCGCGAGTTCGAGCCCCGCGAGTTCGAGCCCCGCGAGTTCGAGCCCCGCGAGTTCGAGCCCCGCGAGTTCGAGCCCCGCGAGTTCGAGCCCCGCGAGTTCGAGCCCCGCGTCAGGCTCTGGGCTGATGGCTCAGAGCCTGGAGCCTGCTTCCGATTCTGTGTCTCCCTCTCTCTCTGCCCCTCCCCCGTTCATGCTCTGTCTCTGTCTCAAAAATAAATAAAACGTTAAAAAAAATTAAAAAAGAAATATCCTAAACCACAAGATTTACGTTTCTTTAATCTTTTCTCCTGGTTTGTAATCACTTGATTTTTCAGACCACTAATTCAAGTTTCAACAATGACTTTAACTACAATCTTCTGACAATGTTTTTTAAATGGAAAAAAAAAATACAGGAAAGACAAGTTATCTTATCGGAGGATTGGTATAGGAATACATAATACAGTGTGATATAAAACATATGGCAAATGGTATTGCAAAGGATTTTCAGGTAATTCTCAAGATTCAATACAAAAACTCCAATCTTGAGAAACTGGAATACCGAGGCAAATTACTAAGAAATCAGCTTATGTGAGGGGTATATAACGAGAAACCAATAATCAAAGCTGAGGAAAACGATAGTATATTGAAAATGAGGCAGAAAACCTTCATTAATATAGGGGCCAATGTTCAAAATTAGGTTAACGAGGAAGCTCAACTTGTTGCTCTATATAAAGGATTAATTAGTACTCCATAATGACTGCCCTATGAGGACAACAAAATGATGACAAGTACCCGGAGATCTGGGGTAGCAGGAGTGTGAGAATTCAACTGCCCCTGTCTGCTTCTAGAATAAAATTGCTG
The DNA here is from genome assembly GCF_018350215.1 of Panthera leo. Classification (NCBI taxonomy): domain Eukaryota; kingdom Metazoa; phylum Chordata; class Mammalia; order Carnivora; family Felidae; genus Panthera; species Panthera leo. The sequence goes on along the minus strand of NC_056684.1, from coordinate 75,331,996 downwards.
CCTAAACCCCATAGACTAATGAATTTAAGGTTTGGAAGGGAGATGAGCAAAGGCAGTCCCTTATTTATACCATCAAGTACATTGGTTGTTTCCAAGTGAGGATATGGGTTACCATCCATACAGGAATGGGGATAACTCTTGCCCAACAATTCCAGTCTTCCCTGCACTTTCTATTTATAGGAAGTACAAGCTGAAATAGAGGGTTCCATCTCTATGTATGTATAGATCAAGATTGGACAGAGAAAGCCAAATGATCACGGGTATAGTTCACAGAACTTTTAATGCTGTTCAATGGAATGGGAAGAAATAAACCACCCAGGGTGGGAAGAGAACGCACCTGTCGAGAGCAAGAGTTAAATGGTTTGCGTGAAGAAAAGTTGGTTGGAGAAGAATTTGTTAAGTGTCATCAGCATTAGCAGAACGGTCTAGGAAAAGGGAAGGTAAAAAGAGAAATCTGAGAAACAATTTGGAAAAATCATCATTACCTTAGGTATTTAGAAAAATTCTGAAGCCATGAATACCAAGCCAAGAGGCGTGTTTTTGCAGACCATCAGCCATAGAGAAAACAGAAGGTCAATGTACTGACAGAGTAAAGATGGATTTTCTCATCCATCTGACAAGTATATGCTTCATGTGTTGTGATCTGAGGCTGTCTCTGGGGTTTTGATCAGTTATGAATGTTATTTCATTATATGCAAGACCTGTGGGGGGTAAAAATCCTATATAAATGATTGGGATTACCGCAACGTGCACCTCACAGCTGCATCCAGTTTGTAAATAATTGAACACCATCTTTCTTGCCACGGCCTACCTCCCAGATGAATTTAATACAGGATACAGCAAAACAAACTAAAAAGTTAGATCAATGTAATTCTATCTGGGCTGGTTATCATGTGAAGGCCATCTTGTAGTGAAGAATACTTAATGACACCTGAAACAGTAGTTCCTCGGGTCAACGAGCTCAATAAGGAATCGCTCTGTTATTTCCTTTCAGGAGTGATTAAAATAGCACTTGAGTTCTTGAACATACTGAAGAGCTTGTAAATGAAGCAAACAGATGTCTGGTGAAAAACAAGGCAGGGCACACTCATACAGGGGTCAGTGTCTTTATGGTGAAACCAAATCCCCTCAGCAAACTCATGAAAAGTATTCTTTCAGATGGAAGAATTCTGATTTTGTGAGGGAGCTTTCTTTCCATGTGGCTTGACTGTAACTTCCACCTAATGTAAGTGGATCAGTCTTAAGTATATCACTTATATTATTTGCATCCTCATGAATAGTCAATCAGAGCATATATCTTACCAAGCATTCATTCACTCAAGAATTACTTAATTGAGGCAGCTGTGTGGCTCAGTCTGTGAAGCGTCGGACCTCGGCTCAGGCCATGATCTCCTGGTTCATAAGTTTGAGCCCCATATCAGGCTCTGTGCTACAGCTCAGAACCTACTTCCTGCTTCAGATTGTGTCTCCTCTCTTTCCCTCAAAAATAAACCATTAATTTTTTTTAAAAGCATTAATTAAGCACCTACTCTGTGAAAGTTTTAGCCTCAGTGGATGAAATAAATCGGAGTGAGATCTAGCCTTGAGAAGCACACAAACAAGCCAATATCCACTACTCACTAGAATATTCTATATTGTGATACGGTTCAAAGATCAAGTATTTTAAGTCCATTTTTGTTTCATTTTATTTGGAAGCCAGAGAGAGATTAGAATAGACTACTCTGAGGATGTGATCACTGAACCAAACTTTTTAAGAAAAGATTTATCTAAGAATAAGTAATATAGAGAGAAAACCCAGGGATCAAATGAATGGAGAAATGAGTTACAGAATTATAAAACTTGAGGAGACCATGAGGGAATATTTGATTCAGGTGATATGTAAAATATCTTGACCCCAACTAATCTCTCTTCTCTGAATTTTGGGATACTTAGTATTTACGCTACTTTGCCTTGTTTTTCATATACTTGTATGGCTTAGTGGGCCCTTGAAGACAGGAATAATGTCTATCTTTCAATTCCCACAGAAAGTGCTTAGTAAGTGGTTGGACAGCAAAACTGTTTATCAGGTAAAAATAAATATATATCGAAGAGAATGGTCTTAGAAATGGGTGTGAGGTACCTCCTATTACTTTTTGGTTTTGCACATTGTAATAAAAAGATTTGATTTCTGCATCTCTTCATTCTCCTTAGTTTCTTTTATCCATTTTATTATAGTCCTTAAAAATGCACATCTCATTACTTTCTTCCATTTTCATGTGACATGACATCATTTCCTTCATGCCCCTCATTAGATTATTTAACGTGCACATCTCATTACACCTTTCCCATCTTGCATCTCATTACACCCCTTAAACATGCACATCTCATTACACAGTCCTTACATATCTCATTACACGATTCCATTTTTGTGTCTCATTGTCATTTCATTTCTGTATTTTATTACATTAAAACCTAGTTCCCATTATATCTTACATATTTTGAAAATTTATATACTCTCCCTGCCTTCTTTTATGCATCTAATTATACTGCCTCTCCTTTATGTGACCAGCTCATTACACTTTTCCCTTCACCCATCTCATTTCAGCCCCGAAGGATGCCCATCTTGCAGGACACTTCCTGAGACAGCTCGTTAAACCACCTCACGTATTCACCTCATTACAGCTTTTTAACATATACGTCTTATTACATAGAACTGTTCATGAATCTCATTACAATCTTGGAAGTACGTATCTCACTATTCTCTTTTAGCTTACACATCCTGTCACCACATCACAACTACACATCTCATTAAAATGTCTTTTTATTATTTTACTATACCCCTTTATTATAAATGCCCTATTTGCTATTTCAGTATTTCGTTACATTGTTGTATTTCTATGGTTAATGAAAATGACCATTTCTCTTTCAAAAAAAGGGGTTTTCTTCAATACTATTTCCTATGTCTTTAAATTATTATGCTATTACGTTGATGCCTCTCAAACGGGTGCCTGGGAATGCTAAAAAAGATGCAGTAAAAATAAATTTAAATAACTCTGGGTTAGTAATAAGTTTATAAGCTTACATGAGTTAATAGAAAATTAACTAATTACACTTTAAACTTGCATTCTTAATTCGGGACTTCTTGGAGATTTTTATATGCTATTGAGAATGATGAATATTCATGGAGCTCTCGCCTGTAGCCTTTCTCCAATGAGTCAGCCACACAGTCTAGCCACAGGCTGTATGTATTAACTGCTCCCAGAACTTGTGTCCTATAGAGTGCAACTTCAAGTCTGCATTAGGGTATTTCATATACATGCATATTTAGATTCCAATCTATATACAGCTTGCTAGTCCCCACTATTTCTTTTAGTTGCAGCCCTGCATTGCTTTCTACAACTACTGACACTTGCACAAGTGATTCCTTGATTAATGCCTCAGCACAGCGTTTCCCAAAATGGTGGGTGGCAAACCCACTTGAAGACCTTGGTCAAAGTACAAAGGCCCTGGACCCATCCTTTTTCAACAAGCCCAGACTTTTGTATTTTTTATTAGCTCTCCAGGGGATTCTGATACAAAGTCTGGGAACTACTGCCTCTTTGAATGTTTACTGTGTCATGTTCTATGTGAGAATACATAAAAATGTAAGAAGACCTAAGTCCTGATCTAGACTTGTAACATTTCAATGGTGATGGCCGCTTGCTTTCTCCTGAGCCACTGCACCAAAATAGGCAGCTATTTTCTCCCAATGAATTGGCCTGCTTATCTAACTGCGAGCAATACATTGAAGCAACAGTAGGCCCCCTTATCTGCAGGGGATATATTCCAAGACCCCCAGTAGATGCCTGAAACCATGGATATTATCAAACCCTACATATACTATGTTCTTTTTTCTCTATGTCCATACCTATAATAAGGTTTAACGTATAAATTAGGCACAGTAAGACATTAACCACAATAATTATAAAATAGAACGATTATACTAATATACAGTGATAAAAGCTATGTGAATGTGATCTTTCTCCGTCTCTCATTCAAAATAACTTATTGTGCTATACTCACGCTTCTCCTTCTTGTGATGGCAGGAGACAATAAAATGCTTACCTGCTGAGATGAAGCGAGGGGAAGGACGCAGGCGCTGTGACGTAGTGTTAGGCTACTACTTACCTTCTGATAATTGGTCAGAAGGAGGATCACCTGCTTCCAGATGGCAGTTGACCACGGGTGACTGAAGCTTTGGAAAGCAAAATTGCAGATAAGGGGCGACTACTGTATTTACTTTTAGGAGCACAAGCCTTGGCATAAGATGGACCTGAATTTGAATCTCCTTTCCATCAATATCTGTTGATCTTGAGTAGAACACATTCTACCCAAGATGCACTCTCTGAGCATCAATTTCCTCAACTGTAAAATGAGGTAATGATACTTTCTCATATCATCATTGCTAAGAATAAATGAGCTTAATGCATAGAAAATTTTTATCCCAATTACTGTTATCCACAAGTCTATTTTGACCGTCATAGGTCACATTGAATTCACTGCCTTTTGAAACTACTACTGTCTATCAACTAATCCTCAGGTAACAGAAGTAAACGGTTAAAGAAAGACATAACTTACCTACATGGTCGTTATGGAAGATCATAACCTAAACTCCTCAAGTTTGCCTGCATACTACGCAGACCTGAGAATACATGATAAATTACCATCCTACCAGATGATAGAAATCCAGAAGTTACACATTCATACATGCAGTAAAATGGTATGGAAGTGACAACGATACTTCGGAAAAGCTCTCTCTCTCCACCCCCAAGGTGACACAGGAAAGCTGAAAAAGAACCCTGGTGGAGTGAATCTCAAACGTGCCTGCTCATTGAAATCAACTGAGGAATGTTAAAAACGACTGCCTGTATCTCCCCCACGAACACATTCTTAACAAGTTTTTTTTTTTTTTTATGTTTATATATTTTGGGGAGAGAGAGACAGAGTGTGAGCAGGGAGAGGCAGAACCCGAAGCAGGCTCTGTGCACAGAGCCCCATGCAGGGCTCATGAGATCATGACCTGAGCCAAAGTCGGACACTTAACCGACTGAGCCACCCAGGTGCCCCTCCCACTAACAGATTCTAAATTAACTGATTTGTGAGGAGGTCTGGACATCCGAACTTTTATAAGCACCTCAGCAATAAAGCTGAAGAACCACTGCCCTTTCAATTCAGAGGACCCTATGGTTCTCTTCGTTTGAAAGAGACAGTTAGCTTAAAATCTATTTTTATATGATCAGCCTTTCTACATATTCCCAGCCTGGTGGTGTCCTTTGGAAGCAGTCTTTCTCCCTAATTATTCTGGAGCTCTTTTACAAATTCTGGCACCAGCCCCTGTTCTTTCTCAGAAGTTATCTGGTCCTATAATATGGTATTTTCATGATTTATAGGGAGGAGCAACTTTCTTTCACTGGCCTCTCAGTTCCTACCCAGCACCTAGTATCCTGCAGGCACATACACCTTACTGAGTAATTATTGACCAACAGTCTAAACCCCGCCCTTGATCAGGTTTGTAATTAAGAACACAACTCAGAATTGGCATACTTACTAATTCTACAAGAACCAGAAGCAAAGTAAAATTGAGACTTACTTTCTTTACAGATTCCAAACTCAAATTGAGAAAACGTTTTCCACTACGAGATGTACGTGTTTTTGGAAGACATCTCCATTCTCTGAGTTCCAAGCATCATTTTGGAATAATTCTAAAGGTAAAATGTCACCTCCTATGAGCCTGGAGTTCTCTCTTGTCCAGGAAGACAGACTAACATCTGGGAAAAGACAAAAGCCCCGAATAGGAGTTTTGTCTCTGTATTTATTGAGCTCACAAGATATTCCTACGTGGTGAACGTGAAGAAAACAAGTTACACGTGTGAACGTGGAGAAAACAATCAGACAGTAATCATTAACTTGTAATCATTAACTTGTGTGTGTAAGAAGCAAAGGGTCTGGGGGGCAAGTGGAGTTTGTGATCTAAGTATAGTAGTATATTGGCGGCAGATGGAAAGTCGTTTCCGGCAGGTGATATAACAAGTCACTAGTGATCCCATTATAATATCTCACTAGCTAGCCTCGGGCACGTTCACCCTGTGGTGATGGCTTTCCACCCTAAGCTTTTTTCTAACCCATTTATATAAGTAGAACCTATTTCTCCACAGTGAAGTTGTGTTTTCTCTTAATGTTACGATTATATTATATCTAATTAGGAAAGACTTTGGCAGAATAAAAGCTACAACATTCATTTTGGAGAAATGAAGGAAAATAGAAAAAAATGCTACAACACTTATTTTGGAGAAATGGTAGCAGCATTTTGATTAAAATCATGAACAAGGTAAATACATTTAGTAGTCGATCCTCATTGAACATAGTTGTGGAAATTCTAGCCAATGTAATAAGCTGAAACACAAATAATAAGTATGCATAACAGAAAGGTTTTCAAAATTATTACTATTTGCAAATGATGTAATTTCCATGGTGAAAACCTAAGACATAAAACTTTGTGTCTCATGATTGGACTGCTACAATGTCAATATACAAAAATAGGGGCTCCTGGATGGCTCAGTTGGTTAAGCATCCGACTCTTGTTTTTGGCTCAGGTTCATGATCTCACGGTTTGTGGGTTCGAGCCCCGCATCAGGCTCTCTGCTGACAGTAGAGAGCCTGCTTGGGATTCTTTCTCTCCCCTCTCTCTCCGCCCCTACCCAATTCATGCTCGCTCTCTCTCAAATAAACTTTAAACAAATTTTTAAATAAAAAAATAATTATACAAAAATAAATATGCTCACTGGGTATCAGCACTATTCAGCCCAAAGAATACAAAGAAGTCAATTTTCTATGACAGTTTAAAATGTAAAGTATTAAATATAATTTTAACAGGAAATGTGAAGCACTTTTGTGTTTGCTGGCTATAAAGCTGCTAAGCCATTGGGTTTCTGTCTTACCTATTTACTCCTCTCAGACCATATGAATTTAATCTTCTTGTCATGGGATTTCCAAAAACTAAATAACCCAAGGGTCTGGCACTTAAACAAGAGGAATCACTTAATGTAATGGAAAGCATAAAGATTACAGAATAAAAGGCATATGATTTGTGTAAGTAAAGATGGGCCCCAGATGTGGAGACTTGATAGACTGTCCGTGTCTCACTTGGAACCATTCCTGGGTGTTCTCTTCCTGCCACTGCTAAATATTGCTGTATGTTCCAGTATCCATAACCCAAAACGCAGCCAAGTAAGAGAAATGGTATCCTGATTGCGTGGTGAATTTGAACCCATAATCTCCAATTCTAGTGACTGCATGAATTTGAGTGCAGTGTAGTGAGTGGGGCCATTCATAAGTGCACTTGCTCTCAGCTTCTTTGAAACTTATGCTGGGACTGTACTTCCCAACCCATTTGAAGCTAGGTAAGGGCATGCGACTCTCTTTGACCAATAAAATGTGAGTAGAAGTAATCATGTGTTGCCCCTGGATACAAGATCTAAGCAAGTGCACTATGCACCACCTCACCACAGAAATAAATGAAGATACATGTTGAGAAGGAGCTTCCACTAGCCTGAGTCCCTGTGCAACCGTAATGTCCAAAATCCCCAGCCAACCCAGAGTGAGGAAGAAATACTTTTTGTGTGAGTGAAGAAATAGTTTCTAATTATGTTAGGTCCCTGACATTTGGAATTTTTTGTTACCACAGCCTTATGTTACTACGGTCTGACTAGAGAAAGTCCATTTTAGGGTTTTTATAGAGCTAGAAGGAGCCACTGGCCATGAATTCATTAGCGAGTCCAAACACGGAAGGATTGCTACCAATTGATGTCAATCAAGAAAAAAGAGGGTGCCCAGCTACTAGTTTGATTTTAAGCAGCATGGAAAAAATCTAACTCTGGACATCGTATTGTCACAATGTCATCAAAATCGAATGGGACGGGAACTATTAAGATGAAAGTATTACTTAGTGATCTGAGCATTGTACAAAAATAACTGACTTTTTTCCCTTATTCTTTGGCTGATATATCACCTCTGTATTTCTTTGGATTGACAGACAGTTTCCTCTTGAAAAACTGCGGCTCATTTGCCCTTCTGGAGTAGCTAGGTGAGAGGTTTGTCACACAGGGAGACGCAAATGGCAAAGAGACACTGGAGAGCAGGAGACAAGGAAAAAGGAGGAGGAAATATAAGGGAAATATAAGGGAAAAGTGAGCATGAATTTTTCTGGAGGAACAAAGAATGATTTCAATTTAATAAAAATGGAAAAATAGGGACAAAACAAGAGGCAAGACCGAATAAATGGGGGCAAGGAAAAGATAAAAGCATAAAAAGATGATTAAGAAGAAAACGAGCTAAATGAGAAAAAAAAATGTTTTTTTAAATTATGGAATGCTTGCATGGTTTTCTAAGTCCCCCAAAGATTTTTTTTCTAATGAGATGAATACAACTGATATAATGCTATTCATAAATAACCAGATCACCTTCTGCAGCACAAATTGCATTTTCAGCTGACTAGTTTATAATAAATAAATATTCACCAAAGTGCACGATTCTTTAGATTGGGTCATTTAGAAACTTCCATTCCATTAAAAGTAAGTTTTATTTCCTTGACAAAGGCCACTAGCTGAAACGTCAATTGCCTGTCCTAAGGGATGGCACCTGTAAGTAAAATAAACATATTTTTAATGGAAAAGATGGTCAAAGTGACCTTATCTCAAGATAGCATGCACTTTGGTGAATATTTATTGTTGAATTAAAGAGATGCTGATACAAAAGGACAGTAGTTCCTTTTCATTACCTTTCCTTGTTATATAAAGACAAAAAATTTTTTAAATGCTGAAATTGCTTTCAGAATTTACCAATCATTGACTGAAACACCACACACATAATAAACACCATGAATAATTTGAAATAAATCTGCCAGTTCAGATTATAAATATGAATATGATGCTAAAATTAATCGTACATCCTTCCAACCAAAAATTCTTTTTCCATTTATCACTGATACCTTTATTTGTTCCTCTACAACATTTAATTGGTTTGCAATATATTTTCAAACAGTAACAACTAAAATCTAAGGTTATTACTGATGTGAAACTGAAATGTCAAGCTACATTTTTTTAATTAAGAATAAATTTAGAGATATGCTGTATTTTTAAGTTCTTAAGTCGGCAAACAAGTCTATACTTACATTGGACCTAGGTGGAATGTTTCAACTGATGCCAGATGAAGATAGAGTAGTTCATTCAAGTGAGTGAAAATTTACTAAATCCCCACTGAAAAAAAACTGCCAGACATATTCCAAGATGTTTTTGGATGTGTTGAAGTCGATTTGCAAAATCTAGTACTTTCCAATTGGGAAGGATCCTTTGAAATTGTGTGACTAATGTCCTTTATTTTCAAGATTAATATATTAAGTCCCAGAAAGTTCAAAAGTCTTCACAAGATTCATACCCTGTAATATTTGTAGAACTGGAACTACAGCCTTGATTTTTTTGTTGAGGAAAAAAACAAGGTTCTCCCTTCAAGTTCTGTGCCACTCTGTCTGAATCACAACCATTGCCATCAATTTTCCTACTTCATGCCCCACATTACACAAAAAGACTTCCTGTCTAACCTATGTGGAAATTACCTATTGCTACTTTTAAAAATCATACCAAAACTTAATGTCTTAAAAGAACAATATTTAGGGTCCATTGAGCGTCTGACTTTGACTCAGGTCATGATCTCAGAGCTCGTGAGTTCAAGCCCCGCATCAGGCTCTGTGCTGACAGCTCAGAGCCTGGAGCCTGCTTTGGATTCTGTGTCCTTCTCTTGCTCCTTCCCTCCCCTGCTCACCCACTCTCCCTCCCTCCCTCTCTCTGTTTCAAGAATAAACAAAACATCTTTTAAAAAAAATTTTTAGGGGTGCCTGGGTGGCTCAGTTGGTTAAGCATCCGACTTTGGCTCAGGTCATGATCTCGCGGTTTGTGGGTTCGAGCCCCGCGTCAGGCTCTGTGCTGACAGCTCAGAGCCTGGAGCCTGCTTCAGATTCTGTGTCTCCCTCTCTCTCTGCCCCCTCCCCCACTCACACTCTGTCTCTCTCTCCTTCAAAAATAAATAAATTTAAAAAAAATTTTTTTTTAAAAGAACAATATTATCTCTCAGAAATTTGGGAACAGCTCAGCTGGGGGATTCTGGCTCTGGGTATCATGTGAGGTTCAATCAAATGTGAGCTGGAGCCAGGTGACCCACCTCCCACAACTACTCTCCTCTCAGGGCTGGCAGGTTGCTGCTGGCTGTTGCCCAGAACCTCAGTTCCTCTGTGCAGAGGCCTGTTCACAGAGTGGCTGAGAATGAGAAATCAAGAGACCAAAGCCGAAGCTTCATTTCCTCTTGTAGCCTAGCCTCAGAAGAAGTACTGTCTCTTTCACCGTATTCTATTTGTCACACAGGACCAATCCTAACATGAGAGGTAAAGATTACACTCAGGCATGAAGACCAAGAGGCAAGGAGGATTGGAAACAAAGTTAGGGTCTGACAACCACTGTCTGCCCAGGTCTTCAGTGACTGATGTCACTCCCACATGCAAAATATATGCATCCAACTGAAAGGGCAACAAAATCCGTAATCTAGTATAGCAAAGAGTTCTTCTCAATCTTAAGACCTGTGAACTAGAGAAGACATCCACCTGGATATGTGTGCATACACACACACACACCATCAATGGTGGGGGAGAAATGAGAGGACCAGTGTAGATCCGTTCAAAAAAAAAAGAAAACGGGAGATACATAGGAATCACTGGTTGTTAAAAAATTGTAAAATGCAGGCAGTCATGTGTTGGCAGTTTCTTGGTTAGGCCTGGGCTATTCTCTAGGAAAGGCCTTTCCTATTCTCTAGGAAAGATCTTCACAGCTCTTGTCTCTGCCTTCTGGGCTCTTTACCCCACTCTCTGTCACATGGCCCTTGTTTTCCCATCACAAATGGCCAGTGTGTTTAGATGAATAATTTTCTCAGCTTGTTTCATGCCTATAGCAGTTCAGAGGTCCAAAGGCCTCTTTTCATTTTGTATTATGTGTCCCTTTTAATTCAAGGAGACAGTGTTTACCAGAGTATAAATCTCTTTAAAACCTATGGGCATCCTATGAAGCTACTGGCTTCCTTCCCTTAGACAAAATCCACACCCACACACTAAGTTCGTCTCTACCTTGAGGTTCTTGGAAACCTCCTGTAGCCCAACACCCTTGATACTTATAAGAGCCCTCTAGTTTAATAACAGGATCCATGAAATACATCTGTGAGATTCTTAAAGGAACCTATTTCTGTTTGAGGTACCACTTCATTTGTTTATTTTTTTTTTACTAAGTCCTCAGTGTATTCGAATGCTTTATTTATTTATTTATTCATTTATTCATTTATTCATTTAACGTTTTATTTATCTTTAAGAGAGAGAGAGAGAGAGAGAGAGAGAGAGAGGAGGGACAGAGAAAGAGGGAGACACAGAATCCAAAACAGGCTTCAGGGTCTGAGCTGTCAGCACCGAACCTAATGCAGGGCTTGAACTCACAAACTGTGAGATCATGACCTGAGCTGAAGTCGGACACTTAACCCACTGAGCCACCCAGGTGCCCCTTGAGGCACCACTTTAAATCTATTTGAGGTTATAATAGAGTTTTTCAGTCTTACCCTCGGTTGCATCTTCAGACAAGGAGTTCTCAAAGTGTGGTCCAAGGACATGTGGGGGGGGGGTGCCTCAAGACACTCAGAGAGCCCACTAAGTCAAAACTGTTTTCATAGTAATATGACATAATTTTATTTTTCAGTCTTATTATCTTACTATCTTCTACATGTAGAATTTTCCAGAGGCTGTGATATCTGCCAGCTGCCTTCTATCATGTTAAATGTTACAGAAATGTGTAAACATGTAAAACAATGACACTCTTCTATTTTGTTTTGAAAAATGCATTTTTGAATAAAAACATATTTGGTTATCATATAATGTGTGTTATTGTTTCAAATTAGATTTTAATTCTAAAATCACATATCACACACATAAAAAAAGCATCTCAGGGTCCTCAGTCATTGTAACAGGCGTAAAGGGCCCTAAGAATGAAAAGTTGGAGAAATAACCACTTTTGATTGTTTTGTTTACAAAAGAGCATATCTGTTCAATGTATTGCTTACATCTATTATAAAATCTCTCTGCAAAGAGCACAAACAACAGCAGCAAAAAATAATTAGACAAAAGAGGGGCATCTGGGTGGCTCAGTCAGTTAAGCAGCTGACATTGGCTCAGGTCATGATCTCACTGTTCATGAGTTCGAGCCCTGTGACGGGCTCTGCGCTGACAGCTCGGAGCCTGGGGCCTGCCTCGGATTCTGGTCTCCCTCTCTCTCTCTGCCCCTCCCCCACTCACACTGTGTGTTTCTCTCAAAAATAAGTAAACACTTAAAAAAATAAAAAAACTAATAATCAGACAAAAGAAACACAACATGTCCTGTGGAAAATCACGTGACAGACTGCCTGACTTAAAGATGAGTAGGACTCTGGAAGGTTCTTTGGTAAGATAATTGTCTCCAGCATTCAAAATTATATTTTTTCTATAGAGACAACATGTAGACCATAAAGACCCAGTGATGAGTCTCTCACATTGGACCCAACCGACAATAGGCAGTTCCTATCTGATGATCTTCTCTTCTTTTGGCTGAGGAAGCAAGATCTCACGTGGTTACAACAAATATGGATAGACCTTCATACACAAGCCCAGCCAACTAATCAGGTTAGAAGGAGTCGGTGCAATGCAAACCTATTCATCCTGTCTATGCTGTAGGAAACATTTTACTGGGATAGTTGAACTAGTAGTTCAAACCCTCTTAATATCTGAATCAGAACAATTCACGGTTTAGTCTTCTCAACCTAGCCAAAAGCCAACAAAAAACTTAACCAGACTTTGTTATTAATACGATATCATATGCTGTTTTAAAGTTCTGAAAAGAAGTCTTTCCAAAGAAAGACTTTTTTTTTTGTTAGTGCTTAAGGTTTAAAATCAGATATTAAATAAAGTTGATTCTCAAGTAAGATTTCAATACTGTTAGGTGAAACATTGACTATCTTAGCTTCCAGATCATTTTGTGCATTCAAGAAATGTCTGTCACTTCACTTTAGTCCCATGCTCAATCATTTAGAACAAAACACAACACAACAAAAATCCCAATCCATTCTGCCAGCTCAACAAAAGGCTTTGTGTGGGTGTGTGTTAGAAAGTAATTATGAGGTTTTTATTTCACTAATTATTCTTCAGCCTTTGAAATGTCAGTGTAGGTCAAAGTAGCAGCCAATGTTTTGAACCAGATCTGAATTCAAATAAGGAGGCTACTGCAGGAAGGACAAGGAAAAGAGTCAACAGTAAAGTAATTTGATGTTATGAGCGACGGAGAATGAGACTCGAGGTCACAGGAATTTAAAGTTTCCAACCAGAGCACCTCAAAAACCCCAAAGTGTCATGTAAAATTTATATTATAGATATGACATGATTGAAAATGCTTCCATATCCACACTGCAATGATGTTCTAAAGAGTTATAAGTTGAGACTTATGAGTTTATATTCAAATTTTTAAAAATTACAAAATCATATAGAGCTTTTTTCTTCTAAGTAGCCATTTTGAGAGCTTATAAACTCATGCCAAATATTATATAACTACTTCAAATATTTTCCTTAATTCTCCTTTAATAACTATTTTTAAGCTGGGGCACCTGGGGGGCTCAGTCGGTTGAGCGTCCAACTTCGGCTCAGGTCATGATCTCACAGTTCATGAGTTCGAGCCCCGCGTCAGGCTCTGTGCTGACAGCTCAGAGCCTGGAGCCTGCTTCAGATTCTGTGTCTCCCTCTCTCTCTGCCCCATCCCCACTCATGCTCTGTCTCTCTCTGTCTTAAAAAATAAATTAAAAAAACATTTAAAAAATTTAAATATTTTTAAGCTGATTTTATGAATTGAGGTTGGATCTCATTATCTTATAACAAAATTTCATTTTCCAAATATTAAATTGTGGCACTTCCTAACTTCAACAGAAACTAAGCACATCCTCTGAGAACATGAGTAAGGCAGGCAAATTGTTCCTTATAATAACTAATATGCATGAACATGCTGATTTTTTGCTAATAAATGATCTCAGGAAGGTTAGTAGACTTAGGTGTAGTGCTGATTTCCCTGACCCCAAGTCCTCAGGACCAGCTAAGTTTACACAATGAAAGCAGACCAGATTGGAGTAAAGTGATTCCATTCATTTCAGTCATGCTCATGACTGATACCCAGTGTCATGACCAAATTGATCACACAATGGTCTCCATCAATCTTTGCAACAGTAGAATTGAGCAGATTAGTTGTGCTGTGGCCTGTTCATTTTCCCTTCTATAGATACAGCTCAATCTGAGAGGAAAAAGAAGAGCAAGTTAATTGAGGATAGAGAGTTCACTTTGATGGCTTATGAACATCACCCCAGCTTTACTCTTTGTTCCCATATTTTGATGTCTGGTGGGTCTAATGTGTCCTAGCCTCTTGCTTCTTCATGTGTGGTCCCCAGACCTGCAACCTTGGCATTACTTCAAGCCCCTTCCCAGACCTAGTAACAGAGCCTGCTCTTAAGAAGACCTCCTTCCACCACAGTGATTTCTCTACACTTTAAATATAAGAAGCATTGGTCTGCTTCTAGCTACTTTGAGAGTTAATTGATTTCTCAATATTAAGCAAGCGCATCATTTACAAGAAGATCTGAGATTGTCTATATGGCTGGAGACCAGGAAGGATGCTTAAGGAAAATATACCAAGAGACTAAACGAAGAGTTCAGAAAAATCTCTCCAAAACTGACCCACAGCATCACCGTCACTAGAATCTGAACTGCTTCTGGAACAGCAACACTCTCTGCAGCTTACTCTGACTTGCTTAGTTCCTGACACTCAAGCCCAGCACTGTCCAACAGAAATGTAATCTGAGCCACAAAATGAGCCGCAGACGTAATTTTAAGTTTTCTACCAGCCACATTAAAGAGATCAAAATAAGCAGGTAAAATTAATAATATATTTTAGGATGCTTGGGTGGCTCTGTCGATTAAGCACTGAAACTCTTGGTTTCAGCGCAGGTCATGATCTCACAGTTTGTGAGATCGAGCCCCAGGTCGGGCTCTGCACTGACAGTGTGGATCCTGCTTAAGATTCTCTCTCTCCCTCTCTCTCTCTCTCTGCCCCTCCCTTCCTCATGCTTTCTCTCTCAGGATAAATAAATAAACTGTTAAAATAATAATAATAATAATACATTTTATTTAATCCACTATATACAAAATACCAATCAACATTTAATCAATATTAATGAGGTAGTTTACATTTTTGTACTAAGCCTTCAAAATTTGGTGTGTACTTAACACTTACAGCATATCTCAGGACTAGACATTTCCAATGCTCAATGGACACATTTAGCAGTGATTACTATATTGAATAGGATGGTTCTAGCCCCAAAACCACAATTGTAACTTAGTCCGTCCTCCCTACATCGTATGGGTAGTATTTCAGAGCCCATACTTTTTTAATTGCTTGTAATCTGGTGCATGATTTAGAGATTTCTATTATGTCTCAATTTGTTGTGCATGTGTGTGTGTGTGTGTGTGTGTGTGAGAGAGAGAGAGAGAGAGAGAGAGAGAGAGAGAGAGAGACAGTGAGAGAGAAAGAGAAGGAGGAAGAGAGAGAGAAGGAGAAAAAGAGAGAAAGAAAGATTTATTTTTGTCCAATTGGAAGCATGCCCAAGTAATGCGCTATGGCTTTTCTAAGATATTAACTCTTCCCAGTGAGTTCTGCTCCTTTCTAGCTTACTAGATTCAGTTGTAATCTAGGTTAGTAAATTAGGTTAATAAATACTTTCTCTAAAGATGTTCTCCTTGCTTATCCCCAGACAACTCAGTATAAGGAGAACTCAACTTTTCCAGGCATCCCATTGTAGATTTGGTAGCACGGAAGCCGGGCTTGTCCAACTCTCAATCTCTTTATCTGTCAAAAGGGAAAATAATGGAGTTTCCGATGCAAAGATTAGTTGCGGCAATGCACAGACTCTCCAGTGCTGGCACACGCTAGAGGTTCGATAAGTGCTATTTATCATCATTTTTAATCCCCCTTGAACCTCAATAATAGCCAAGGAACTAAAGATAATAAGGTGACCTGGGATTGTAAGAAGAATGATAAACTCTCATGTCAGAGCCACCACCTACCTTCCAACACTAAACCAGTGCCTCCTGTTCTAGGTTTTTGTTTTAACTACTGCTCTTTGGTGGTACTAATTTTTGTGTTAGTCAAAATACTGTAGGTTCAGCAGTGGTTAACAAATAAATAAATCAATAAAAGTGCCATCTCAAGGGTTTAATACAACAAAGGCTCAATTTTCATTCAAGTCACAGCCTGATATGTGTCAGGTGGCTTTCTCGGGTGATGGCCCTCCAGTTGGGGACTCAGAGATCTAGTCTATTTCCATATTGTTTGGCTGACCTCTTAAACACCTTGGCCCCCAAGATTTCTGAAAAAGGGACACACACACCATGGATAACTGAGAAAGGTTTATGAACAGGCCCAGAAATGGCTTGCATTTCTGTCCATAGTCCATTGACCAAAACATAATCAAATAACCACAACCTAACTGTACGTCTTCCTCTATGATCAGAAAGGCACCTATGAAACAGAATTTGGAAAACACACGACACTGTTTTTGACACAGGTTGGTATTTTGCGCATTTGGAGCACAGAATGCAATATTTTAAAAAAAGCAGTCCTCCCAAATGTCAGGGTGCATATGGTGGGTTAGGCATGGGATGGAAGGAAATGATTCAAAGACATACGGAAGGAGAAAAAAATGACAGCCCTGGCTTGTATGTATATAACAGTCAAGATGCGAAATCAAGGAAAAAATGCAAATTTATCTTCATTTAATAATGTCTGATGTTTATTTAGCACAGTACAGTTCTAAAAGTTAGACGGTACTTTTAAATTTCTATAAATTATCGTACTCCATCCACAGAGCCTTGCAACATAGGTGGTGCTTTTTCCATTTTACAGATGAGTATGAGCTGAGTAAGGGCAGGTTCGGTGACTGCCATCCAAGGGGTCTAAAGCCAAGGACAGCCTTCTGCCTGAGTGCCACAGGGCCCTAGAATCCAGTCTCTCATCCAGGCCAAAACCCCTCCCAATGCAGTGGCAGATGTTCCCCAGACTCTGAGTAAACACCAGTGAAACAAGTTCGCTGTGTCATAAGGCTTCTTTTCCACTCTCAGACAGTGCCAGCTACTTAGTTTGACATTGATTATTCCTTATTCTGCTTTGGCGACTATAGAAAAGACTAACCTTTTTTTTTTTTACATCATAATTTAATAGTTGGAGACAATTATACCTGTTCCCCACCCTGAATTCTTTTACAACCTATCTTTTCAAAGTTTCCTCAATGACACTACCAACTTTTATTGCCATATCCTATTCTGGTTCGTTAACATCCCTTTTAAATATAAATTCTTTTAATGTTTATTTATTTTTGGGAGAGAGAGTGCAAGTGGGGAAGAGGCAAAGAGAGAGGGAGACACAGAATCCGAAGCAGGCTCCAAGCTCTGAGCTGTCAGCACAGAGCCCCACACGGGGCTCGAACGCACAAACTGTGAGATCATGACCTGGGCCAAAGTCGGATGCTCAACTGACTGAGCCACCCAGGCGCCCCTAATGTTTATATTTGAGAGAGAGAGAGAGAGAGAGAGAGCGGGGGAGGAGCAGAGACAGAGGGAGACACAGTCTGAAACAGGTTCCAGGTTTCAAGCTGTCAGCACAGAGCCTAACACAGGACTCGAACTCACAAACTGCGAGATCATGACCTGAGCTTAACCGACTGAGCCCCCCAGGTGCCCCAAATGTCAACATCCCTTTCAAAGCTTAACACCCACAGTTAAAATCAGCATTGCATACGTGATCTGAGGTTGCTATCTTTCTTCAGCAAGGGGAATGGGATGCACGGCACACCCTGCCCTTCATGCCTCCTATTCTGAATGACTCTCTCTTACTGCTATACCCTGCTCCTTTGAACCGACCACCTCCCTGAGGGGTTCCATATATTGTGAACTGCCTGATAATTTCAAGTAGAAATCTACAAATGGGTTCCTCTGTGGTAATCTTCAACCCTGAAAAATATCTAAAACACTCAATAGTCACCGATATTTGCTTGAAAACATTTTACCAGATAGTCTTTACTGCACTCTGCCTTGTAAGTTATAGGAAAGCGTGAAAGGTAATAGAAATGCTTATACATTTCACTTTACTTTTTTCATTTTCATTTTATTTTATTTTACACTTACTATGGGCCAGAGTCTGTGAGGTTAGAATGGAAGACAAATCAATCATGGTGCCGAGAGTCTAGTAGGAAAGACAGACATTGCTCAAATACTCATGTAAGTAAATGTAAAGTCACAAATATAGTTCTTTGAAGGAAAAGACCAAGTACTTTGAGAAAGCACAAAACGGACCAGTTCTAAATTGTGGAGTAATCTCTTAAAAGGTAGAGATTTACGATCTGAGTAATGACTAAAAAGTTGAACCTGGATGGTTGGTTCGCAAATCTCATGCTCTATGCATTATACATTCTGCCTTGCTAATGGAAAGTGAAGAGACATCCCGGAAAAACCTGTCACATAATGGGATTTCTAGCACATGTATTTCTAATGATAAATAAGGGACCAAACAATTCATGTTTACCCTTTGAGAAAAAAATCCAACAGAGATTATTTTTAAAAGAAACCTACATGCTGCGGCACCTGGGTGGCTCAGTCAGTTAAGCGTCCAACTTCGGCTCAGGTCATGATCTCACAGTTTGTGGGTTTGAGCCCCACGTCGGGCTCTGTGCTGATAGCTCAGAGCCTGGAGCCTGCTTTGGATTCTGTGTCTCCCTCTCTCTCTGCCCCTCCCCTGCTTGTTCTCTCTCTCTCTCTCTCTCTCTCTCTCTCTCTCTCAAAAGTAAACATTAAAAAAATTAAAAAGAAAAGAAAAGAAACCTGCATGCTGAGAAATCAGGGTGGTGCAAAGGGCTGGACAGGAGAGGTAACACAACTTGGAACATTGTTTGGAAAGGCTTCCAACAGTCTGGGTAATTATTAGGACATGGAAAACACCAAAGATGAGATTTGAAGATGCAAGATATGGAAGACATGTGCAATGCCTCAGAGGAAGGAAAGAGAAAGGATATATCCTGACCCTCAGCTCCCAGAAGGAATACACACACCTTAGGATAGGGTTGATCTGCACATGAGAAACTTACTCGCCTTTTTCATTACAAGAAACCAGATGTAATGGACTTGGGAACGCCAATGGCAATGTGGAGTCCACCTCATGATATGAGTTCTTCTGTCCTCCCCAGATCAGATCTTTATGTCACATTACTTCTGTCTGAGTAAAGTGAGTTTCTCAAATGCAGCTTTTTCCAGTTAAAGAAATAAGGGGAATGGTTTTCCAATGTGCTTTAATGTTTTCAAGAAAAAATTGGATTTATGCCTTGTAGAAAACACATTGGTTCGCTGCTTCTGAAAGGTCTTCCCTTGACTTAACATAGAGCTTGGAGCATGTTAACATTCTAGAGACTTTAGAATAAACATAAACTGCTCTAATGAAAGTTTATACTTGATCTCTTTCTCAGCTGGCATTTTTTTTTTTTTACAAAGCAAAATAATAAAATTCAAATCTGCTGTTGTTCAACCATTCTGGATTTTCCAAGAGCCGTGTTAATAAGTAAGTACTTTAAATGGAACTGATAACAACATGTAAGTCTCTTAAAGATAGTAGAAACCTCAGAAAGGTGTCTCATATACAGTTTAGCTATGAAATTGGGTTGCTACAAAGCAAGCTATTTCCCACCTTGAAATTCTAGCCATTCTCCACATTATTTTTCAAAGTCTGAGGGCAATTCAATTTTACATGGCATTTTCAATGGGATTTTAAAATGTACTTCTGGAGTAAAAATATTTCTGTATCATAAAATCATTATATAGCATTTTCTTTTCTGTCCTTTAGTATCTGGATTTATTTCTCTTTTTCTCAATTCCTAGATTAGGCAGAATCTCTATCTTTTCTATCAAGGACATTTCAACAAGATATAGATTTCAGGATTATTTGGTCTATGGTCCTAAAAATGCAAAGAGCTCTGTTTTAATGTATTTGATTTTCTTTAGAGTCAACATTCCTTCTTGCATTTAAATGTGATGTTGTAAATCAGAGCTGACACGATGAGCTCTGTCTGCAGCTTTTGCTTGGTCCCAGCATTTATGCACCTCCTGTGCAGATTCCAGCACATTCTACATTGTTTATCCTAATCACTATTACACCAAGTGAATAAACACGGTTATAGTTTACATGTAAAGCAGCTTCTGCAGAGAAAAGATACATGATGATTCATGATAACAGGGAAACCACAAAACCCCAGATGTTCAGATAGGGTTTATAATGGAGTTGTGTGTTATGTTCAATTTTATGCAGAAAAATGAACAACCTTTAAACTGCACACAAAACGGTTCACATGACATCATTTTAGAGACCAGCAGTGTCTTTCAAAGTCCAATAGTTTGTCCTCCAGCTCCGGAACGGAACCACTGTTTCTTTCGTTAAACACCGAATGGAGTTGTTAGCTCGCATATTAGGTCTGTGTTGCATGAACAATATGCATCTTTGAATACCTGCCTTACACTCAGCCCCGTGAGATGCTCCCACTCGGGAAGACTTCCGGGAACAGCAGGTTCTCCCTTCCTGGCTCATCTGTACTCTGAAGTGCACGCTTTCCTCACAGCATATGCTCCTGGAGTGGAAAAGCAATGGAATCGGTCTGCCTCTGCCGGCACTGAATTCACCTTTTCATTCCCTTTGCCCTCCCTTCCTCTGACCTCCCGACTCCCCTTTCCTCTTCTTTGCCTCCCTCTCCATCCTTATACCCTGACCCTTTTCCCTCTGTCTTTTATGTAGAAAGTGTAAAATTGAATGTTTATACAAAGATTATGTAATGCATTTCCATTGTGCTTCTGGGAGATGTGCTTTGTCAGGCCAATATTACTATGCAGCTCACAGAACCACAGACATTTTTTCCCCCTGCTAGGAGAGAATTAGAGATAACCCCGTGAAGTGGTTTCCAAATTATATTTTAGCAGTAGCATCTCAGGTTTAAAGGCAATTCTACATGTGATCACAATACATAAAATGGGTGAAGGTAGAGCTTCTCTTTGAAACAAAGAAGTAAGGAGCGCACAGAGGCCCTCCTCCTCATCCCCCTCTTGCCTTCAAGGATCCCCAGTCTCCTCAGGAAACAACTGAAAAGCCTTGATATCATGCTATCTCCTATCTGAGGACCAGAAAGATCAAATACTTTATCCCAGGTAACATACCTTTTGAGTTACAAGGACACAAACACAACCCAGTTTTCTGTAGCTGGGAATTATAGGTGATTTTGCTCTTATGTTAATAAAATGGGAATTCAGAGCTGATGAAAACACAGAATGACCTCAAGTGAAAAATGGAGTTGTTATGTAACTTTAATAAACATTTATTTAACATTTATACCGTGCTAGGCAACGAACGGGTATTACAAATGTAAAAAGAAAAATTCATTCCTTCAAGATGCTTAGAGCCCAATGGCTGGAAAGATGCATAAAACAAAACAACAACAACCTCAGAGTTTCAGAAGAACAATATATAGAAAGAGCCTTGAATCTTCTCTGTGGAGTCATGGAAACTTGACAGGCAAGGTAGAGTTTTATCGGGGACATGGAAGACAGGAGCCGGCCAAGAAAAGGACATTTAGGCAAAGGATCCAGCATGTATGAAGGCATGGAGGAAGAAAAGGGGATGGCTTCATCCAGGGACTGTAAGCAGCTTGGTGGAGCATCTAACTTGGGAGGGGAGTGTTGGGCAATGAGGTTGGAAAAGCAGAAAGAACCAAATACCTGTTTACCTTATAAGAAAGTGGGGAGAAGAAGATATAAGATTTCTGAGCAGGGAAAAATGATATGCAAGTTAGGAGGATGCAAATCAGGGCTGTGACAGTGAAGGTGACAATGAGATACAGAGTCAAGAGGACTCACAGCGGATGATGAGTGAGAGTAAAAGATAAGATAGGGCCAGATTTCCAGTGTGAGCAGTTGGGTAGATGGTTGTCAGTCTCTGGACAGAGAATATAGAAAGGAGATCACATTTTAGGCTCAGAGAAAATGACAATTATTTTGGTTTTGAACATAATGAGTTAGAGGACAAGATTTGGGGTCCTGATGAAAAAGTCTCATGCTTTTAGATAAAATGCTAAGAAGAAAGTCAAAGATTTTTAAAGGGGGATGGGGGAGACCAGTGGACAATGCCAATTTATATGTAGTAACTAAATCCTTGAAGAAGGTTTCTCCAGAAGACCATAATTATGAAAAAGATAAGAGAACAGAAGAAAGAACCCTCAAGGACTCCCAACATTGAAGTGATAGGTATACAATGAACGTCCCACAATGAGGCTGAGAAGGGGCCACTAGAAGTTTAAGAGAACCATCCTAGCAAGAAAACTTTCATGGAAACCAAACCAAATGAGGAAAGAACATCATGGGACAGAGAGTGGCCAACGGTGATCAATTCTATAGGGAAGCCAAGTCAGATGAGAACTGAACATGGCTGGCTGTATTTGGCTACAAGGATGTTGTCTGCGGTCTTTGCTGGGCAGTTTAGCAGAGTGACAGGGACAGAGGCTGAAGTCTAGCGTTCATTGTCTGAGAAACAAACGTAAAGTGAGAAGCAGGGATTTCCATTGTAGGTTGTTGTTTCAAGAAACGTTCCTATGAAGGGAAGGGGAAATATGGGGTTTTGTACAAGGAAAATGGGAAGTAAATTAATTTCCTTTATGAGAGAAACTCAAGAGATACCAATGGAGCTGGCGAGTTTGAAGATCCAAGAGAGGGAGAAATGGCAGAAGGAGAACTGCCCCCAAGGAACTGCGAGAGGACTCCCGGACCCTGGAGGCAGTAATAGCCCTGAACAGGTAGAAGATGGGTACAAGAGGAGATGTTTCTAAATAGTGGAGTAGAAGGGGTGCCTGGGTGGCTCAGTCCATTAAGCTTCCAACTTCAGCTCAGGTCATGATCTCATGGTTGGTGGGTTCGAGCCCCGCGTCAGGCTCTGCGCTGACAGCTCAGAGACTGGAGCCTGCTTCTCATTCTGTGTCTCTGTCTCTCTCTCTGCCCCTCCCCCACTCACACTCTGTCTCTCTGTGTCTCTTGAAAATAAATGTTAAAAAAATTTTTTTTTAGAAGAATA
This sequence comes from Panthera leo, assembly GCF_018350215.1. Lineage (NCBI taxonomy): Eukaryota > Metazoa > Chordata > Mammalia > Carnivora > Felidae > Panthera > Panthera leo. The sequence continues at coordinate 75,308,687 of NC_056684.1, read as the reverse complement.
GTGGAGTAGAATCCAAGTGCTTTCCGCAGAAAGCTAAATGCTGGAAGCGAGTGAGAAGGTAGCCAGGACAGAGTTTGGAGATAGAGGGAAGTTTGGGAGAGTCCCTGAATACAATGGCTGAGGGCAAGAAATGCACTGAGAGGGACGTGCACAAAAATTGCCCATTAATGTTGAAATATAACTGAGCTTAGAGACATGAGTTTCCGATTCCAGTCTAGTTCTCGGCAGATGTCCATTCTGAATCCTCGCCCTAGGGGTTGGGAAATGTGGCGACGGTATTATGAGATGCAGTTACATTAGGCCCACGTGTCAAGGGGACACTGGAGCACGTAAGAAGGAAAATGTGCATTCTGAAAACTTTCAAAGTTATCGAGAGGCTCAACATCCCGTGTGTAGATTTAATCAGCTTCCCTAAATTCCATCTCATCTTCCCATGCCCTTCGGGCAGAGACACGCTACATTTTTCCTCTTGCTACAAGCAACATACCCCCTACTACTTTGTGTTCACTTTCAACTTCACTTTCCACTTCTCGGTGTCATTAGAATGGGCAACAGCAATGGGCGACCCTTCTGTCTGCCGGATGATTGTGTCTACAGGGGCCATTTGCAGTCCATCAGAGGGCAGGTATGTCCTCTCCACTCGGGGAAGATTATCCCATACACATAATCACCGGCACTCCCTATCCCGATACGGTCAGTTAATAACAATCTGTCTTTCCAAAGACCTCAACGAATTCGGGAGCTGTTGCCTCACAGAGCGTTTTCACCACTAAAATTGCTCTTAGAGATAGTGGGGGGAAAAGAATCAAATTAAGTCATTTCCCTCCTACCCTTTTGCTACCTACTTGGAAATCATTAGTACAAATGATAGTTACCCTAGCAATAGCAATGCAATCAAAACAACCACATCCATCTCAGTGAACCATGTCGCTGGCTTGGCTATTCCATTGGCTGCTAATTAACAGTGACACACATTAATGGCCCCAGCAGCGGGGTCAGCACAGCATTAGCAGTGCTGTAATGCAGGCAGAAATGATAGATATGAAAGTCTTTTCTCCAGCTCCAAAGAAGAAGGGGGGAAATGAAAGTCACTTGACAACAGATCTCCCATGGAAGCTGCTCTAAAGCAGCAGGCTCCCTGAATCTGAGAGAAGAAGAAAATACCGAATGAAAACAAGTCCCTGCTTCTGGATGTCTGAATAATTGTATGTGTAATTCAAAAGACTGCGAACTTAGTCTCGAACAAAGTAAAGGAGATCACCTCCATGTGGAGTCTGGAGGAGGGATGGCAGGTTCATGGTGGAGCTAAGCTTTTGTTCTGAAATCTTTCCTCCAGTCCTTCGGTTCATTTTTACTGAAAAACACAATGAAAAGTAAAATTAAAAAACCCACCGACGGCTCTCCACCACACCACAACTATAGCCTGAGCTGTGTGACGGTAGAATCAGCAGCTGTCCAGAAAGGGGCTTTGAGGCCTGTCTTAAAAGAAATCTCCCTTAGTGTTCTAGAGAGACCGAAATGGATTCTTCAGGAGCTCCTCTAAATTTTTTCAGTGTTTATTTATTTTTGAGGGAGAGAGTGAGGGAGCGTGAATTAGGAGGGGCAGAGAGAGAGGGGGAGACACAGAATCCGAAGCAGGCTGCAGGCTCCGATGTGGCTGTCAGCACAGAGCCTGACGCGGGGCTTGAACACACGAATCGCAAGATCATGACCTGAGCCAAAGTCCAACACTTAACCAACTGAGCCTCCCAAGCACCCTCAGGAGCCCCTATAAAGGAACAATCGCATTACTTGGCCGAGGTTACCCAATGCTCTAGTGCCCTCCGGCTTTGTAGGGTTCTGAGCAGGAAGCAGGTGCTCATCAAATACTTGTCTACTAAATGAGTAAGTCTACCCCTGATTTTTATCCACGTCGTCCTGACTAGTCAGATTACAGTTTGCGCCTATCCTTGAGCAATGTCCAGAGAGGCACAAAGACAAATCTGTGATGGGGCTGACGGTTAGAGGACATGGAGTTCAGGGAACAGCTGGGGAGGGAGGACAGGAGGGTTCAGGGTAACGAAGTACAGCTTGAGGGCCTCAGGCGCCTGTCAGGAGGAAAAAAAAATGAAATGATAAGGGGGTGTCGGCGAAGACAAAGGTGTCTGCCTGGAAACCTCAGAAGGCAACCTGGGAGCCTCCCTCTTTTGGGGAGGAACGTGAATCTAGCCCCATACTCTGATGCTTCTCTTTTCTGTTGCCTCTTCCCCTAGTCTCCAAGGGAAGCAGACTGTGTTTGTTTGTTGTGCACGGCGCTGCAATACACAAACAGATTGACATAAATTTATGCCAGCCTTTCTTGTTTAAAAACATGAATTATTCAAGAAATATTACAATATTAATTAGAAATCATTAAAATACGAGTGTTGGGGGAGGGAGGAATGAGATAGTGCATTAGCAAAATCGCATTTAGCCCAAACATAAAGTGTGCCAAAGCCGCTTAATCATTGTTTTGATAGTCAAAATGCCATAACACCAGTTTCGCAGAACGGGGGAAAGGAAGACTCTTGGAAGCTTCTGCTTCCCGTTATTATTGGCGAGATTAATTATTTATGGAGCTCCGGCAGTGTACTGGGTGCTCCAGAAGACACAAATAAGAAGAGGTTTCTGCCCGAAGGGCATAGGAGAGAAATCAGAGCGGCACCAAGTTCTGACACACACACCCAGCCGGTGATTAATGATCAAGAGGACGAGGGGATTTTGCTTTGACTTTTCAGTTTGCTCAGTGCTTTGAGTTTTCAGCTTTCAGAGGAATCACAAAGTGAACATAGTTCCTAAAGAATTCCATGGAAGACGTAAGCTTTCGGGAGCCCTATAAGTGAGAGAAATGTATACATCCGGAAGCTTAGTGTCCATTTGCAAACTATGGAGGGCAGCAACAGTGAACCAGGATATTGAAAGGCATTCATTGTATTGGGTAAAATAGGTCTGGAGGGCTCCCTGGTGATGGTGATTATTTCATATTTTTTACGTGTCCACAAACTACAATTGTTACACAAAAGCACACGTGATAGAAATTCTGCAAATCATGAAGGTTACAACCTGGTGAACGTGTATTATCATGTACACAAATACAACCCTGGTGCCGACATACGGTGATCATTTAAGAAAGGGACCTCAGTGTGAGTGATACAACAGTGCGTGTGAAAGACAAGATCAGGAAACATAGTGAGTCAGTTGATCTCAGTTTTTAGAGGGGCCATTTTGACCGTGAATTAACTATTTCATGGTGGTAGGGAATCACTCCAAGGCTGTTACATGGAACACAAATAGGATCCTTGTGACCTTAATTGATTACAATAGCTTCCACGCTGCACCAGAAGAGGTTGAATCAATGAGCAAGTGATTATCACACCCTGCAGGATATGGGCAGGAAAGAGCGAAAGCAGGCTTGCAGAGAGCCGGTTTTGGAAACTAGTTCCACCTTTTGCCCCATTTGGCTTAGTTCGTGCCCAGCAACAGCCTGTGGTCATGCCCGAGCACCATCAGCACTGACTTTAAGGTGTGAAGATGGGCATGGCAGAAGGAGCCACGGAATCTTTCAGTCATACCCAAATTGACAAGACCTTGGAAACTGCCAAGGACATTCGGGCTATGCTGTTTCTCCCTCATTTAGAACAAGAGCCTGTTCTATTGCACGATAAAGAGCACCTAGTCTACGGCTCCCAGACTGTGGGGACTTTGTCTTATTCCCTCCCCATCCCCATCACAGGTCAATCTCCACATATTCAGAAGAAGAGCTGGAAGGTAGGGTTTGAAGCCCTTATGGCTGGAGTACAGAGTCAGGAAATCAAATGGGTCTAAAAAGAAAGAGGTAGCAGCTGAAGAAGGAGAAGTGAATCCAGAAACAAGGAGACACAAACCCGGAAAAGCCAATCTCAAATACAAGTTGGGAATCTAGACCCGCAGTGGATCAAAGTCTTGGGAACGGCAACAATCACAAAGGAAGAGACGAGTGAATTCTCCAGGGCCTGCTCCAACTGGCTTTTTATTTCTTTTTGCAATTCTCATGGGTGTCTCCTCTCACAGAGTGCCCTTGGTTGCTGAGGGAGCCTTCTGACAGACTGCATAGGCTCTGGGATGCTCAATAAATATTTGTGGGGTGAATGACTCAATGATTTTAATTTCGGTTCAAGTCCATCTAGGCACCAGCAGATGTTCAGGGAATCTAAATTAATGTACTTCCCACTCGACGTATATAAATTGACCGATATTACTAACAGGATGTGGAGACAGGGTTGGAACAAATGTGACTATTTATAAAAATCAGAGCTAAGTGAGGCAGTTATAGAACCTTAGAAGTTGGGTCATTTTCCACACTCGTTAAGCAGCCTCCAAACAACACTTGGCTTGTAGCATTTGCATTGGTTCCTCGCATATTGCCCAGTATTGCCATATGTCCCTTCCCATACTGACACTTTTATTTTTCTTGTGCATCTGAACCCTTTTTCTCTCCACTTGGCTAAGACGAGGGAATCTGCGATCACTCTGAGTTCAGGTCCAAATGTGTGTTAACTAACTCTCTTTTTGTCATTCTCAAAATACACACACACACACACACACACACACACACACCTCATAGTCACACAAAAGGAGAAGTTAGTATATTAACTTTTTCATTAGATACACATTTTTTTTTAGGAATGTTGCCTTTAACTTCTGGGAGTGGGAATAGGAGTTATTTTTAAGGCTACAATAATAGCTGTAATAATAGGCCAGAAAAACAACCAGCAGAATAAAATAAAGGTGAGAATCCATTTGGAAGAAAATACGAGTATGATGGGATACTTGACCCCACAAACATGACCTCAATAGCTGATCAAAAGCATTGTGCTTTCCAAATGATCAGGATGCAATTTAATATAGTAGTAACTGCCCAGGTTACAAGATCAACTGTCACAGTCTGAATTTCTTTGAGTTCATGTTTACAAGCTCTGAATATCTCGGCAGAATAAAAAGCTCAAAAACAGCATACCGCCACTTGAAGCAAAGAACTTAGCAAATGCTTCTTGATTCATTTATTAACTGACCGGGCGTCCAGGTTGAATTCAAGTGCACCCTGCTAAGGCTCGGTCTCCGCTACAAAAGCAAAGTACGGGGAAGAAGCGGTAACAATAGCGACAAAACTTGACTCAGATGGTCATGCTCCAGTTAACACGATGGACTAAACCTCTCATCCCATGCCTATATCCTCTGGGATGGAATGGAGGCCAAGAAGAAGTGTGGCACCTCTCAAGAGGGAAACTTTAAGATGAGAAGAAATATGTTTGTATGCCACGTATACACATACTTGGCACCGTATTCTTCATAAATATACTCATAAAATGCTCTTAAAAGTTAGGTTTTACTTGAAACCGTGTAGGCATGCACCAGACTGATTCATCAGAAACCCCTAGGATCCAACAGGATCTAGGATCTTTTGGGGAAAGGAACCATACCCCAAAGTACCAGGACCATCTGAACTAGGGTCAGCCTACCTGAACTTGAGAATCCTCAGAGCCAACACCGCACCACACCTCTGAGAATATGCACGGTGCCCTCAGGCCCTGTGGGTTCCAGAGCAAAATCAAGAGGGAAGGTTGCTGTCTCCTGGCCAGAAAAGCCACCCTGGGCTGCGTACCTCTTACTATGTTATTAAAAACAAAACGAAACTCTCTTCAAAAAAGGTGGTCGAGCAGGCTGGAGACAGCGGCCCTGCAGCAGACACAGAGATGCAGATCTTTGCGGAGACCCTGATGGGCGAGACTATCGCCCTTGAGGCTGAGCCCATGACACCAGTGAGAATGTCAAAGCCACAATCCAAGACAAGGAGGCCATCCCGCCTGACCAGCAGCGTCTGCTTTCTGTGGGCACACAGCTAGATGATGGTTGCACCCTCTCAGACTACAATACCCAGAAAGAGTCTACCCTGCACTTGGCGCTTCACCCGCAGGGTGGCACCACCGAGCCTTCCCTCTGCCAGCTGGGTCCAGAAATACAACTGCGACACGACGGTCTGCCGCAAGAGTCAGGCTCGCCCGCACCCTGCGCTGTCAACTGCCGCAAGAAGTAGAGCCACACCAACAACCTGCACCCCAAGAAGAAGGTTACATAAGGCTCATCCACCGGCCCTTCCTTTGTCTGCAGGGTGACATCTGGCCTGAGCCCCAAGGCCCGTGGGGCTCAATAAAGTTTTCCTTTCATTGCAAACCAACCAACCAACCAACCAACGAACCTCAGGAAATCCACATCTCGCCTGGTGCAAAAGCTCTCACACGTAGTACACAGTTTCAGTCAATCCTGGCCTCAGGGAAAACCCACGGTGCCCTAGATATGACTAGAGCAAGACACTAAGGACTTTCCATCATTCTTCTCTAGACATTCTTTTCCTCTCCCACTATAGCCTCAATGCATAGATTTCTGAATGTTGAGAGTCTGGATCATGCTAATTAGAAATAGTTTATGCCAGGGCACCTGGGTGGCTCAGTCACTTAAGCAACTGAGTTTGACTCACGTCATGATCTCACAGTTCGGGGGTTCCAGCCCTGCATCGGGCTCTGTGCTGACAGCTCAGAGCCTGGACCCTGCTTCGGATTCTGTGTCTCCCTCTCTCCCTGCCCTTCCCCCGCTCACACTCTGTCTCTCTCTCAAAAATAAATAAACACGAAAAAAATATTTGTTTAAAGAAATAGTGTATGCCATAACATAACCTGGCAGAGTCAAAGGGCAACAGGATGCCTGTATTTGAGTGTGTCAAAACTGTAGCAAGAGATTGTTCTTTCCATTCTGTCATCCTGTGGAAAAATGCTCCATAGTGACCATCCACAGATGTGTTCAGATGTCTGGTCATCCTAAATCCTTCCCTTTGAAAGCCTAGCATGATGGCAACTTCTTCAACCTTCTGGATAGGGATACTTTATATACTGCACTGGTTATCACAACATAAGGTACAATTTACTGCAGCAGGAAGAAAATAACCAGCGGTCTCAAGATGAAACCCTCATTCCAGTGCATTTTAATACTTACTGTTTTTAAAGCATCGGGGAATCTGCATCTTGCCCACGGCAAAAGTTCACAGAAAATATGATTACACTAATATCAGTGCCAGGTGTGGTTGTCGTCTGCGGGCCAAGGAGCAAAGGCCACATAGAGTCCTAACTGTCCGTATGAAAGGCTACACCTCCCTAAAATTAAAGCCAAGAAACCAGAGCAGAGGAGACAAGTAAATATCCCCTTTCCCCGTGGCACCTCCTGCCTAATGGGAATCGTAGTTAATGATCTGAATCGAAAGCGAAGTCTTGTTTTATGGAATGCTCACTCTTTGTTAAGCAAAGCTGTTTGGGCGAAGGACCATTCTATTGATTTAAAAATTGATTTCTTTTTTTCCCCCTTCATATAACTAAAACATGGCTCACAAATCACAGCTCTTTTATTCTTCTGGCTACAACCTAGGCTGAATCTCTCCCAACCTACTCACCGAGGGATGTCTGATGGAGGAAGTAGGAACATTTGGACAGAGATTGTTCAAGATTCTATTAAAGGTTTCAAGTGGCTTCCTTTGAACATTTGGTAATTTATATTTCGAGTCCCTTGGTGTAATTATTGTAATTATCATTAATCATCAACTTCCAGACCCAATCGAAACACAGAACATTGGAAAGGTCAAAGCAATGGAGAATTCTACCAATTCTTCACAGAAGATACGAGGCATTAACATTCTGATGCTCCACTTGTGTGACAAAGATTGTAATGAAAACAGAAAATAGCAAAAGATTAATGTGTTCTCATGATAAGAATCATCATAAGGAAAAGAGAAAGTGGAGCAAACTTAACCCACTCCTGTCACAGAGGCATGGTGATGAGTGGGGTTGAGGCTCAGGGGCGGGCTGTGGCAGCTGGGCCTGACCCTGCCGAAGAAGAGCATGCCTTCCTTCTCTTGTGGAGTAACAAAAGATAAGAAACGAGCTCAGGAGCACAGTAGGTCACATTTTGAACAATTCAGTGGACTCCTGGTTGTCTCTCTGGCTCCTTCCCTAAGTATCTGGCTCCAGATCAGATCACTCACTGGACCTTCAAAGCCATATCACAACCACCTGCTAGACATCCACCTGCATGTTCAAAACAGGACTCATCATCTCTCCCCCGAACTGAATCCCTCCCCGGTGGACAAAATAGGATAGTGCTGAAACGTCAGATTCTGGAGGTGTCCACACCTGTATTCAAATCCTGGTTTGGGCACATAATACATGATCCTGGGGAAGATGCTGGCCTTTTCCATGCCTCCATTTTCCTATTTGTAAAATGTGCTTAATAGGATCTGCTCCACAGTGTTATTTTAAAGATAAAGTGAGGCAATATACTTAAACTACTTAGCACATAGAAAGTGCTCAATAAATGTCAGCTATTTTTACAGTACAATCCCTTTATTATTATGAAGTCCATCTGGTTACTTAAGCAGAAAAAAGATAAGTCTGGGAATTATACTGTATTTCTCCATCTCTGTCAAAATGGGACCAAATTCTGTCAATTGTACTCCCCTAATGTCCCTCAAATCTTTTCTTTCGATTTTCATTGCCTCTGCCTTGACTCAGAACCTTACAACTCTTCCCAGCATGAATTTCATTATCGTCTTCCTGCCTCTATACTTGCCCCATTCTAAGCCATCAGCCACACGGGAGCCGAACGCTCTTCAAAAGCACATAGCATAATGTCCTTCTCCTGCTTAAATTCGCCTGTGGCTTTCCAGTCCTGTAGCCTCAGCTCCGATTCTGTAGGAAGGCACATGAGGCCCCCATGATCCAACCCAGACTCTCTCCTTTCCACCCGTCCCTTCTCTTGGACACCTCCACATTCCCCATGCCCCAGACATGCCCCATGTCCTGCAAGCCCAGCCTAGGCCTCCCAGGCTTTCTCACCTCTTTTGTCAGTTCCTGTTCCCTGCATCTGAAATCAGTGTCCTCCTACATCTGGTCAGCCACTTCTCTCTTTTTTTTTTTTTTTAAGTTTATTTATTTATTTTGAGAGAGAGCGAGAGAGAGCACAAGCAGGCGAGGGGGAAAGAGAAACCCAAGGAGGCTCTGCACAGGTAGCGAGGAGCCCGATGCAGGGCTCAAACTCACCAACCGTGAGATCGTGACCCGAGGCAAAATCAAAAGTCAGACGCTAACCGACTGAGCCCCCCAGATACCCCTCCGGCCAGCCACTTCTAATCCTCGAATGACTCAGCACGGGCATCACCTCTCACAAGCTTTCCCTGAGCCTCTTCTCCCTCACATAGTGTTAAATGTCCTCACAACACTGAAAATGCTCTTCTGCCAATATTGAGGTTGGATTTTATTTTACGTAGGTCCCCATCCCCCACTGGGCCCTGAACTCTTAGAAAGCAGACATTGTTCTCTCATCTCTGTGAAGCTGCTTCTTAGCCTTGTGTGTAGCATGTAGCACGTAGGAGATGCACAAAGAATTCTCTTGAGTAAATTCACACATCTTTCTTGTCTCTCTTGCTCTCTACAATTATGAATGAGAAGAGAAGTGAAATAAAATTTAATTACTTCCTTTTTGTTTCTGGTTCGCCATTAAGTCGGGAAATGAGTTGAAAAAACTCCTAAAGTTAAAGGGAAAATAAGGATTGTGGATGATCTACACATTTCCAAGATCATTCAGATTCTTTGCATTGGCTGCTGATAGAAGACAGTAGGGCCCACTGACATGTACCAGCAGGCTGAAGATAATTGTAGTAATTTGCTGAAATGTGTCCCCTTAAATTGCCCCTGTGTAACAGAGAAAGGAATGAGCGACATTATGAAGAAATATTTTAAAAGCTAACTTTTTCATCTGAGCAGAGATGCAGGGGAATTGTCCCCTACGACTGACTAGTTTTCTGGAAGTCCATTAAGGAAGCCAGCAGGGAAAACCATAAAGAGCAGTAATTCTATTTGACAACACACAGGTAGAGAAGTCAGAGTCCATTCTAGTACCCTACAGAGAGGGTGTGCTGTCTGTCTCTCTGCCGGGGGCAAACAGCCACCATGATGAGAACGGTAGATGCTCTAGCTGGTCCCTCTGTTTGAAGAGTCCCTCTCTTCACTCCTACTAATGTGAGAGGGAGAAGAACTCCTCAGCAGGAGAGAGTCCACTCAGAAGACTCCAGAACACTCCCTGGTACAGAGACCACAGGAGCTTCGCCAGTGGACACTCTCTGGAGCTGGGCTGACCAGGTTGGCTATCTACTGCTGGAGGCAGTGACAGTCAAGAGAAACTAAATCACGGTCAAGGAACAAGACCAAGTTTGTAGCTAGAGAGATAGTACTGAGGTCTGAGGGGAGAAACATGGTCAGAAACGGGAAACGGTAACAACATCAGAAGCCCTGAGTGGGTGTGAAATAGATCAGGGCAAGGGACTCTGGGTGAAGGCTGTGGTTGAAGCAGGGAAACCAGAGGGCAGACTTTCATGAGCTGTGGCCCATGTAGAGTGAGGGTGGTTTGAGTTCTTAAAACAGCTGGTCAGGACAAAGCAGCAGGAGCTCTTTCACAGGAAAAGAAAAATATTAAAATGATTTCAAGTGAACCATTTTCCATAGCACCACAAGGAGGAAATGGAGGGAAATCAGTCATGAGGCTGGAAAGCAGGGGGACATGGCCACACAAAGGAAAAAGGAAAAACTCAGAACCCCAGAAGCTACATAATGAGTGTCCACACTGGGTCAGCAGCTTTAGAGGCAACCATCCTGCCTTCATCTGAAGTGCCTGTAGGCACCTGATGAAAACCCCTGTTGGGTTCAGACCATTCCTCCCATTTTCTGTGCAATCCCATCTCACATGTGATCTGGCTTTCCCTCCTCTGTCTATCCCCGCCATACTGACAAATCCATCGGGTGGTCTCCCTTGCCTTGTAATTCATCTCCATAAGATGCTGCCTCTCAGCTCACCTCCTCTGAGCTGTGCATTCCACAGCCCTCATGCTTGTTCAGGTCTCGCATGTATTGCACCCTGACCAGGCCCAGGGCAGAGAGCGGTGTCTCCCCAAGCGTGTGTGCATGTGTTGGAGAAGATGCTCCATAAAAATCCTCAAGTGTAACAAGACAAAACTACTCATAGCTCGAGAAGGAAATGATTTATGGTCGTTGTTAAAGAAAACCAAGTTTCGAGGAGCTGGATGGCTCGCCGAGAGCCTGTACGTGCATCTGATATGTAACAAAGAGTTTTCTGCAATACATTCTATGGTGTACTTGATACCAAATCCTTCAGGGAAACAAAATAAGATCTCCAGAGAATGGAAGTAAGGTGAATTCCAGGAACACAGGAAGTCCTGGGCATGAAAATGAGTCATAGAGGAATAGGATATTCATCCATAACTTCAAATGATAAGAAGGATTTGGGCTGAAAAAAGAACACACACATTAGAAATAATAGGATTGGGGATGAGGAAGTTATGTCTCTTTCAAATGGAAATTTCCAGTTGAGCTCATCAAGACAACTTAAAAACAAATATAGAGGAACACTTTCAGATTTAACTGTGTAGCTAGTAACTCTGGAAGGGTGATGTCCAAAAAAGGCAGGTAGAGTTAATAATATCCAATTATTCTGGATTTAAAAAATACTTGAAAAGGAGTCACAGTCAATTTTGAAAACCTAATTAATGATAAGTAAAACAAAGTTGAAATTATCAGGAAGACAAAAGAATAAACAATAAGATGTCACTAAGACTTGATGATCTGATCATCATGATTAAAATGCCAGTTGAAATGTACATCCTGTTGATTATGAATAAGCTCATTAGAAGGAAGTGTTAGTGGGGCACCTGGGTGGTTCAGTCCATTGAGCACCCATCTGATTCTTGATCTTGGCTCTGTCATGACCCCAGGGTCATGGGATCAAATCCCACGTGGAGTTCCTTGTGAGTGTGGAGCCTGCTTGAGATTCTCATTCTGTCTCTCTCCCCCTCTCTCTCTGTCTTTCTCTCTCCCTCTGCCTTTCTCCCCCTCTCCCCTACTTATGCTCTCTCTCTCTGTCTCTCTCTCTCTAAAATAAAAAAAAGAAAAAAAGAAATGTTAGTAAGTCTCATTCTCTATAGTCTAAAAGGGGATATCCACCCCACCCCACTTCCTCCAGTGGCTATTAGAGGGGTTGACAGCATAAACAGTAGTGGGCTACTGGGATGCATTCTGCCATCTCAGCAAACCCAGTGCCGGCCCCTGAGTTTTAACGGAACCAGAGAGATTGTGTGGGTAGGTACTGAGCCCAGGTGAGAAGAGCATAAACCCGGAGCCGTGTGAAATTAATAACCAGTATCAGCACCGAAAACAAACCATGTGAGTTACAGAAATATTCAAAAGATGCTGTGCATACAAAGGGTAACAGAGCCCATTTGGATTCTGAAGGAGAACAAAAGCTACAGGAACTCACACAGTGGTTAAGAACGTGGCCTCTGAAGGTAGATTGTCCGGGTTCAAATCCCCATAAATTACCAGCTGTACACTTTTGGGCAACTTATGCAACCTCTTTACACCTTGCAAATGTCTTTGTAAAGTAGTGATAGTAATAGTACACATTCCTTAGGCTGTTACAGATTAAGTAAGTTCAATCATAGAAAGCACTTTGGAAAATATGGGGCACGAGACAAGCTACCTACTTGCTACCATTGTTATCCAGTACAGATTATACATCTTAGAAATCTAACCATGAAGCAAAAGCCAACATGAAACTCAGGGGCTTGTTAACAGGTCATGGCAACATTAATTGAATCAATTACTAATTTTAAGTGCAAACAATATGTTGGGCATTTTGCTAGGTACTTGAGACATTACAGTAAATGATGAGATCATATAAAGGAGCTAGAGGGATTGTATATCCATCAATCTAGGTATAGAAGTGAGCTGGAGAACTTTTGAAAATTAAGCGTTCTCTTTTTTTTTTTTTTCCTCCTTTCCTGGAAAACCGAATCCAAAAGCCACTGGGTGAGACAATCCAAGCTGGTGGTTGGAAAGAGCCAGGATTTCCTAAAGCTGGGGGTTAGAGTCTTTAAGATTGGGAAAGGGGAGGTTCAAGAGGGTGGTTGTCATGGGGCATCAGAGCCTGGCTAGGATGAGAAGGGCATCCAAGAGAGAGGTGTGGACCACAGCAAGATGTCACACACAGAATGGGGTGAACAGGGCATCGCACACAGAGGGATTGACCAAGGCAGTAAGTATACTGAGGCTGATGGGAACCAGGTTTCTCACTGATCAACAAAGTTACAAATAAAGAGAGAACACTAGAGTAAACCCTGAAACACTGGCCTGGAACTGGATGCATCCATGTGAACTCTGATTTTCCATGTACACAGATAAATGTAGACATAAATAGAGATCAATTGCCAACAAGATACCCCATCACCCTCTCATACTTTAGTGTATGTTTCCTACAGAGACATTCCACATAATCCAATCAAGAAAGACAGGTTTTCCTTCAGGTTTTAAGGAACCACAGCAGTGCAGATCTGTGAATGCAACCAGCCTTGGATCAGGGCCCAGAGCAGAAAAAGAGGGGGAAAAACCGATCTTCCCCACTCTCTCAGTCTCACAGGACAGGAGCCCTTTGTTCCAGTTGTCTGGCCAGAAAGACTGGCTTCTCCCAGATTGTGCTGCCTGCACCCACTGCCAATTCCCTGATTTGGCCTGCTCTTGGGTCAAACCTGGAAGAAAAGGAGTCCATGGGGAAGGAACCCACCCCTCCTTTACTCCTTGTTCTTTAAGGTTGAACTTTCCTCTTCATTCCAGCTGCTACTGTTTACACTTCTGCCCTTGGGTTTTTTGTTTGGGATTTTGGTTTTGTTTTGTATTTTAACCAGTCTTTACTTGTTACCACCGGAAGTCATAGACTTTACAGGCCCTACTCCATCTTGGCAGAAATCCCGGCATCTTTTCTACATCTGTCAGCAGGGAAGGCCAGCTTCCTGGATGTGCTATCTGTGCAGTCACATGGGGCTCAAGGCATAGGAGGACCCTATGCTTGCTTTAATGCTCTGTTGCTGCCATCTTGAAATCCTTAATCATTTTACCAACCTGTATGAGTGAAGTTCAATGGAAATGGAGCACATACATGGGCTTAGGAGATCCACACAATATGCAATGTGCACTACTGTTTCGTGCTAGCCCCATTAGCATGGAGCATTCATGATGTCTTGTGAGTACATGATCAGCATATTATATCTATAACTGACACCTCCAAGAGGCCATACTTCCTGTTAGAAGCACAACTTTCTTTGAACGCAGAAAGAAGACAATGATGTTTTAAGAAACCCAAATGACCAAAGAAACCTGTCATGCCATTTTTATGTTATTTCCCTATTAGCCTACAACTGACACCGAAAATGATGGCTTAGGAAGAAAGAGAAAGACAATAGTTCCTTTATGAAACAGTGCCTTTACTGTCACTCCATTTTTACTTATCAGTAGGGCAAAGTAGAGAGTATGGGTAGAATGTGGACAAAGAAAGAAGTGAAATAAAAACAGCTGAGTTAGTTTTGTGTGGCATGTCCTCTAACGTGGTAAGAACAAAATACATGTGCGTGTACAAATTGTGTAATTTCGGTGATTCTGCATAACAGTTTAATGCTCTTATATGTGCATTTAAAACTGGCATTGCACAATATAAAGGTAAATGGTAAAATTGATGCTAATAATTTAACATTTTAATTTTTTAACTTAGAATAATGTTAAATAGCAAATAAAAAATACTATGACAAGTTGAGAGTTCACAGAAGAAAGGAAAAAGGTTTGTATTTAGTTACTTTTCCTGGTACTTCTTTCCTGACTTTTGAACACGGGATCCTGTATTTTAATTTTGTACTGGACCCTGAAAAATATGTAGCCATCCCTGTCTGTTAATTTTGGCTTGAATCCAGATCCAATTTTGGACTCTCCTAAGGAGTTCTCAGTTTATTGGCGATATGTTCCTCCTCAGCCTACCTCGCTAATAACCCCTCTTCCCAACTCAAATCCAGGAAGCATATTAGCCTGCAGGCTGAAATTCAGAATACCTGAGATGAGATTAAGCATCGCACCCTGTAAATATCCTTCAGGGCAGGCAGTTGGACTTGATAGACATTTTTTTGTTTTATGTCTTTGCAAAAACATGGCCAGTCCTGTTTGCCTATGTATCAAAGCAGTAAAATGCCCAAATAATCCTATCAGCGCTAAATTAAATTGACTCTCAATCTATGCCATAATTTGCCATGATGGATTCCGTGGAATGAGCCTCAGAACACGGCTTGGCATGCTGTTTAAGATTACATGTTTTCATGTGTAAAGCTGCAATACCAACTTCATGAATTGTTCTTAGGGTTGTATGAACATATAGAAGTTGCTCAGTAATGCATAAATATTTGCGCTTGGCTATTAGTCAACTTTCAATCATCGTCCAAATAGCTCACGAGATTTATATTGCAGTTCTTTCCCTTCTCTGAACCTAGAGATGATTGAAAAAACAACGCAGCCCATGTAAAGTGCCTTGTGAAATAATACATTCAAGGTTTTGAAACTACATATGTGGCTTATTACAATGATCGTATCCAAAGTGTTCAAGGTGTATCTTGAATTAACAAGTTTCCTTGTCCTTCTCTTCTTACCTTTACCATTTTTCTCAACACTTCAAATCTGAGCACTTTCCTTTGTTCTTACAAAACCATGGGAACTGATCAAATTCTGCCACACTCTTCAAAACTCTTCTGTCAGTTCACTGTTATGCTTTTTTCCCACCTGATCAAATCAACTTATGGAATGTCTTGACTTGTAAAATTCATAGAAGGAAATGGACTCACCCGCTGCTAAAATGATGAGAACATTACAGATGGCCATGATGAGAAAGAGCACTGTTGTTTTAATCTGAGCAAAGTAATCTTGCAGTGGCATAAAATTAAATGCTAACCTTACACTGGTCCCTAGTTTGTTGTAACATAAAATTAAAAAAAAAAAAAGAAGAAGAAGAAATTTTCAAGTACCTTAGGCTTATCCTTTATCTATATAAATTTTATTTAGTTCTCTTAGATTCAATTAGGGTACAAAAAATAAATACAGATGTTTATAAGTTTGAACCCCTTCCATTTACAACTTTGATGGGTTTATCTATCTTAGTTGTGTTTCCTGTAATTTTCTCTAGGACAGAAGAAAGACACACTAAGTGATGTGAGCTTACAATAGGAAGGACAAATCTTACCCAAGCAAGTGGATGATTTACATTTGCCATGTAAATGCGATTTTTTGCAGTTATGTCCCAATTATTTATGGCATTAAGGGACAGGGATAGCACAGATGAAAGAATCATAGCATCTCAGGGTTGGAAGTGTTTAAAGGTCCTGTAGTTCCATCACTCATACGATGGTTAATTTAATTCCACAGCCTCCTTCCTATACCAAGTAGACTTCCAGCATGTGCTTGAATATCTTTAGTGATGGCAAAAGGCTAGCTCATTTCATCCTTGAGTAATTCCATTAGATTTTGGTTCAATCTAAAGGACAAATCTTTCTATCCTTCTATAATTTCTACACCTATTCTTTGATAATGGAAGGCGAGAACGATACTTATCAATCTTTGTATCTCTAGTGCTTATGATAGCACCCAACTGACACACAGTAGGACTTCATTAAGTATTTACTAAATATAACTGAAATACAGATCCAAAAACAGTGTTTCCCAGGCTGTCTTCTCTCCAGCTCTTCAAGAATTCTTCCTAGTCATGACTTCAAACTCCCTTATCATCCTGGTGCCTTCTCACTAAATGACTTTTATCTGTATTCCCTTTCTAATTATGTTGTCTCCAAAATAAAACAGAATATTGTTAAGTTTGTTCTTACAAATACAGAGTATAACATACTAACAACTCCATCAACCTAGAAATGATATAGCTCAGAATTAAAGTACCCTGTGTCAGCAGCTACCTCCTACAGAAGGGCACTGGTATTAAACCAAGTCTTTTACCAAGGGGCTGCCTCTGCAGAACTCTGTTTTCCCGAATTATATTCATAGATGTTTGTGTGTGTGGACAAAAGCATAAGACTTCAATGTAACTTGAGTGAAGGCTAGAAACATCTGGAGACAGTGGGCATTATATAAACTCAAGTTTAACTCTGACACGAACTTATTACTGGTTGTGTGATCTAGGCAAGGAACTTCCATTTATCAGAGTCTCATGTTCCTTTGTTAATAAGGGATGGAATGTCTATTATTTAAAAATCATCTTTTGAGATGCCTGGGTGGCTCATTCGGTTGACTGTCCGACTCTTGATTTGGGCTCAGATCATGCTCCTGGGGTTGTGGGATCAAGTCCCATGTTGGGCTCCACGCTAAGCATGAAGACTGCTTGGGATTCTCTTTCCTTCTCTCTCTCTCTCTCTCTCTCCTTCTGCCCCTCCCCACTCACACATGCACATGCTCTCTCTCCAAAATAAAAAAAAATTGTAAAGAAATAGATGAATAAATATTGTCTTTTGAAGGACAACTGGGAGAACAGAGGTGCCATTTAGTGAATCAGGATGACCACAAAAGAAGATATTTGATAAGTGGAGGCTTGGCATTCGGTTCTGTTTTAGGTGCGTTAAGCTGGAATGCTTATTAGGCAATGGAGTGGTAATATCAAGTAGACAGTAGAAAACACACGCCAGGATTCAGAAGGCTCTAGGCTGCAGCTATTGATTTGGAAGTTCAAAGCTGTAGATTCATATGAGTCATGAGATTTGGGAAGTTTCCTAGAAAATGACAGTGAAGAAAAATGACCTTGGTCCCTCTAATATTGGGAAGAAATAACAATGGAGACCAAAAAAGAGAGATCAATGAGGTGGGAGGGAAATGATGAGAGAGTGATGTCCTGGAAGAAAAGCTCATTACCATTGCTTTCTGTTATCCTGCTGAGAGGTCAGGTAATTTGAGGAGTCACACATTAGCTCCAAACTCCAGTTTCTGGAAAACTCCCCGACATATTGTAGGCTTTAATGAAGTGGTAAGTGTTATTATTTTAGACCTTGACTCAGTTGTCCAAATATTTATTCTATCTTCCAACATCAATAGTTCAACCCAATCACAGATCTGAAGTAGAAATCATGATGGATGCATAAGAAAGAGTTCTCCAGGACAGAAACTGACTGACTAACTAGCACCCCTTGGGTATACTTGCCAAACCAAGTGTGATACATTTAATGGTGGTCATATTCTCTCCAAATGTCTCCCTTTTGCTCAAAGGAATAGCATCAAAGATCTGTCCTATTGCCCTGCTGCTGAAAAATATGTTACTTGTAATCAATTCTCCAATTTTACAGCCTAATAAGTTTATCTAAAAAAAAAAAAAGAAGAAAAAAAAAAAAGAAAGAAATTGGGTTTGATCTCAAATGATTTCGCCAGAGCGAATCCATGCTGACTCCTGATGATCCTCTTAACTCTGAACATGACATCTTCACACTAACACATTTTTAAAACTCATAAAAGACTGAAGACGAAATTTTGGGGTGGTTCGTATACTCTTTTCCTACCCCTCTTTATCTTTTAAAAATCAAAAACTGTACCTTTCTCATCTTCAGTGTATCTTTCAGCCGTGCCCATTTATAAAATTTGATATCAGGAACGTGCTACAACTCTCTGACAAGGAAGTGTATGTCAGCTATAAAGGCAATGTTACCTGGTCAATTATAGGACAGTAAATCACGGACACAACTTACAAATTCAAGAAGCTCAATGAATGTCAATGAATCCCAACCAGGATAAACGCAAAGAAAATCATGCTCAGGCATATCATGATCAAACTGAAGAAAACCAAATACAAAGGGAAAAATCCTAAAAGTAGCCAGAGAAAAACAACACATTACATACAAGGAAACAGTAGAAATTACCACAAGGTTTTCAACAGAGATCACGGGACCTACACAGTGCAAACATCTTTGAAGCACTGGAAACAAAATACAAACAACTGAACAAAAAAAAAAAAAAAAAAAAAAAACCTATCAATTACTAATTCTATATCCAGTGGAAATATTTTTCAGGAATGAAGTTGACATAAAAACATTCTCAGATGAAGGAAAACAAAAGAACTTGTCACCATCAGATCTCCTATGAAAGAAATGCTAAAGGGAGTTTTTCAAGTTGAAGAAAAATAGTATCAGAGGGAAAACTTGAAACTTAGGAATGAAGGAAGAGTGACAGAAATGGTAAATATTTGAGTAAATGAGATAGCATATTTTTTTCCTATTATGTTCCTTGCAATGTGTGTGATTCTTGAAAGAAAAAACTTGTAAGTTTATTTGGGGCTGGGGGGGGCATTTTATATATACAGATATAACATGTATAAAAACTATAACACAAAGAAAGGATAAATGGGACATATATGGTTGTAAGGCTTTTACATTTTACTTGAAGTGGTAAAATACTAATTATAAATACCAGAAAACTCGGTGTAAATATTATAATCGTTAGAGCAACAACTAAAACAATACCAAAAGATATACTCAAATAGTTAATGGATGAATTAAATGAAGTACTAAAAATATTCAAGTAATCTAGAAGAAGGCAAAAAAGAGAGAACAGAAAAAAAAAATTCAAAGGGAATAGAAAAATAATGAAAGGGTAGACTTAAATATTAACATATCAATAGCTACTTTAAATGTAGATGATGTAAGCGCTCCAGTTAAGACATTGTCAGATTAGGGGTGCCTGGGTGGTTCAGTCAGGTAAGCATCTCACTTCCGCTCAGGTCATGATCTGACGGTTCATGAGCTCGAGCCCGGCATCAGGCTCTGTGCTGACAGCTTGGAACCTGGAGCATGTTTCGGATTCTGTGTCTCCCTCTCTCTCTGCCCCTCCCCAGCTCATGCTCGCTCGCTCATGCTCTCTCTCTCTCTCCCTTACTCAAAAATAAATAAACATTAAAAGAAAAAGACATTGTCAGATTGGATTAAAAAATAAGATCAAATGATAAGCCATCTATAACCCACCTTAATCATAATGGCATAGTGAAACCAAAAGCATATAAAAAGACCTCATACAAACACTAATCCAAAAAAAAGCTGCATCGGTTATATTAATATGAGAAAATGTTGATTTCAAAATGAAGAAAATTGGGACAAAGAGGTTTATACTACGTAATTGATGTAATACACGATGTAATTGACCTTTTATAGGGTCAATTTCCTAAGCAGCTATAACAAACTTAACTGTGTGTGCACCTACCAGTGGAGATCTCAGAATACACGAAGCAGAGACTGATAGAACAAAAGGAAACATAGGCAAGTCTGCAGTTATACTTAGAGACCTGGCGACACCTCTTGTGGTAACTGATTGTACAAGGAGATGATTAATCAGCAAAGACATCCAAGACTTGAGAAACATTCTCAAACAACTTACCCTAATGACCTCTATGGAACACCCTACCCACAAACAACAGAATATGCATTCTTTTCAAGTGTACTTGGCACATCAGTAAGAGCCACCATGTTTTGGGCCATATTTGAAAGGTAAAGCATACAGTTCCTATTTCCCTGACCACCCGTTGGCGGATTTCAGGCACATGACATGAGACCGAGGTTGAGCATGGCTGCTTAAAGAGGCTGCCAAGAGTGACTAATTTGAAATGTGAAAAATGCAACCTCACATGTGTCTCTGAATCATCTAATGTACATAACATATCGTAGTGTGTTGCTCTTACAGATACAAATGAATATTAGAATAGATGGCCTAAAGCCAGAGTAAGGAGCAAAACTTTGGAATTAAAGTACATATCTCTTTTAAGCAAGTATTACTGATAATTATAGATGAGTACTGTTCATTCATTTAAGATGCCCCTTCTGTTCAGAAATACAGCTGACCCTGAACAGCACGGGTTTGAACTATACAGGTCCACTTACATGTAGATTTGTTACAGTACAATACTATAAATATATTTCCTCTTCCTTATGATTTTCTCTTTTTTTTTAAGTTTTTAACATTTATTTATTATTTAAAGACAGAGACAGAGCATGAGCATGGGAGGGGCAGAGAGAGGAGGGGACACAGAATCCCAAGCAGGCTCCAGGCTCTGAGCCATCAGCATAGAGCCTGACGCGGGGCTCGAACTAGAAATCGCGAGATCATGACCTGAGCCAAAGTCGGATGCTTAACTGACTGAGCCACCCAGGCGCCCCCTTATGATTTTCTTAATTACATTTTCTTTTGTCTAGTTTACTTGATTACAAGAATATAGTACATGATACATATAACATACAAAATATGTGCTAATTGACTGTTTATCAGTAAGGCTTCCAGTCAACAGCAGGCTATTAGTGATTAAGTTTGGGGGGAATCAAAGTTATAGGTAGATTTTGAACTGCACGGGGTGGAGGGGGACAGTCAGCACCCCTAATTGCCATGTTGTTCAAAGGTCAATTGTATTGTTGATTATAATGCAAGTGATGTTTGGTGCTTGAAAGCAATTACAGCCCTGGTATTTAGAGACTACTCCTTAATGTAAGTACCTTCAAATGAGAGAATTTTGTTACAGTCATCCACGCCACAGTCATCATACACCCTCTCTTACATACCCTCTTGCTCTGATTCTTTGCCATGCAATACCTCAGACCGCCATTAACACCGTACCCCCTCTTGATTAATAAGAAAAGGAGCTTAGAATGTGTTTTATCATCTTCAGCTTCCTGGTGTTTGTCAAATACTCTTGTTTTACAAGAAGTAGTTTTCTTGTAGGGCTGTGAGTGTGTCTGCATAATTTTTCATCAAGGCAATAATGTAGGATCCTAAATCACGAGCATTCTTTGCAAGTCCCTTAAGTGTAGTGTAATTTGGAACCGGCAATCCATTTCAAATTCGGTAAATTAAAGGGGAAATAGCCAAGCACGAGTTAGAGGAGCAGGCCTGACTCCCACACCTGCAATTTCAACCAAATGACATAAAATGCCAAGCCATTATTCTTCCAATTTAGCTTCCTCAGCTTTCATGTTGAAAACCAAATTCATTCTAAAAGTAATCAAATCAGATAAGGACTTGGGCTGGGGTGGGGATGGGGGTGGGGGTGGAATGCTAATGATGCAGCCAGAGGAAATGGTTGGAAGATTCCGGTGTTTTAACATTCAGGTTATTTTGTGGAGCATATTTTAAAACGATTTTTTTTTCAGGTTAGTTTAATTGGAGTATCAGAAATCCTTTCATCTGTTTTGACAATGGAAATGATGATGTGCAGCCTGCACTGTGTTTATACTGTTAGAGAGAGGAATATCCATATGGATGCTCCAGCTACTGAGAATTTAAAAGGACAGGAGCAGCTAAAGGCCGATTAGCCATGGAGAACATTAGCTTCGATACTTCTCATACAGAGCCAGACATTACGTCAAGCATGACAAGCCACTCTAGCATAAAAGTATTAGCGGCCTCCAAGTCTCGGGCTTACCCTTAAGTTATTTCATTAAAATACAAAATCATGTTGACCTAATTTTTTGACAGGTTCCGAAGAGAGCAAAGATCTCCTCTCTTGCCATACCTACCCCCTCTCCCCCTCCACGCCGCCGTAACTCTGGGGAGTTAGCCAGTTTCAAGTCCTCGCAGAGTGCCAATCCCTTGTATTTTAATCAAGGTAGAAGCTCCGGCTTTAAATGCTTTCTCCCCGCATCTCCAAACATGTATGCTGAGACTCTTCACTGGCACGGGAGAACTTCTTTCAATAGCGGTAACTCTTCCTGTCCTTGGGGGGAAGAGAGCTACTCAGCATTCAGTGGAGAAGCCGGAACCGCCTGGATCGGTCTCATTATGTAGGCCATATGCAATAAGCCCCCGTACCTAACAGCTGCTGGTGGTAGGATTAAGGGGAAAATATTTAATTTGATGCAGGAGCACGTGCGCGTGATTTCAGCTGTAGCTCTTACCTGCTCCCCAGGGTGTGTGTGAGATATATGATATAACGCAGAAATCATTTAATTGTGTCAACACGATGTTGGGATGTTTGTTTAAAGTAAAAATTAGTTTTTGCCGCATAAATTGATTAGTTGACAGGCTATTCGACTGTCACAGGGGCTACTGGATACAAAGAAAAAAATTGGCTTGGTTAATCTGAGCAAAGGGGAACAAGTCCTTTGAGATCTGGGGAAAGACACGCAATGTAAATTCGGATTAGTCTTTGTGTTCTGTAAATCAATAAAACAACAGGGAAGTGTGAAGAATAGGCTAGATCATCTATCAAACTGGTTTTTATTGTGTTTCTATTTCTATCCCTAGTAAACATGTGCCTTCGGTTTCCCGTGAATAAAAGCATTTGACAAAGGAATAAAAATGGACTGGAGTTCACCATAGATGCAGTGCCAATGACAAAAGGGGTGGGGGGTGTCTAGAAAAGATGAGAATCAAAAAGGCTGCTTCCTGCAATCTCAAAGCTAGATCATTTTAAAATTCTCAGGTGACAGGTGGTGAAAGCGAAGATAGATTTTATATATCTACTGCAATGAAGACTGCACCTTATGCAGAATACTAATCAGGGTTTTTTTCTAAGGCAACTGCATTGTCTTAACAGGCTTTAAAAGAAATAGAGGTGCACGCACGCACACACACAAAACAAATCAGTTAAGAAGGCTATGTTGCGTCCGAGACTTCTCCCCACCAATCACTTTTAATCACAGAAGAAATAACAAACGCGCTAAAATAAGAAAACACTAATTTTGTGGCCCAGTGAAGGGTCCAGCTCTTTTAAAACTGTCCTCGTGTTCTTTAAGCCCTCTTTAAAGGCAAGTATTGCACCTGATTGCTTTAATTGAGGGAATTCTTTTATTTGTGTCGACAGTCTGCATCGTCATTGTGTTTTACCTTTCGGTGCATGCAGAAGCTTGTTCTAGGACCTCCGCCCCACGCCACACGGTGCACTGGGATACCGCAGAGAATGAGGAGGGGAGAGAAAATGCAGGTTTCAGAACTGAGGAGCGGCACGTTATATTGCAGTAGTCGAGGCGAGCTAGGCAGAGCGGTACAAATCTTTCCTTCCAAGTGTTTGAAAGATGGGGGCGTCTTTGTGGCATTATCTTCCCAGGTGCCCCAGATGGCACGGTGTACTTCTAATGGAAAACCATTCATCTGGCCCTGGGATTGTACGTGTTGTACATCACGATGGTTCATGGAGGAAACGAGCTCAGACAGCTTAAGCAGAAGGCGCAGAGCATGTGGTTGTGAAGGCATAATGGAAGAGAGGCACAAAAGGGCAGGCGAATGAGTCAGAGGCTGGGGAAGGGGAGAAGAAGGCTGTTATTTCTGTGTAATTCCCCAGGATCCACTCCTGCTTGGGTTGGCCGTGAGAAAAAACCAATTCAATTTGAAGGTGGTTCAGGGTAAATGAACCAGGGAATTGAGCTGCTGGAATCTAATTAGGGACCCCCCAAATTACTACTACCTGCCCAGCAGAAAAGTCAAATGGCTACACCAGCCAAAAGAGTTAAGGGAAGTTGGCAGAATAAACAGTCCAGAAGGAGAAGGTTTGCAGCCCTTCCAGATTCTATCTCCAAAACTCTTAGAAGTGATTTAAAAAAAAAAAAAAAAAAAAAAAAAAAAAATGCTAATGCCATCAGCATAGAAGACTACAAAGCAAAAACTATGGTCACAGAAAGGGCAGATGTAGGATTCTGAAACGTGAAAGGCCAGTGCAGTCTCCAATCCCTCTGGGGAAGAGCCAGACAGTGCCCCCTGAAGGGAAGCTTCATGAAGCCCAGGACCTACCCTCTACCTTAAGTATGTTTAAGGTGTTGGGAGAGCACATTACTGGCCTCATAGAGAGGGATGATAAATACCACCCAGTACTGTGAAAAGCGAAGGAAAGGTAGGGACCATGCCCCAAGGTTGGCCCTGTGAGCTCACCCCCTTGTTTCCTGGCATCGCACGGTTCACTTCAACCTCTGGGTATCTGCGAAGTCAAAGGCGATCCTCTCTGGGGCCTTGCATATTTCTCCTGGAGAAGAAATGTCACAGTATCACTGGACACAGGCCACAGAAAGGAGAACCGGATTTGGTGTCAAGACCCCTGATGTGGTCCTGACACTCTCACTAATCCGTGTAACTTGGGCAAACAATTTTGAGGGTCACGTAGGCTCATTGGTAGAATAAAAAGACATAGACGAACATGATCCATGATAGCGTCTAAGTCCGAGGATCCTCCCCCCAAAAAAGGGCACACACTTGTAGTATTTTCTCAATTAACTATAAACCCACGTTGGTGCAAAAGATATGAAATTAACCCCTATAACAATGAAAGAGCCAGCAGCTGCCATAGCCTTTGAAATTGATTTCCACCCTTACTCTTACTTCAAACCTTTATTCACACGCAACAGATCAAAATCTACATAAATGGCAAATTGCACTTTTATTTACTGCAGGACTGTCACCACCACAACTGCTGATTTCTCCCCAAAGCCTTACAATAACTACAGTTGCCTAGAATTTCATGCAGACCCCTGAGGGCGGAAGGCAGCCCATAAATCTAAAAGAAATAAGTGAAATGGAATATGTTGCCCTTTTCTGCTTTAGCCAGGAAAGTAAAATTTGTTTCAAGATGTCAATTAAATGAGCAGCTAGGTCCCCCCACCTCTGGAAAAAAAAGCCTGTCACACTGAACATCATACCACAAAGACAACAATAATAGAACCCATTAGCAGAAAAAAATTAATAACTAACCATGGCATACTTGAATAGAAGACGCACACATATACAAGCAACTACCTACCCCTTAATATGGGACTGCCATATTATGCTGGTTCCCTGTTGCCTAGCACATGATCAGATTGTCTTCCACCACCATCAGTCGGGGTGAGCTCATGCAGTGCGAGTTTATCACCGGAATAAGCCATACATACTTAAGCAGAAATACTCTCATCAGGAAAAGGTATGATTCATCTCCCAAACAAACAAAAATGTTTGAAGTGTGTCCATTCTTTGGATGAATAATTGAGTTTGTCATAGAAAATGTTATGTGCTAACACTTCAGGAGGTGACAGAGTGACTTCACATTTATCAAGGTGGTTTATTTTCTCCTTAATTTAAAGTAGCCAGTGGGTAGGGGGAGGGGGTGGAGGAGTCACTAATGGTTCAATTAAACTTGAAGGATCTGGAAGGTGGTAACTGACACATAGCACTGTTCCCCAACGTATTAACTAATAAGTTAGTCTCTCCTTCCATGCAACGTTTGCACTTAATAAAGTAGCTCGTTTAGGTATTACCAGGATAATGTAAGTGACAAGACTAAATTTAGAGAGTAGGGCACTACCAAGTGCAAGACCCTGGAGCACAGCCCACAGCATCCCCACCTAGTCAGAGAACAGATCAGAGCTGCCCCTTTAGTGTTCCTGCTGATTTGTATGTTTACCTTGTTATCAGTGCAGAGGGATTTGTTTTTTGGTCAAAAACTTCTCTTGTGCTCCTCCCAGAAACAGACTAGCAGATCTCCAGGATCACGGCAAAGTTTCTAGCTTTTCTGCCAATATACCTTCCATTTCCATCCCTACCCATGCCCTAAGCCCCCTTTAAAAAAAAAATAGGAGGGGCGCCTGGGTGGCTTGGTCGGTTAAGCGTCCGACTTCGGCTCAGGTCATGATCTCACGGTCCGTGAGTTCGAGCCCCGCGTCGGGCTCTGTGCTGACAGTTCAGAGCCTGGAGCCTGTTTCGGATTCTGTGTCTCCCTCTCTCTCTGCTCCTCCCCTGTTCATGCTCTGTCTCTCTCTGTCTCAAAAAAATAAATAAACGTTAAAAAAAAATTTTTTTTTTAAATAAAATAAAAAAATAGGAAATTGCGAATAAATCTAGAACTGTGTCTACACAAATCCAAAAATACAGTTGTCTAACTATGAAGTCACATGATGCTGCAATTACTTATATGTTATGAACACATAACTGATTGCATCAGCTATGCCAAGATTGTTGGTGAGAAAGGGATTGCTCACTTAAGAAATGGTCATTCAATCCAATTAGCTTAATCATTTGACCTTAACCAGCATGATTCAGTTATTTGAATCATGAAGCAGCCAGATTGGATTGAGCATTTGCAAA
This sequence comes from Panthera leo, assembly GCF_018350215.1. Classification (NCBI taxonomy): domain Eukaryota; kingdom Metazoa; phylum Chordata; class Mammalia; order Carnivora; family Felidae; genus Panthera; species Panthera leo. The sequence goes on along the minus strand of NC_056684.1, from coordinate 75,281,652 downwards.
TTGATCTTTTTCACTGTGATTAACTTTAATGATGACAGAAATAACAAAGGTGATGTAAAAACGGATAAACTGGTGACTTTCTGACGAATTTTTATTTTTCAGGATGACCAAAGATTACCCTGAGTAATAAATCCAATTGACATATTTACTGAGAATATCTAAATTCAAGATGCTGTGTTAGACACTAAAGATGCACACAATGACTCAGATCTACTGCCTGGCCTCAAAAAACTCAGAGGTTTTTTGTTTGTTTGTTTGTTTGTTTGTTTTGTTATCTTACGCACACAAGTACGTAAACAAGTATTCATACTGCAAAGAGAAAAAAATGTACTCAGAAAGTTACAATAAGTCATGAGAGCAATTAATTTTGAGAGGAAGAAAGTCAGAAAAGCCTTGCACTGAGCCTTGGAGGGTAAGCAAAACAATTAGGGGTAGCAAAAAGAAATGCCTTCAGGGCCAGCCAGGTAACATCAATATGGAAAGCACGAGAGGGCTGGAGCCTACGGCAAACTGTACCATCAATGCCCCACTGAAAGGATTTCAAAGTCAATTTTAAAACTTTCTTGGCAAACCAAAATATAGCTGTGGGTCTGATCCGGTCCTCCTTGGTCACATGCACTTTATTTAGTTAGAGACAGAATGATCCACAAAGCAGCAGAGCAAGACAAGTGCCAGGGACTTGTCTGTCCCCTGACTGCCTTTCTTCTTCTCCCGACCCACTTTTCATGTCAATCCCGTAACCTGTGGGATTTAAAGCAAAGGTGTTTAGAAGAAGTGAGCCTCCCACTCTGGGATCCATCATTCAAATTTCTTTCCAATTGGTTCTGGCCTTGCTCCCCTAGACATGATAACAGATCTTTACACTGATACCTCAAGGTATCCCAGACTTAGAATTTCTTTCTTTTTTTTTAATGTTTTTTATTTTTTGAGAGAGACAGAGACAGAATGTGGGTGGGTTAGGGGCAGAAAGGGAGACGCAGAATCCGAAGCAGGCTCCAGGTTCTGAGCTGTCAGCACAGAGCCCGATGCGGGGCTCAAACTCACGAACTGTGAGATCATGACCTAAGCTGAAGTTGGACGCTCAACAGACAGCCACCCAGGCGCCCCAAGAACAGAATTTCTAATGCATTCCTAACACTTAGGTTTGTAATCAGCCATTCATCCTGCCCAGACCACCAAGTTATACAGACCCTTCAGAACTAGTGTTTTCTGTCTTCTGCTTTCCCTCTTTCACCCAGAGCCTGAGAGTCTGTGCAAGCCCCAGCCTAACGAAGTGAATGCTGCCACCTGCCGGTAGATTCCCCAGATGCAGGCTGACTGTGAATCTCTTCCATCTCTGTACTACCTCTGCTACGCTTCACCAGACATCTGGAGGCCATGGGCTCTGCTTCTGGCTGCCACTTGCCAGCATTACCCTGATTATTTCTTGGCATATACTTGGGTGACATAACCCTGTCCATCAGACTCAACTGCCTCAGGATCTACGACCAGGTTATCCCAGCCGACTAGACCAACCCTGATGGGAACTTCTGGTTCTAAGACAGCCCTTTCCTCTTCAGACCCATCTTTCTCTAGTTCACAGAGCCATGCTGAGGTGTGCTTTGAGATATGATGAACCCGATCTACCCAAAAGAGCCAGCAGAGAAGTCATTCAATAAATACACATGGTACCCTGCCATGTGTCAGCCCTGTTCTGAGATTTGGGACTACAACCATGAACAAAACAGACTTACCACCCTGCCCTTATGGAGCTGACATTTTTATGGGAGAGACAGACAACATATAAGATTAATAAGTAAAACACATAGTGTAATAGACAGTGGTAAGTGCTATAGGGGAGAAATAAACAGAGGAGGACAAAAACTGCCAATGGGAATGGGGTGCTGAAATTTTATATAGGGCAGACAGGGAATGTTCTAGAAGATGGTAATGTTTGGAGTAAAGGCCCTATGGACATAAGGAAGTTACCAGGGGGCTTTCTTGGGAAAATCAATGCAGGCAATGAAACAGCAAGGGAGAAGGCCCCAAAATGGGACTATCTCCGGTATGTCTTATGACTTCTTTGGACGTCAGGATGTTGGAGCAGAGGGAACCAATGGGTCATGGAGGAGTAGGAGCTTGTAGGTCATGAAAAGCACTGGGGCTTCACTTTGATGTGAGAAGCCATTGGAAGGTCTCAAGTAAAGGAGTAGCATGGTCTGAATTAATGTCTTCACATAATAGAAGGCCAGTTAGGAGGCCTGCAATTGTGATACAGGTTCAAGATGAGAGTGGCTTAGACTAGATAAGCATGAGATTCATGTAGTAACTGTAAAGAATACCCAAAGAAAGTCATGGAAAGATCCAGATGAAGGAGGACTTGAATGATAGGTTACTAAGTTTAAACTTTATTTTCTTTTTTTTTTTTAAGTTTATTTATTTTGAGAGAGAGAAAAAAAAGCATGAGTGGGGGAGGAGCAGAGAAAAAGGAAGAGGAGAATCAGCAGGCACTGCTCTTTGAGCACTGAGCCTGACTCAGAGCTTGATCTCATGAACTGTGAGAGCATGACCTGAGCCAAAACCAAGAGCTGGATGCTCAACCAACTGAGCCAACCAGGTGCCCCAGACTTTATTCTCTGAAGAATGGAGAAAGAACTCTAGAGTTTAAATATTTTTAGAAAAATAATATTGAAGAAATAGTGAAGGTAATTTGAAGAGAAGAAAAGGAAAATAGAGAAGTTAGCAGTCTCTTATATTGAATGAGGCAAAAGATAATTCAAAACTCAACCAGGAGAGAGGCAATGTAAGAGAAAGACTTTCAAGGTGTTAGACAGTGAGGTCTTTGAAGACAAGCATGTAGGTTTTAGTAAGTTTCCTATTCTCAATGTCCACCATAGTGCCTGGAACACAGAGACATTTGAGAAATGCATTAATTCATTCATTCATTCAACATATATTTTTTGAGTAGCTTTAAAAAGCAAACCAGATTGGTCCATTACTTTCCCAGGGCAAACTTGGTGGCATAAAACAACAGAAAGTTATTCTCTCACAGTTTTGGAGACCAGGTGTCTAAAATCAAGGTGTCAGCAGGGCCATACTCTTTCCGAAGACTCTAGGGGAGAATCTCTCCTTGCCTTTCCAGCTTCTGGTGCCTCCTGGCATTCCTTGGTTTGTGGCTGCATAACTCCAATGTCTGCCTGTCTTCCCATGGCCTTCTTGCTTCTATCTCTTAATGTCTTCCTTTCTGTCCTCTTATAAGGACATTCATCATTAGGTATGGCCCACTATAATCCAGGATGGTAACAGCCATCCAGGATGGTCTCAGATCCTTACATTAATTATATCTACAGGGACACCTGGGTGGCTCAGTCAGTTAAGCATCCAACTTCAGCTCAGGTCATGAGCTCACAGTTCATGGGTTTAAGACCAAGGTCAGGCTCTGCGCTGATGGCACAGAGCCTGGAGCACACTTCTAGTTCTGTGTCTCCCTCTCTCTGCCCCTCCCCCCACTCACACTCTGTCTCTCTGTCTCTCAAAAATAAATATTAAAAAAAATTTATATCAGGGCACCTGGGTGGCTCAGTCGGTTAAGTGCCTGACTCTTGATTTTGGCTCGGTCATGATCCCACGGAGGATCATGGGTTCATGCCGCCCTGCATTGGGTTCTGATGCTGGTAGCATGGAGCCTGCTTGGGATTCTCTGTCTCCCTCTCTCTCTCTCTCTGCCCCTCTCTCACTCAAGCATTCTCTCTCTCAGTCTCTCAAAAATAAACTCTATATATATATATATATATATATATATATATATATATATATATATGTATGTATATACACACACACACACACACACACACACACACACACACAGACCCTATTTCCAAATATGGTTACATTCCCAGGAACCAGGGGTTAAGAATGGGGTGCCTGGGTTGTTCAGTTGGTTAAGCATCCTACTCTTGATTTTGGCTCAGGTCATGATCTCATAGTTGGTGAGATTGAGCCCCACCTCAGGCTCTGCATTGACAATGCAGAGCCTGCTTCGCATTCTCTCTCTCTTCTCTCTCTCTGCCTCTCTCTCTCTTCTCTCTCTCTGCCTCTCTCTCAAAATAAATAAACATTATAAAAACAAATCTTTAAAAAAGCATTGGGCATTATCTTTTGAGGTCACTATTCAGCCCACTACACTTTGAGGTAATAAGGGTGTGACTCTAGAGTTGTACTGCCCAATTTAAACCCCGTTTCTGCCACTTGATATCAATGTTTCCTTGGGTAAATTATTTATCCCCGCTGGGCCTTGGTTTTCCCATTTGTAAAATGGGGTTAATAATAACATGTGTCTCATCATGATGAGTACTGAGTGAGGTCTGGAATTGCTGAATCACTACATTATACACTTGAATCTAATGTAACACTGTATGTTAACTGGAACTAAAACAAAATCTTAAAAGATATGTGTTTCATAGAGCTATGGTGAGGCTTAAAGAAACCAACCTATATCAAGTGCTTGGTCCGTAGTAAATAATCAACCAATGTATTATAATATTATAACATATTAATATGTGCAGTCACATTTCCAGAGGTACAGGGACACAGCACATATACCGTTTCTCCACAGGAATTTGCAGTCTAGTGAGGAAGGAACATCAGCAAAAGGTGTTATCTTCTCTAGGGTGGCAGGTGCCATGATGGAGTCAGAACAAACAAGTTGGGACACGCATTGAGGGCAGTGTCAAAAAGAATCAGATAGAGGGGCGTCTGGGTGGCTCAGTCGGTTAAGCGTCCGACTTCGGCTCAGGTCATGATCTCACGGTCTGTGAGTTCGAGCCCCGCGTCGGGCTCTGTGCTGACAGCTCAGAGCCTGGAGCCTGTTTCAGATTCTGTGTCTCCCTCTCTCTCTGCCCCTCCCCTGTTCATGCTCTGTCTCTCTCTGTCTCAAAAATAAATAAATGTTAAAAAAAAAACTAAAAAAAAAAAAAAAGAATCAGATATAGAAAGAGACTAGGGGTGTGAGGGAAGGAGTGGCAAGGTGCAGAGGTGAGTTCCAGGCTGAGTTGGCGACATTTGAGAATGTGGAGACGGTAGAGAAATGAGAGTACTGTCCATTTAGGGAACTACAGTTGAGTGTGTCTGGAAGGAAGGATACAGGGAGCACACAGCCAGAGACAATAGTGGAAAAAACAAGCACAAATCAGACCGTGAAAGTCCCCGTGTGTCACGCTAAGGAGTTGTAATTTATCATCGAAATGGCAGAGAGCCATAAAGAATTAGAAGTAAAATGTGGCACGGAGAGAATGTACTTACAGTTCAGAGCGGTCTGTCCAGCTAATGAAGACTGTGGGTCTCCAAACATTTTCTTATTATGTACCACATCGGTGAAAATTAAGAACATACCCCAATGCTTGCAAGTAAGTGTATTTATTAGTACATTTATTTCATCTATGAGTGACTGTACTAATAAATACCAATGCAAAACACATAAAAGAGCTCTAAAAATGATGATATACAGGTAACTTAATCATACTTTTAAATAACTTATTTCATTATCAGTTAAAAAGCTTTTTGCAGCCACTTAAACATTACCATTAGTAACAATATTTTGGGCAAAAGCATATGTGATTCAATATTTTATTAATTTAAAAATATTAGCTTAACATTCTGGGAAACAGTGATTCAAAGGTCTGACTTGAAATTCACTCTATTTGGAAACTTAGTTACAATGGCTCTCTTAGTTGAAAAAGATGTCTCACAAAGACACATGGAGCCAGGACAGAAGCCACCTCTGGCTGTGAGCACTGAATGATGACACTCACTGTTCGATCCCAATCACCAATTTTGTATTGGTGAAATTCAGCTGGTAAACTTTCATCCCCCTCGATGTCTTGCAGCGGTACTGGAAAACTAGTTGGAAGATACAGCATTTGAATATTTTTCACAAAGGTGGTAAGATACACACATCTATTTTTTTTTTTTTTTGGACAATTCCCAGAACCAGCCAGAAAATTCCATTTCTAAACTATCCCAGTGAACAGATATGAGAATTATTATATATGGCCTACATCTCGCTTTTGACAAAACATTACATAACATGAATATAAAATATGAATAAAAACATAAATTTAAAAATTCATATTCAAAGGGTTCTTTCCACAGCATGATTTTGTTCGAAAGCGTTCATTTCTTACTAATCATTAACATATCATCTTTAACATGAAATGACATACTAAGTCTGTTTATTTTTTCAAAGATATCTGCTGGGTAACAAATTACTCACAGGTATTTTTGTCAACGATTGCCAACATGGTACACTGGCCTTTTTGTAACAGAAAGCTCCCTAATATACTTAAGTTAGCACCATAAGTGGTTGCTATAATATAAAGAGGGAAAAATAGGAGTATAAAATATTGTTATAGTCATGCTCCCATCTCATTAATGGAGTTAACTTATTAAAATAGTATCCATGAATCTAACAGGGAAAGTGCAAACTGTGTAAGAGAATGTTAAATGCAATGGCTTTTTGGTTGTACTGTTCTTGTCCCAAGACCAAGAGCAATAAAGTGTATTCTGAACACACCCCCATCCTAAACTGGGGTGCAAGCTCCCCTATAAATCATGTGCTGTGAGACTTGAAACTGTAGCCATTCGTTCTATATACCAGAAGATAGAAGGTTTTAGAACTAAAAGGCAGGTAAAAGAGAGGTCTGTGAAAAGAACTGTTTCATGGGGTCCTGTCCCCTACCGTGGGGTAAGATAAAGGGGGTGCTCGTAAGCCAAGGGAAGGATAGTTCAAGAGAATTGCTCAGAGCACTTTATATGGGTCCTCTGGGCTTTGAGGAAGATGGGAACTTGTACTGACACATTCAACACGGTCGGAGGTCAGAACAAAGAGAAATGACTGTATTGGGAAGCTGCTTTGCCTGTTCGTCCACATTTGCCAAGACGAAGGATGGTGAATTTTTCATGGGTCATCCTGGCTCTACTTGACAGAATAGGGTACCTCTCAGAGCCCCTAACTCAGTGGGAGAGCATAAGAGGGCGATGAGACATTTACATGGGATGGCGGATAAGAGTTTGAGTATTTGACTGAATTGGGCGTTTTATGACCCAAGAGTGACCAAGAAGATAAGGGATCTGCCCAAGGTTTTCTCCTGGAGTAAGGAAAAACAAGCCCGAGCAGGATTGCTGGGACAGTCACATCGAAGAAATCTATTCACCACAATATGCTACGGGATGTCAGAGTCGGTGTGCGGTGACAACCAGGCTGGTAAAACGTGTGCTTCTTGAAATTAAAAGTTCTAGGCACACAATGGTTACTTAATAAATGCTTATTAGTTGATTGAGGATTGTAAACCCTGTGATGGTCTTTACTCATTTAGAGTGTTCCTGGCAGAACTTACATCTCCAACGTTTATTGAATACATTGGATCACATAGCTTCTGTCCTTTATGGCTTATTTTCCATCAGAGAAAACTTGTTTTCCTTGGCGCACACCAAATAATGAGGACCATAAAGCTTGCTCTTTTTAAAGCATTTATAGTAAAATAATTTAGTTCTCTGAGTTTGTGCATTTCCCCCTACAGAACCAAGTTTTCTTTGGTAGGTTGTTCAACTAAATAATGTAATGAATAATGAATAACAGCAATCTACTGCACGCAAGTAGATTTTCTCAGACAGTTGCATATGGTAGGAAAGTGTTTTCAGAAAGAGTAGGCCTGGGGAATATTCAGAGTGTTCAATAATGCAAGAGCAGAAAGATTGAAACTTTCTTTTGATTCAATATTGTTTGGATCCTGGTGCGGCTGGACAGAGAATGCATATGAACTTGTAAAGAACTGCAGATCGCATTCAGATGGAATGGTCTACAAGTGTAAATCATAACTTAATTTTTTCCCTAAATTAGATCATTCTTATTTTAAAGCCCATTCTTCCTCCAGGACCTAGCATAAGCCCCAATTCCTCGGAGAGGCTCTCCCTGGCCTCACTGTCCCCTGGTCACAGTGCAGCGGCCCGCCTCTGAGCAGCTCCCACCAACACCTTATCTGTACCACACAGCTGGCACTTTGTGGTTTTATCTCGAATTGCTGCTTTCTGCTCATCTGCTAAGAGTCCTGTTTCTCCAACTACTTTTGTTTGTTTGGATATATTTTAGTGGGAAAAGACCATACATACATTTCTCTTGGGTCTCTATAGTATCTAACGCTCTAACTATTTGAATAAGCCTAGGGGTGGTCTGTTGATTAGATTTTTCCCAAATCTTTTTGTTAGTTGCTGTCCTTCGATGGGCACTTTACACTGACATCCAGGCAATGAAAAAGGTACTGAAAAATAGGAGGGAGAGGACTGTCTGGTCCACGTATACACAACGTGGTTGGAAGCCAGAGGTGTCAATAACTATGGTTCTGCTGGACAATAGCCAAATGGTATCTTACAGTGATTTTCTAAATGTGCTGTATACTTAAAACGAAGTGGAAAAGCTTACTAATGCCTACCTAAATAATCACATTAGGGTTGCAGATAAAATATTTTATAGAAATTTGTAGTAATTTATAGAAATTTATAGTAATTTATAGAAAAATTCTGAGATACAAATAATATACATTAAAAAAAACACGATTTAACTTCATCCTGTTTATTTGAACTACTGTAAATTAAACGTCCCTTCATTTGCTCTCTAGGTATCAAAGTTCAGAGAACAACAATCTTTCAACTATTAGATTAATGTCACTTAAAAAATTAAATACAGTAATGCGATTGTTACGATATTTTTCTCAAAATTGATTTGTCCTCCAACTGCAGTTGATATAAGGGCTCCACAAAGCCCTAAACAACTCAGTAATAACAACACACACACATATATATGCATACCTATGTATATGCATATCTATGCATACCTGTCCTATTTAAATCTGCGAATTTAACTTCATGTCCAGATGGTTATTTGTTTCACAAACTAATATTGTAAGAGATATTCGGAACTTTGCACATTTCAATTAGTTAAAGAGAATATAAACAGCTTTAGTCTATAAACCTTCTATGAGAGAGTCCACATTTCTTATGTCGATCTATAAAGGCCAAGTTGAGTGTTCATCACACAAAAGGCCCATTCTAATTGTTTTTCGCCTGAATGGAGAGCAGGACAATAACGGATGGGGAAGAAACGTGTAGTTATTTTGAATTACTTTATGAAGCTTCCCTGGGTACACTTCTTCAGTGCCTTACCTTATGAAATCAACAGGGGAAAAGAAAAAACCAAGAGGCTTCTATTCTTACAGCAAACAAAGAAACAGATGTGTTGAGCCTTCAGACTTTTATTTATTTTTTTAAATCTTTGCCATCCTGCACTGGGTAAAAATTCTTTCTTCGGTGCAGAAAGAAATAGGTTGTCGTGGTAATTAACCATCTTCTGCTTCTTGGTTTTTTTTCCCTTAGATATACTCCAAGTCACATGGGTTGCTATTATGGACAAATCACTAGAAACTAAGCCAACAAAGAATAAAACACTGAAGTGAAGATAAACTAATATTCCTTGACCTCACCTACTGGAAGCATATTGTTTGTTTTATTTATTTATTTATTTATTTTTAATGATCGCTGTGGAAACAGAAAAATCACTACTGGTTGAAAGCCTGAGAATATGCTTTAGAGGTAAAGGTTACGGACTTTGGAATCATAAAAGTATTTGTATAATGTATTGTGCCACGATGACTGCATTCCTATCAGTTGTATATGTAACTCTTTTTGAAAGACAAAGATGCTCTTTAATGAAAGCAGTTCCTGAACAGCTCCAGTCGAAATGATGTTCTTACTATTCCTCTGAGAATTACTTCATGTTCTGTAAAGACACACACACTTCTTGGTTGTGATTTTCTAAGTGTTTATTATTCTCTTTTGAGACAAGGAGTCTGTTCCAGTCAAGACTATGAACCAAATCTCTCGACCAGTGACAGTCCACCATCGGGGGATGCAAACTGCTGGGTTTTCGGGTCCATTTATGTCTGCTGGCCAACACGGGGCATGGCTAACATGCACCACAGTGGGTATGAAGTGCGTTCGGTAGCCCTATTGCCTGGGAAATATTCCGAGTTCTGCTACTTACTACCAAGTGTTCTTGGGCAAGACACTTGCTCCCTCTGACCCCAGGCTTTTCATCCAACAAGGGCAAAATAATGCTGCCCATTCTGTGCGGGTACTGTACGGTCAGGGTCAAATTAGTAAATGCATGAAGTGCTTAGAAAAATACCAGGCATGTAGTGTAAGCCCGTACAACCTCTTAGTTATTATCACAGACACTGAAGCCACTGTCAACCCAGCTTTTGTGACTATACATCAAGAGATATTTGCCTCAGCTACTCCTAACCCAAATAGGGCTTTCTTGAGATTTCCAGAATCCTACTTGTCCTCCTTTCCACTTGTCTGATTTAAAGGGCAATTTTGGGGATATTCATGCAAATGAGTGTCAAAAAAATGATACAGAAGAATAAAGCATTGGTTGGCCACAGAGCTCTAGTCAGACCAGCTAAAATCAAATCCTAGTTTTGCTATTTGCTAGCCATACGTCTTTGGGAAAGGTGTATGAATCTTCTTCACCTCAATTTCCTTATCCATAAAATGGGTATAATCATACCTGCCTCTCAGAGGATTACTGTGAAAAGACCATTGGTTAGTTATGCAAAGCATCTGCCCTTGTAGCCCAGTGCCCAGCTCAAGGTAAGTGGTCAAAAATCTTAGATGGGGAAAAAGGCAAAAGAAAAATGCAAATCCTTCTATGAAACCCAGTGAATTCTCAGAGGAGCAAATGCCCTGGGAGTCCCTCCTTCCCCAAACTGTTTGTTCCCCAAACAAAATATTAAATGTCTTATCACTTCCAAAAGCACTGTGGTGGTGGCAGGGCTCTGTGAGGCCACACAGGAAGGAGGACTCTGGAAGCATGAAGCAGAAAGAAAGCCATACAAAGTGTCAGGGCATCAGACCCCGCAGTGGCCCCTCAGAATCCTATGCCATGGAACATCTGATGTGGGAGAAGAAACGTGCCCTCAGCCACACAGTTTCATGGAAATTCTTTCACTCAGACACCTATTTGTTTTACAGTATGTTGGATGTGGCAGATAATGCCCAAAATAAAAACTCCAATCCATGTCCCCAAAAGAAATACCTAGGGGTGAGTGGTGAAATGAACACCAGTTCTAGTAGGAGAACAGTGGAAGCTTGGTTCGGCATCTCCCACTTCTCTTTGGAAATCATCCACAGAAGCAAAGATAATGGAGAAAACCAAAAATTTTCCATGAGGTTGGGATTCAAACAGCACCCACAAACTCCAGGTTGTGAGTTGGCATTGATCAAGTTTTATCTGACCAGCAAGCCTGCACCGAAAGGCATAAGTATGCTCGAGGGAGAGCAATGGGGAGTGAAGAGGGGGTCTAGGGAGGGTTGAGCTCACAAAGTTTTAGCAAATGACATTCCTCCAAAGGGAGAGGATCTCCCCTGAGAAGAGGCTGCTGTGAGCAAAACTGAGGTTCCACAAGGCACTGTCAGGAAGGGAAACAGAGAGGGGAGTGCAGAAAGCTTCCAGGGGCCCCCCTGGGAGGAAATCTCTGACAGAGTCTTCAAAAATATCTTCTAAAAATGTGTGCTTCTTTTGGTGAACAAGAGCTCCATACTGTGGCAGTGTGAAGAAGGAAGCCTGGGGTTCTCCTGAACTCAGCAGAGGAAAGAGAAGGAAAACGTGTTAAATATATCTCAAAATCTAGAAATCATTAAAGATTGATAAAAAAAAAAAAAAGTTTTTGAACACATGGAAATTAGAACCCTCTGCTTGGCAACGTTCTTGATCAGGGAGAGCAAATGCAGGGCAATTGGAAACCACGGGGCTCATTTGCATTTTCTCACCACTGCAGAGCAAAAGCAAACACTAAGTGCTGGGCTTGGTTCTAAGCACTTATGTATATTAGCTCATTTAATCCCAACAACCCTGAGATACGCGTTCTCTTTATATCCCCATTTTACTGATGAGGAGACTGAAGCACACATTTGCTCAAGATCATGAACTAGTAAGGGACAGGGCCAGTATTCAACCCCAGAGGTTTGGCTCCAGAGTCTGTACCCTGATCCCTATCCTGTACAGTCAGTCTCCAAAAGGCAAGGAGGGGGCAGGTAGTGCTAATTCATAGATTAAAAGGAGCCCTTCCCTTTACTCTGGAGCACGGAGGTGGAGTCCTTCAAGGATGCGAACACTCCCACACCACAGAATCTTTCTCTTGGTAATACAGGTAAACAATGAATATTAAGAAAGAAATATATTCGATATAAATGAAAACATGGAAAAGAATAATGCAAGATTCCTGCAGATGAAAGGCCACTAGAAAAATATCGTCAAAGAGAAGATGAACGTTCTGAATATGAATTAAGACAAATCTCCAGGAAGTCATTGGAATTGTGAAGAGATCAGGAAATAAACCTCCTGCTAACAGGAGGATATGAAATAAACAAACAGACCTATGATAGAAATAGAAAGAAAGAAAAAAGATTAGCTAAGGAATTAAGAATAAATTACAAGGAGTAAGGAGAAGGAAAATGTGCTAAATATGTCTCAAAATCCAGAAATCATTAAAGATTGATAAAAAAAAATTTTTTTTAAACATGGAAATTAGAACCTTCTGCTTGGCAAGACAAACAAACACAAAAATCACTGTAAGCAAAGACAAATGTCAAATGATGAGTGTGGGAAAACGCTAACAACTCATGTCACAACAAAAGGGGTACTATTCCCAGTATTTAAAGAGATCTTAGAAATCACTAAGAAAGGACTGGTAACCCAATAGAAATATGGGCAAAGGCCATGAACAGTTGACAAAAAATAACAATATAAATGAAATCTACATACATGAAAAGATGCCCAGCCTCATTCATAATTAGAAGAAACAAATTTAAAATATTCCAGGGGCACCTGGGTGTCTCAGTTGGTTAAGTGACTTCGGCTCAGGTCATGATCTCACGGTTCGAGCCCCACATCGGTCAGCTCAGAGCCCGGAGCCTGTATTAGATTCTGTGTCTCCCTTTCTCTCTGCTCCTTCCCAACTCACACTCTGTCTCTTTCTCAAAAATAAAAAAATAAAAAAAAAACATTAAAAAAAAATTTAAAAAAGATTCCAGCATACCATTTTTACCTATTGATGTTGCAAAATCAACACTTTGACAAGATGCTCCATTAGCAAAGCTATAGAGAAAAGGGTACTTTCATGTATTGTCATTAGGAGTGCCTTACCCAGGGCAATTTTTTGGTATATTTAACAAAATAATAAAAGTATGTGGCATCTGACCCAGCAATTCTAATCCTAGGAATTTATCCTGCACTCACAACACCACACATGATAAATAATGTATACACAAACTTATTCACTGCAAGGTTGGTTGTAATCTCAAACATTTGGAAATTGCCCAAGTGTTTTTCAGTAGGAGCTAGTTAAATTAACAATGTTACATACACATGAACAAATACAGGCTATTGATTGTCTCCAGGGCATGCAGGGAGAAAAACGAGACAGAAGGGGCAGAAATGAGAGTAAAATTTTTCAGTATATCTCTTGTTGTACTGATTTGTTTGTTTGGTATTTTGTGCCTAGATATTTATTTTTGTTTCTGTTTGAAAGTTTTGAGATTTTTTCAGATTTTTTTTCTTATAACATTGACTTCTGGAGTCTAGGCCAGCTTTCTTTTTTTTAACTATGTGAAAATATATTAATTTTCCAAACTAAAAATTAAATTCAAAAGTAAATTGCATAACATGAAATATCTAAAAACAAGTTCCAAAGCATAAACAAGTATTAATCTAGTGGTATTTTAGATTATATTTAAAAAGTAAAAGATTCTGAAAACAAAATGCCATTGTGGAGAGACTGAATATATATACATGCCCCTTGAACAGTACAGGGGTTAAGGGCAACAGCCCCCATGAAGTCAGAAATTGGCAAATGACCTTTTACTCCCCCTAAAACTTAACTACTAACAGCTTTCTGTAGACCCGAAGCCTTACCAATAACTAGTCAATTCACACATATTTTGTATGTTATATGTATTATAGACTGTATTCTTACAAGAAACTAAGCCAGAGAAAAGAAAACGACACTAAGAAAATCATAAGGAAGAGAAAATACATTTATGGTATACTCTACTATGTTTATCTAAAAAAACCCTGCATATACGTGGACCCTCATAAACCCTCATTGTTCAAGAGTCAACTGTAGTTTTGATTTTTTTTAATGTTTATTTAAAAAATTTTTTTGTTAATGTTTATTCACCTTTGAGAGACAGAGCATGAGCAGGGAAGGGGCAGAGAGAGAGGGAGATACAGAATCCGCAGCAGGCTCCAGGCTCTGAGCTGTCAGCACAGAGCCCAATGCGGGGCTCGAACACATGAACTGTGAGATAATGACCTGAGCCGAAGTCGGATTCTCATCCGACTGCGCCACCCAGGCACCCCTAATGTTTATTTTTGAGAGAGAGAGCAAGCGAGCAGGGGAGGAGCAGAGAGAGAGGGAGACACAATCTGAAGCAGGTTCCAGGTTTCAAGCTGTCAGCACAGAGCCTGACGCAGGGCTTGAACTCACAAACCATGAGATCATGACCCGAGTGTCGGTCGCTTAACCGACTGAGCCACCCAGGCACCCCAAAAGTCAACTGTAGTTTTAAAAATCTCCACTGGAAACTGGAGGAAATTGGGATAGTTAGTACGATACTACTCATCACAATGGCAGCAAGTTGACAGGGAAACTCAAGAGGCTGAGCAGAAACAGAGCCTGTGGATGAAATGGGCACGTGCTGGCCTCCTGCCTGTGGTCACCGTCACTGACACCTGACACTCGGGCCTCTCCTGTGTCTCCAGAGTCTAAACAGGCTGCAGGGAGCTGAGGTCAGTCCCTCACCACCACTCCCCGGTTTGTCACTCCCATACTCCAGGAACAGTTACTCTTCTTCTCTCTGACCACTGTGAGTAAATAACCAGTAAATAACCAGCACTTGAGCCCAGGTTTTCAGGACCAGAGAGAACCTCCTTCACTTTGAAGAGGCCTGAGTAGTACCCTGAGGCTGGGCCTCCACAGGCCGCCACTTGCAGCCTGAAGAATGTAACCTTTCCCCTGTGAACACCAGCCTAAGAATGCAATGGGGAAGACAATTAATATGAAAATAAATGCATTACACACTTAGAAAAGAGAGATTTTACAAGATGAGCCTCATTAAATTCTCATTATTTACAGATGAAGCGGCTTGAATTACCTTACAGGGGTTTTTTTTCCTCCCAGAATTTTTTGTTTCTTCCATCACTTTACATGCAATGGTTTTGTCATTTTAAGTGCCCAAATTTATAATAAGCACATAGCAGACTATGTATCTCACATAAGGAAGAAGGATTGGTTTCACAAAACCACTCCTGAATTGTCCAAGAGAAATCTTAAAATCTAAGTCTACTTGGTAAATAATGCCGAGGGCATTAGAAAATAAAAAGGATATGTAGAATTCAGTCATTTTTTTATAGTTCCCATTAACAGTCAATGTGGTAACAAAATATAATGCTATAAATCCTTCTGAGTTAAGCGAATAAAAAGGCCATAATAAAGGTCAATTTTACGGCCATCAATTTGCAATGATGGGACATTTGGTTGCCAAAGGAAGCAACAAATGCAGCCCAGAATTATGGCATCTCTGAAAAAAAAAAAAAAAAAAAAGTTGCTATTATGGCAAGAAGTGCTTTGAGGAGATTTACACTGAAACCAACGCTCAGCTCTGCTCCAAAATAATAATGTGAATTCTTTATAAATTGTTCTAACCCTGTGCAGGGCAGTGCGAAAGACAAATGCTTTGTCATATTGTGATGAAACCGATTCGCTATATAGAAGATGGAGAAGTTATAATGGGTATTTGAAATATATGCAAAAATAAAGAGGAGAAATGGTAGTTTCGTGAACAATTAATGCTATCCATAATTACAATGTGCAAACAAAAAACCACTGGGGGACAATTGCACAATAATGAGATTTGGGGGTATTAATCCTTCTCTGAAATGGCAAGAATGCAATTTTTACAGAAACAACAACAGTCAAAACAATAGCACAAAATACAAAGGGGGAGCCTCTTGCTACTTGTTTTAGGATTTCTTCCATTGGAAAACTGCAAATTAAAACATCAAAGAAGCATCCAATACCTGAGTGATGCCATGACCCCTTGAACTCCCTCTCTTCAGTGTCTTCACTTGTTTTATCTCCCAGTTGAAAACTCTGCTCTTAAACAGGAGATCCGTATGTTCTATTCTAATTTATGTTTACATTCAGATCTGTTTGCAAACTAGAGAGAATTCAGAGCGGATATGCCTTTGTACAGCTGGCTTCTAGGCCAGACCATACCTAAATACTAGCTCATCGAGGAAAGAAAAATCCTACATGGGATTACAAATGACCACCAAGTCAGAGCATGGAAGGAACTTTCTGGAAGGAACTTTCTGTCAAGACCGTCGTAGGAAGCTACTAAATGGCTTGTGTTTCTAATTATAATTAATTTTTCCTAGATTACAAAACACATATGCACTGTGGAAATTCAGAAAACAAAGAAATCATCTGTAATGTGACTACGAAGAAATAAATACTGCAACATTTTAATGTAATTATATCTTTCTAGGATCTTTTTCTGTTCACATATACGTATATATTAACATATTGGAGATCATACTGCAACTACTGTGTTATAGACATTGCAGTCATTACTTAATGCTATATCAGAAATATTTCTCACATAATTCCAAATACCTGTGAGGTTTTCTATTAATGCTCAAACCATAATTTATTTCATGAATCCCTTGTGTATTCATTCAACCAATACATTTTGAGCATCTACCTTGTGACACACTGTGGTAGGGCGCTAATGTGGCAGAGATGATTAAGGAATATTCCCTGACTTCAAAGAGTAAAGCGACCACCATGATACCTTAATGATTTGTATGTATCACACGATGTAATTAGTTGCTGGTCCCGGAGGAAGGTGACTGCCACTTTCTGGGGAGTTCAGGAAGGGTGTCACAGAAGAAGTAACCATGGATAGGGGTTTTGCAGAATGATTAGAAATTAACAGGACAATCAAATGAGGGTGAGAACTTTAGACAGAGGGAAGATCATATATAAAGATACAGATACAGGAAATGGTGATGCCCCATAAGAAATATTAAATAGTCCTCTTCAACGTTTAAAAATTATTCACTGTAATACTTACAGACACCTGCCAAAGTGATATGACCAGGCTTTATCTGATCAAGGCACCTCTCCCTTCATCACATCTGACTTTACAAACAAGGATTTTATTTAGGCTTCTTTTTGCTTCTGAGTGTGGCCATGCCATCTGGTTAGAGAGGAAAGACTATGATGTCAAAAAGTAGGGAAAAAGTCACTGGAAATAAGTAGATTCTGAACATTTAAACAAATATTTTATATCCATTGGGAAGGGAGACAGAATTTGGCATATTAGCTTTTATTCTAAAACTTAATGGTTCTAATTATGAAAAAGAGGGAAAGACAAATTCTAAAATCCTAACACTAGGTAGAAGAACAACAGATTCTAAATACATAGTGTGTGTACAGAGTTATGCGGACAGCATTATCAACTCCTGAAATCCACAGACTATAGCATAACAGACAGTAATGAATCTGGAAGGGCTGTTTGAGATGAGGTGTGAAGAACCCTTCCAAGACTCCTGAACCTTCAGATCAAAGCCACATGGAACATCTTTGTTCTCCGTGTCTCCTTGGAGCTATTCGAATTCATCCTTTGATTACCTGCCTTTCTAGTGATTACCAACCTCCAGTAATTTCAGTCCATTTCAATATGTGACACTTTGACTTCCAGGTTTCCTCTCAGCCACAACAATATGGTTTGGTTCCTTGTAGAGCTGGTGACCTGGCTCCTGTTCCATAAACATTTGATCCTTCAACTGGATCCCTCTGAAAAGTTTTTGATGATGTGTTTAGCATAATGCAGACCCGTGGGCCAGAGCAGAGCATTTCCCACAAGGACACGACGAATGAAATATGTTCCAAGCGAGGAGTAAATACGAAGCCCCCACAAACACCATGTGATGGTGCAAAAATGCAATCTGGACATGCACACCTCTGTTCTGAGACCTGCACCAAGCCACCTTGCAGGCTTAAAGGAAGCTGTACCGTCAATATTCTACTAGATAAGGAGGCATGCAAATGCTTTGCCACACTCCGGCCCATGAAGAGTGTGCCGCTCCTGACCGATAAAGAGCTCTATCCCTGTATTCAACGGAATGTACTCATAAAGCAAAGCGGAGCAACCCTGACAATGAAATGGCAAGCAAGATGATGCTCTCTTCTGATAAGAGGCACCCACTACTGCATTTGTCAATTTAATAGGAATCATTTTAAGCTTTTAGCGTCTGATAAGGGAATTAAATTTTACTTAGTTATTTCCATAGAAACTAAAGAGTTAGCAGAGATATTCGGCATTTGATTTCTTAATCACATCTTCCTAAATGTTACTTTCAAAAAAACAGCAATGGTTTTCAAAGACTGGGAACTGGAAGCAGGAAGAGCCTGAAGGGAAGAAATGAGTAACTATGACCGCTATAGTGTATTAATCAGCTGATATTTTAAAAATTAAATTAATATGCTTATGATACACCAGGTTCAAAAAAGAAACGCGCCAATATGTATGTGTACATAAATTGCTTCTAGATTCCCACTTGTGGTAAACATGCCTAAATATTTTTCAAGCTATAAAAGGAAACCCAAATAAATACCAGCTGTGCAGGTTTATCTAGGAACAGAAAAAATATGGAAAGAAGAAAAAGAATGCGCTGCTACATCATTAGTGTAAAATGAATCTGAGGATTGTGAAGTAGGGGAAGTGGGTATGGGGTTAAGGAAGAAATGGAGATCAACAGCTCCTTGGTTCTGTACTGGAATCGTGTCCTGGGCATCACACAGAGTTGGCGAATGGAGTCACCGAGGGTCTGTATCAGCGAGAGGGCCATTTCTGCAGCTCGGCTGTTGCCCCTTTTCTTTCTCTGTGTCTTCTTTCTCTCTCACTCTCATGGTTTCAGTCTCTCTGTGCCTCCAGATGCATGTGAGGCTCCGTGTGTCCCCTTCTGTCCTTTTCTGTGCCTTTCTGTGCGTGCATGTTTGTGTGTTCGTGCCTGTCTCCCAGTCTGTCTCGTTCTCTTTTTCTTTCTGAGTTAGCAAGACTGCATCTCCCCCACTTCTTCTCTGTCCCTACCTCCGACTGACTTTTCTGCTTCCAAACGCACAAAAGCAAACAAGAAAGCCCTAGGCCTTATTTACATTACTTCCCAGAGAACAAAGGATAATTAAATTGAGTCCAGATCTTAAGCTCCCAAGAGAGAGAATCTAATGGGTCCAGGTTGGATCAGGTAAAACATTTAAACAACTGAGGTCATAGAGAGCACATAACAAATATGGTCTCACAAGCTGGGTGGGAGGGGCAGAGGCACTTCTCAGACAAAGGGGGCCTGAGAAGGAAATATTCCTCAATGCCAGTGACACCTCATTCATGAAGACTTTCCCAATTAAACCAGCTTAGGAAGACATCCCACTTAGCACTGACTTAAATATACTTAGCATATACTTTGATACTTGTTTGTTGTATGACCTCGAGGAAGTTATTTTTCCCGGTGATCTTTAGTAATACAAACAACCTCACTGAAGATTGAATATGTGAATATAGGTGACAGTATTTATGACTAAGGTTGACACAGGGTCATTGCTCAATAAGGTCATCACTGCCCTTACTTACAACATTACTGACCATTGCCCCTTTTGGGGTTCTGATCTTGTCATCTATGCCTGGTCTCCTAAACTTTAAACCAGCTCAGTGACCCCCCCTCCACAGTAGTTGATACAGTGCCTGACACAGAGCAAGGTGCCCAGAAAAGTCCTGTTGGTTGATCAATTATGTTAATATTCTTAGGGACCTTAGAACTAAAACCCAAAAGATTGCCTTGTATTTCTCATTCTGTGCTGAGAAAAGATTCTCGATGAAAGAGAACGATGATCATACGTCACATGGGTAAGCAAATAAAGGTAGACAGTCCCAAAAGACTGGAAGTGGTTTGGGATTTTTCTTTTGCTACCAGGATGACAGATTTCTAGGATGCCTGTAGAGGAATAAATACTAAAGCAGATAGTATTATTCACATATATAATATTGGCGTAAATATTTTACCCTGTGTTGCTTCTAGTAGTCTCAAGACTTCTGAAATCTGATTCAAAAGTGTGTGGAGAAATACCATAACTCCATCACCAAATCCTCCCAATATCTACAACCACATACACAAAACAGATTTCCGAAGAAAAGGACACTTATCTGTTTTGTTCCTGCCATATCCCCAACAGTGATCACAAAGCTATAACATAGTAGATGCTAAATATATGCGAGCAAAATGAGTAAATGAAATGAATGAATAGATCCTAACTCCATTCCTTGTAGGGCCAGCTTTGTGTGCATATGACCCATGTGGTTGCACAGAGCTCCACACTTAGAAAGGACCCCATGCTTGGTTTAATGTTCTGTGGTTAACACCTTCCAATCTTTAATTATTTTTGAACAAGGGGCTCCATTTTCATTTTGCACTGGGCCCATCGATTATTTAACCAGTATTGCTTCTCACGATAGGTGAATAATCCTGGTGACCATCAGCCCATCACTCAATACAGCAGTAAACACAGTGGCTTATTCAGTTCTGGCAGTTTTCACAAAATACCACAGACTGGGTAGCTGATAAGTAACAGAAATCTATTTCTCACAGTTCTGGAGGCTGGAAGTCTAAGATCAGGATGCCAGCCTGGTCAGAGGGGGACCTTCTTCCAGACGGCAGTCCTATTGTACCTTCACATGGTGGAAGGGGTGAGAGATCTCTGTAGGGTCTCTTTTACCAAGTCACTAATCCCATTCATAAGGGCTCCACCCCTATGACCCAAACAGCTCCTAAAGGCCCCACCTCCTAATATCATCACATCAGCCATTAGGATTTCAACAAATGAGTTTGGTGGCAGGGGAATTGGAGGGCATAGGGATGGGAGGACACAAACATTCAGAATATAGCACCATGGAAATAGCACCAGGAGTGGAGATGCTTGTTCTGAAACAGCTGTGAGGCCCCCAAGGAGATTGAGACCCTCTGAGTCACAGATGTTCCAGCCTTGCCACCCAATGCCTCCTGGAGTTTCTTGGAGGCTTCTTTACTATCCCAACTGGCTTTGGCTCTGCCTCTCAAAGAAGATACCAACATTATGAACAAATGCCTCCTGAGTTCTAGCTACCCTGTTTCTTACTTGTTTACTCAATTCCAGAGGGCAGCGGGGTCTCTTATCCACCCACCTCTCATACTGTAGCTTAATTGAGTGGTTATTACCTGTGTATTTCAATTAAGGTTCGTAGTTTGGGGTATTTAATTGTTAGAAAGAAATCAATAGGCTTCTTATCAAAGGCTTCAAATCAAAGCAAGCCAAATTACTTGTAATTCCAAGACAGGTCGCCTAATAAGCTATGACACACACTTGAGAGGTGAATGTTGACATATCAAATCCCCAGCAGCATGAAGAATTAACAGAAAAATTTTTAAAAATTAATCTATACTTTATATCATTCCTCCACTTGACATGTTTTTTCTTTTCAAATATCATTTTCATTATTTTTTATTTTAATAGAGTGGTAATCTTCAATTCGAGTCCTGTCTCTGATCATAATATATGTTCTCACTTTCGGTTAAGATTTGTTCTTGTCACAAGGGAATCTACTGCTATTAGATTCTATTGCAATAATTTATTAATATTAAGTCCATTAAATGACACAGTAGGCATAGGAAAATATTCTATACTGAAGAAATAATTTGGTTCAGAGTTTTTTAGTTCTTTTAAAATTATTTGGAAGCATTCATAATGATTTTAGATTTGTCGCAGAAAAGAATACGGCAAACATTTAAGATTAACAAAGACCAGCAATATGTCTATGTTAACAATTCTGAATTTACTTATTAGTTTCAATCTTCCTCTGGCCCATCACATTCTAAATGTCCCTATTAAAATTATATGAAGACCCAAAAGTATAAAAAAAAAAATCAAGTTAATGAGCGAGAATGGAATTTCTCCCTATCCACTGAATGATGTGGAACAATTCTTCAAATGCCACCCCCTGCCCATATTTAACACTTTTAAGTCTTTTTTAGTCTTTTTTGGTCCAGCATAACATTTCCAGAGAAGACAAAGGTGTTAATCCTTTCTGGATGCTCACTGACCATACATCTCCATTCTGCCATGACTTGCTCTTTTCTCCTTCCCTTTGTTCTTGTAATGCATCTGTCTGGTATAGAAAATGCACAGCCCAACCGGAGCATTTAGCACCCTGCACAGAGAATGCTCAGCTCAATTTTCTAAAACAGTAAAAGCAAAAATAGCTTCAATGTACAAATAGAGGAACAAGAGCTGAATTGGGAAGTATATACGTGTGTATATGATGCATATATCAATGAGTCAGCAGTGAATCTCCCCCTAGTAGAAACAAATGAAATACAACAGTCACTAATAGCTCCAAAACATATGCATAAGCCGTTGTTATGCCAAATTTTGGCAGCACTTATTTGTGGTAACCATTGAAGAACATACAGAATAGTTGTTACTATTACCAAATCATTCTGAAGACAGAACACGAGGCAAGCTTCTACCAGAACCGAGAATACACTGTACGATAAAACCAGGAACAGTGCTGTTTATTCATTCTTCCATCTATTATTGGGTGGCTTCCATTGCCTA
Organism: Panthera leo; assembly: GCF_018350215.1. Taxonomy (NCBI): domain Eukaryota; kingdom Metazoa; phylum Chordata; class Mammalia; order Carnivora; family Felidae; genus Panthera; species Panthera leo. The sequence goes on along the minus strand of NC_056684.1, from coordinate 75,258,850 downwards.
CAGAATAAAGTCCTGCCCCTCACCTGGTGTGAAACCACACAACCTGCCTAATTTTCAAATGCAAACCTTATGTGCTAGACATACTGAAGGTGCCAGGTACTACACTTTTGTCTCTCAGCTCCAAACCCACCATCTATATGCTCCACTATTTACAAGTAGCATTTCTGCATTGCCACTGTCTCCCTGCTAAATTTCACCGATAGGGGGCGATAGCGGGAGGCTCTAAGACTAGATAGGAGAGACTTCGTCCTTCCCGTTTCTTCCCTGCGGTGCTGTTTACTTCCTGTTTGCTTCCTGTCCCTGTGCCATCTTCCTAGCGATGCTTCTTTGACCCAGAAGTGGCAGTGTCTTCCTATAAAAGCAGCTGAATTCTTTTTGCGGTTTCCCTACGGTTTGCAGAACCAGTCTCATAGTGGACCCCTCAGAGACAAAAGTACCAGCCACCTAGCTCTCCACCTCACGGGCCGGAGCCCCAGGCCCACAGGGCCTCTCCTGCAGACTTCTAGGTTTTAATAATCCCAAATTCTTCCCAGTGTTCGGTAGCCTTAATCATGCAATCACCAACTCTAGTAAGTCACTGGTGTGGTTGCTGTTGCCGTTTTGTTACCAAGTTAACAACCTTAGGCCTTGTTAAAGTTCTTCACATTAAGACTGATACTCTGAACTGGTAGCCACGTTTAATCTGCTTTGACACCTTTGCGTTTTTGTACACTCTCCTGGAATACTCTCTTTTCCTCTGGAGACATACACTTAAATATTCCCTAATACCGCAGTTAAATATTACTTCTTCTTTGACGCTTTTCTTGACCTCCCTAAATAGAATCACTCCCTTATGATTAGTAAAATTTCAGATTGTACATCCTGCTATGTGCCAGTTAACACTGTAATTATTTCTTTATATGTCTTTATGCTCTACTAGATTATGAGCTCTGTGGAAGCAAGACCTAGAGCCTTAGTCGTCTCTGCTTCCATACTATTCCGCACATTATCTGGCACATGATAGAAATATCATAAATTCTCATGTATTTGTTTTGTGTTACTGAATGATAAGGTTCTCTGGGAAATTTTAGAAGTTGTCTTCAATGCCAGCACATAAGTCTTTCGCTCATGCTCTGTGATACAAGAAGTACTTAGACGCCAATTCAAATAAAATCCCCCCATTAGCCAATTTAGTCTCAAATTCCATCCTAAGTACCTAGGATATAATAAGGATAACCTATAACAACCTAGGATAGTACATACCATAGTACTTAGTATATAATAAGTATGAAATAAATGTTGGTTGTGTTATTTATATGCTTATTTATTTTTAAGACTTCAATATTTTATTTTTTCTTTATTGACAGAGAGAAAGAGAGGGCATGAGCAGAGTAGGGCCAGAGGGAGGGGGAAAGAATCTTAAGCAGGCTCCACACCCAGCCCAGAGCCTGACTCAATCTCACAGCTGGGAGATTATGACCCGAGCCTGAATCAAGAGTCAGACACTTACCAGACTCGGCCACCCAGATGCTCCCGTTTGTGTGTGTGTGTATGTGTGTGTGTGTGTGTGTGTGTAACAATGGCTCTCTATTTACCACTGACTCGGGCACAAGTTCCTGACCAGGATTTTCAAGACCTTTCACAATATGGTCCAAATCATCTTATCGCCCACTGACATCTATTTTGAGCCTCTAAAGTAGACACTGACTAATGACAGCCCACCCAACAGGCCAAATCCAGACTGCCACCACTTCTGTAGATAGAGTTTTATTGGAACACAGTCACACCCATTACGTATTGTTGGCTCCAAACTCACCCATTTAACCTATTGTCCATCTCTACTATAACATGTACAGTCTCGTCTCTGGGTATTGTCCATGGCTGCTTTCATCCTGCACAGGCAGAGTTAAATAATTATGACAGAGATCATATGCCCCACAGATCCCAAAATATTTCCTATCTGACCCTTCATAAGAAAACGTTTGCTGACCCCCGCTTGAAATAGAGTCTGCTCCCTATGTATGACCCACACCACTTTACTACTGCTAATGTCATTCCCCCATGAACCGATTACAGATTCTTAGAGGACAGGTTCTTGACTTGATGTATCTTCTTATCTCTTGCAGTCCTGGAAAACCAGCAGAAACTTAAAATAAATACTTGCCAGATTGAGTCAAATAGAATCGAACTGTCTACTGGCAGGTTGCCTAGGGTCTTCGCCCAATATTTGAGACCCTGGATGGTAACACACCGTATCACAGACCATTTAGTCACAGACCCATGGGTTACGACTACTTTCTTTCCTCGATTTTAATAACACTGCTGAATCAAAAGAGATCATTCTTCATGACTGTAATTAACAAGCTATCTAAAATAATGAACCAAACCACAGCGAAGACTGTATTTCAGGATTTGGGGGAAAGTGTGACTACTTTCATGATTAGTGTGTAAGGTACTGAATGCCTTGGGATCTGAATGTAGGATAGCTTTAGTCCGTGATTTGAGCTAATGAAGCTAGTAGGTGATTCACCTTAAATTTCCCCCAAAGTCATTAGCCACAGAATTATTTTTCCAGAATTGTTCTGTTGGTGATTATAAAGCAAATGGGAGATTTGAAATCAGGGTAAATTCAGTTTTCTTTTATAATTAAATGCTACCTTGGTCTCTATCTGTAATTAATATACTCTAATTGTTTTTATCTCTGAGATAATAAATTATGAAACTATAAAGGTATGCAATTTAATAAATGTGTTTGCTAATATAAATGCAATGGGATTATATGTGCTAGAGACAAGAGTACAGAAGTGATGCATTATTTCAACTTAATAAAATGAGAATTAATTGATCCTATTTTCTCTGCTTAAGTCATCTTCATTACTTAATCTTTTTTTTTAATTCTAAAATAATAGACTGTCTAGAAATTCTCCTTATTTAACAAAAGAGTGAAAGAAAACATTGTTTTTCTTAAACATGTGTTTAAGAAAACAAAACTTCTATTCATATTAATTTCACTGGGTCCAATAACAATTCCTCCAAAGTTGTGTGTTAACAAGTCATGGTCAAGTCCTCTGGTAAAAGACTCCTCTTTCATAAAAGCAGCCCAAGGCTCAAAGTATAATCCTTTAAAAGGAATATATATGAAAAGTTTGACTTAACTCAGCACGCTTCCTTCTCTTTATTTTATGATGTCCTGATACCTCAGCTGATATTAATCATATCACAGCCCCATCAATATTACCTGCACTGTTATTTCAACTTGGCAGATTATCTCATCCAACAGCTATGATCGAGCATCTACATGAAAAATGAGAAGGTTTCAAAACTCCTGGGCTTCATTCTGTTCCTCAAATACAGAGTGCCACTGATCTATTAAAATGCGCTCCTACTGCTCGGGAGGAGACACGCCTAGTTGTCAACTTCGCAAGATACGACATGGCAGCCTGACCACCAAAATATTGGATATGACTCAAAGCAAAACGATGTAGTGTATGGTCTGTTTACACATGGGAAGTGGAAAATGAAAAGTTGGAGTAGCGACAATATTTTTGTCGGACTCTAATAGTAGCACTGAATGAGCCAATGCACAGATTTTATTTTTAAGATAATAGGATGAAAGGAAGGTCACTCAAATGACAACTTAGTTCATCAGCATGTTAGTGTTGACTCACTATAATTTTGATATTTTAATGCTTATAAAAGCATACACATCCTTACAGAATGAGGACACTGGAAAGCCTTAAGATACCAACTAGACTAGGGATGGCCATTCTATAGATAAGTAAAAGAAAACCCAGAGTTTCTGTGACTTGTCCAAAACTTTCAGAGAATTGGCAGTAGTGGAATGTGGATTAGAACCCACATCTCCTCAAAATCTACTGACTATTCCTCTAAATTAGATTGCTTATTTGGGGATATAAACATCACATATCTACTGTGAATGTACTTTGTTTAGGTTAGAGGAAAACTATCACTCTTAAAGGAGGGAATATAAGTAAATAGGAAAAACAAAAACAAAACAAGAAAACACCAAACTGGCTAAGGAGATGACCTAAGCATCAACAATTCTATGATCAACAGCCTCTAAGTGTCTCCACCCATGAGCAGAGGCTGGAGTCCCTTTCCAGTTGACAGACCCTGAAGCATTACAGGTCTTCCCATTTGAAACAAGTCAACTCTTGGTCTTTCCCCCCCAAAATTAATAAATAGTTCTATGTGTATACACTCCTCTACAATGTATCTAGTCTTCAGTAAAGCATAAGTCTTCAGGGTCTCATCATAAAATGTTTAAGCATTTTCATCCAAACTTGCACAGTGCCATCACCAAGGAAAAGACAAAAGGAAAGAGAACTATAAGAAGATATTTTACCTAAATAAGAGATTTGAGGGGGCCATTTGGGCAAGTTTATCAATGGACATTTCAAATATTATTTCATGTTTTTTGTTTTTATCTTTCTGAATATTAATCTTAATAATACTTTCATTTACCTACCCATTTCCTTTATTTATTTTGCCTCTTCCTAATATGTTGCTCATTACTGCACATATTTTTCAAAATATACATATGAGAAATAAAGTCACCGGACTGGAACACTGTCACAAGATAATAGTTTGCTGTTGCTAGATAAATGCCGAGGTAAAGCCAGACATTTATTGAAAGCAAATGCTGATGCAAATTGAGAAACATTGATTGTAAGAAAATGTTCTAATACAGTAGCTTCATTTCTGTTGTACCAAATGATGCATGTTGATGTAATCATTGTCTTTAATAGATCTTAGTGTAGTCAAGTTAAAGTAGCTTACAGTACAATAGAGCAACTACACTTAGATTGTTGAAGAGAACCAAACTCGGCATAATATCCAGCCAATCCAACTAGCTGTTCATAGATAATAAGCCTGGTTCCTGCTACACGAAGTCATGGGTACCAATGATTTCTCATTAGCAGAGGCTACCTATAGTCCAACCATAAATACAGATTGGCTATTCTACAATTTTGTTTGACATTTTTCCTTACAAACAGTTTATGTACTGTCTTAGACATATCTTGGCAGGCATACATAAATATGTATACTTTTTATACATGTAAATGTAAATTTTATAGATATAAAATGTAAATTATATATATACACGCATACACACACACACACACACACAAAATTTAACAAGAGATGGCTAAACACTTTGCCTATCCTTACAGATAACAAAATATGCCAGAACAAGCGTGTAGAAACAGAAATCTAGTCCAGATTTTGAAAATGCAATGTTTTGACCTTTCAAAAATTGGCTCCCAAAATACACATTTGCTATTTTGAAAACACTTCCAAATTTTCAGAGATGACAGCTCACTGAGCGAATTCTGTTCCAGGAGGTTCAACTTAGCACGGTGGGCCATCCAAGCTGGCCTGAGTGAAACCACAGGGGAGATCCAGAAACAAGAGCCTTCCTTAGAATTGAGAAAAAGTGTGATTCTCTAAAAGGAATTCCTCAGTGTATTGGGACTACGGGGAAAACAGACCAAGGTCATTTCACTGGAGACCAGTTTTGCTTAAGGAGAAAAAAGATACCAAACCAAATTAATTACCTAAACTTCTTTAGCGTTCGTAAGCCTAGAAATAGACTTTAGTTTTATAGCATATGTTTAAAGCAACTTTCTCAAACTTCCAAGTTCTGAAAGGCAAAGACAATAAAAGAAACAGAATTCACCTGAAGAAAAATATATTTTGTGGATGGAGAGAACAAAGAAATGGGGAGGTTGAAAGTGTGTGAAAATAGGGTTTTACTCACCTTCTCTGGTCATAGGGAGGGAAGTAATAAAATGAAAGACAGAAGTGGTGTAATTGTGTGTGTGCGAATGTGTGTGTGTGCTCGCTGTTGATCTATACCACATTAACTACCAAAAAACACATGAAAGAAGTCACAACATCAGCCAAAGTTTTCCTTGATTTTAAACAGGTTTCTATTTGCATGCCTGATATTTGTGTTTTTACTTATTTTAGAGAGAGAGAGCGTGAGTGGGGGAGAAGGGCAGAAGGGGGTGGGAGAGAAAGAGAGAGAGGAAGAGAGAGAGAGAGACAGAGAGACAGAGAGAGAGAGAATCTCAAGCAGGCTTCAGGCTCAGTGTGGAGTCCAATGCAGGGCTCAATCCCCTGACCCTGGGATCATGACCTGAGCCAAAATCGAGTTAGACACTCAGTGGACTGAGCCACCCAGGTGACCCTGCATGCCTGATACTTTGTATAATGATTTGAAATATAGGTTCAGGTACCCAATATATTCACCAACTGAATGAGTTGTTTAATAACCTTGGGAAAGTTCTTTGATGTCCGTAATTATTCACTTCTATACCTCTAAAAGGTAGGTAATAACACTACCTATTTTATAGGACTGCTGTAAGAATTAAATACGATAATGCATGAAAAAGTACATAGCAGAATCCCAGTCTAGGCCACACAGTAATCACTCTGTTCACTTCTATTTCCATCGATCTGCATATTGAGCCAATCAGAAATGACCAGTAGACAGAAGGTGCAGCAATTCTGGAATAGACAGAAGTGTCTGAAGAGGACATCTGTTAGACGAGGCTGCAAGGCTCTGTCTGGTTCATTCAATACCTGAGCAACATATGCTAGCCTACCCCCATTTGCTTAGGAGACGAAAGACCATGCATCTTGCAAGCCCGGCTGTTGGTCCCAGCAAGGGGGAGGTTCCATGTGGGTAAGCGCAGTTTTCCGTCTCAAAATTTTTTACAAGGACAGTGAAGCCCCAACTCACCCACTTTTCCCTATTTCCTTCCCATATAGATTAAATAGAAAGGAGACTCATCTTAAAGGGAGAGTTTTAGATAAAAAAAAAAAAAGTAAGCAAAACAAAAAAAATGGCTAACTTTTCCTTCGGGTTTTTGATTTTTTTCATCTTTTGTCTTAGGCTGCTGAGAAAGAAGATTGTGCTGCTGGGTTGTTTCTTTACCCTCATGTTTTTGGGGGAGTATTGAGCTGTACTCAGGCCTACCAGACTAGGGCTACATAGCTTATAGATCATAATTTATGATTTTATTAATGCCTTGAAGGGAGTTATCAAAGAGCAAATCTTCTTAAATTCTCCCTACAGGAAGAATTCTTAAGTGTCTAGAGATACCAGATATATTTAGATATCTGTCTCAAGGACCCTAAGCATCCAGATAAAAACTATAATAACCATGCCTGGATGGCTCAGTTGGCTAAGCGTCCAACTACTGATTTTGGCTCAGGTCACAATTTCAAGGTTCGTGGGATCGAGCTGTGGGATCAAGCCCTACATCGGGCTCTGTATTGACAGCACGGAGCCAAATGGGACTCTCTCTCTCCCTCCTTCTCTCTGCCCCTCTACCACTTGTGCTCACTCTCCATCTCAAAACAAATATGTAAACTTAAAAAGAAAAAAAGATGATCAATTGTCTATACATACGATTCATTTAGTTTTTAACTTTTAATCCAGATGTTCAATATTGTGCATTTACAGAATAAAAAATTAGACTGGGGCAATGGGTACATAAGTAGGCTTGAATCTTGAATCAAATTAATATGGTATTCTTTGATCACCCACCTGAAGTATGGTTCTCAGCCTTTGTTAAACACTAGAATTACCAGGGAAATGTTTTAAAATACTGATGCCTGGGCCTTTCTCACTAGAGATTCGAATTTCATTCATCTTAGGGAAGGCAAAGATATGAGTATTTTAAAAGATTCCCGGATGATTCTAACATGCTATCAATTTTTAAAAAATGATGATCAAAGGGATCACGGAGTTTGCCTTCAGTTTAGACATCCCACAATTACAGCAAAAAGTAGCAGTTTGCACGTGGACCAGCCTCCAGCAGTCTGCGTATGAAGAACCATAATCTAATAACAAGAACAAAGGCTTTCCAGAGACGTCATGGCTATCTGTTTTGGGGTTTGCTCCTGGGTTGCAATTTGGATAGTTTTATGCTGAGAACAGAAGGGAAATGAATATAATAATGAACTCTAGTCATTGGCAAACACGACTAACACCTGCCACACAGGCTAACCCTGTTTTTACTGAGATCATAGTATACTAGGGTTATGGTGTGAAACTCTGTGTCACATAAGGCTTGATGCAACAGAATTCTAAACATCTGAAAGGCCTCATTATAAACACTCTAGCTAAGACATTTTCCTGTTTTGGTTTGAAAGTCACATAAAATAGCCATTATTATGACTGTGTAGCTTTAATAGATGCTTATCTTCAATGGACAATACTGTGATTGGTTTCACTGGAGTTTTGAGCAGCCTGTGGATGTTATGAAATACAATATAGATATGGACAAACATTGTTCTAGTTTAGTAATTGAGGTGATCAATGTCATAAACAAGTCAAGCCTTACTACTGTTTTCCTTTCGACCACTCATCTTCATTTCTTAAGTATCCCACATGCTCTGATAGCAAGGGGCAGGGTTTAAATCTGAAACTAAGACCTTTCACAAGATCGATACCGACATATTTTTAGAGTTCCTTTCTAAGGGAACACAGGTTATGGTAGATTTATGATATGGAAAGATAGGATTCAGTAGACAAAAAGGGAGAGGCTGAGACTTGAGGCTCTTTGGCGGGGGGGGGGGGGCACATATTTTAAACATTTTTTCTGGGAACATCTGACCTTGAGCAAACTCCCTCAGACATAAAGTTCTTCTTGAGAATGTGACAGACATCACCTACTCCCCGCTCAGGTTTCCCTCAGGAATTTGACGAACAAAAGACCTGGCTTAAAATAAGTAGACCATAAAACATAAGACCCACAAGGAACTGGTGTGGCAGTAGACCACCCATACAATGGAAATAAGCCAGTCAAAAAGGAATGACTAGGCATTTAGAGTTACTTAGCCAATAAGGGTAGAACTGGAGAAGGAACAAGGGGGAAGGGAGGGGACTGACCATAACCCTTTAAAACAAAGTCCCTTGGGGCGCCTGGGTGGCTCAGGCGGTTAGGCGTCTGACTTCAGCTCAGATCATGATCTTGCAGTCTGTGAGCCCGAGCTCTGTGTCGGGCTCTGTGCTGACAGCTCAGAGCCTGGAGCCTGCTTAGGATTCTGTGTCTCCCTCTCTCTCTGCTCCTCCCCCACTCATGCTCTGTCTCTCAAAAATAAAATAAAACATTGAAAAAAAAATTTTAAACAAAGTCCCTTGCCATTCACTTTTGAATGTCCCCTCTCTGTAAAGAGAGCTTTCATACTATGCTTACTTTCTGATCTTATACTCTAATAAACTTTTGCCTGCTGCTCATCTTAGCCTGTGTCTACCTCTTCATTCTTCGAAGTGACAATGAACCCTGGGTATTGAGGTAAAAAAAATCCTGCAACAGATTCATCACAAAGATGGCCCTTAGTCTGCTTCCATCAAAAGGTGGAGTCTGTTTCCTCATTCCTTGAATCTAGGCTGGCCTGACTTGCTCTGGTGAACAGAATGTGGCCAAAGTGACTGTGCGTAAGCTCTGAGCCTATGCCTTAAGGAGCCCCAAACTTCTGCCCTCTCCCTCTCTAAGAAACCAGCTCCTGCATGAGAGCAGCCTGGACTAGGCTGCTGGAGGATGTGAGACCACATGCAGGAGAACTCAGCTGCCCCAACAGCCCGCAGCCAGCAGGCTTGAATCTAACTTCAGACACAGGAAGAGCCCAGCTGAAATTAGGCAAAGCTAGCTGAGGCTCGAAGACCCCATCTCAGCATCCCTACATATTCACGAGATAGATAAATGCTCATCATTTAAGCCACTGGGTTTTGTTACCTAGCATTAACATGATACTAGACAGCTGATACATAGGCCAACTGATTTGTAAATATCCAAAATTTAAACAAAACCTTTTTCAAATGCCTACTGAAGTACAATTCCCACACATTTCTGAATCACTGGAAGAAAGCAAAGAGTGTTTATTCTGGTCATTCCCAATCATACACTCCCACAGTTATAAACACAATTAAATTACATGTGAATTACAGTGCCCTCCAGAGATGTAGCAATAGTAGCTAAGGCCAGTCATGAAAAGAAAGACACTTGGCTTGGAATATAAGGTAGTCCTCAGCGCAATTCAGACTGGCTGAAAAAGCAGTGTTGTTTTTATCGCACTGCACTTTTACACGTGTGCTATGTTACAGATTTCACTGTTCATGTTCCCTCTGCCTAATTGTAAAACTCAAGCACCTTCAAAGAGTAGAATAGATTGCTTAGTTTCCGGATGACACATGTAGGTACTAGAACATTCTGACCCTGACATTCTGAACCGTTTCATAGCCTACCAAGGATAACTGTCAACCAAAACAGTTTGGGATGAGACAAGGAGACTGATTAAATTAGGTGCCTGAAATAGATACTGTTAAACTCATTTTGCCTTTTGTCCGGAGCATGTGATTCCTAAACCTAACCACTGAGCTGTGGCATGAACTTAATTAAAACCTAATAATAATGATAGTTATGGATGGAAAAAGAAATGGTTATTTCAGGTTTATGGATGAGACAAGGCTTTCTCAAAACCCTTTTTCTCCTTTAGTGCTGTTTGTTCAACTCCTCATTTTAGAGTTTGTACAGAGGGTCTATCTTGCAAAATGATGAATGCTGGAAGCATATTTTTAAAGGAAACTTATCAGTAGTCCATTTCA